>NC_087581.1:8016952-8641952 GCF_036250125.1 Pseudopipra pipra | reverse complement strand
TTCTGCCCCTGTACTGGGCACTGATGAAGCACCCTGAATCCTGGGATCAGTTCTGGGTTCTTCATGACGAGAAAGACATTTAGGTGCTGGAGTGTGTCCAGGGCAGGGCAGTGGAGCTGGGGAAGGGTCTGAAGCAGAAGCCTGATGTGGAGCAGCTGAGAGAGCTGGGGCTGCTTAGCCTGGAGGAAGGGAGGCTGGGGGGGGGGGGGGGGGGGGCCTTATCACTCTCTACAACCACCTGAAAGGAAGGTTTAGCCAGATATGAGTTGGTCTCTTCTCCAACATAGTAAGAGATAAGAGTAAATGGCCTCAAGTTGCACCAGAGGAGGTTTAGATTGGATAGTAGAAAAAATTTCTTCACTGAAAGAGTTGTCAAGCATTGTAACAGGCTGCCTAGGGCAGTGGTGGAGCCATCATCCCTGGAGGTATTTAACAGACATGTAGATGTAGCACCTGGGGGCATGGTTTAGTGGTGGACTTGTCAGTCCTGGGTACATGGTTAGACTCTGTGATATTAGAGGTGTTTTCCAGCCTAAACAATTCTATGATTATGTGATCTCCCAAGTGCAAATCTGGACAAACAACCAAGCAATCAGAGAGATATGTACTTACAGTCACCTCAGTCTGCTACCAAGGCCCCCATGGCCCTCTTAATCACCTGGGCTTGCTTGTGCTGCGCAATTTGCATGGTAATTATATTTAACAAGAACAGCAATAAGGGAAATAGAAAGTGTAATGTTGTTATCAAGGCATAATTATTCCTGAATAATTCTGTGATTACAGTTTGCTGTGTTTGGAACTAATTGTCACCATCCCTTTTTAGTATAGTATGTTCCTTCTCACTCCTGCATCATCACCCCCAGGGTATCTCAAGGCTTTGACCCCTGGACCTCTCCAGCTACCAAGACTGCTTAGACTCCCAGGTATGAAGTTTTGTGGCTGGCACCTAGGCTTGCATCTAGCTGAGCAAGTCTGTGGAAATTATTATGACGAGCACATCCTTCTCACAGCACCTTTGCTTCTCCACAGAGTCTCTGCCACACATACTGGCAGTTCAGGGCAGCACAGCGTGTTAGACATGCTTGGGAAGAGCAACAGGGCAACCCCATGGAGAGGATGGCTCCCCCAGGGTCATCCCTGCAGGAGGGACGCAGCTAGGCACTGAGGCATCCCAGTCTGACTGTGGGAGAATGGGGACACGGCACTTTCCTGAAGGTACCATGTCCCAGCAGCTGAAATTTCAGTTCATCACTCCGGAGAGGTGCATTAAGCTTCCTGTTGTGCAAAGCCTGGCTGGCTTAAAGGTGAGGAGCCTGCATAGTCCTCCTCAAAGCTTGGAGTGTATGTTGAGGTTTCAGCCACTGGACCAGGGTCTGCCCAGTGCCCTTACACCAGCCGACTCCAGTGAGAGGCTGTGAGGAAGGGCAGAGCTGTGGTGCAGAGCAAAACCTCTGCCCTTCTCTTCTATTGCAAGGAAAAGACAGGGATCCAGCTGGATACAAGCCAGACCCCTTCTACTCTGTAGCCCAACACGTAGACTTCCTGCACAGTGGGGAGCTGTGCTCTCAATTTTCCCCATCCAGACACCAAGAAAACAGAAAATATGATGTCCTTATCCCCCTGTGAGCTCAGGGAGATAAGGGATAAGGGTAGCCAAAGGCTGATGCTGAGATTCTTTCCAGGCTGCAGCCTCTCTGGCTGCCAGTTCTCCCCTGGTGAAATGAGTGTGCCAGGTCTCAGCCAAGGAGCTCTTACAGGTGGATATCTGCACATGCATGGCCAGTACCTGCTTGTTCCAGCGCACACATGTCACAAGGAGGAAGGTGCTACACAACTGCAGCTGGATCCTTATGAGCCGAGGAAGAGCTCAGCTGTCCTTCCTAGAGACTCCAAGAATGATGTCTGCTTGCTCCCTGGTGTGTTTCTGGGCACACACAGACTAAAGCAGCCTGTTTTAGTCCTGCTCAGGACATAAAATCCTGTTTTCTTTCAGAGCTAGCTCACTGATGACAGTCCCAAGAAGGATGAGAAAGGCCCCTGGATCCAGGATTTAAGTTCTGTGAGTACGCAGAGACCTCATGTTCAGATGCCTGAGTCCAGCCATCTTCTCAGCTCTGAACACTTGTAGCTGCTTCAAGGAACCCTCAGAAATCCCTCAATCCCCTGAAACGTAAAAAGGAGAAGAAAAACACAATTTCCCTGTGATGTATAGCTGCTTTGCTACCCAAAAGGTCTCTGAAAACGTCAGGCAAGGAATTAACTGGAGGCAATGAGCTTTTTAAATCATAGAGCACACCAGTGTTTAAGGGTCTGGTAGTGCCTGAATAGGATCAGTCAAAAGGCTGGTAACAAAGAAACATGCAGGATATGGAGGCAGGAAGGGTTACCCGGTGCTACCTGGGGAGCATAGGAGCAAGAGGAAGGAGTTTTCGGGAAGGAGGTGTGGGAGGACATGAGCTCAAGAGAGGTTATGATCCGTTGAAAAGACTGAAGCTGGTGAAATGTCAGGCTGGGAACATGCAGGAAACAGACAGCTGAGGTTGCCTTTCCTTCTCTCTCACCCATACAAAATGCAGCTTGCAAATAGCCAAGTGCCAGTCTGCAGCCCAGTGTTGGGCACTCCAGAGCAGATCCAAACAAGGTAGATTCTGGCGGGAACAGATTCCATCACAGCCCTGAGCCCACAACTTAGCAGGAGCTCACAGCAGGTTGGCTCTGCCCATGCTGAAATCCTTCAGACCCTACACACCCTCCATAAGAGAAGTCCCTGCAAGGTCCTCTGTGTTAGTAAAGGCCTGGATCCTGCTCATGCAGCCTGAGGGGCTCACTGCAGGCTGGCTCTCATGCAGCCTGAAGGGATCAGATACAAGAGGGATCACAGTGCTGGAGCCCAGGAGCAGCAGATAGTCCCACCTGGTCCCCCTAAGTATGGCTCCCATATGCAGCAGTGCATGCAGAATCTGTGCTTGGTGGGTATCAGCTCAACCACAACCCTACAATGTTTCAACACTATTGTGGCTCCACGTGGCTGCTTCAGTAGAGGGGATGCGGCCTTAAAAGGAGTGTGGGGCCATGCTGGGTAAGACCAAGCGCCAATTTCCTCAGTGTCCCAGAAGGATCAAAGCAAGCATAATGCAATAAACCCTCCCAGTGCCCTCCCAGCCACACTTAGCAAGGAGCCACACTGAACCACACATTGTCCCTGCATATTTAGTTATAGACCCCGAAGAACTTTTTCATCTGTGAATTTCTTTAGTCTCTCCTTAAACCCACACAAACTATTAGGTTTTTATCTTGCAGTAACCAGTTCCATGTGTCTGTCACAACGTGCACAGAGAACCACCTCCTTTGGCTTGCTTTTAATACCTGCAAGCAATCTGTTCTCTCCTCTGCTTCTCATATCGCCTCTTGCCACCTTACCGTGCCATCTACCACATATCTTTGGTTACCTCTTTCCTGGACTGTAAGTAAGCAAAGGTGCTCATGCATTTGTCAGAAGGGGGACTGTTGCAGACTTTTCATCATCCTTCATGACTCTTTTGCTGTCCTGCAGCTTTCCTCTAAGAAGAAGGATCAGCACTGTGTATAGTACTGAAAAGATGAACAAACAACAGGTTTTTGTATTGACTGGTCCTGACTTTGGAATAGAGCTCAGCCAAAGATCAAGGTACAGCTACAGAGTAATCAGCAGGGAGAGGAGCTGAGACAACTTCCAGATAACCTTTCAATGGAAAACAAGACTTATTCACACGATGGGTCTCCTTGGAGACAGAAAATCTTGTTGAGGAGGGTAGTGGGAAGCCAGGGAAGTATGTTGGCATTGCAATACCTCTAAAACCTCTTCCCTCTCCTCTGCGGCAGAGCAGAAGACCATGTGTCACCCCTATCTGTTAGGGGTGCTGGGTCAACCCATCTGCTCCAACCCTGTCTTCTCTCAGTTGTTTGAGTTGGTCTGGGGAGATCGGGGGATGGTTCACACATGAAGGCAAGACCTCTCCATCAATACTGTGTTAACTCCCTTGGTATAGCAGAGCTGCTTTGTTAATCATATCCATGGATTAGCGTGGGTTTATGAGCTCCACAAGGAAGCATTTGGAACCATAAATTGCATTTTCACCACTTAGCCCTGAAGAATCTCTGGGGCTTGGTAGACAGATATAAAAGGAAACCTTCAGAGAGAACAAGGAGGATAACAAAGAGATTATCAGAACCAAACCTGAAAATTAATAGACCAAATCAGAATTAATTAACAGACTAAATCTAATTAATAGACTAAATCAAATCCTCTTTGAAAATGTGGTCAATTCAGTCACTGATCATTTTTTCACACTCCCAAGAAGACAGACAGTTCAGCTTCTTCAGCAAACTGGGTTAAGAAAGACCAGGATGGAGTGGCAAAGGGGAAAGTTTGGGCTTTAAGGGTCAGAGTCATGCCTGCAAGGCGGAAGGCAGGCAGGGAACCCAGGGTGGGCCTGGCACAGGTATGGGGAATAATTCTGAAGCAATAAAAAGTTGGTATCTGCTCTCTGTAGTGAAAACTATGATGCTAAAAACATGTTGAGTATTAAGAGCAGTTGTTGTCCTGCTGTTTGACTTGTATCTGGATTAGATTTGTGTTAAGGATGGAATATGAGTCTGGCTAAGTATTACTTTCCACAAATATTTGGCTTTTAGAAAAAGCCCAAATGCTCAGTTTATCACATTCAGACCCAAATAAACTGGAGTGGATGTGAAGAGCAATAAAAAGTAACAGGAGAACAAACAAAGAGACAGCGAGGGTGGCACTGCTGACCAGAGAGGGGAGAAGCACAAGGTGTGACTGGGACATAGGATGCTGGGAGCAAGGGAGGTGACAGAGGTGGGAGCAGCCCTGTCATCATGCTGGGGGTGTCATCAGCTCACTTCAGGTCTCCACTTTCTCCATATGAGTCCTGTCATGCTACACAGCAAGACCTGGGGAGGTTCTAGCTACTCCTGGACCATGCATTTTTTGAGATGGATCAGGAGGGAAAACCTGCCCTGATGAAAACCAGTGTTGTCTCACCAGCAATGAATAAAGTCCATAATGACCAGCTCAGATGGAGATAGCTGGGCTGAAGACTTCTGAATGTGGACATGTCAATCCCACACTCTAACCATCTGAAGAAAAGTGATCCAAACCAGCCTTGTGAATGAAAACACTGATGGAGGAAGACTTTAAGATGGCATTTAGTCATTAGAGGGTTGGCAGAGGGAGTACCAACCTGTCTTGGTTTTGCTGGGACAGAGTTTATTTTCTGCTTAGTAGCGAATACAGTGATGTGATTTGGTTTTACTATGAGAATAATGTTGATAACACATTGATGGTTTAGTTGTTCTTCAGTAAGGCTTACCCTGTATTAAGGACTTTTCAGTGCCAGAGAGCAGGTGAACAAGAAGATGGAAGGGAACATGGCTGGGAGAGCTCATCCAACCTGGCCAAAGGGATATTCCATACCATAGAACACCATGCTCAGTACATAAACTGGGGAGAGTTGGCTGGGAGCCACCAGTTGCTGCTGTGGTGCATCGCTTGTCTTTCATGAGTTTTATTCCTCTCTCCCACTCTCCTTTTCATCTTCATTTCACCGTCATCAACACCGTCACCATTATGATTATTATTATTTTACTTTATTCTTTATCACAATTTTACATTAGTAACCTGTTCTTCCCTCAGTCCGTGGATTTCACTTTTTTCTGATTCTACTCCCCATCCCACTGTGAGGTGGACAGAGAGTGAATGAGCAGCTTTGTAGTACTTTGCTACCAGTTGAGATTAAATCATGACACTTCCCTCTGAAAAAAGGAACTTTCACCTCTTAAATGATTGTTTAGCAACTGCAAATATGATTGTGATTTTTGAGAGTTTGCAGATTTTTCCAGCTGCCTCATGGAAAAAAGGCTGCCCTCTTTTTCATGGCTGAAGGGTCCTTTTAGGATGCAAGGATCTCAAAATTGCTCTTAAAAAGTGCAGGAGAAGCCTTCTTTCCAAGTAACAGCTCCTCCCTGCCTCCCCCACCCGATTTCATCCAGTATGTGGTAATAAAATTAACCCGATCAGCGTGGTGTGAAGTCATGACTCCAGCATCCATGAAGCAGTCCTTGAGCATCCAGGTTCCTGTGTCTGCATCCCTCTTCTTGATCTGCCTGTTGAAGTGGACCCTCAAGGAAGCCAGCCTAAAGGCAGATGATGTTATTCACAGGACTGCCTGATGTGAGGTTTTTAGATGGAGAGTTTACTGGCCAAAGAATGCAGTTTTGAGACAACTGAAACTATTAATGAATTCGTGCCAAGGATGGCAGATAGTTTAATTGGGGGGAGGGGAAAGCAAAAAAGAAATCAACCAAAAAAATACAACCAAAATGAAAGCCACATTTGAAGGCTTAAGTTTCCATTTCATATGACACTTTGAAACCCATTTGCCTAATTGTATTTATTGCCTTTCTCAAACAACAAACAGGGAAAAAAAGCTCACAATGAGGAAACAGAAAGTAGTACTTTTTTAATATAAAATGAATTAATGAGCAATTAATTGCAAAAGCAGGCCTATCTCTCTTTGGCTGTGCTCAGAGAAAGATAGTCACTCGCTATCTCCAACTGACTCGTGACTTGCCGGCAGCACATAAGAAAGGAGGCTGGAAAGGAACATGATTTTAATTCCCCATCCTCACTTGTGTCATCAGCACCACAGGTTGTCTTTGCTTTCGTAAAACAGTCCCTGAAAAACAAGGGCGTTGTGGAGGGGTTAGTGACGAGCCAGAGACGTGACCTCTGGACCAGCAACAGGCTGTGCATGGTGGGGAGCAGAGCACCCGCTTGTGGGGGTGATGCTCAAACTGGTTTTGTCTTGCTAAAAGACCCTAGTGGTGTGTGCTGCTTTCCCCAAACTGCACATGTGCTCTTAACCAACTGGATTCCATTGGGAACCAGTGATCATGGAGACGTCACTGGCCCAGCTGGCTCACAGAGGTCCAAGGCAGTGCATATTCAATGCACACCAGTAAAGTCATCTCGAGAGTCCAGGCCACCTTGGCTCTTTACTCTTCTCCTAGGATGGATTCCTGCTGTGCTGCAGGTCAGTTCCAAGTCTGTTTTTCCTACAGGAATTCACTCCAGTTCCTGTCCAGCTCGCTGGTAGGGAACCTGTCCCCCTCTTCCACCAGACCAGCCCCTCTCCCCCAGCAGCTATTACTGGGAGGAAATTCGGAGACTGCTCCTCAGGAGAGTCCAGTGTTTCAAAACAGTCCTCATTCCAAAATAAAGTAAAACAAAGGCAGAGTTTTCCCTGTGAACTGGGATTTAATGATTTTGAGTCACTCAACTCGGCACAGTTGGATAAAATCAAAATGTTTTGTCCTGATTTTAATTACCCATTACTATTAAATTATTTTATATACATTACACTGTATTATGCACAAGCATTTTGATGTTTTGACCACTTCCTCCCTTCTTCTTTCTGTGAGAATGAAGTTTCCTCACAATCCACGCATTTTCACAAGCTGTTTTGCTTTCAACAATTTGGCATTTTCAACAGAAAGAACAAAAAAAAACTGTCTGAAAACCAGCTGCATTTGCAAATGCTGCAGGAGGAGCTTTATTCATTCAAAACACAATTTCCATTGGATCCCTTTTCTTGGTTTTAGCTGTTAAGAGGTCAAAAATCCAGCCATTCTTTGAAGCGGTACCGTGGGGCTCCATATTAATTGCTTCCCTGTGACTTCAGATCAATTATGAAACTCTGTAAAGGAATTGCACTGCTCTTCCAAGCCTCCTGTTCTGGAATCTTGCCCACAAGTCAAGACTGGAGGTGTTTTTTCTTCCCAGGTAATGCTGCAAACGCCAGGAGCCAGAGCATTCTTCCCGATTTCCAGAGCACGATTTTATGTAGCCCAGGATGCTGTCCTGAGTGGACATTTTGAGTAGCAGGGCAGGTTTTGCTCTGAGCCCTGACCCAGCGGACAAAATACACCACAACACACAGTGCCCAGCTAAGCATCTGTTACCCATGCTGATTTAAAAGAGGTGACATTGCAGGCCCTAGATTTAAAAAGAAATAGAAAAAAAAAAAAAAAAGAAAAAAGCCCATTCCTTAGGATTTATCCTTGCAGTTATCTGCCTTACAGAAGCATTACCTTCCTTAGGGGAAGATGTTCTTATTGCTTTCCTCCCTCCACATGGTACTGACCGCAGAGGTTGAGAGCTCTTGCAACTCCACAAGATGTTTTTCATCTCAATATTATTTTTAGGAGCAGAGAGGATAAAATATGCCTTTTTGACAGGCAAGAAAAAAAGAGACTATTTCCCAGGGAAAATTTTGTTTTGTTTAAAAATTTCCATCAGAGAGGAGCTAAGTGTAAAAATGCCTAATTTTTTTTAATGGAACAAATGGATATTTTTACTAAAGAATGTTTTTTGTAAGTCTATCCTCCATCTCCTTCTTTTTTCATCTTTGGGAGGAAAAAAAAGAAGTAGAATAAATTCACACATTATTTGGGAAAGATGGAAATGTCCACAAGAAAACCCAGACATGTTTTAGCCAGCTGAGTTGTAAAAATCTCCTTTTAGCCAATAAAGTCAGCAGGTCTGTTGTGGGGTTAGGCAGCAGAGGCAGTGCAAGAAGGTGGCTGGGTGTCCAGGGGGCTTTCCAGGCTGCGTGGGAGGTGGGCTGTAGCCAAGCCAGTCCCTGTGCCAGCAGTGCTTGATGTATTGTTATGGCCATGTTTGTTGTATTCCTAATTTAGCACTTCATTCCGTTTGAGCACTGTACAAATTACTCTGGTTATTTATGCATCAATGTCACTCTTCACATGTTATAAGAGCTTTATGGGTGGTAATTAATCGACATAAACACTCCTTGAAGCTGATACACACCGGCATAGTTCTACCCAGGGAAACTGAGGCACAGGATGGGTGAGATGGCATTCTGAGGCCAGGGCACCAGCATCCACTTCTACCACAGACATCCCAAACTGGTACCCCAGGCTCCTTTGCTGCCAGGGTTTGAGGGTTATGTGATGCACCCATGAGGCTGATAGATTGTTGGGTGCTGGGACGGGGTTGGGGGAGGCAGGGTCTGTGCCAGTGTGCAACCCCAATTTTCACAGCCACCACAGGGAAAGGATTAAGCTTCCAGATGGGAGAAATAGGCAGCGGGAGCTGGCAAAACCTTCAGAAACAAAGATCCTCTTTCTATGCAAATGTCCCTTAGAAATAAAACTCAGCGGGAAAGAGCAAAAGGCGGGAGGTGACGTCAGTGGCATCGTCTCAGTTTTTTTTATTCCCCAAATTTCCCGGGAGGCGAGAGCGGGTGGCTTAGGCAGATGTTTGCTGATCAGATATGCTGATGATCGTGCCCAGGGGGAGAGAAACTTGAAGCGATACAGTTTAACCCAAATGAAATAATAACACTTTCCAATTTCTTCCCCAGCTTTGGTTTCTAAAACAGCTAAAGGAATGTAGGAGATAATGATTGGAAACATCAAGAGGGGGAGCAAAGGCTTTGGAGGCTTGTTCTGAAGAAAGCAGGGTTAGGCAGAGAATTTTTCAATCCATTAAAAATTAATTGCCAGGAAACTCTCTGGTGCGGTTAATGACTAACAAGCCTTTGAGATCCTCCAAACAGGGCGAACGTTTCTTAGACACTGAGGGTCTGGTGGGTGCAGGGAGGAAGATGCTCTTCTGCTTTCTGCCAGAAAGCTTCCAAAAAGGGGACACAATAAAAAGGAACCTGCTTGCACTACTTCTTGCACCATATTCCTCAGAACAAAAGGCTCCCTGAAGCTGATTCCCCTGCAGTGATGGCTAGGAAAGGATATTCAGCAGTGGACCAAGGGACCTGTGAACCTGGGTGACAGAGGGAAGGATGATGCAGGGCCCTCTGGAAGGGGACACACTGTGATTTGAGTCATACCCCAAGCAGTGAGCTGCAACAATTTTTCTGGCCATTTTTTTGAGGAGACAGAGCCCTGCTACATGTTCTCCCATACAGACCCTGGACACAGAGCAGCCCTCAAGTCTCCTTGATGACAGTGGGAGAGATTAGACACCCCAGCACACAGGTCCCAGAGGATTCCACCCCAATGCATAACCACGTGAAGTCAAGATCCCTGCTCATGGAGCAGGTCTGAGTCTCACGCTACTGGTGCTTGTGAGCAGGTTTCCAGGTCTGAAAAGGATCAGAAAGACAGGTTATTTTCACCTCTGGTATCAAAGCACGTGAAAGCTTAGGATGCCCTGTGAAGAGCCTTCAGGCACCCAGACTGCATTGAGGGGGAATGGTGCACGTACCTGTGCACACACACCTCTGCATTCAAATGTGGCTGTGCGTGTGTATGCAGAGGGCAGTGTGGGCACACAGAGGTATCCACAAATCCATTGCCAGGCATGCCTGTGCCAGCTGAGGGTCCTGGTTCTGCCCAGAAAACCAGCAGGGTGGGCAGCAGGCAGCCATGTGGGCAGGTGGGGTGGGGGTAGGCTACGGAGCCAGCAGGAAGGGGTGACACTTAAGCTGGTGGCAGGGGAAACCTGAGACAGGGTTGGTCTGGAAATAATGCAGCTCCTGCCAAATTTACAGCCCTTCTGGGAAAGGCTGTGAGAGCAGGGGAAGGAAAGCCAGCGGCAGGCCCAGGGGATATCACCAGGGCCTGGCTTTTTGAAGACATGTGCTCCTGTGTTACAAGTGTCAAGAGGGCACCACATGAACCTCTTTAATGAGCCCAGGGAGCCGAGGCCAGGGGGCAGGCATCCCAACTCTCCGGGAAGCACTGGAGGCAAATGCAGAGCAAGGGCTGCCACAATGAAGGTGCACAACAAGGGGCTCAAAATACAGCAGGAGAGGCAGCAGGAGGGCAGCTGAGTCCTGCATCCCCCCCAGCTGCCCTGCACCAGTGAGAACAGCCAACACACAGCCCTGCTTTTCCAGAAACAGGTCTAGTGGAAGGCGTGTCTGCCTGTGGCAGGGGTGTTGGAACCAGACGATCTTTAAGGTCCCTTCCAATCCAAACTATTTTGTGATTCTATGAAAAACTGGAGCTAAATAGCCCTTGGCCAGAGCTGAGGCTGTGGGAGGCAGGTGTAAAGCTCATGAGCTTGCTGCAGGAGGTACGAGAAGCCACTGGCACCCCAGCCAGTGTCCTGAAAGGTCATCCACCCTGCTTTGGGCTGCTGCACTCAGTGAGGAGGCTGAGGGCTGTATCTTGGGGCCTCACATCTACAACAACCAGCTTCATGACTTGGCTGCAAGATAGAGCAGGAGCAAAGGCAGGACCAGGAAAGAAGCACTGAACTTGTCATTCAAATACAATTACCTGCCATAATAGCGGAGGGGAGGTGGGAAAATGATCTACCAGGGAAAATGCTTTGGGTAGAAATGATCTGTTTCTTGCTCCTAGCTTGCAGCCACAAAACTCCCCTTCCCAGGCTCCATCTTCCATGAGATATACCAGCACTCCTGGCGTATTTCATTGCAGTGTCTACCAGGAGGTGACAATTCAGAGCATGTCTCTGTGAGGAGGTTGTTAACCCTCTCCTGACTGACTCTTCATGCTTGAGTGGTTTCTACTTCTTGCTAGCAGACTGCTCCGAGATTGGAGACAGACTTGGTTCTTTAAGTCCCCTGAGTGCACAGCTGGCAGGACTCCTGCCTCAGGAGTGGGATAGCGTCCCACAGTCACTGTCCTCCTGCCCCTGCGCACAAGCCCCACAAAGAGACAGCAAGTTGGGAAACTGCATCACTCTCCATCCTCTCGGAGCGGCAGGCAAGCAAGCTCCATCTGCTCTGAACTGCGTCGTGCAACGCTCCCTTCTGCTGCAAAGAAACTCATTAAGCGTCAGCAGCGTGGGGCTAACGATGTGTGGATGAACACTTCCATCTCTGTCCGCCAGAAGGCTGCGAGCCTGGGAAGTCAGGACGGCGGCACACTGCCTTCCCTGACGAGAGTGTTGCAAGGATTAATTAGGAAACACTTGTGATGTGCTTCGGAACTGGAAAACGCTAAGTGTTATTAATCAGTGTCACGATTTACATAGAAGAATTGCAGAAAATATGAGGGGGTGGTGAGTGGAAGAAATAAATCACTCTGTGGCTTTGATGGGGATAGGGAGCATAGGAGGTGGGTATAGGTCATTCTGACCCCACAACACTGCTGCTGGTGTTGATTTGGGTAAGGAAAGGTCCAAGCTTTTTGCACCACCTGGGGAAGTAAGCACGGATCAACCCAATCTGCAGTGGCAGGGGACCCACTGGACACGCCGCATGGGTTGTTCCATATCCAGAGGGGATGGTCCCTGTTCCCTTTGGGCTTTCTTTGTTTTGGGGAGAGATCACAAGTCTGTTCAGTGTCCCCTCTCCATCACAACCTGGGGCTGCTCCAAGGCAGCACTACTCAGCACAGCCCCTTCCACGCACATCGTCCTCCACTGTAGCAGGGCTGGCCAGATATTTTTGGTTTCTTCACAGACCTCAAAACAAAAGAATGTAAAAGGGACTAAAAAGTGTCACGTCTGCTCCTCTGGACAGAAATCCCCTGCTTGGAGGGGGTCTGCTCTGTCCCACCGAAGTGGAACTGGAGGAAAAGGAGGTCTTTGCTCCCATCTATGGGGAACTGGGAGAAGTACTGCTGGGAGGGAGACCCCCTCCTCTCCTCCAACAGACATTTACTATCACCAGGAGGATATTCCATGTCCCAGCAGGACAGTGCCCGCCGTGCAGGGCTGAATAACAGTTCCTGTTTTGCCCTGCACTGCAGTGAGACGTTCATATCAAGCCTATGGGCTCCAAAGAGACAGGAGACTGACTGGCCAACTGGGAGGGAGTTTTAGAGAGTTGGGATGTGGGGGTGCACAAACAGAATCAGCAAGAGTATTACGGGAGCAAAGCAGAAGGGCTGAGCAGAAGCAGACACCACCTGGCCTCTACATCTGGCCACAACTGGGAAGAGGTTTCCCTTTAGAGCAGCCTGGAGGGCTACAAAGAATCCTGCTGACCTTGTAAAATCACACACCAGGCCATAGCCACATGTCTGAACTCTGCAAACACCCAGAGCTCTACAAGTCCCACTCCAAACATGGCTGTACACAAGCACAAACCCCTACATAGCCACTTCTCACACACCTATGTAGATGAGCAAAGTCAAAACTCCACACAAATAAATCCTGTCCTGTTTTTCTGCCTAGGACGTGTCTGGAAGTGGGTTGCAGACTCCTCAGATGTGGATAGCAAGCCACAGTTATTTAACATCCTGTTAAAATCTGTGATTTTTCTAAAAGCAGTCACCAAGAGGCTGGTCCCTGCCAGCCTGTGCTGACAGGGAGGCTGCTTGGGGCGGTTTGACAGGTCCTGCTCCCCACCTGGCATTTGGAAATAGCCAATTCATCTCTGCACTAATTTGTGTGCTCAAGATTGTAACTGGCTTTCCCCAAATGTCTGCTCAGGTAAAACTCAATGACTGGATATTTGCAGAAAGCAAACACAGAAGAGGGCATAGCCCAGACCCAGCAAATTCATTCCCCTAAGCAAGCAAATATTACGGGGACTTTTTTTCACCTGTGTTTGCTCATTTCTATTTCA
The DNA here is from genome assembly GCF_036250125.1 of Pseudopipra pipra. Taxonomy (NCBI): domain Eukaryota; kingdom Metazoa; phylum Chordata; class Aves; order Passeriformes; family Pipridae; genus Pseudopipra; species Pseudopipra pipra. Next base: position 8,628,366 of record NC_087581.1, on the reverse strand, counting down.
ACGATTTAGAGCACGTGGGAGGTCAAATTAGCTCCTCAGAAGAGTTCCTTCTAGCCTAGGAAGCCCAGGTTATCCCTCTTTTTCCTCCCCTTCTCCCTTCCCCTCTTTTTCCTCCCCTCCTCCCTTCCCTCCTTTTCCTCCCCTCCCTTCCTGTCCCCTCCCCTGTCATTTTCCCTGATTTTTTTTTTTTTTGCTTTCGTTCCCTTCTTTGCTCTTTCTTTTCCTGAAAACCCCAAGGTTTACAGGACAAGTTTCCCAGGGCCAGCTGGCAGCTCGTCTCAGCCCCTTGCCTGTTCCCTGCCTGCCTACATCTGTAGTTGCTGCTCACCCCACCTGCCCCCGGGGCCTCACACGAAGCCACTGAATTGAGAGTTAATTTGAATTTGAGTTGACAAACTCCAGGCATATCCCATCTGCACAGGCAGGAAATGGCCAATGTGTTAACCTTCCAGCAGGGAGGGCAGGGCAGAGGGGAAATGCTTTTACCCTTCCCTCCATTTAGTTTGGCTCTTAAAAAAAAAAATTAGGGTCAAATAAAATAACGCCTTGGGCTGACCTAAAGCCGAGGTGGAAATTCCCTGAGACCATCCAGAGGTGTCTGGGAATGGGAACAAAACCCCATCTTGCTGCTTGGGATCAGGGGCTGAAGGCAAAGCCTCTAGGAGGGGAGCCCAGGCTCAGAATTTTCCCCATTTTGTCCCACATAATTCCGTGGACATGTGCTCTCTTACACCTCACCGCAGCAGGAGAAGCTGCCACCGTGTCCCCTCAGCTGCTTGGGAACTCTCCCAGCTTTGCTTGCTGCAAAGTCAGTGTGCTCTGAGGCTACTCTCACCACTGCAGCAAATTAGCAAAAGTGTCCCTCTACAGGCAACAACAGATCCTTGGATATTTATTTTGGAGGTGGAGGTAGTGGTGTATTTAACCAGCTGTGAAGCCAGAGAGCAGTCAGGGCTGTTGCTCCACGGTTTGAAAGAAGCTGGACGTGCAAAGTGAACCCGTGGAAGTACTTTGCATTTCTGCATGAAGAGGCAGAGCTTATAGTAGATCACCTGTCCATACCATGAGGCCACACTAAGTGCCCTAAGGCTGGATTTTGTGGTTTGCCAAAGCACAGCCTTCAACTGCAGGAAAATTTACCAGGACTGAGAAGAAGCAGATTTTCTGCTTCCGTGGGAGAGGCTGAGGGTGCTGGGTGCTGCAGTAAGTTTGAGCCCTGACATCCTCTCTCCTCACCCAGCCTCGCACAGATACCTTCATCCTCTCCTTCTCAGCCTCTAACCCCCCACAGATTTTCAATCCTGCCTCCCACTGCTTCTCTGACATTTCTCTTTCAAAGATGGCACTTCCAGCTGATGTTGATTTTTCTATCTCTGCAACAGTGTTTGTAAGCAGAAGCAAGGCATCTGGAATAAAATTAGCATTATTTAGCATTACCCAGCACCAAAGGCACTTGACAGATGCAGAAGAACAAAGATTTGGGCTGTTGTTGGGAGAAAGCTTTCTAATGTGTCCAACACCAAAAAGAGAGGAAGAGGAAAGTGGGAGGAGGCTGGGCTCTCCTTCCCTATGGAGCTGCTCAGCTGCAGTCAGGTTGCCCACACCTGCAGTCCTGTATCTGTGTTGTCAATTCCCAGTGGGAGGATTCACCAACCTTATCAGAAAAGCAAAGGGTCATTTTTTGGGGTGTCAGGAGCAGTGAATGAACTGTGGCTTGTACCGACAGTGTTGCTCCAGCACCTATTGCCTCATCCATTGCTGCACTGTCCTGCAGCTCAAGCATCAGCATCAGCATGAAGACGTCTCCATCTCCATGCCTTAACAGACCCCCTCCCCACAGCATCCCTGGGGTTATTGGCTTCTGTGGGTCATGAGGAGGAGGGTCAGGATGCAAAATATGATGGGAAGAGAATCAGGGAAAGCAGGAAGCAGCAGGTAGAGGATTTAGGACCAGATCTGAGGCCCAGCCCGGAATCTACCCTATCACTAATAACTATGCCTGGCTAATTCCCTTTGTGGCTGCATCTCCCACCTGCTGGGTACAGAAACAAACCAAGCCCTTGATGCTCCCTCCCTCTACCACTAATGCCTGTAACAAGGCTTCAGTCAAGCACAATATTGCAAGACCTGCAGCTTGTCACCTTCCCCGTGGCCACAGGCAACGTCAGGTTTTTCAGATGCTCTAACAGAGAACTGTCAAACAAACCTGTTCCCTCCAGGTATGCTCCACTCAGCCTCGTTCTTGCACATCCCCTTCCTGGTGAGCACATGGCACCACTGCAGATTTAGGAGTGGGCTAAACAACCTCTCTCATATCGTCCCTCGTTTGTGTGCTTGCTCTCCCGAGAACTTTAGTAATTGCTTCTTTGCCTTTAAATACCATGCTGCTCCTTTGGCATTTCCTGTTTAAATGTCTCCCGCTTCGAAGATGACATTGTCTGGAGGCAGAAGGATTGGGGTAGTGTTTGCAAGGTGCAGTGCAGGAAAGCAACAGGCTGCTCTGCCTGTCTGACTTCTCCAGTGGGGAAGGCAGGGTCAGGCTGGATGGCTTTTGCAGCACAGCTAGAGAAAGCTGAGTTCAGGCCAGGAGTTAAGATATCCCCCTTCCTCTGCCCTTGGAGGAGTTCCTCCTCCCCCTTCTGGGTGGTTGCAGTTGCCTTGACTGCATCTCCCTTCCCTGGAGGGGGAATAGGGAAGGGGAAGTCACATTCTGATAGCTGGAGCCATCCTACCCCAGCACACCCTGGAGCATCCCATTAGGACTGAGAGCTCAGCCTCCAGCATCACCAGATCATAGAGGTGCTGTGGTCAGGCGAACAGCCAACCTTTTCAAGCCTCTGTGCTCACAGTGTGCTGGATCTGTTCCACAGCTCCCTGCCATGCATCCCAAATGTGCAGCCTCCCAGTTATCTGCATATCCCATTGGGAAAGGACCCAGGGTGTCCCTTACTGCAGCACACATTTGTGGCTCCAAGTGCATGAGGAAATATGTCAGCTCTCACCTCACAGAGTCCTGGCTTTGAGTGCCCCCACCTCTATGAATCTTAGAGCCCCAAGGAGGATATCCTCAGGATTTTACACTTACATGTTTTGCTTCCCATTTTGCAAACAATAGGTGAGCTGAAGAATTTTTGCCAGTAGTATAGTATTAGGGACTGTAATTAGGAAATTTTCTTACAGGGAAAGTGGAGGGGGAGGGGGCAGCAGGAAGAACATCCTTCCTTATTATTTTTGGAAAAAGTGTAATTATTACCCCTTTGACCTGTCTGCGAAAGGGATTAATAATGTCCAGCTTCACAGCCGTCAAAGCCCTGATTAATTGAGCTTGCTGTACTGAAATCTCATCTTGTTTGTCTTGTGTTGATGTGCAAATTGAAAACAGAACACAATAAATCTTACAGGCATCCTGTACATCTCAGCTTATCTGCCACCCTCCTCCCACCTCTCTGCTTCCAAACAGTCTGGAAGGTTTGAGCCTCTGCTCTGCAGCCACGTGCAGTCTTGAGCTGGACAGTATCACCTCTGCTGGGCACATGATGAGATTAAAACACCCAGGGCACCACCTGCTCTGCAGCCTGGTGGGTGCTCATACAGGATGTTTCCTCCTCTCCCAAAGCAGAGTCAAATGGGGAGACAAGCTTAGGGAAGTGGTTTGCAACAAAAGTTTTCTTTTTGGTAGGACTTGCCCCCACACAGGGACTGACCATCCTTGGGATGTTTATGTACCCACTACTCCTCCAGGCACAGCTGCTTGCATCTGTACATGGCAAGGGAAAGAATGTTGAAGGATGTGAATTCATAAATGATACCTTGCACAAGCCTGTGATGGGATTAACCTCAAATAATCTTTAGGCTGAAAGTTGGGATGTGCCTGAGCATCACTGGCTGCACCCCTGGCAGAGAAGCTGAGTCTCATAGCCCCTGGTCCCATTGGCCTGCAGGACCCAGGAAAGCATCCCAAGACATTCCTGTGGGTCTTGCCATGATTCACAGAATCACAGAACCATTAGGGTTGGAAGGGACCTCTGGAGATCATTCAGTCCAACCCCCCTGCCAAGGCAGTGTCACCTGGACCAGGTGACACAGGAATCTGTCCAGATGGGTTTGGAATGTCTCCAGACAGGGAGACTCCACGACCTCCCTGGGTGCCTGTTCCAGTGCTCTGCCACCCTCAATGTGAGGAAGTTCTTCCTCATGTTGAGGTGGAACTTCTTATGTTTTAGTTTATGGCCATTGCTCCTCATCCTGTCACTGGGCACCACTGAAAAGGGTCTGGCACCATCCTCCTGGTACCTACCTTTGAGATATTTGTATGCATTGATGAGATCCCCTCTCAATCTTCTCTTCTCCAGACTAACCAGGCCCATCTCCTGCAGTCTTTCTTCATAAGAGAGATGCTCCAGACCTCTCATCATCTTTGTGGCCTCTGCTGGACCCTCTCCAGTAGCTCCTTGTCTTTCTTGTCCTGAGGAGCCCAGAACTGGACTCAGCACTTCAGATGTGGCCTCACTAGGGCCAAGTAGAGGGGCAGGATCACCTCCCTGGACCTGCTGGCCACACTCCTCCTGAAGTACCCCAGGATACCACTGGCCCTCCTGGCCACAAGGGCACACGACCAGCTCATGGTCTACTTGTTTTCTACTGATACTCCCAGGTCTTTCTCTGCAGAGCTGCTCTCTAGTAGAATCAGCCTCCAGCCTGTGCTGGTACTTGGGGTTATTCCTCCCCAGGTGCAGGACCCTACATTTGCCCTTGTTGAACCTCACTAGCTTTCTCTCTGCTCAATTCTCCACCCTATCAAGGTCCAGCTGAATGGCAGCACAGCGTTCAGGTGTATTAATCACTTCCCCCCAGTCTTTTATCATCAGCTAACTTGCTGAAGGTACATTCCATCCCTTCATCCAGGTAGTTGAAAAATTGGTAATTGACCCAAGGTGATGCAAGGCAGGGGCAGAGAAGTAAGTCGAAGAAGTAGTTAGGAGTTACTCTGCTCTGCCCTGCACAGCCCAGCTACAGGATGAGACCCTTGGCTGCAGCCTCAGCACCAGCTGGTCTCCTTGCTCAAAACTGTGACATGAGTATGATTTCAAAGCAAGACTTCCAGCTTCCACTGAACCAGCTTCCATTGTATTTCCACCAGTTCTGCTGAAAGACATGGGGTATTTTTGTCTGCAAGGCAACATGCCTGCCCCTTGGTGCTGAATAAATAAATTACTGTGACGGTAAGGAAGATCATTGTTAATTAGAGTGCATAAAGAGCCTGGGAACCCTCCAGGGGAATATGCTGCAACGCACTGAGTGCAAATCATACGCACTTTTTTTACAGGGACATGATATTAAAGAGGAATAGAGTTTTGTGGCAGTATTGTCTCAGAGAGAGAATGCACTAGGATCTGATGGGCCCCATCCCAGTATCTAATTCCTGCCCAGAAACAGCTCTGGAATTGATTTGGAGGACTTCCCTGTCCTCTGCTTGGCATCTCATGCCCTGCTGAGTGAGAACTCCAAGGCACAAGCTGTGCTAGGCAAAGTCAAGACACTGTAGGGATGTGCCCCCATCCCTTTCCCAGTAAAGTCATTCCTGAAACACACTGGAATGGGATCCCCCTGAGAAGACCCTGCAGAGACTAAAGGCAGGTGAAAGACAATACTCTAATTAAATACCCTATCCCCGTGGCTTTAGCTGATGCTCACAGAATAAAAACAAGTGGAAAACTAGCAAGAACACTGTGTTTACCATTTCTCATTGTATAATATGCAATGTTTTCTCAGCACGTCTTCAGGAGACAAGCAGCTGGAAGCCCAGACTGGATGAAAAGAGAGACAGAACAAGGTGTTAGGCAAAAAAATGCTGGGGAATTGGGGGGAGAAAGGTGTCCCCTCACAGACACCACATAGCACCCTATGATGTTCCCCTAACAGAAAGAGAGTACATCCCCATATCCACCCTTACAGTGGCTATTGTCAAAGGCACTGGGGCAGTTGGTGCTGCTGATCCCTGCCAGTGAACATAAATCTTCTTACATCCCTCTTTTTTCAGAGATGTCAGGAGGGATGGAGTGGATTGGCCAGGCCATTTGCTCTCCTACCCTCTGAAACTATCTCTTGACCCTTTATTATTCCCTGGACATGGTTTAGGCTTCCCTTGCCATGCAGCTGGGCTGTGCCTTCCATGGAGGACCCTCCTGGGTCCTCTCCAGGGTGGGGCTCCTCATCAAGAGGCTGAACCAGCTTCTCCAGATCAGATGTCCACCTTTGCATTCCCTCCCTGTACAAGTTTTTATCCTTCCAGCAACCTGCAACATGGGGACAAAGGTCATGGACCGTGGGGAGAGCAGATTGGCAGCCAGGGATTTGAGGTCTACAGCAAAAAACCCAGCCATAGGCAGGAGCCTGGAAGAAGATTGGAAAGGGCGTGCTCCTGTGAGCAGGAAGAAAAGTGGTTTCTGGAGACCCCAGAGGACTTGGGACTCCTCTCAGTCCCTGGCCCCTTTAAGGCAACTCCTCCTCACGTGTTGTTTGTGCAGATCTGCTGGGAACTGCATCACATTGAAGCCATTAGATCTATTTTCTGTAGCTGAATAATTTTAATTTTCTAGTCAGTTACCTTTTAGGTCTCGCTTTTCTCTTTCTTTGTGTCTTAATTGCCTTTTCCATATATCGGTGCTCCCCTGACATTCTCTCCCCTCTCCAGTGTGCCTGCTCTCCTCCCCCACCTCCTCCCTTCCTCCTTTCTGTCTCTCCCTGCCTAACTCCCCCCCAGCCTATTGCATCTGCCCCCCTCCAGCTGCTCTGCATCACCCCAGAAGTGCTGCAACCACATGACATGTTTTGCCAAGGAGCTTTGTCCTTCCTGGAAGGAGAAGGACCCAGGGATCAAGAACCAGGCCAGCTAAACTGCAACTGCATATATCCAGACTGAAGGCCACTCATGTCAGGTCTGAGCAGCTTCCCTCCTGGTACTGATTAACTTTGGAGACATCTTTTTCCAGTTCCTCAGACCCAGCCCCCTCTCCAAGCAGTCCTGCCATATCCCAGCTGGGAGCACAGGCATCTTGACTCAAATTTCTCTGATGATGGTGGAAGAAGCAGCGCTCCAACTGCATCAGAGCTGCATGGCACATCTAGAAACAGAGATAAGCTGTTGTGAATAAATTTCTCCCAGCAGCTGGAGAACACCTGTCTTGTAGACACGTGAAACCATGGAGAATAGCATTTTGTGCATGCAAGCAAGCAGCATGCAGCACACCATGCTGTCAGGATGTGATCAGGGAGCAGTCTGCAGCTTGTGCCCATGCTTGGAGCCAGGTACTGGACACTGGACATCTGGAAAAGAGTTGGGGGCTGAATGGCTGAAGTGCAGTGCCAAGTTCCCCCCAAGAGAGAGGCGATGGAGGGGCATTACCTGTCCCTGCCAGGCTGGTGGCTCAGCATTGCATTGCTTCCTCATCCTGCCTTGGCTCAATAGGTTTCCCCATTCCAATCCCAGCTGGGGGCTGCTGGCACCATGTCCTGAAACCCAGGGTTTGCACATGGTATCCACAGCAGACCTTGCATCCTCCCCACCCCCAAGGATGTGGCCTCACACCATGCCCAGGGCTCTGCCATTAGCAGGCAGGTTACACTGTGCACATCCTGCTCAGTCACCCCAGAGGCAAGGGAGCAGCACTGCATGGAGTGGAGCTCCAGTTCAGTGCCTTGTCCTACACTCAATGTCCAGTCTCATGCTAATTTCCTTTCCTTTATGCTAATTAACTTTCCTTTAGATCTATCTATCCGAAAGACATGAGGTCCCTGTTTACTCAAGGACACTGGGCACCATGTGGTAGCACTGGCTGAGCAGCCAGTTCCTGAGCTGTGTGACTTGCCCTGCCGGGCAATGCTTCCATTCCTTTCTTTTGAGGAATTTCTCACAGCACGGCTCAGTTTTTCTTTCTGCAGAGGCACAAAGCAAAGGAGATCAAACCTCAAGCACACACGGTCCCAGAAAGCCGTCTGCCAGCAAACCTGGGTGTGGAGCCAACTGCATCCCTGGTACAGGGAATCAAAGGCAGCAGCTGATACATAACACAGTGTTGAGGTCAGGGGTCTCTTTGCTGCCAGAAAAATGGGACAAAAGGAAACAGCAATAATCAGATCACTCAAAAGCTTCGTTTGTGTTTCACCTGGTTGCAGGGCTCCCTTCCCTGCAGCACATAGTGTCTGTCGCTCCACCATCCCAGCTTTAGTGCCCGTGACTGGGAGCACAGGGGATCAGGACCTGCGGGGAGACAGGGGTGCTGAAAGGTTTCCCCAGAGCTGAAAGTGAGGAGACAAGGCAGGGCTGCTGAGAGGCAGGGACAAGGAGCATTTGGAAAGCCAATGCAGGAGATAGACATCAGCAACCCTCGGGCAACTGGTAGCATCGACCTCTTGCGTTTCCAGACAGCTTGTCAGAACAGAGAGGGTTGGGAAATGTGCTTCAGGTGTCTTTTGGAGGAAATCCTATACTAGAGATGCCAGGCTAGGCATGGATCCTCAGGGTCAGAGCCTGACTTTTGGAGCCTGCCCTCCCTGAGCAGCCTGAGCTATGTGCAATCACCAGGTCTGTTTTACAGAGGAGAAAAGCAAGACCTGACATCTCTCCGTTGGTAATAAACAGGGAGCTTATTCTGCCTTGCACTTTGCTCCCAACAAGGCCTTTGACACCCTCGTGCATGCAGCCTAGGAGACAAAATGTCACACCGGTCTGCAGCAATCCTTATTTCAACTGTGAAAGTGACATCCCCAGCACCGTGAGATCCATCTACACGTAGCACCCAGGGCTTGCTCAGCCCTCCTGTTTACCCAGGAGAGACCTGTGGCCACTGCTACTTCTGATTAGTTTTGTTTTCCTTGCTAATAAAGGACCTGGCAGTGATTTCTTACAGCAGTCGTGAGGTGGGCAGGGATGCTGGAGAGCAAATGGCAGCCTGTGGGTCAGGGTGTGTGGGGGTGGAAGATGGGGGGTGGGATGACACTGTTTGCACAGGCTGTGCTCAGGTGAGAAGTTGTGATGGGTGCAGGAGTATGCACAGCAGTGCTGGGGAGGATCACTGTGCCCAGGTGATGGCATACAGGAGACTGCAGCTCTGTGTGCTGCTCTGTTTGTTTGAAGAAATGCATGAGAGAGGTGATGTGTGGCTGTGTGTGATAAGTACAGCAAAACATTAAAGCAACAGGCTCTGTAGGCTGGACATGTGTGTTTGGGTGCAAAGAGATACTCTGGTGATGTGTTTCACTGAGTATGGTTGTAGGACAGGGAATGTGGGTGAGAGCTTTTGCATACACAGTTGGTGTGGGAGATGGTGTGAAAGGTTCTTGTCAGGTGCCTGTGCGTGTGTGTGTGTGTGTGTGTGTAGAGCAGTTGTGCCTGTGCACCCCTACAGGAACACATGGGGCAGACGTTAGCCCCCATAGCCCTTCTTGGCAGACAGGATGGGGTAAGCCAGAGGCATCACTGTCCAAATGCTAAACAGAGCATGCTGTCTCCTGCTCCTTAAAAATAGGTGTAATTTTACATTCCAACACTGGCCTCATTTCTAAACCATATTTAAAAAAAAAAAAAAAAAAAAGGCAGACAGAAAAAAGGCCAGGAAGAATCAAAAGGCAAAGCCAACAGGGAAGTGCAGCCCTCTGAAGAGGACACATCTCATCTGAGCACAGCACTTCAGACGCAGTTCACGAGCCCTGTTAAGCAATGGACATTGAGCGCCTTGGCTTGTGCAAGAGCTGATTTGTATCAGCTCCCATGGTACACCAGAGAGCCAGCACTTCACCTTGAGAGTCCGTTCATTTGGGTCTGCTGGGACAGGACAGGTGCTATTGACTAGTCAGGGTTTTATAGTCCCTGCACCCCCATCTCAGGCTCCTCTCCCCAGTCCAAGCAGTTAATTATCCTGGTAGAACCCAGCTAAGCCCAAAATGCTTTGGGAGAGGCAGACAAATGACACAACCACAGCCTGGGATCCTGCACAGCTGGAGACCGAGAGGGTGTCACTGAGAGCACAGAGAATCACTCAGCATTCAATACCAACCTGGCTGCTGTCACAAAGGCTGATCCCACATAGCTGGACAGTACCCTGAATGCCAGGCAGTGTTAGGAGAGGGCTCCCAGCACATGGACTTACCTGCTGGTGAGCCCTGCAAGCCCCCTGAATTGTCTGAAAGGGACCTTGCGGCTGCCAAAGTGATGTAGGCATCTGGATGAGGGCAGCCAGAGGTATGTCCCCAAAGGCTGTGGCAGCAGGGCAATGACATGGGCAAGGAGAAGGAGGGATAAGGAGGATTCATCCTTTCTAAGGCCAATATGGCCTGTACCTGAGGTGGTGGAACCCTGGAGCAGAGCAGCATGCATGGGTGTCCTCAGCACAGGAGTAGGGAGATTGGCACAACTAAGGGAAGGAGAAATGAAGTCCTTTGGGGAAATGGTTCATTCGACTCATTTCAGCCACTGCTCGTGGAGACAAATGACTCTCTAGGCTGTTCTTTTCCCAAGGCAGGCATTCAGTCTCATACTGCCCTGCTGCCCTGTTCCCTTGCCCACCCCACACAGAGGCACCACGGGGCCAGGGTGGAGGAAGACACGGGGCATCCTGCCTGTACTCCCTCCTCCTCCAGTGCCAGATCCACAGGCACTGCCCAAACCCTGTGAAAAACACTGCCCACACCAGTCCCAGTCACATCCCTGATGCTCATGCAGTCACTGGTGTCATTTAAATATCCTGGGCAGGACAGATTCTGATTGCTTTTATTATCAAGATAATCTGTCCCTCTGATTTCAAGAGACCTCCTGCAGGTTTGCCCTAATATTGATGGAAGAAGAGCTTAATCCACAGGCTCTATTGTGACTCTTGAATATGCTCGGCATTCCTGTATTCCTCCGGTGTACACACACCCACCTAAACGCTAATGTCACCCAGAGGCCGGTATGCGCAGTGCATTGCAAAGAGGAAGCAGTCGGTATGGGAAAGTCTGCCTCTTGCTTTCATCGAGCAGTGGATAATGAACTGTTTTTGCAGCCTCCCAGCGACTTCACAGGGTTTTTTTGCAACCAAGGAGCCAGTCATTTTCCAGTGGGAAAGGGTCAGCCCCAGAGCAATTCCACTTCCACATATAAATAGCAGGTTTTTTGTTTATTGCTATTTGTCCTTGGGATCCTGAACACTGGTATCAAGACCAGCAGGTGAGAGGGGGTGTCCGCTCTCTGGGTTACTGTTTTCCCAAACATTGCTCAGACTTACAGTGCATGTCACAATGATGAAACATGAGACTTTTACAAGTCTCTTAGATTTTAAAGGGAATAACAGAAAGGGAGAGCCTGGAGCATGAACACTGAAACCAGACTCCCTATCCAGAAGTCAGTCAAGGAGCCCATGTCCCTCATCACACATCTCAGTGAACCCAAGGATGTGAGTGGGAATGGAGATAACCTGCAAAACAGTAAATGAGAGTGGTTTGCTCTGCATCATAATACATACCAAAAGAAATCTGATATATGATAGGATGAGATCCCATTGGGGCAGGGCCAAATGACCTGGGAGAAGGGTCTGAGGGACAGAAATAGCAAGAAGCAATAGAGTCAAACTCAGAGAAGTCTGAGCTTCATTTTTGGAAATGGGCTGAGCCAGTGCCCTTCCTTTTCTCCCTCTGAAAAGCAGATGTTTCACAGGAAGGAAATGTTGATTTCTGGCCCACTTTAGCAACTCTTTGTTCAAATATGCTGCTGTTGTTCTCCAGTTCATCTGAAAGTGCCCTCAGCTGCAGTGTCCGGACCTGGACACAGCTCAGACAAAGCAGAATTGCAGCTTTCAATGGCTTACATCCAACATCCAACATTTATGCATCCCAGGAGGTGAGCTGCCCTTTTTGCTAAACCATCACACTATTGACTCATGCTAAGTTAGTCATCCATCTGAACCCCCTGATCCTTTCCTGCCATCCTGCTGCCTCTCCAGGCTCTCCTGTCTATGCATTCATGCATTCATTTATCCCTCCCAAATGTGGCACCCTGTGCTCTCTGTACTAAATTTCATCTGGCTGATTCCAGACACTCACTCTGATCCATCCTCATCGTTTTGAATTCTGAGCCTGTACTCCAAAGTTCTTACAACACCCTCATTAATACACAGCCCTGGACTTATTTAGCAGATGCTGATATCAAAATGCATATGATTATTTCCAGTTAGCAAAGAAGTGTATCTCTTTAGCCAGCAGGAATGTTTTTCTTTTTTGCAAATGCCTTAGAAAAAACCTTCAGTTGCTATCACTCACACTGATAAAAATCCAGTGTAATAACTATTGACTCTAGCACAGATACTTCAAATTTATTTTGGTAAGTATTTGAGAACAGAGTCAGGCCCATTCTTGTCATGCACCCAGCAGCTGGTCATAACACGGGTCTACAAAATGTCTGCAACAGATGGAGCTATTTATGCCCACTCCCCAGTGAGGAATAACTATCCTTTCTTTTCTTCTTTTTCTTGTTCCTGTCTAAGCTGTTTGCAGGAGAGCTCTCTAAAATGGGGGGGGGGGGGGGAGGAGAATCAAACAATAGAATAAAAAAAAAATAAAAAAAGAACCCCTAGCTCTGGAGATGTGACTTGGTAAATAGCAATCAGCTGCTGCTCAGAAAAAATGAGGCTGGTGAAAGACCTGAGCTCTGTCTGGGCAAACTTGATGAGATAATACACGCTAAGGGGTATCTCTTGCTATGTTGCAGCAGATTTAAAATGTATTTCTTTTAATACAGTGCTATTCATGGCAAACATGTCAGCAGTGCCTGAGCAATGGTTCTCAGTGTTTGGTGCCCTGCCCCGAGTCTGCAGAAGTGAGGGTTTTGATGAAATGGTGGTAGCTGAAGGCAGAGAGGAAGAGGTACCGGTTGAGAAGCAGTACAGAGGGTTTGTGCACTGGGAGAGCCCAGCTCAGCACTGAGGTTTGCTGCCACAGGCCCTCTTTTGCCAGTGTTTGGGTGTTCATTAAAGACGTAGCAGCCACTCAGCTCAGGGACTTCCTGGGCAAGATTTAATTCCAGTGTAACTATGAACCTCTCCATTCTATAAAATTGTCCAGCCTCCCCTACCATGCAGGTAAGTGTTTAGCACCCAAGACAAGAATGCTGAGCATCCACTACCTATTGCTGGAAATATTATTTATTTACTTTGGAACCTGACTCTGCTTACCTTCATCCAATGGATCCTCATACCAGAAGAGACAGCTTGCCCACCTGATTCATGCCTTGAATTAATGAGGAATTCCCTTACCCCCTCTCATGTCCTGTGAGTTTGCCCATCCATGCTACAAAATACAGGTAGGGAGCAGTCCATCACACTTATCTCACAGGCTGGTGTTCCCATAATTAGCAGCAGTAGGAAGGCTGTCACTGGGAACGGGATTAATTAGCCTGGTGGAGAGGATTCAAAAAGCATCAGGCAGGAGCCAGAGAAACCAAGGGGAATGCACACCCTGGAACATGAAGCTCTGTGTGAGGGAGGCCAGAGCCTGGCTTGGCTGCCCAGGATGCCCTGGTACACGGACAACACGGTTCAGGGAGCAAGAGCAGGAACCTTCCTGTGCTACACAGTGCCCACACAGCATCAGATAATTCACCCAGGGAGAGGAGGACTGGCTCAGCTGAGCATCCCATGGGGCACCAAGAGAAGAAGACAGGGAAATGGGAAAAAAAAATCCAGGTGGTGATGGTGAAGTGTGGACACTGACTAGCCCATAGCAGACAAAGACCAGAGAAACTGAGTGAGGTGCTAAGTAGTAATCCAGAATATATTAGTGCTCCTATGATCACCAACCCCACAGGACACAACTGAGAGCTGGTCTCTGTGTCAGGCCAGCCAAGGAGCATTTACCATCACCCATGCTCAAGTAAGGGATAGGGAGGCAGGAAGGCCAGAGCTGTGTCTTTGCAAGGTCCTGATGGCAAGATCTTCCCAGCGCAGACAAAGCCACTCCAGATCCCACTGCTCAGCCCCATACACCATCCGACCCCCTCACTCATGCTGGGGCAGGAGACCCACCTCATGCATTAGCCACAGGGGTATGAATGTTTCAGGGTTGGAAAGGGAACCCTAATCCTGCAGGCTGGGATGAGGGGACACCAGCAGAACTATCACTGCTTGCAAGGACAAAAATTGCACCCCTAAACTCCTACCCCACTGGCTTCACAGCCTTCCCTGTCTTGCTCATCTTTTTCTCCCTTCCTGATAGCGCCCAGGCACAAGGGGGAGGGAGTATCCCTCCAACACACACTCCAGAGAGCTCTTTTCATTCTGCATTTAAAAGAGAAAGAAGAAAAGGCAGAGCGAACCTGTCTCGCACGTAATCTGCTGCACAAATGCCAGCTCTCAGCAATCGATAGAAAACGCTCCCGGAGGGCTGTTTTCATTTCATAATATTTATTGGGTTGCTTTATTGTCAGAATCATTACAGTTCAATGTACTGCATGGATTTTATGCCAGCTGCGCTTAGTTTGTCTTGGTTTTAGCACTCCACATGCCTTATGTGGGGCCGTGGTTGCACCTGGGTTGGGACTGCTCCTTGTGTAGGGTCCTCTGTGCGACATAGGGCAAGTTACCACATCTCTCCATGTCTCTATTCCTACCGTCCCTGGATAAACCGTGTCTTGTTGAGCTGTCCATAAGCTCCCAGGGCAGGGATGGTCTCTGCATGTACAGCATCTCTTATAAATGAGTCCTGATCTTGGTTGACCCATTGGATGTGAAGCAATCAAAGCAACAGAGCCCAAAACATGAAATGATTACAAAGGAACTGCGAGGGAGGGAGTGATGGGAGGAGGAGGGAATGGAGTTAGAGAAGGGATTACAAGCAGGAGCTGGGGTTAAACATAACATATTCCATGGGCAAGAGTCCTGGTGAGAGGGGCTGGAATGGGAATCAGGCCAGGTTAGCCATTAATGGAGAAGCAAGCTAAGGGCTTGACTGAGTGCCAACTGTCAACATGTAGACATGACCCAACCAAAGCAATAACACAGAAACCACTTCCAGTCCCCATTCCATTGCCACTACTTCCTTGTTTCTCAAGGCTGCCTGGAGATTAGGAGGTGAAGAGGAGGAGACCAAAAGGCTACCCTATATCCCCAGTCCTCCCCTAGAACAACTGGGCATAGGAGCCAGCATGGGCTCAGTGTAACAGCAAGAGTCCTGCACTCCCTGCAGGACAGCTCCCTGGACAAGAGGGTCTGTTCCCCCTGCAGAGAGGGACCCTGAGCTATAGGGAGTGTCCACATCGCATTTCATGAGCTCATGTCATAAGGAAGTACCTGACCCTAGAGGACGGCTGCCTCCCACACACAACAGTCTGGGGGCTGCCTGCTTGCAAGCATCCAGTTCAGCTGCTAGGCAGGGTTGGCAGCCTTAGGCAAAGCCTTGGCCAGGGCTGCCTCCAGCTCCCAGATATCTGGGGAGAGATTGATGACTTTCTGGGGATAAAGTCTCCCCTGGCCACTGCCTGAGGCTGAACCCCCAGCAGGAATGTCAGGAGGAGCAGAGAAGGATGAGATGCCAAGTCTTTCCCCAAGGTGGAGCTGGAAAGAGAAGCAGACAGTTGACAAGGAAAACCAGCATCCCTCCTGCAGTAGATATTCAGTGCTCACATTCTGCAATAGCCCATAATCTGGGCTGTAAAAGGAGCCCTGGCACCAACTCAAGTTCCACAAACCCTGGGGGTGATCTGAGGTTCATCAGGTCTGAGAGACGAGCACGGCGAGGAATCACCACTTAGACACCTGACCTTCTCCCAGGCACATAGACCCTAGCCCAGTGCTGGGGCATGTTGGGATCCCTAGGCACAGCACAGGGCAGCTCCCATCCCTACTCCAGCTATCACTGCTAACTTTGTGATCGTGGATGTGTTGAGAGTTATTATGCCAGCACATAAGCAGCTCACTTGCGTCTCGCTTTTTTCAATTACTGCTTGCACGCTGCCTTCCCAATTGCCTGGCAGGCCTTGACTCACCTGCCTGCTGAACATAATTTGTTTTTAATGTATGGCTCTGGCAAATTTTCTCTTCCTCCCCCCTCTTCACTTTTTTTTTCTTTTATTAAAATTATTTTTTTTTCCAGCTCATATTTGTAATTAATTCCTAAGCTGACAGCGCCTCAGCAGAGCAAGGAGGGCTGAACTAGGTGTCCTCAGGGAGGCAGATACTTAGCACCTACAATTAACCTTGCATGCAAACCCATCCCCCAAGAACAGTGGGACATGTAAGGATGAACCTCTCTGAGGATGCATTTAGCCCTACCACAGCTGAATGCCTACTGTGGCTGTATCAAGCTGTTTATCTTGCCTCCAGTCCGGGCTGTCAACCATCTACAGGCAGAGCCAGCTGTCATACCATCTCTGATGGATTCCTCTAACTACAGCTTCACTTTTCCTTGCCTGGCTTTTCCCTGGCTTTTGCAGCTCAGCAGGGCCTGGAGGCTAAATCACACGATCTTTTCTGAGGTTCAGCAGCTGCAGCAGATCCCTGGCTCTATCTGTAGGGTGGGAACATGCTCTAGAGAGGCCACTGATCACTGGAGACATAAAACTGCTGCCCTCACAGCAGCAGGTCCTTACGTGAGGCAAAGCTTTTGGCCACAGGTGCTGCTGGTGAGACCCTGTAAGGTCAGAGACAGTCGCACTGACAGCAATGCTGGGGCTGTATCACTTCCCATGTGCATGTGGGCTTTCCAAGCCACAGCTCAGGGCTCCCAAGGTGGAGAGGGAAAGGAAGCCTGATGCAGGCTGGAAACATATTGCAGAGTCTGTAACAAACTCTCTAAGTGCTGGCAGCAGCTCAGTTCCTCCAGGGCAAGGGGGTATTTATGACCACCATGCTTATACTCTTTCGCATTTTTGAGTATTACTTACAGTGACTTCTCTGTCCTGGAGGGGCTGAAGTCTCATCTGGAAGACCACAGCTCCTTCCTGAGGAAGATGCATCCCACCGGGGTTGTACCAAGCAGGATGGGGGCTGCCTCATGGGCAGCCCCTCACTCCCAAATGTTGATGTTCACAGCTGGGCCACTACTACAGAGCAGCTCTTCGTGCTTCTAGTCCACCCAGCTAAGCAGGCAGGGCTCAGGAATATGAATATTGCACTGGAAACTGCCTCTAATCCCTCTTTACCCTGCCTATACCTCCATCCTCACCATGGGTTCTGTGATGATAAAGATGCCCCACCTGCAGCCAAGAGAACTATTGGAGTCCCATCAGGACTAGCTGCTGATTTATGCAGAAATTACTGTTCAAATCCACTGCTGTGCATGCTAGCCAGGACACAACAGGACTATGCTGACCTTCCTTACACCACCAAAACCTTTGTGTTTTCAGGAAGGTGCAGTAGCCAGAGACCCCCAAAACACCCTCACACAGCTTCTCAGAGGAGCAAGGGAGCATTAGGATCAGCTGCTCCTAATGACCTGATCCATCAAGCTAGCACAGGCTCCATCATTTGCCTCCTAAAAGCTCCTGATCATCAGTGATTATCAAACCTGGCCACATGCATTTTGATCAGGCACAATCAAAGCTGAGTGCAGCTGAAAGAGCCATAAAAGCCTGTGCAGAGCAATTGGTATGGAGTCCTGGCTGGGGGTCAAGCTGGGAGCTGGCTGCCCACAGGCTGAGTTCCTGCCCTTGCCAGCCTGCAAACAAACAGCTTGCTTTGGAGCTGAATGTAAAAGAGGAGAAATGCCATGGCTATCCATGGGGTTTCATTGACAAGAAACATAGAAAAGTCTTGGGAAACGGCCTTAGGCAATGGGCATTCCTAGAGCATTGTGATATGTGACCTGCAGGAGGGAGTAAAACGCATCACAGGCAATGGAATTGACCCCATGTTACACACACAAACAGCAGCAGGTGAGGCTCAGAAATTCCTTCTTATAACCCATCACCACACTGCAGGTAGCTCCCTTTTGCCTGGCCTGAACCACAGTGTTTTGCTTCCAGTTGTTCTCTTTCTGGTGAAAATGTTTAGCTTTTCAATCAGAAATATTTTGCTGGAGAAATGTGGGTCCAACTTTCAATGTAAAGTTGCTGGCACTTTTCATGAGGGCTAAAGCTGGTGCACGTGTGGAGAGATCCCCAAGGCAGTCACTGAGAAAAAATCCCACCCTCTCGACTGCAGTTGCTGCCAGGACAGTATGGGCTTGAAAACAGTCCATGAAGCATAGCTTGTTTTGGTCACTGGATTATTTGAGGCTAATGAGTTAATTTGTTCCATGCTTAAAGCCTTGCTTGTAAAACCAAGTTAATGCAAGGAATAAAATTCACTTAAAAAAGGAGATCTGCAGCCACAGCTTAATAAAGGAATGTGGCAAAATGAGCATGATGCTGCCTGGGCATCTAGTCAGTGCAAATGCAAATAAGATCATAGTAATTAGCGATTCATAAAGAGATTAATATCAGTCAATTAAATAAGTAGTTTGAGGCATGCTGGTTGAAATGAGGTCTGTGTTGTGACTGTGGATCAGAGGCTGCTCAGGAGCTAGGTGTCTGGCTGCAACAATGAGACACCCAGCCATGGTTGCTGCTTTGATTTTCTATTCCTGGTGTTGTGTCCTCAGTTTTGTGTGCCAGGTTAGCCCCACTTCTGCTGAGAGAAAGCTCAGGTTTGAAATGGAAAGCTGCTCTGGTGCTGGTGTAGGACTGAGACCATGGAGAAGGAATGATAAAGATTTGCTGCTCCTTGGGGTGGGCTTCCTGCATTTCAGGAGGTATTTGGTGCAGCTCAAAAGATCTGATTTTTCCAGCATTTCATCTCATCTTGTTAGAGCTTCCAGATGTGCTAAAGACTGTCCTGTCATTTCAAGATTGCACCACATCTGCTGCATTGCTGAGTGCTGGGAGGAGACGAGCAGAGCTGAAATGGGAAGACAGGAGATAAATTCCAGCAGGATTCAAGCTTTTCATGCGTTTTCACTACATGGACATGCAATGCTGTGTTGGATCAGAGCACTGCAGCTCTGGCTCTCAGCCTCTCCCCTGCCCCATGCCAGGCTCTGGTCAAGCACTGTCTTCCCTGCAAGGGAGGAAAAAGTTGCCCAAGGTCATGGAAGGAGCCAACATGGAGGCTCCTTCAGGAATATTAACACATCCTTTAATTAGTTCTTTGTGCATGTGCCCAGGAGGCCACAAGTTCCCCCCCTTCCCCCTCCAGCAAGGAAGAAGAGAGGTGTTAACAATGGGGGGGTGAGGCCAGCACTTCATGCTCAGGGTTGTCACTTCCCCTTCACAGTGCCAGGCTCCCTGCCTTTGGGCTTAGCCTGGTGATGGGGGCATAGAGTGCCTGCAGGGTTAGCAACGCCTGTAATTAGCAGTTAATGCATTTGACTCCCTGGGCTTGATTATTTCAGTGTGATTAACAGGACCTGTAGGATGCCACTGCAGACACAACATCAGCTGTTCCGTGCCTGCTCTAAGCCGGGGGTAGCAAGGCAGGACTGACAGTGTTGTCTCTTCTCCATTTTGTGGAGATTGTGATGCTGGGAGTGACTACAGGCAGACAGGAACCCCATGCTCCTACCCTGAGCTGAGCCCAGCAGTGCCCAGCCAGGCAAGTGGCTAACTGCTTCTCTAGAACAGCTGATGAGAGCTCCTACCTCCTCCTGGTGGCTGATTCCTGTGCTATGCTGCCCATATCAATTGGAAAATGTCCCGTAATGTCTTACCTAGACCTTCCCTGCTGAGTGCCTGCAATTGGTTTTGCCTGTGCCCAGCAGAGGTAATCTCTGCTTATTCCAGTCCACTTTGTAGCTCCTTTTTATGTAGCTGGACACCTTTCTCCTCTTCCCTCTGCCTTCTCCTGCTCTGGATTAAACTGTCTTTATTTTTGCAAGTCTTGCTCAAGGCACGAACCCCCAAAAAAGACTTCTGCAAGGTCCTACTTGATGTGCAGACCCAAAACAGAACATGTGGCAGGAGGGAAATGAGAGGATGATTTCCGACTGGTACCACCTCTCCATCTCTGCAGGAGATGTTCCCAATGTGCTGGTGCAGAGCAGAGAGGATGCCAGGACACCTGAGAGTGGAGACTAAGTTCTGGCATCCTCTCCTTTGCAGTAAAAAATACTCAGAGTTCAGCAGCTGTTCCAGAACCATCTTGAAATGTTAGGACTGTCATTAGCGTGATTAAAGCTCTAACGAAATGACATTGAGTGACCAGTAGACCCAGTCAGCATGCTGCAGGAGGCACCTGGTGATATGTAAAGAGCTTTAAGCTTCTTCTGAAGATGCAAATCTTTTTTTTTCTCTCTACATACATCTGGCCCCAGGAGGATGTTTGAGCAGACTGAAAATTCAATCCTGTATGCATTTGCCTCCACTCAGAGCTTCCCAGAGCTGAGGAAACTGTGTCTAGTTGGGTAATGGCTGCATTTTTCATGTTGGTTCCTGTTTTTGTCTGTGGAGATAGCTTATCTCCTGTCTAAGGATATTAAAATCACAGCAGCACACTAACATCCCTGTGGCGGTCTCTAATGTACCCTGTCTGGGTCCTACCATTGCTCCCAGACCCAGTGTGTTGCTGATGACTTAAAATGCAGGTGAATGTGGACAGCCATTCATGTCATTTGGCTCAAAGCTATGGTCTCACTCCTGTGTGGCTCTTCAAACTTCTCATGAGGAAACATAGGTCAGTATTTTTCCATCCTGTTGTCCTGTTGGGGGACACATGGGCAGCTTGTGGGGTCCACAGGAGGAACCAAGGCAACAGTCAGTGGGCTTTAATGCACCAGAAGTCTGCACCTCTGCTGGGAAATCCATCAGGAAATGTGTAAAGATCCCCAAACTAAATTGGTTTGAAATGTGTTTTTTCAGGCTGTGTGGGAAATAAATGATCTGATCTGGCCAGGCTGGCGAACAGCAGCAGCAGGACGTGAGCCGCAAGCTTAGAGAGAAAAACTCTTGGAGGGGGCTTCCAGCAGATGTGGCATTCCCAGGGGTACCCAGGCCCTGGCTGTCCTGCTGTCCCATCTCCTCTGCCCAGCACCTCCTACACATAGTGAGATGCTGGAAATGGTGGAGCCATGAAAGCCGCACCAGCTGCAGAACAGCTGGATGTGGGCAGCACCTGTGGCAGCACAGGGGAGCGTTTCCTCCCACGGGACATGGGCTGTGATGGGAAACGTGCCCTGCCCTGTTGGTACCCACCAGTGTGCTGTACCACCACAGCCCTGGCTCACCTGCCCAACACCCTGTCCTGGTGCACGTGAACACCCACGGACTCCAGCGAGGATGATCCAAAATGAAATTTGGCTTCAACCAAATTCCTCCGTTGGCATGAATTGAGCCAGTGCCAGCAGTGGCACAGATGGGAGATGGGCTCCGATATGGGCTGATAAGACCTCCAGAGAGTCAGACCTCTGCTTCCATGAGCTGGAATATCCACATGGTGTCCCCAGGCCAGACCAGACCAGAGGACATCTGGCTGAAGAGCCACGAACACACCTGACCTGTGAGGAGGGGTAAAAGCCTGCAACACCACATCCCCCTTCTGTACCCATACAGAGCAGTTCGATGCAGAACATCTCCAATACATCACCATTCATTTTTCACTTCTTGAAATTGAACTAGATGTTTCCAAAATCCGCACTTAGTGCAACATCCCTGTCACAAAAGCTTTAATGATGCCCTGCTTAGGGGTTGACACTTTGAAGGTACGTGGCCAGAGTCTACATTTTCCAGTGCCAGGCTCTGCAATTTGACAAGCTGCCATACCTAATTGCTAATTAATTAAGATTTTTGCATATGCAGTTTAAATCAGCTGGCTGCAGCTGCCGACGGGACCCAGACAGCCGACAAACATCCCTGATGCACCACAAAAACATCTTGGTTCCTCTGCTCAGTCAGGTGAAGCTATTTTAATTCAGTCATTGGCAGGAGGTATTTCAGAAACACTATGGAATACTGAAGATAAATAATAAATCTTAAAAATCCTAATCCATGGAAATATTTGAGATTTTAGGAATATTTCCTGTCTTGTACTGAGACAAAAATTTGAGATCTTTTACCTTCTTACTGGTAGTAAGAAGCTGGTAGTTCCAAGGAGGAAGGAAGGAAAGAGATGTAAATTGGTTTGATCATTTCCAGTAGTTTCATGCTGGTCTCAATTTACTTGTTTATTTGTCTAAATTTATTCCAATGTTGAGGTGGGACCATTCGCATTCATCTGCAGCTCTCTGGTTTGGAAATATCTTGGCAGGCAGTTTCATTTTAATAGCCATTGTTGCTTTTGCCCCCAGAAATTTCTGAGCTGGGAAAGTTGTTTTTTTGTGACTGACTTTGCTCTGCAAATAGTTTTGGTTTTGCTGAAGCAGCATTCTGAGCAAATGCGACATTTGAAACTCTAGATATGTGGCGTGTAAGTGTATTTCTGTCTGTGAATACAGACATATTTTTGTGTGTTTGCTCAATTGTGTTTATTTTAGGCAAGAAATTGAGGATTTAATATCAACTAGTTGCACAGAACAAGCTGGGAAGTTTCCATCTCGGATGCTAGGATCTGATGGTGCTGCTAACGTCCCACACTTTCACCACTGTGGCTTAGCCTTTCCTCTGGCTCGCAGTCTTGGCCTGGGAGGTGCTGGAGGCCCTGAAGACCCAAGGGCTCAGAAGGAGCCCTTTTTCCCAGATGCCCTGGTCACTTCACCCAGACCATGTGCTGTCCCAGCCAGCATGGGACTCCTGGAGAACTAGCTACTTGGTTGGTCAAAATAAAACAGCAAAGCAGATGAACAAAAGGAGCTGTACATGACACAGAGCAGCATCTGAGCAAACCCAGAGGGTGGTCAGGCACTGGAACAGGCTCCCCAGGAAAGTGGTCATGGCACCAAGTCTGACAGAGTTCAAGGAGCATTTGGACAATGCTTTCAGGCATGTGGCATGATTCTTGGTGTTGTCCTGTGCAGGGCCAGGAGCTGGAATTCCATAATCTCTGGGGATCCCTTCCAATTCAAGATATTCTATGATTCTAAGCCCATCTAGAGGTGTTCTCAATCTGCTTGAGTGCATGGGTGGGAGATGGCCTGTGGCTACAGAAAGCATGGTCCCATCAGGGTGGTTTGTGATGTCACATTAAGTCTGGTGGTCTTTTGCCTGACCATTTTGTGAAGCCCAAGCCTAAATACAGTTTGATTTCTGGGCCAGCCATGCTTTTTGGGAGCTCTGAATTTTACCTGCTTCAGCAGCAAAATGCCCAAGCTGACATGCACTTAAAAATGTGCTTTTGTCTGGGTGGCTGCCTCTGCCCAGGGAGTAGGTTGCTGCAGCTCAGGAGAGGGTGCTCAGTGACCAGCATAAGCCATTCCTGGGCTCAGTGAGCACAGAAGGAGTAGCTGGAGGGATCTGCAGCTCTAGCTGAGGGCTTCAAAATCATGATGGATTTAGAAAATGGAAATAAAAGCCACAGCTGGGATCTTTTCTCCAGCCTCCTTGGGGTGTTTGATGAGGTTGGAGCTTGTTGTCTGCCTGGTTTTGCTC
Organism: Pseudopipra pipra; assembly: GCF_036250125.1. Classification (NCBI taxonomy): domain Eukaryota; kingdom Metazoa; phylum Chordata; class Aves; order Passeriformes; family Pipridae; genus Pseudopipra; species Pseudopipra pipra. The sequence goes on along the minus strand of NC_087581.1, from coordinate 8,604,851 downwards.
TTGGACTAAATTAGCTAAAACTACCCAAAAAAAACCCCCCGGCTGCTGGTGGGGTGATACACAGGCTCAACACACAACTGCTAGCCAAAAAAATCCTGAGAGTTGAGTGTAGAGCACCTCAAGACTTCTACAGTGCTGAGGCAGAAATTTATCTGGATACTGACCTGGCACACAAAGGCCACTGTAGAGCTAGAAGTGAGCTGGAGAAGGGAGTGAAGGACCACTGTGTACAGACAAAAGACTGTGTGATGGCTGGGGCTAGGGTCTGACCTCTCCGGCCATCCTGGTTTGCAGTCAGTCCTGGCAACAAAGTCCATGCAGGAGAGGTCTTCCTCCTCTGCAACACCCCACATGCATTTCTGTGATGCCCAGCCTGCCGTCTCCAAGCCTGCATGGCCGAGAGACAAATACAACTCTGAACAAAATAAAAGCCTTTTTTTTTTTCCTATCATGTTCCATTTCTAGCCTACAAAGTGAAAAAAAGTGCCTTTTTTCCTGGGAATTTTCTGACCGACTCCAGCTGCCTCCTCCGTTTGGCTGCAGCCAGCGACGGGCTTAGAAATACCAGGTTTAATTAAAACAATCTTTTATGTTCTGATGCAAGCCTTATTTCCTCTACCTGGTGAGAAATGGCTCTTGCCTCTATCAGCAATTGAAGTCTGAGACTGCTGTGCTGAGCAGAACGGTGGCCACTTTCTGTTAATTAAAGCTCAGCTCAGGGCGCTGCTGCCCGGTCGCTCAGAAAGCAGCACCCAAAGTTTGTCTCCAGCCTTGCAGGAGCAGCAAAGGGACATGGGCATTAACGGGATGCAGGAGGAAACCTGCTGGTTTCCATCCCATTGTAGTGATTTCCGAAACAAAACACATTATAATCTACTTTACTGGTTTGTTGGGGTTTTTTCTCTGATAAGAGAGCTTTTGCACCTCTTTGGAGAGCCTGTGTGAAAAGAGTGGTATCTCTAACTGCACACCCTGACTTAGCGTTATCAAGTTGCTTTGCCATTCCCACTAGGACTTCTCCCTGCCCCATTTCTGCTTTCCCACTGGATAAAAGAGACTTCTTTCTCCTCACTGTGGTGTCTGGGAAGTGCTTCTCCTCTTGGGGTTTCTCTGCTGGACACACTGGTGCATATAGGTGTATTTGTGAGAGCAGGGCATTTCCCAGTGTTTAGTGTGAGGAGAGGAAAGTAAGAGTTTCTCCTGGCTGGCAGATGGCTCCAGCACACCAGCTCTAAACCAGAATTAAGGCTGAAATGATGGGATCACTAAAAACAGATTTACAATAGTGGAATAAAGTTACTGAAAGATGAGTACAACACTATACGTTATTAAGACTGCTTAACAATAAAGATCCTCACTGCATCAGCACCTCGTTTAGCTTCTTTCTTCTTCTCACATTAAGCTGTAATCTCTCTCTATTAATGTAAGACACAATATCTTTCTATAAAATAACTATTTCTCTTCATCAGTCTCCAGCATGGGAAGATCAAGGTGGAAAGAGTCCTTTTGTTTGTACCATCCCAGGTGAAAATGTCCTTGTCCTATTCTGTTGCCCAGGCACTCAGCAGCCCATGCAATGATGGGAGGGTTAACCTTGCTCTTCCCAAAGGTCTCCTGCACCCACATCTACCAAATACCCCCAAGAAGGGGTCCCTGGCTTCAGCTCATACCCTGCTCAAAACCCCTGAAAACACCCTTTACTAACATCAAGTGATCAAGTTATGGGGACAACTGAGAGCTTTCAAACCTAATGTTCACAGAATCACAGAATACGCCAAGTTGGAAGAGACCCACAGGGATCATCAAGTCCAACTCCTGGCCCTGCACAGGACAATCCCCAAGAGTCACACCTTGTGCCCCAGAGTGTCATCCAAATGCTTCCTAACCTCTGTCAGGCTTGGTGCTGTGACAGCACCACTTCCCTGGTGAGCCTGTTCCAGGCTCCTGCCCAACCACCCTCCGGATAAAGAACCTCTTTCTAATATCCAACTTAAACCTCCCCTGACATGACTTCAGGCCATTCCCTTTTGTTCTGTCACTGGTCACTAGGGAGAAGAAATCAGTGTCTACCCCTCCTCTTGTAGTAGTCTACCAACAGCCCCAGGGAGCTTTGGCTGAGGAGAGACAGGGGTGCTCACACAGGCAAACCAGAAGGTATTTCCCTCCAAGCAATGGACACCTGGATGGGCATCCCCTGATGCCTTTGGCATTTGGGGACAATTGCATAGGATTGGGGGGAAAAACTTCTCATTCCAGCACAGTTTGGTGAGTGGTAGATTTGCCACCTTAGTAATCAATTAAGTCCCGAAGATGCTTGTGCCAGACATCTGTGAGCATTGGCATGAGGGGCACACAGCTTGTCTTTCGGCAAAAGCACAGGTTTCTGCCTTCTGGCCTCTGGACATCGGGGTTCCATTTCTGGTTTCCAGCCCCAGACCAGGGACTCTGCGAAGGAGAGGTCAGAGGAGACGAGCCAGTGTCCTGTCCTGGGGCACACCAAATCACCCATGCCCAGAGCTGCAGCCAGTGCCATCCTTTGGGCAGCCTTGTGGAGTGCTCCAGTGTCACATTGAGACCAGAGTTCTCTCTCCTGACAACCTTGTCTATTCTTACCAGAGACGTTCAGGCCATGCAAACCGCAGGAGAAGGGGTGAGGAGCTGGTTTCTGGAAATGTTTGCAACATATGGGATATCACTCCTCTCCAGCATGAGTGGAGAGAAGCTTTTCCAGCAGACAACAACAGCCCTGCCAGCAGGTTTAGATCAGCTGTAGTTTCCCATAACTGAGGAGCCAAAGGATCCCACATCACCCTCCCACCACCTCTTTGCAACTGCTTACCAATTCCCTGCCAGACATGGGTTTGGCAGCTTCACTCCATCTTCTCATGGTGTGACTCTTGGGGATGGTCCTGTTCAGGGCTAAGGGTTGGACTCGATGATCCTTGTGGGTCCCTTCCAACTCAGCATGTTCTACGACTCTGTCTCCATCCCCCAGTGCCTGTGCCCAGCTGTGGCTCTGCAAAGCTGTTGTCACGCAGTGTGAAATCCCTGCTTAGCCCTGCAAGGCACTGGGCTGCAGCTTCAGTCACTCCCTGTTTTTCCCCCACGTGATGCCATCCCACCTTTCTGCTCTCAAAGGAGGGGAAATGAACACGCAGGGCTGAGGTTTTTGGATGCTGTGGCAGGGGAAACATGGTGGAATGGCTGGACCCAAGATGCAGACTCTGGGAAGGTTGTCTAAGAATGTGTCTTTGGAAGCAAATCAGACAGTCTGTCCACTGTAGCAGCCACTTACGTCGCTGGATATATCTTCCAGGGCATAAAGATCCTCTCCCACCACTAGAGCACAGCACAGAGCAAAGGGAAGGCATTAGCAGCAGGCATTAGCAACTAGCCCCCAGCAATAGGGTTTCATTCATGGGATCTTGCAAAGCAGAGATACCAGGAAGCTGTCTTTCTTGCTCCAGAGATGTAGCAATTCCCAGATATCAGATGGGAGAGAAGGTTTGCAGATCACTGAGGGCTGTAGTGCCACCCCCAGAATTCTGCGCATGATCTTCTTGCAAAGTCATTCCATCTCATGAAGGCCCAGCTCTAGTGGGACCCTAGGTGGGGCAGGATGTCCTGCATTTGTCTACCCTACTCTCTCCCAGAAGAATGGGGACATTCTCAAGGCTTATGGACCTTGTCCTTGAAGAATTTAGACTCATTCAGACTCAGTTTGGCAAAAGGAGGCAGGAGCAATGCTTTGCAGCTGCAGAAAGGGAAAGGATGTGCATGGGCAGGCCAGGATCATGTGGTAACCCTTTTACCACCACTTGTCACTTCTTCAAGCCTCTGTAAGTCAACTTTGGGCTGGATTTATTTCCCAGCCATCTTGGCCACACCATTAACTACTCCTCATCTCTTCATGCTGTGGCAGCCCCAAGATTTCTGAGTGCGTCAGAGTCCATGTACACCTCCATGAAACATGGGGTAACTCAGGATACATCTCTGCTCCTCCACCTCTTCAAGGGTTAACCTTTTCCTTATTCAAAAGGTCTTTCTAAGCAGAACTTTTCCTACTAGGTTTTTTCCAAGCACAGCCCTGCTGGCAGCACATAGCATCCCATTCCCTGCAGCACCAAGGCAGCTCTGCACGCAGACCCTGCAGGGAGCCTCAAGCTGGAACTTCCCTAGCCAGCTCCATCTGTGCTAGGGAGAACTTGCAGCTGCATTCAGATGCTGTGCTCCCCCACATCTACATCTGCAGGACCCCGTAGAGGTCAGAGGTACCTGCAAGAGAGGCAATTGCAGAGGAACCCTTCAGCCCCAAATACACCTGGGAGGTTTATGTTTGCTTCCACATTCACTGGAAAGTCATTGAAGGGCTCCTCTATTCCTAAATATTCCTCAGAGGTCCCCTTGCCAAGCACAGGCCAGGTCTACCTTACTTAGTGAGCCAGAGCTGTTGTCAGAGTTGACACCGCTTAAGATTTACTCCATCCGGCGTGGAAGGAAAGACCAAACCCTCACATCTGAGTTAATGAAACAGTCTGAGGAGACAATAGTTCCTGGCGCTGCGAGAGCTTGCATTAGTGAGCTAGGGTTATGGAGAGCTCTGATCAATAAATATGTTGCCACGGCTTTTCGGAGCATCCATCACTTGTCAGGAAATGCATTTAGGCTAATACCTGCAGAGGGCATAAACCAGCCATAGGAATTAAAACCTGCCACATGCCAAATGGTAATGCACAATTTAATGATCACAGGATCTGATAAATAAGCAAAACTGCGAAATGAATAAATACACTCTGGCATCAACATCTGCAACCCAACCCAACCACATTGAGAGTCCTGAGATTAACCTGCAAGGTGCTCCTCTGGGCTCATCTGTTTGCAGTACATGGGCAGCAGAGGCAGCAGCCTGCAGCCCTTTCCCGGGAGAGCCCAAAGGACTTTCAGAACCAGCATTTCTTGTCACCAATGTAAGTAGGAAACTAGCAGGCTTTCTGTGCTGGGAAGGCTGCAACAAAAGTCACAGCAACAAGCTCTTCACCGTGGCTGTGCTGAGCAAAGCAAAATAGGGAGTGACTGAAACTGCAGCAAAGAAAGTTTAGACTGGAGACACTAGAAAAGAAGGAGCAGGGGATCATTCCTGACTGCCAGAGGTGAGAAGTGAGGGGGATTTTAGGAAGAGACAAGACACAGGGCAGGCTAAGGAGAGCTGATCATGGGACCAGAGGCTCCGAAGAGCTTCTCCAACTCATCTGCCTCCCCATCAGGTTCATCTTATGCTTCTCCCAGCACCACCAGCACAGTCCAAGGTTCTCACTGCATTACCTGGGAGCAAGTAGGACCAGGCAGGAGGAAAGGAACCAGCCATGAGGGAGAAATAACTCCTTTAGAAAGCAGAATGCGAGAAAGACGCTGTTGAGAGCGCTGCTCCTGTCCTGCTCCAGTGCCTATCCAGGGGAGGGCTCAGAACAGGGAAGGGAGGATAAACAGCATGAAATTAAGAAAGGGAAATTTTCAAGTCTGTAGCAAGAAAAAACTTCCTGACAGGAAGATTTATGAGACTGTGGAGAAGCTTCTCCCAAGGAAAGCCTGGGACATTTGAAATGAGATTAAACAGTGAATCCAGAGATGCAGACAGGGAAAATATTTGTGCTGCAGGAGAGCTGGACTAGAAGGAGCTGAGCAAGGTACTGCCCATTGCTAATGTATTCCTGATCCATCATGTTATCTATTCATGCTCTCCTACCACATCCATCATCTGACTCTCCCTGGTCCTTGAGAATGTGGAAAGTGGCCTCCATGGCCAGCATGGATCAGGGATCTTTAAATACCCCTTTTCCCCAGCTTGATGAACAGCTAAATCTCCTTGGCAGCTTCAGGCAGCTCAAGCACAGCCCTGCAATTCCCATGAGAAAGCATGGATGTGCTGCTGACCCCCATGAGATGGCCAGTAGAATTTCAGCAGCACTTCAGCATCGCTTCAGCCAGAGCTGTTACAGTGCAAGGAGATGTTGGGTCCCCAAGACAGGAAGGACATTGACCTGTTGGACCAAGCCCAGAGGAGGCCACCAAGTTGATCAGAGGGATGGAGCACTTCTCCTGTGAGTAAAGGAGAAGAAAATTGGGATTGGAAAAGAGAAGGCTTCAAGGTGACCTAATTGTGGCCTTCCAGTGCCCGAAAGGAACTTACAGGAAAGATGAAGCAAGACATGTAGTGACAGGACAAGGAGGAATGGGTTGAAATTCAAAGAGAGTAGGTTTAGATTCAATAATAGGAAGAAATTATTTACTGTGACAGTGGTGAGGCACTGGAGCAAGTCGTTCAGGGAAGTTGTGGAAGCCCCATCCCTGGAAGTGTTCAAGGCCAGGCTGGATGGAGCTCTGAGCAACCTGGTCTAGTTGAAGGTGCCCCTGCACACAGAAGGGAGGTTGGAACTGTATGGTCTTCAAGGTCCTCTTTTAGCCCAAACCATTCTGTGATTCTATGAGCCCATGATCCTATGAGCCATGGGCAGCTGCACAGTCTTTTTAGGCAATGCCCAGAACACTAGGCCATAGTCAGTAAAGGATTTTAAAGATAAACTACTATGGTAACACTGAAGCTTCACAGGGGACAGAAGAAAAGGGCCATGCACCCTTTGGGGTTGAGTGTCTGTTCCTCAAAACCATGCTGAAGGCACCACCTCACTACAAGCCACTGGTTAAACACTGAAGACTGTCATGAGGTCTGGGCCATCTCTTTCCCCTGAGATTCCCCATGTGAGGTTTTGTCCTGCAGCTGCCCTGGGCACAGGCAGGGCTGGACAGGGCCAGCACATTGACCAGAGATCTTTGCTGAGCATGCCTTTAGCTCGCTGCAGCCCACACCACTCAAGCAGCCCACACCACAGTCTCCACAGCCAGCCTCTACTTCAAGCTCAGTCAGGAAAATCCAAGCCCAAGAGGTGGAGGGGCAAATTCAAGCCTACATGAGTGTAGATGCTTGAGCCAAGCTCTTCATGTGGGGACAATGTAACAGCAGGTGTTCAGCAGTTCAGGCTCTCTAGTGCTTGTGCTGCTGCAGGTAACAGCCCACTGCTAGAGAGCTCCCGAGGTGATTCAGGGGAGCAGAAGGTCTCAGGTTTGGCCTTGCTGCCCCTCAAAGTGATGAAGCTATTCCTGGAGCAGCAGTCCAGTCTGCACCCTTCATAACCCCCCGCTTGAGCACCCAAAGTCATACCATGGCACAACAAGCCTGTTCATGCAGCTGATCCATCTGAAATGAACCTGGCATGCTCCACACCCCACAAAATATTTTTTTTAGCCAGATCAGTGCCATTGCTTGGTTCACCATGCAGTCACAAGAGCACTGGTGATGGAGGATGCAATGCAGTGTTTGACAGGAAGGCAGTACCCGAAAAACCTCTCTCAGTTTATGTTCTGCCACTGCTTCCCACAGCCAGCATCCACATGGTCTTTTAGGGGACTTGTGTCTCCTCGCTGCCCCTGTAGGACACTCTAAGGATCACAAGCCTGCTTTTCCCAGAAAGCCTAAGAAAACTCTGGTAGAAAAAATTGGAAGAAATACCTCAACCCCCACTCACAACACATGTTTGATCTGGGCTCTGTTAGCCAGACTCAGTCTTTGGCCACTTGCTTGCCTTCCCTCAGGGAGTACATGCCTCGCTTTGTGAACACCCCCCACATATACTTTGCAATGTCACCTCCAATTCTCACAGCAGCCTCTCCCTGATTTGATTATATCACCAGCAGTTTGCTCTCTGATTAACCCTCCTGCTGCAATCCCCAGGACAATCCTGTTGCAGAGTTGTGAGTGGTTAACTGCTCTCCTGCCTGATCTCCATTAGGATGCTAGTCTGCTCCATAACCATCCCTACCGAGCCTGGGAGAACAAACAGGGCAGAAGCATGCTCTATTAAGGGACAATGCCATCAGGATGATAGGCCACACCCAGATTTCCAGGGGAGATTCGTCTTTTCCCGTCCAGCTTCACCTAAAATTTGCTTTTGACTGCTAGGAGTGTGTGTCTACCTGAGAGGTCAGGATGTTCACCCCTTGGCATCACTCGCTGATGGGTGAGCTGCAAAGACTGTAGCCCCTGTGCATGGCTCTCTGCCAGTTCCCCTTCCAGACTGTTCCACCTATGTGGAATAATTTGAGAAAGCCTCTTCTGACACCATGTAATCAGGCAGTGATATGTATGAGGGAGCTCTCATCCCTAGCTTCTGTGTCATGACAGGTGAGGAATTAGGAAAAATTATAACCCAGCACAGATTCAAATGAGAAAATTGCACCCTGTCTTTCCAGGACCCTCATCACTGCAAACACAGGAGTGCTGCCTCCCCTCCCCGTCTCAGCCTGAAACAGCAGAAGGGAGATGGGTCTACAAACACTTTCCCCAGCACAGCCCCAAGGCACGTATACCTTCCGCAGGATAAAAACTGGGGCTGAGCTTGTACATGCCGAAAGCATGTGGCACAGCCATTCCTGATGTGTAACAATGGGATGGGAAAGCAGCAGTCCCAGCTTCCCATGCAGCCTGTGGAGCATGAGATGGAAGTGCTCATTCTGCTGGTGTGCCCTCCATTGTGCCCGTGCCTTTAGAGGTGAGTGGTGGTGTGTGCACCCTCTCACCACACAATCCCGGCGTCCCAGCAGCGAAGGAATGAACAGATCTAGAGATATTAACATAGCACACAAATGCAGAACAGATGTTCCACAACCACCAAAAAAAATACATAATTAAGAAATAGATAGAGGAATACTGTTCCTTTTTCTGTTGTTTTTTTTTCTTTTTCCCTGGAAAGTGCAGTCATAAGCCTGAAGGCCACGCCAGTGGCTTCCTGCAATGTCTCAGCATGAAACGGGTGAAAGATTCAGGATGCACCAACCCCCTTTTGGGATGAGTTATCCAAAAACTGTACTCTTTTATTTGACATCTGCTGCAAGAGAAGTCAATGCAAGGAAAGGAGGAGTTCTTCTGTTTCACCATCTTGCAATAATTCAGGATAATCGAAGGGGAAAAAAACACAAAACAACCCCAAAACCCGAAGGAGCAAGGGAAGAGAGAACAACTCACAAGAAGAAAAAGAATCAGCCATTCCTAAATACAGCAAGGTAGTGCAGCCAAACCAAATAGTAATGATTCATTGACCTGTCTTCACCCTTCGTTTTTCCTATAATGAGCAAAGAAACCACAGAAATGTGGAGCCGAGGTCTCTCTCCACTCCCAAGGAATGGGGAGGAGGATCTACAAGACTCTACTGCCCTTTGACGGGTTTCATCATGGTCCAACTCCTGTGTGCTCAGTTCAGCCCCACCACCAGCCTCCTTGCCCATCTCACCTCATCCCATTTCATTCATCATCCTTTTTGGCCTGGGTTTGCTTTCCACTGCCGACTGCACTGGGGAGGTGGAAACAGGTACCGCAGCCAGGTCTCTGCTCGCGCCTTTGGTGGGGCCAGCTGGACAACAAATACATATGCTCCCCAGCCAGCTCCACTCGCAGCTCAGCCTGCTGTCACTGAGGCCAGCAGGAGCCATCTCCTTGCCAGGCTTGAGCAGCACTGATTTGGGAGTAGATGCACACCCCATTTGGATGTCCCAGCTGTGCAGCACCCTCCATCTGAAAGCCAAAGAGACACAGCTGGAGGCCCCCAGGGAGGGAGGAGACTGAAGATTACGGCTGAGCTGGCTTTTGAACATGACAGAGAGCCCATAAAAACCATGGAGAGACTTCTCCTATGCAAACAGCTGCAAAAGTTCACTCTTCTTCCCCCATCCCAAAGGTTGAGGAGCCCTCATGCTCCCTGCTTGCGCACTCTCACTTCCTGAGCTGCACTGCATAAAGCCTGCTGAGTTGTGCTGAACAGCTTGAGGAGGTGGCAGAGAAAAGGAGGGATGACTTCCCTGTCCACTCTTCAGTAAAAGGGAGAGTGGAGACCAACAGCATCTTCATCCTCACCTGCTGGGCCCCAGCACAGCCTTGCATTCCCAGATGAGCTCTCTCAGCTACCATGGTGGACACCTGTGGCCTAGGGCTTTCAGGAGAGGAGTGTCCCTAAAGGCTTTGGGATGTTGCCTTCCTCATTTCACCACTGTGTGATGGAGCTGGCAAGGGCTGTCCACCACATCCCTCCACTGTAACCTGCAGGGAAAGGATGATTCCGCCTCTCTGAGTCCATGCACACTCCCTGATTTGCTGTGAGGCTTCAGGGGTTCAGAGCCCTCTCTGAAGCTATGAGTTGCTTCTCTCTTCCTCCCAGAGGTGTTGGTAGCCCTCCAGGGTTTACCAGCAGATGGGCAGGTCAGCGCTAAGTCAAAGCCCAGGAGGTCCCAAGCCAGACATTCAAACTAGGGACAGGAAGGTCCATTTCCCAACACCATTTTATCTCAAGGGAGCCCACCAAATCCCATCAGGGGGAATCACAGCAATTGGACAGCAGAGAGCTCCTCTCCGCAGAGGCATGTCAGGGTACCACTATTATCTGAGTGTGTTATCAAGGCAGGTTTAATCTCAGCTTCCATCCTTGCTTCAAATATCTGCTGCATGGCAGCAGAGAGCTGGCCTTGCTACCCTTTCATTCAGCAGTCTGGGCCAGACATTGCTTGAGTCTCACGAGGACCGGTCCTGCCAACTGGCTAACCATGTCCTCTCTTGTTCACAGCAGCACTCCAGTCACTGTGGCCCTTCAGGGATGTGAAAAAAATTCAGTCAGATCTAGCAGCTCAATAACACTTTGCCTTGGACCTCTGCAGATGAGCAGCAGGGACCAGAGGGAGCAGTAAGAGTTGCAGGAGAGCTGAAACGGAGTATTCCTCCTGGTTATATTTCATTTTCATGCTGTCTCTGCAGCTTCTCATTCAAGTCAGGGAGAAAAGAGACAAATCACTGAGGACAAGCTGCTTTACAAGGCTTTTTATTCCCATTTTGTGGCCCCTGGGGGTTCTTCCTGAACTGCCCCCAAACTTCCTAGTGAACGGCTTGACGTTTGCAAAGGTTGCTCACCTCCTCCGTGTGGAAATGCTACTGTTTGTTCAGCTTCTCAGGGGGCTGGTTATCTTATTAGATTTGAAAGAGCATTTAACAGGTTGCTTAGCCGCACGCCCTTGACATATCTCAGGCAGCATCTTTCAAAAGTACCATCAGCATCACGCTGGGCTCAAGCTAATTATCCCCATCTCCCAGCAGGACACTTGGCTCAGTCCAGAACAGTGCTGACCCAGCCACACTTCCGCCTCCATGGGCAAATCTGTGTCTGCCTGTCTCAAAGCCTGGGCAGGCACCAGCTGAGCATTCCTGCTTCCCTTCCCTCCTCAGTTCCTTGCTGTTCCCAGATGGGGGGGCTAGCAAAATAACTGCTGTGGAGATGGACACCAGTCCAGACTAAGACTTCATGTCTCCTGGCATAAAGGCTGTAATCTCCGGGAGTAGCCCCAGAAAACATTCCAGGCTTTCAAGGGTATTCTTTGATGTCTCCTGGCCATCCTCTCTGTCTAGGACAGAAGTGGCATGTCAAAGATCACACAACTTCCCTGTTCAGCAAATCCCATCCCACAGGCTTCCCATGGGCTATCACAGAAGTTTTCCTTCCTCTCTTTCCTCCTTTGTCCCCAGCTTGGTGCTATCTAGCCCTTCCTTAACATCACTCACTGGAGTACTTGCTTATTCCTCATAAGGCTGATTTTTGGTCTGCAAAAGCCACCTTTTTGTACTTGATAGGTCCCATGAAAATCCTGCCAGACCTCCTCATCCCTTCCATGCTGAGGGCCATGTCTCCTTAGCATCTCCCCTGCACTGTCACTGCTCCTGGTCAAACAGACCAGAGGATGGCACAGTGGTCTTGTTAAGTTAGGCATGATTTTCCAAGAGGGCATCAAGTTCCAGGGGCCATCAGCAAGCTGGGCTTCATGCCTTCCCTCCCCACAGGGTCAAGGCCAGCACAGAGCCCTGGCAGGGCTCTCACAGGAGCTGGGGAAAAGGAGAATCTGGGAGACCTGACAACCATGTGAGATAGGGCCAGTCGCCCCTGGAGCAATAAATTCCCTGGTGCAAGCCACGAGTTATTGCACCCTTGTTAGCAAGATCCAGCTCATTGCCTCTCCTGTGTAATTCATAATAGCTTAACAAAGCTGCTGATGTCAAATTAGCCAAACATCTGTAAGCAGGGAATGTGGTCGTCACATTCATCCTGTTAACTGGTAGCTAATTATCTCATTGTGCCTCCCATGTACTAATTGCAAACTAACTGTCTCCTATAGCTCTACTACTACCATTTGAGCTTTAGGAAGGATCAAGGCAGCAGATCCATTTCTCCAGTGCTTTTCACACTTCTGTATCTACCCTCTGAGTTCCAATTGCAGTATTGAGGAGCTGGCCCTCCCCAGTTAACAGCACTAGGGGTTCAGAGAGGAGCTTGCTGCACTTGTACCTCTCAGCTCCACCAGAGGGTTATGGGATGCTGCCAGAGTCCCTTTGGAGGATAGAGGAGCGTGATGCAAAGCCAGGCTCTGGGGGCAGAGCTAAGGAGCTCCAGGCTACAAGCAGCTGCCAAGCAGTCAGTGCAGGCAGCAAGAACATCCTTGCCCCATGGGTTGGAGGTAACTGTGGGTACAGGGAGAGACAAGGCATCTAAACACCCTGCCCTGTGCAGAGTAGGTTATCATAGAATCACAGAATCATAGAAAGGCTTGGGTTGGAGGGGACCTTAAAGATCATCTCGTTCCAACCCCCCTGCCAAGGGCAGGGACACCTTCCACCTGACCAGGTTGCTCAAAGCCCCATCCAACCTGGCCTTAAACACTTCCAGGGATGGGGCATCCACAACTTCTCTGGGCCACCTGTTCAACACCCTCACAGCAGCCTGGGCATACAGGGCTGGAAATGCATCACAGAGCAGAGGAATAGCTACTTTCTGAGTCTGGGAGGTGCTGGAAGGGAAACCTCAGAGATGTTTCACCCAGCTGCACATGCTGTGTCCAACACCAAGGACAAAGCAACGCAAACACTGCCAGAGACATGCAACTTCCCTCCGGGACATTCCAAAATGCAGCTCCATACAAAGCAGCAGGGCCCCACAATAAGGGCAATGCCCCTCAGCCTGATTTCTTTGCCTCAACTTGCCCTCCCCACCACCTTGTGGTGCCCATATTGTGTCTGATGACTGATTGACACTCCTGGGCCCCCAAATTTTGGAATAGCTGTTTTCCCATCTGGACCAAGAGTGAGGGTCTCTCCAGGGTGTGCAAATGGTGACACGCTGGAAGGAAGAAGCTCTGAGAGGCAGGAGGGGAAGGACTCCTGAGAGCATCAGTGATAATGAAGTGGACTTCCTGCCAGACTCTCCAGATGTTTAATTAATACTGTAAGACCCCTGCTCATGTGGCTGGTCCCAGTGCAAAAGGCTCCCCAGCTTAGCCTCAGCTTGCCTGTGTGATGGAGGCAGCTGGAGAGCTGCCGGGCTTGGAGCTCTTCCCACTGGCCTTTCTCCTCTTGCCTGATCTGGGTAACCAGTATCTCTGCCTGCTGGGGAGCAGTGGGACACAAACCTCAACATGCAAGTCCAAAGGGAGCTGCAGCAGAGCTGTACCCAGTCCTTGGGAGACTGCTATCCCACCCCTGCTCATTACACTTGGTCTGGTTTCCAAAGGAGGCATGAGGACCAACAGCATGTAGGAAACATCCCTGTAGGGCAAACCAACGTAATCTGGGAAAATCCTGCCAGCCATGGTGCAGCTCGCCATGAAAACATCTTACCTTTCTGCTCTGCATCTGCTGCAAGCATACAGGAGCACAGCAGTGTTGGGGGACAACTTCCTGCCACAACATGGCTGGTCATGGGGGACTTCCCAGGGCAGGAAAACAGGCTCAAATATTACAAGCTGCAAAGTTACCAAAGACAACTTGGCTGCTGCACAAGCAAAGATTAATAATAGGAATTAAAGGAGAAATTAAAAGGAGGCCCAAGACACATTTCTTCCTCAGCTACCCAGCCAATTTTGATGGCTGGAGAGCCATTTCCCTCAAAATGACCACAGAAAGAGATCTCATGGAACAGGTGGATACAAAAGTCCTCTTCTGACAGAGCAGGCATTTCAAGGCAGACAGGGGTGTCTGCTGCACTCTGCTGCAGTGCAGGACCAGTAAACTCTCACAGCTGTGGGTCCAGAAAGAAGAGAAATAGGCCTTTCTTGAGAGAGGAGGGGTGGAAAGTGGTGAGGAATCATAGAATCAGAGAATCATTTAGGCCAGAAAAGACCTCCAAGATCGTTGAGTCCAATCTTTGACCAATCATGACCTTGTCAACTAGACCTCAGCACTAAGTGCCACATCCAGTCATTTCTTGAACGCCTCCAGGGGCAGTGACTCCACCACCTCTCTTGGAGGTCAAGCATTCCAGTGCTTGACAATCCTTTCCATGAGGAAATTCATGAGGACAACACTGCTGACAACTTCTAGCTTAAGAACAGCTCCAGGATTCCTTCTTACTGTAGCTCTAGGAGGCCTTTGGAACCAAAGAAGAGTTTCCAGATCTTTTCCCTGACATGATTGTTTTGGTACTAGGGAGGATTTTACACAGAGCACTTGGTCTCTGGGCCCAAAAAAGGAACCAACAACACTTTACTCTGCACCGGCACATTCCTCCTCACAGAAAAAGACCTTTGAAAGGCCAGCTGGGTAAAACTGCAGGGCACGAGAGGAAAGGGGGCAGTCTTCAAGTATTGAAAGCTTGTCCAACTAAGGAATTTAAAAAGAGCACAGCCTCTGGTAGGTTAAACGTAAATGCACAATAAGACAGCCAGAAAAGAATGTGAAGATCAATTTGCTGTGACCATAACAATGTGGCTTCTCTTTCAGCCACAGAAGCAGCAGAGTCTGCAGGACCATAAGCTCACAGAATCACAGAATCACAGTGTGGGTCAGGTTGGAAGGGATCACAGAGGGCTATCTGGTCCAACCTCCCTTCTCAAGCAGAGTCCCCTAGAGCACATGGCACAGGATTGCATGAAACAATTCTGAAATATCTCCAGTGAGGGAGACTCCACATCCTCTCTGGGTAATCTGTTCCAGTGCTCCATCATCTGCTCAGGAAAGAAGCTCTTCCTCATGTTCAGGTAGAACTTCCTGTGCATCAGTTTCTGCCTGTTGCCTCTTGTCATGTTGCTCAGCACCACCAAGCAGAGCCTGGCTCTGTCCTCTGACACCTCCCTTCAGATACTTACAGACACTGATGAGGTCCCCTCTCAGTTGTCTTTTCTCAAGGCTGAACTTGCCCAACTCTCTCAACCTTTCAGTTAAGAGAAATGCTCCAGTCCCTAAATGATTTAGGGACTTCATAGCCCTCCACTGAATCCACTCCAGGAGCTCCAAGTCTCTGTTGTCCCGAGGAGCCCAGAACTGGACACAGTTGTGGCCACTCCAGATTTGACCTCACTAGAGCCAAGTAGAGGGACAGGACCCACTCCTTCAACTTGCTGGACCCCAGGACACCATAGGCCTTCCAGTCCACAAGGGCACACTGCTGGCTCAGGGACAGATTGTTTTCCATCAGGACCCCAAGGTCCTTATCCTTCTGCTTTCCAGTTGACCAGCCTGTGCTGGTGCATGGGATGATTCCTTCTCAGATGCTGGAGTTGCTCAGTTGATGGCAAGCCTCCAGCGGGACAAAGCAGAGCACCATTATTATTCAAACACGCTGCAAGCAGGTTTGGAAAGGTTCCCATCCCATAAGTTTTCTTATGGCTCATCTCAAAACAAACCTGAAGGCAAGCAGCAAAGTAATCCCTAAAGGAACTGGGGTGGTGGCAGAAAAGCAAGGAGGGTTCCTCCCTGTTAGAAATGGACAAACAGGCTGGAATGCATGGGCAGTTTCTCAGCAGAATGGCAGAGTCCTGCAAGCAGGGAGCACAGGGACCTGCACTGCTCAGTCTGTTCGTAAATGAATTAGGGAAGGAGGTAGACAGTGAGGTGACAACTTCTGCCAGCACCATGTGTTTAGGGTGACCTGATTTTTAAAAGTTGCCAAGAGGTCTGACAAAACTGCTTATCAATTAAATGACAAATGAGATATGGGGTTGAGGAACACAGTGACAATAAACTGTTTGGGGCACTGCCTGTCTCATGAGCTGGGTGCTGCTGTTCCACATAACAGGGAGAAGCACAGGAGTGGTACCTGTTGTCAGGAAATAATAGGAATATCAGGAAATAATAGGAAAACACCAACATCACAGTGCCACAATGTAAATCTGTATCCATGGACAGTGTGTGTGCTTCTGCTCTCCCAGATCTCCAAATGGAAACAATCCAAGGTCTGGGAAGAGTGAGGAATTGATTCAGGTGGGACACAGCTGCCTGGAAAAGAGATTGTGTACAGCCATGGAGAATAATAGTCCATAAAGGCATGGAGAAAGTACAGACAAAATAAATATATTCTTCACTGTCTCAGTACAAGGAGAGGTCAGCAGCTGAACTTGCCATCCTCCAGCAATCTTAGTGTTTGTGGTAGGCTGAAATATTATTTGGGAGAGGGAGTAGATTTTGCTGGGCATTTCCTAGGCATGGGCTCCACTGCTTGGAGGAGCTAAGGTAGTGAGTTTGTCTGCTCTCCCAAACAGGTGTCTGGTCCAGCTTGGCTCCGATGTCTTCAAAATGAGTCTGGGCCACTCCTCAACAGCGCCTCTCCTTCTTTGCAAGAATAACTGTATCCTTAAGGCCAGTGGGATGCAGGAGGAGATAGTATCAGGACCAGTAACTCCAGGTACTCATCTCCCTGTCTTCAAAGGAAAAGGGGTGCCTGATGTCCCCAGGGCTCATGGTCTTCCTGCTCGCCCTAGGGCAGGCAGAGTGACAACATGCTGAAAACCCAGAATCCATCCCCCTCTCTTCAGTAATTTCGCTCCACACATCCCATCAGCCTGCACAAATACCTCACTGGCTCTATCCCAGCTGAATTGGGTGCCCCCATCACTCCCAGCATCATCCCGTACGTCACCCAACACGCTGCAGCTGAGACCTGCTGCAGGCACCTGGCAAGTGCCCCCTTTCTTCATCTCCTGTTGGTGAGGTAGGCAAGGCTTCAGATGCTCGAGGTAATAAGGTCCTAGTGACAAGCTGGAGCAAGACGCACCAGCCCAAACACTCAATTAAAATGAATAGCACACCTAATCTCAGTTACAATGCTGGGCAGCTCACAGCAACATGGTTGGTCATGTCTGCAATGAAACTCGTGCCAGTTTTGCCTGGGCAGTAATGCCTGGATCAATGGAGTTTGTGGAAGAAATTAAATGCAGTAGAGATAGCTTCTGCGTGTCTGCCTGTTATAAATGCACACCCCAAATGCTGGTGTTTAGGCTTAAATGTCTTAAATTAGCTTCTGAATAAGCTATTATTTCAGCACAGCCAAGCAGTCAGATGAGATTCTTGCTTTTGTATTTTGATGATTAAAGAGGATCTGACACGTTAGATGCTTCTGATCCAGACCAGAGCTTTCTTCTGCACCTGATCAGCTACAGTCCCTGTACCTCAGCCCTAATGTGGAGCAGTGAGAGGCTTCAGTTATCGATTAGGGAGTCCAAAACCTTTTCTGAAAAGTGGCCATCATCCTCACAGAGCAGCTTGGGCCTTGGCACATCTGTGGTGCTGAAGGCATGGAGAGAAAGCACTGTTAGCAGTGTGGCCAAGCACAGTGTTCTTGCACTTTCCAGGGCAGCACATCCCTCTCAAATTAAGGTTCTTCTCTCCCCGACTAGGTGCTAAACCTGGTGGTAGAAAAGCGGCAGACACCTCTGAGATGCTGCTTCTCGAAGAAGCAGGATGCTCCTGATTGTCACTATGCTGGGCCCAGGATGGGGCATTTCTGGAATATATCTTCCCTCCTTTCAAGGGCAGGGAGCTCAGAGGAGACAGTACTGAGAAGCTGTTACCTCCACCAGGCATCTCTCCATGGGCTGCTGCTCCTGGTGTTGCTGGGCCCCATTGCCAATCTGCTGATGAGGTTCTGCACTGTGCATTGCTGAGCTCCTTCCTTAGTCTCAGCTTGAATATCCTGTGAGCAGATACCAGTATCTGTTATAATCCGTAGAGCAATCACCTGCCTTTGGGAAAGCAACAACAAATTGCAGCTCTGAGGAACCAAGCTTCCACATTACTTGAGCTCCGGCTTTCTCAGCTTGTTTACTGGGAGCTAAATCCAACTTTGACACAGACCAGAGATCACAGCTGGCAGAATCAGACCCTGACAGCAGACCAAGTCCATGCAGGATGTGCAGGAGGTTTCATGTGAACACAAGCTGCTGGTCCCATGCTTCAAGGTCATTGGCAGGGCAAATAGTTTCTCACCATTTCCTTTGGAGTTGAAATGCAAGAAGGGTAAAGACATGTGACAACAGTCCAACTGCTGCAGAAAAGCATCCTTCAAAACAGTCCCTGCACACAAGGTACTGCAGGAGGCTGAAATGTACCTGCCAACATTGACAGAAAGGCTCAGATTGAGCAAGGCTGTGGGAATCCCATTGGGAAATATTTTTCCCCAGGAAGTACATGAGGTGAGATGCAATGGTCCATCCTAGGTCTCTTTGAGTGGCAACCATGGAGGGTGCTAGAAAAGCACCATTGAATCAGAAGCTGAGCCAAAGGCACATGGGGGAGGCTGCAGCAAAACTAGAGCAGCCCCGTTTTGAGGTAGACACAACAGCAACAAGGAAGGAGAATTATTCCCAGAGCCACTTCACAGCAGACAGGCTGTAAATCCATCTGTTACTAATGCCATTAATAGCAAAGTGCCACAAAGAGGGGAAAGACCCTTTCCCAAAACTTGAGGGGTCAGGCACTGCAGACAAGCACCTCTTCCCTTCGGAGTGACCGCTGCTTCACTCCAGACACACAGTGCTGGAAGCAAGAGCAGAATCCAGCCCTGTGGCCCATTTAATATAAAACAGAAACATCTGTTTCTTTGATTAAAAAAAAAAACAAGAACAACAAACAAACAAACAAACATGCCTCAGACAACAGCCTGAGTGGCTTCTTGAAGATTTGGATTTCTTTCCTCTTTTAACAAAAGGTAATTTCAGGCTGATGAAAAGGCAGGAACGTGACACATTGACTACACATGCTGTCTACACAGAGGGAATGCAGCTGATGCCCAGGAATGTGGGGTGCTGCTCCAAGCCTTCCCTACCTACTGATACCACATCATTGCCCTGGGTCTCATTTTCCCCCTGTGAAAGAGGGTGCTGTTTCTGGAAAGCCAGGATCACTCAAGGAGGTGGCTTGGCAGCCATTTCTCTGTGTCCCTACAGCTCTCTAAGGACACTTCACAAGACAAGGTTTCCTTCTTGGCACTTTCTTAGCTTCAGGAAAAGCCTCTAGCCTCACCCCTTGGCAGGGAGATTTCTCCCTTATCCTTCCCTTTAAGTCAGGCAGAGACCCCGATCCCTAGGAGTCAGAGTGTAACCCACTAATTCACTCCACTGTGCAGGGATTGGCAACAGCCCTCCATGCCAGAGGCCACTGTCACCATATCCCTGTCCTGCTCCCAAGAGACACCCACCCTCTGTTACCAAAATTGAACATCAGAAATGCTGCAGCTTGTTTTCACGTCCTTGGGTTGGTTTGTTTTTCCATGGGATATTTTTATTCTTGCCCTGATCCTAGTCATACTGGGGATTTAAAGTTTCAGCCAAAGCAATAAGAAGTAAAGAGCAAAGAAAGTGAATTGGGATCCAGAGCATTTCAATAAATTAAATGGGAAAAAAACCCTAAAGGATAAAAAAAAAAAAAAAAAAAAAAAAAAAAAGAAAGGCACAGCCCAGCACGGAGGAAGCAGAGCAATCAGAGCAAAAGCTGTCAGCTTTGCCAGTTCCCGTTTGTTTGCTGATCAAATTCACTGCCTCTCTCGTCCAAAAGTAACAACTCCTAAGTCTCCCTCATGCTCCCAAGGGAGGTGTTTTCTATACTGGAAACAAATTTGTTTTGACACTCCTGATGCTGTTTTACCCAATTTGCCCTCTGTCAAGCTGCCTCTGGCGTTTCCCATTTGCACCACACCATGTTCCTGGTTCAAGCCAAAGGTGACCTCAGGCAGTGCTGGCATCAGTCTGGCTTGCACTCTCCCAGCCAACGGTTCCTCCGAGGCTCCCTGCCACCAAGTCCCTCTCCAATCCATCCCTCTGGCCTTTGGGAAAATCTGGCCCAAAACAAAGCTTATTTGACAAACGAGCCCTGGATTGTGCACAGGGAGGGGTCTTGGTGCCGACTTCCAGCCGGCAATATCTGCTCAAATGTCCTTTCCCTGCAGCACCCTGAAGCTTCAAGTCTCCAGGAAAACCTGACTCTTCCCTGTTGGGGTTTGACTGTCAGACAAGGGAAAGAAATTAAAAAGCTTTGCAAGCAAAAGGATGGAAAAAGTCCCTACAATCCACTCTGGCTGCAAACACCCTCATGGCAGGTTCACAGTCAAGTATCTGACTAATTCTTACAGGCCTACAGGTGAGAATTTCAGATGATCCTGCCCTATCAGTGTACCTGAAATTGCTGATCTCCATCCTAAAGGAGGCAAGTCTTGAAGCATCCCTGCCGCAGCACTGACCGCCCTGTGCAGAAAGAGGTTTGTAAGTCAAGAGCAGGAATGGTCATGTAGGATGGTCCTCTGTATACAGTTAAGATATTTAAGAGATGTGTTTCCTGTACTAGAGGTGTCAATGGTACTGAATTACGCATGTTCTGAGGGCTCAGGTAGGATCGTGGCTGTCCAGATTGTAAGAACTGAGCAAGATAACATTTGGCAGAGTCTTCTGGCCCAGCTGAAGACACAACAGCAAGAACCCTTGTGATGGAGACTCCCATCACTACCAAATACTGCCCAGCTGTCCTGTCCAGGGGATTGATTTCCCCAGGAATGCTTATCCTCCAAGTAAATTAATTTGTTGGCTGTTTTTTACCTTTAACACTGAGTGGCTGCAATGCTTGAGATGTGCACCAACAGAGATTTTCTCCTGCACACACCCCCCTCTGGATGGTTGCCTTTTGCAGATGCTGAAACCATAACCCAGAGCCTTTCAGAAGAATTAGGATTCTGCTGACCTGTTGCAGACTCAGCCTTGTTAACCCATTTCCCAGACTGGTCTTCTCTGTGTCTCCAAAGCAATGGGGTTTTGATTCAGTCTCTTCATGAACCGTTTGCACCTGATCTGGTTTCACCACTGTCCTGCAACGGTGTGGATCACCCCCTCCGTCTCCTAAAGTCTTTGTAGAGATGTGCTCAGCACCATCAAGACTGAGGCAGAGACCATAATGAGGGGAAAATTAAATCACGAAACACTTTTTAATTATCAGCATCCCAATTAGCTGACAGTGGTGGCAGCCAACCACCACGAGCTGGGGGAGGAGAACCAGCATCCCTGCAAAAGTGGTGCCTTGGCAGGCATGTAGCTCGTCTTCACCTTGCCTGGACTCACCCCTCTGCCCACTGCTGAGGGCTGCCAAGGGTACACACATGGGGACACTTTTCCCTCCTTTTCCTGGCTCTGAGACAGCATTTCACCTCTGCAATCACTGGGACGGAGTTGTGGAGACCTGTGCTGCCTTGTCTGCTTGAGAGCTGTACTCTCCAGGTGAGTTCCTAACAGCTGAGGGATAAGGAAGAAGCAGAGAAGTCAGTTTAATATCATTTTACTTGTTATTATCTCGCAGCTTCTCCCCAGCAATTTGCTCAAACTTCTGTAAAACTCCTTGCCAAACAAGCCCCTGCCCAAATAGGCCTTCATGTCTGCAGGACTCTATTTATAAGAGAGATCCCATTTAGCAGATAAGGCAAGGGAATTCAAGCAGGATTTAAGCTAAGCAGTTATCTGTGACCAGCGGCCACAGTGTGCATAACGTTAGATTTACTGGGGATGTGAAAGGCGGAGGGACAGGAGAGCAAACAGCCTCCGGAGCAGCCAGCCAGAACCTCGAGGGATGCAATCACTGCTGGCACAGACACTGCTCACAGAGACTTCACGAGAAGCCAAAAACAGTGAACAAACCCCTTTTCCCGGGATCTGGGGAGCCTCCTGCACACCCCAGGATCCTGCAGGTATCAGCATCAATTCTCCTCTCCTCCTCCATCTTCACACTACCTTTTTTTCCAGGCAAGTATTTCTGGCAAGGGTTTCACTTGTCATCCCAGACAGATATTACAGTCTAAGATGATGCACTTAACAGGGTTGTGAAATCTGCCATAAAGTTTACTGCCCTACATCAATATAATGCCCTGCAAAGTTAATACGGAGGTACCTATTTTATAACAAGAACAAATAAAAACATATCCCATTAGCCCCCAGCATCACACGTTGCATTTCTGATGGCCAGATACTGCAATGAAATGGGTGGAGAATATTAATACAAATATGTATAGAGCTATGCACATGTACATACACACATGTACATACCTGTTTAAAAATTAGAAACCATTGGGTTTGCTCAGATGTTCTGCAGAGTTTGGAGGGCTGGAGAGATTGGCTGCAGATCCAAAGACATTTCTCTGCTATTACACCATGTCAATTTTTCATCATCTCAGAGGCCCTTGTCATAGAAAAATGGATAACTTTAAATTGATCCAAGGTCAAAGTTAAACATCTGGACGTAAATGCAGCAAGGAGTAAAAAGCAAAGGGGAACCAGTTACTTTCCATGTAAAGCAGTGACACCGGGAGCATTCAGGATGCTGAATTCGAGAAGCAGCTCTGGCCTCTCTAGGGAAGTAGGAGGCTCCTAGAAATAAAAATTCCCTCGGTATCTGTGGGTATTTCCACACTGAAGAGCAGTGAGATGGAGCACTGTGCCCCTCCACTGTTCTGTTCTGACTGCCATGGAGGGCAGCTGGGAGGCTGAGCATCCCCGGGAAGAAAAGGGGCTGCTGGCTGCAAACCTGGCAATGCCAAGCTGAACCCAGCCCTTCATCAACACCAGCCAGACTCCCATCCAGCATAATCAGCCTGCATACCCTCAGCTCCCCTTTTCCCCTCCTCTGGCTGTTCTAGCCAAAGATTCTGGAAGCGACATTCCTCATTTCTCCACTTCCAGCCCCAGCATGCCCCTCTGGCTCAGCTTGGTTACAGTTCTTGGGAGAACTAATGAGTTTTCCCAGGATCTGTCCCAGTGCCTTCCCCAGAGGCCAACAGCTGGCCCAGTAGCCACCTGGAAGGCACTGGGTGAGAACTGTGGCACTGTTTGTCACTCCCAAAGAGTGGATAAGGGTACCTGAGCTTCCCAGTCTGCCCAAGTTCCTCTCTGCCCAAGTACACCCATGGCATCATCCCCATCCGTCTCCCAAGCAGCAAGTGCATCCCAAAGCTGGCAGAGGAGGTGTTGATTAAATCCTTCTTTCTGCAACTTCTTGCCTCTTCCTCAGCCCCTCACCATCTCCATCCATGTCCCCAGGCACCAGGTCAGCAGCTGAGATGCAGCAAGCTCAGCCCTCTTAGCACCACCAGTGCTAATCCTGCAGGATTGCATTGAAATTCTGGAAAGCAACATTCCAGCTGAAGCTCAAGTCCTCATTGCCTGGAGAAAGCAACCTCAGGTGGAGGCAAGCCAAAACCCCCTGAACAGCGAGACATTTGCCATTGCCTTCCTCTCTGGTGTCCCTCATGCTCCATGTCTCATATCCATCCCCCTGCTGTCTCTCTCCAGACACCATCCCTTCAGAACAGGCATTATTATGGATATTATATTTTTTGGTCCTATTGTCAAGCGCTGAAAGATGTAAAATAAAAGCTATTAAATACAGTCAAAGAGTGGAAAGACTGTGTCATCTAGGCTTGCAGGAGTGATAAGTGGTTTTTCTTGTATTCCCTTCATATGAAAGTCTGCACGTGGCAAATCCTGGAGAGCGCAAAAAGGGCATCAAGAACAAAACAATGCCAGCCCTGCCTGTGTCCAGCATGGCAAATACGAAAAAAATGTCTTATGGTGGGGTGAGCCCCCACTGAAAGCCTGAGAGATGGATAACGTCAACCTGCAGCTGAGTAAAACATTAAAAGCCTCCGATAAGAAAAGGCCGTGAGGAATTAGTTATACATCACCACCACCTGCTGGGTACCACGGGAAGGATCCTCAGCCACTGCCACCTCACCAGGCAAAGTCACCCCAAAAAGTGTGAGGGACCCCCCCAAAAGCAGCTGCCTGTCTCTCTGTCAGGAGAGAAAAACGGTCTCCTGTAGGCAGCCTGCAAGCACCAGGAATTTAGAAATGTCTGTGAAGCCAATCTTTTTTGTTAATGTATGAATGCCAGGCAAAATAACAGGCGGCTCATGGAGGATGGGATCAATAAAGAGTTAAAGAAAGGTGAAATAATTAGGGTCCTGCTCATGGGGCATATGGAGAATGGGGCTTGTCAGAGCAGCTTGCTCTAATTTTTCATGGAGATTACGAATTTCAGTGGAGAGAGATAATAGCGTTGCTGTAACGTACTTAGGCTCTTGTAAGCCATTTGATCTGCTCCTGCCTGACACTCTGATTAATAAACCAGAGCGATAGCGAATCGACATGCCACATGAGATGTGCAGGAAAGCAGAAAATGAGGACATCCAAATGGGATTAAAGAGGGGGAACAACCTCCCAGAGCGGGTTTCCTGGGGCATCCCAAACTCCCATCCCAAACATGTGCACATGGGATGGAGGCAAGAAGATGTAAGCCTCCTGGCAGTGGGGATGGTGTGTGCTGCACTGACCATGTGAGCACCCTGGTTGGGGGCAGCAGCTCTGCAGCATATCTGGATGCAGCCCCATGGGATGTCCAGCTCAGTCCTTGGGCTGGCGGAGCTGAAAAGGTTATTGCAACCCTGGGTGTAAGGAAAGATCATGCAAGAGCAGAGGCAGGCTGTGTTTCTCCAGCCCCAGCAGGTGTGCATTGCCAGGACCTGGGGCTGTGGGATGTGCCGATGTGAGACCCCCCCAGGAAAAGCACAGTGGATCGCACCCAGCAGTTCTCTATCCCCACTGTCCCTTCACAAATCCAGATCCTCCTGCCTCAAAGGATTTCAAGCAGTAATTAGAAGCAGCTGCTATTGAAGGTTTACACTAAGACCTCAGTGGTGGGCTGCCCTCCTTCCTCAGGAAGTTACACCAAGTGGGATAAAGGCATGAGAGATGCCAAGGGGCTGATAAGGAGGAATTGGGGAGTGCTGTGCTGGAGATCTGGGCTGCCCCACCTCACCTTCCTTGCTGCCTTGCAAGGATCACACCAGAGCTGCACTCACCACCTTGGTCATCAGCCCCCAGGTCCTGGCACCAAACTATCCACACCACCCCAAGCATCCTCCCCAGACTGCTGGAGAAATCCCAAAACCAAGCTCTCTCCCTCCACAGCTCTCATGGCCCCTCTGCTCCTGCCCTGGAAAGGGCCAGGCACTTTGGACAGAAATGATTTTTCATCCAGAAAATGCCAGTTCATCAAAACACTTCCTAAGAAAAGGTCACTTCAGAGAAATTTCTCTTTCTAAAAATGTTCCGGGGAAAAAAAAAAAAGACATGCAACGTTTTGGCTATCCTGTTTCCACAACTTTAAATGAAAAATAAATCTTTTCTCCCCCACCCTACCCAGGTGCCAAATGACTTCATTTGGAAATGCAAGATCGTTATCTTCCTTCAAAAAAAAATCAAATAGAAAAGGGTGAAATCAAAAGAAAATCTCTGGAAAAAGTTAAAGTGAAACACTCTGCTGAGTCCAACACAGCAAGTGGGAGCTGGGCTGCACCCTGCCAGGTTCCCTGGGATGACTTTCATCCCAGCTAGGGGCAGGACAGGATTCTCAAGTCTTGACAAGAATCCCAGGACAACAGAGCTGGTTCCCATGCCCCAAAGCACAGGCTTTGCAGGACATGGTGTCACAGCCAAACATCCTATAGCCCAGGAGCTTGTCGGGGCAGAGACCCCACAACTTGTGACATGCCAGAGCAGCAGAGCTTCACAGGCTGAAGGTGATGACAGGGCAGAGGGACCACTGAGGGAACAGGTCTCAACGAGGTGCAGAACAGCCCAGATACTGGGGTGGGAAGCAGGGGGCTGGTGTTTCTCTTACAGCCTCCCCACACGTGCTTGCAGTGCCCCGACATCATCCCCAGCCTTCAGCTGTTACAGTTTAGGCTGCATGGGGAGCGGGAATGCCAGCAATCAGGCATCCAGAAGGGAATCCAGGCTCGGTTCAATATTGAAAGAAGAAGGGCTTTGAAAGGAGTACACTCATTTCCCTGTTTCGTCCTTTGCCAAGAAAACCGGGGGATGGAGGAAAGGGCGAAGGGGTGGGGGGAACAGTGGAAAAAATGTCTTGGCTTGGCCCTCTCTTCCTTTTATCTCGTGGGCAGCCTGCCGAGACAGGGTCTTCCCCCCGCTGAGCCCGCTGGCAGATCAAATAAAAGGAGAGAAGAGTTATAACCCCCCTCACTGAGGCCCCCTCCCCTCGAGGAAAAGGAAAAGAGGAAAGAGCAAATGGTCCTGCGATGCCAACAGTTCCTACCCCAGCTGGATGGGAAACATCACGAAAAGTCAGCTTCTCAGCATCCCCGGGGAGCCAGGAGATATTCTCCTCAACCAGCAAAGGGAAGCTCAGATGTGGTTGGAGGGTAGGCTGTGTCCTCATGGAGGTGACAGCACTGTTCCACGGCCTTGAACCAAGGGGGAAGGCCCCAGCAAGCATCTCCCCAGGGTCCAGCTGTGCCTGTTCCTCCATCGTGCCAGACCTTTCAGAGCCAACTTCAAGCAAACAGCTTAATTAAATGCCTTTATTCCAAGGACTCCCTCTGTGTGTTTGTGTATTTCTGGATTAGCAGTTAATACAGTAAGAGGCTTTATTGCAACTAAATTGATTTCTTCACCTTTTTTTTTCTTCCTTCTGTATGCTTTTTCCCCCTCTTCCCACTCACCAGTGTTGTCCTGGTCACAGGGTTTCCCATGCAGATCCTCACCTTCACTGCCAGATGGTGCCAATAAGAGTGCAAAGGGGAAGTGATCACACAAAGAACCTACCCAGAGAGGTCTGAGGGACTAAGGATGTTGAAGGCATTCTTATTTTTAGGGCAGGCAGGTAATTAAGTGAGCATTGGTTGTGTTATTATACGAGGGAGAAGAGATTGCTGCTGTGAATTGGGTGATTGAATTGACAGGCACAGGTGGAACAGGTGGGGTGGGGGGAAAATCTCCAGTCATCCCCAGTACAAGGACACCACATTTCCCAAGGCACCGAGGCCACAGATCCCCAGAGGGAAACCTCAACTCCAGACCCAACTGCAGACTCCTAAGCATTGCTTGGCAGGGTCTGTGCAATCCCACCACCTTTTTCTTTCCACTGACATTCAACTCCCCTACACTATAATTAAATTGTTACCAGCATGTAGTGTGTTTGCCCCATGCTTAACTTGAAGGCTATGACTGCAACATATCCATGTGGAATTAAGATCAAGGAATTACAGACTTTGCTAGCCCATCGCCCAGTATCTCCTGACCACTCCACAAAGCTCATGGTGTTCACAGCTTCTTGCTGAGGTTAATTAAAAAAATTAGCTAGATTGCTAAATGCAGTCATTACCCTGGGCTTCTCAGGATGGGCACAGTCCTGTGCTGCACTTTCCTTCCTTTTCCTTTTCCTTTTCCTTTTCCTTTTCCTTTTCCTTTTCCTTTTCCTTTTCCTTTTCCTTTTCCTTTTCCTTTTCCTTTTCCTTTTCCTTTTCCTTTTCCTTTTCCTTTTCCTTTTCCTTTTCCTTTCCCTTTCCCTTTTCCTTTTCCTTTTCCTTTCCCTTTTCCCTTTTCCCTTTTCCCTCCTTCTTTACAGCCTGCCTGCCTGCCTGCTCCTTCCTGCTTTCCCTCCTTCATTCTGTCCTCCCTTCCCTCCTCTTCTCCCCTTTCCCTCCCTCCCTCTTGCCCTGTGCCCCGTGTCCTTGCATAGGCTGGCAGGGCTGCCCTCTCCCCTTTCCCTCCCTGGGCAGAGGGAGCTGAAGCCATAATTAAACTTGGCTTAGAGGAACGTGAATCAAAAGGCTGTTAAAAAAGAAAAGAAACAAGGGTACCTGTGGGATTACACGAGCCAGAAAAATGCAAAGCCGGCTTCCAGCCGCCCATAAAATAGATGCCGTCTCCTTTCCCATTGGCAGGGTTTGGCTGAACACAAAAGGCTAGGAAGAGGATTTTTATGGGAGTTATTTATAGCATGGATGAATAGTGGTGTGTCTGCTGGTGTGTTTCTGCCTCTCAGCGTGTGCTGAGGGTGCCAGCCTCGCTGGGTGACACCACACTAGGTTTGGGATAGCACCTGCAAACCTGGATGTAGTGCCTTGAGACCTGGGCAGACCTTCCTGCAGGGATGGGGGTGACAGCAAAAGAGGAGAAATCAGGACAAGAAAGGATGGGAGGGAGCAGCTGAGAGAAGCTGCTGTTTGCCCCCCAGCAGCTTCACCTTGTCCAATGTCACCACGCACTTGTGTGGGGACAAGCAACGGGGTGTTCCAGCACAAGAGCTGCCACTCCAGGACCATCCATGGGATATCCGTTATTCCCCCCTTCCTAACATCTTCACTTCTAACCTGGCTGCTTTTCCTCTTTCCTGGTTTGATAGAGATATCTGAGAAGCCTTTCCCCCCATTTGCACCAGGAGCCAGAACAAAGATTCATCTCATTGTGAACGAGATCAGTTTAAAATCATCCCCAAACTCCACGCAAAGCTCAGAAGTTGGCACTTCAAGAAGCATATTCATTAAATAAAGGGGGGGAGAAAAAGAAAAGGCAGAGAGGAGGGGGAAGAAAAAAAAAGATTACCTTGCTGAATTAATCAGGCTTCACTGTAATGTTCAGCCTCAGATTTTATTTCCTGTAATAAGCCCATTAATACGGGTGTCTATAGCAGGGGGCTTTTAGCAGCAGGCACCATTAGTGTAACGAGGAAGGGCTAATAGAATTTTATTGGAATTTTTACTCCGACATCACAGCCTTTTAAAACAGCTGTCTCAATAGGCATTATTATTCTGATTAACATTTAGACAGCACAAATCATAGTGATGCCCTTGGTGTCCCGCAGGTTTTATCATAATCATTCCAAGTTCTCGATGCATTGGCTAGTCCTTTTGGGGGTGGGGGGGAAATTTTAGACCCCAGCAGAGGCTGGGAATCATTTCTCCTGTGCCAATGTGTCAGTTACTTCTGAGGTGACCTGCCGGACTGTGATGGAACAGGGTCCTGCTATCACAAAAGAGCCGTGGAAGTAGCTGCAACCAGAATAGATGATTTTTTATGATCTCTGATCCCAAGGGGAAATTGAAAGTGGGATGGGAAGGGTTAAAAATCAAGCTGGCATCCTGGGGAGCCGTCCTGGCTTTGCACTCTTTCTGTTTGTTGCCCACGTGAGAATTAAACATTTAATTTTAATTTTTTTTTTATTGTGTTAATTAAATAGTGAGCCAGCAGTTTGGATGCACTAACCCAGGGGTTTGCCGCACGGTGTTGTTTTGGGGCTGGGAAACATTTTCCTCATATCTGCAAGACCTGTGCCGGATGGGAGGTAGCCACATCTAAGCTGGAGGCACCCTAAAGGTGTCACACTGGGGGTGTCCCAAGGATCCTCTTAAAGCCCAGAGGCATCTTGGCCAGCTGATGGGGCCAGGTCCCTGTGTAATTTATCCTATTTGAGGCATGGGGAACCTGAGGCATGAGGAGGGGCAGCATTTTGCCCTCAGGGACAGCACAAGCATCCCAAGCACGTACCCATGAGGGAGCGGAGGAGCTGCCATGAGCTACACACAAATGCAAGCAAACCAAGGGACGTATTAAACACCAAAAGCAAACAGGCTGCAGATGGACTTTCGGCTTTTATTTGTCAAGTTTTGTTTCACGAGGGCAATTTATGAGGACATTTTGTTGTGGTCAGGCATGTCAGTGTGCGTGGGGAGCAGCAGCTGGTTCATCCCCGCTCCGGCCGTCCCCTGTGGGGCTTAAGCCACCCTGGGGACGCTGAAGCAGGTGGTTTGGCTTGGAGCCGGGCAGGGGAGCCCAAGGGCACTGGCAAGGCTGGAGACCTACTAATTACTTTCTTATTAGCATCTAATTAGTATCTCTCCACTTCCTCCCCTCTCCCAAGGGCTCTGCCTCTGCCAGGAGTCACCTCACGCCCAGTCAAACCCCAGGGGATGATTTTCCACCCCGGCTCCATCCTGGTGTTACAATGTCTCCCTGCCCCCAGAGCTTTGTAGCAGACTCCTCGGTATTGCTGATGATAATTAGCAAAATATTTACAGATTCCTTCTCTGGAACATCAGGATGAAGGAGGATCCTCCCTTTGGGGCAGGCACAGATGTTTGTGAGCTCTCACAGCTGGCTCCAGCAGCAGGGGTGTGCAGGGTGCCCAATTTCAGCCATGCCAGATCCTGGGTGCTGCAAGGGCTCCTCCCTTCTTCCAGCATATCCACTGCAGGTGGGTAACCTCCTCTTGTGGTCAAGCATTTTGGCTGACCCCAGCTCAGACCGGTCCCCTGCCCTCCCATCCACGCCTGCTCCTCTCTCTCCCCAGCTAGTTGTGTTTGGGTTGAATCCAGCAGGAATCTGGACCCTCCTGGGGTTTCTTTTGCTCTAAACAGAGGCCATTGACTTCAGGATGGGGTTCCAGGATGGGAGAGAGGCTCAAACAACACGCAGTGCCAGGTCCCCATCGGCATGACTTGAGCCCCAAGGTACCTCCCCAACCCCAGGCAAGCAGGAAATTTGGAGGGAACTGGGGGAAGCCATCGCTTAGTGACCAAATGGATGTTGCAGTGTGATAGTATTTAATTACCTGCATGTATCAGATGATTAACAAGCTAAATTCCACCCTTGGGGCTGCTGTCCTAAAGTCCATGCAGAGCTTGGCAGGCAGCATCCAGACATTTCACTGTGTCCACCTGGGACCAGCAGCCCTCCCACAACACATGGTCCCCAAAGGCTCTGAAAATGCATTGCAGGGTGTAGTGACCATCAGTGACCATCAGCTGTCTAAGATGTGAGCACGTCACCTCCAAAATTGTTTCCTGCTGGTCTCAACCCTTTGGAAAGGCTCTGCCAAGGCAGCTGCCAAGCCCAGGACAGATGCACCACATGGCCCAGGACAAGACGGGTGCTGTCTGCTGGCCCAGTTGCTCCCGTGCTCCCGCATGTCCAGCTAAGACAAAATTTAGAAGAGATCTGGGTTTTGCTTTTCATTCTTCTGGCATTCTCCTGGCACAGCAGATCTCCCCACTGCACTGAGCTCTCTGCTGCAGGGCATCAGAGTGTTTAGCATCTGCTTAAAATTTTTAATTGTTTTCATTATAAGGGCCTGGTGGTGTCTTTTAGATAGAAATGGGAAGGATTTGGCCTTCTCTCCCTTTCTATTTCCCACCCTCCCAATTCCTCCTTTTTCTCTCCCTTCCTCCATTTCTTCCTTCCTTTCATCTTTCCTCTCTTCCTCCCTTTCCTTCTCTTCTTCCCCCCTGAAAATTCCCTGATTTCTTCCCTAATGCATTGACAAAACCCCCACTCAGTTTCAGGCAGCAGCAGGCAAGGAGAAACTCAACGATAAGGGCAAAAACAACAGTAAAACTGGAATGAAATGACAGCCATAAACCTGGTACCAGGAGGAACAGTAAAACTGCACTTTGGCAGGAGCCAGTAGGCTTGGACTCATAACTTTTTTTTCTGATTAAAACACTCTGGTCACAGATTAACTTCTTTTGTTCAATATTTATTGTCTCACCTGCACTGGAAAGCAGGGAGGAGAGGAAGAGGGGTAGGCAGGACTGGGGACTTGGGATCTGCAGCATGTCTGCAGCTCTGCAGCCTTTGGCAGCTGCCAAGGACATGGACATGTAACCAAAGGCCATGTACCTGCCTCCAGCACTTGCCTCTACCATTAAGTGCTCATTCCAAATGGTGCCTGCGCACCAGGGCAGCATCCCAGACCAGCATCCCAGGACTCAACTGTGTCCACAGAAGGATTCAGTGTCAGAGCTCGGGGTGCTCTGGGTCTCCCAAACGTGCAGGACAGGAATTATGATGGAGACAGCCACTGCTTCAACTTGTGCAAGCACACTGGCTTGTCTCTCTCGAGACAAAACCCCAGGAGCTTTGGGAAAGCCATGTCCCTTGGCAGGTTGACCCATTTCTTTCAGTGGCATCAGAAAACAGAATTGAAATGAGAATAAATGCCTGGCCATACCCCCTCAAGCATCTCTATATCTCCACATTCTCCACTGGACTTATTCTTTGCTCCTTGCAGAGCATGGGATGTGCCAGCCCAGTGTAGAAGCACTGCATCCCTTTTCTAATCCCTCACAGACCTATTAACGCACCACAGAGGGTGCAAACACCTCCAAGGGACCTTGATGTGTTTTTAATTCATTAACTCCATGCTTGAGCTTAGCCTTAGCTCCTCTTGCTTTCCCCATCCCCCACCCTGCTCACTCCTCCAGAGCAGCTCATGGCAGGAATTGCAGATGCTGGGGGATGTGGAGTCAGGAAAAGGATTACCCAGTCACAGGGCCGCCCAGGATCTCTGACAGCTACCCTGCAGAAACACAATGGCATTGAGGAACCCAATTCCTACAGGGAATCCCAACAGGCCTCAGTTTCCCTTTGATGCTCCCAGGTCAAGAGCAACAGCTGGGTACCCCACAGCCCCTCCACTCCCCCATCCCTCACCCAGCTAGACTTTTTAATCTCTCTGCCCTAAATCACTTTTTAATTACAACTGGACTGTAACCACTAAAATGTAAAAGGCTTTGGGGCTCTGCAGCACACCAGCAATGGTTCCTATGAATTGCAATGCCCTTCCATCCACAGTAGCTCTGTTTGCACCAGACTGATGCCTCCTTGTGCTATAGGAAAGCTTCATTGCCATTGCTCCCTTCCAGCCTTTCACACCTCCATGCACAAGCTAAAAATATCAGGGCAAGAGGAGGTGGACCTGTTGGGAGGAAGTGGGAAGCTCAGTATAGCCCTGCTCTCACATCTGGCTGTATCCCCTGCTCCTCCTCTAACTGCTGCTGGCTTCCACCCTGAGTTTTTCAGATTTGAGAGGGGGTGTTTAATTTTTATTTAAAAAAAAATAAAATCAATTCTCAGGCCATCTCAGACACTTTTTTAGCAGCAGCTGAACTACAGGAGCCATTACCGGCAGCAGAGGGCATCCCGAAACCGGCACTCCTCAGCACGCACTGCCTCCCCAGCCTCCGCCCTAAATCACAACACAACAAACGGGCTGTTCATTAGCTGCTGTTTAATTAAGCAATATGGATCCTGCCTCGATATTTACAATCGCACTTGCTGTGATTTACTGGAGAGAGCCTCGTTTCTAAAGACGGCGACTGTAAAGTTTAATACCGCTTGACTTAACTGCGAGTTTCATTTACGGCCCCGGGCCGAGGCGCGGCAGCCCGGCCTGGGAGCCGGCGGGCTATTAAATCAGAGCTAACTGCGCGTGCAGGGAGATGACGAGCTTCGTTACAACCGGTTCAGCGGCTAATTACCCCAATCTGGATTGCCACATTTAAACCAATTTGTTGCCGCTTTCCCAGGACCCTGGAGACACGCGTGGTAATTCAGAGGTTGGCATGCAGGCACTGGTTGCAATGATAAGGGACGAGGGGCTGCGATCGGGTGGGTCGCAGAGCCCAAAAGGACACTGCTCGTCCCAGGAGAGGAGGAATCACTCTGTAAGAGGCCAGATTCCCAGCCGGGCAACCTCTATACCGTGCGCAGGGGCGTTGTGTACAATGATGGCTCCAGCTCCTCCCCAAAACCCTGGGGCACCTGGGGAGCCATGAGGTCAATTTGGGATGCTTTGTGGATTCAGGGATGGGGAAATCCAGGCAGAAGGACAGGACCAGCACATAGCAGAGCATCCAGCCTCCCAGCCAGTGGCTTTCAGTGCCTTTCTGCCTCCCCCAGCCCCATGGATAGGGATGAACAGGTGGGACAGAGGGAACACAGCCCTCCTCACAAACTCTTGTGTTGTAGGTAGGAGGAGAGCATTTCTCTCCTTGCAATGTACCTCCAGCTCTCAGGAGCTCACTTACAGACTTGACAATGGTAGGGGTCTCATTAGAGAGTTGTGAGAATGGTTCTTTAGTGACAAATAAAAACTATTTGTGCAAAGACATGATAGTACACAGCACAGCATCCTCCCCCACGTCAGCTGTGGTGGCATCACTGTCCACAACCTACCCCTGCACAGCCCCGGGGCTTTCCTGGAGGGAAGGGCTGCAAGGGAGGAGAGCACAGACAGGTGAATGCAGCATCCCTCAGCTCAGCTCAGGGACCAGGATGCTGCTATCCCACACCACGTGCAGCCACAGGGAAGGATAAAGGGGGCAGCAACAGCACCACGAAGACAGCTGACCCACCAGTGCCTGGCTGCATCCCGGCAGCCCCAGCACTCACAGCAGGCACCATGAGGGCTGCAGGCCAGCAGTCCCAGGCAGAGGATGAAGAGGAACAGCTCCAGGGCTGACCATTCCAGCCAGCAGCTTCCATGCAGTGAGTTAGCCAGGACTCAGTCCTCTCCCAGGAGCTCGCTAAGCCTTGGTCTACATCCATTCCTCTCCACTTCCCACTCCTCCCCAAGCCTGCAGCACTCAGAGACAGACTCAGAGCTCCCCCCATGGAGGAAGAGGAAGCAGCACAGAGGCAGAACCAGGAATAAGAGGCATGGGGGTGACAGTACATCTGCTGCAGCCACCAGTGTTACCCAGCCCCCAACAGTTGGGGGTCCCCACTAGAGACCCTAAACCTCCCACCCAGGGCTGAGAGCCACGAGGGCACAAGCAGAGGGACTTTTGTTTCCAGATTTTATTGTCCGGGGTCAGGGTATTGTCCAGTATGTCCCTCCACAGGGAAGGAAGAACTCCCAATCCCACCAGTGAGACTGGACTGGTAAGGAGTGTAACCCCTTTGGTGGTGGTAGGAGCACGCTGTGGAGGCACAGACAGAGCCAGGATGGTGAAGGAGACAAGGAACAGCACCACCTATGTGAGGATGCCACAGGATTAGGCCTGGAGTACCTGAACAAGTAAAACCAGTCCCAAAACCCAGCCCAGCCGTGACAAGGCTCAGGAGAATCTGGGAGCTGAGAGGGGTCACAAGGCCTCACAAGATCACAAGGAGTTCCCAGGCCTCAGCTCTCACCACTGCCAGTTGGCTCCTGGCCTTACCAAGCACATAGAATCACAGTCCTCTACCATTAACCCAGCACTGCCAAGGCCACTACTAAACCACATCCCCAAGCGCCACATCTCCATGTTTTTGAACACTTCCAGGGATGGTGATTCCATCACTTTCCTGGGCAGCCTGTTTCAGTGCCTGACCAACCTTTCAGCAAATTTTCCCCAACATCCAATCTAAATTTCGCCTGGTACAACTTGAGGCTGTTTCCTCTTGTCCTATCGCTTGTTACCTGGGAGAAACCTCCTCACCTGGCTACGACCTCCATTCTAGCCGTAGAATGGGGTAAGGTTTCCCCTCACACTCACATATGAGGACCGGCTCCGCTGTTCCCCATCACATCTCCTTGTTCCCTTCTTTGTAGTGCACCTCAGGGAGGCTCCTCAGGCGCTCAGCTGCCTGCAGGGCACAGCACAAAGGGCAGCCAGTGGCTGGTCCCAGGAACAGCCCTGGCACAGGACTCCCTGGTTCCCCCAATCCCCGCGAGCTGCACTCACCTGCTCAGGGGTGAGGTCCCTCTGTGCCTGCGCCAGCATCTCATATCCCACCATGAACTTGCGGACAGTGGCAGAGCGCAGCAGTGGGGGATAGTAGTGGGCGTGGAGCTGCCAGTGCCTGCAGTCCTCCTCCAGGTGGGGGCCCGTGGGGGCTCCTGCCACAGGTGTAGGTGCTGCGTGAGCCGCGGGAAGGGGACGGGGATTAGAGTGAGGGGATTGTGAGGGTCCCCCAGCCACGCCACTCACCATGCCAGCCCATGGAGTAGGGGAAGGAGACTTCAAAGAGGTTGTCATACTTGATGAGCAGCCTCTTCATGATGGAGGCCAGGCCTGCAGAAGAGTGCCACCCTGAGCTGGCCAAGCCCCTCCGAGGGCAGGCATCATGCCAGGCAATGAGGCAGGTAACCCTCAGCACCTCTCCCTGGGTGGACATCGGTGACAGGCAAGAGGGTTGCACTTGGTAGTTGATGCTCTCCCCATCCATGCAGACAGCACAAGCAACACCACAGGAGTTCCCTCAAAAGTAGGGAGCACCATTACCCCAAAAAGGACTCTATTCTCACCTGCAGTACTGCCTGTGCCTGGACACCAAGCTTTTATCCCAGCAAAACAGGGGTGTCAGTTCCCTCCTCAGCCAAACCCAGTGGCCTCGCACCCCAAGGGGACATGGACCCTCCAGCACCAGCACAGCTGCCACAGAGCCACCTCCTAATGAAGGTCAAAGCCCAAAGGACATGAGACAGGGGCTAACAAGGATCAGAGCCACTCACTGTCCCTCTCGCCCTCTCTGAGGTCCTGGAGGCGGCAGACGTGTCGGCGGGGCAGCAGCAGGGTCTGATAGGGCCAGGTGGCCCAGTACGGCACCACGACCAGCCAGTCCGCATTCTCCACCACCAGCCTTTCCTGCAGGACATGGTGCTTGATGGGGAATTATGCAATCCCAACGCCCCAGGGCACTCCTGGGGCCCAGCTCTTGGGGGCTGGGGCACATATCCAGCTGCCAGGGAGGGGATATGGACAACAGCCATGTCCTGACCTTTCGGCGAGCCTCCTGCTCAGCGTACTCCAGCAGCATGGGCACACCATGCTGGCTCAGGTGCTCACGCTGGGTCCGGTCCTCCAGGCGTGCCTCGTTCGGGAGGAAGCTGCTGGCCCACACCTGGGAAGCACATTGGGACACGGGGCTGAGGGACTCGCACCCGCCTTTGCAGGGGTACCCCCAGCCACGCTGCCCATCTGCAGGTCCCTGCTGCCACCAGGTGGAGAGTCCAGATTACGGCAGCCACAAGCGACAGGGCCTCCGAGAGAGGTGGTAACTGGACAGGCATGGGGTCTCCTCACTGCATGGAGGAGGGGGGGGAATTGCCGTTCACATCTTCCCCCGGGGGTTTGTTGTAGGGTCACCGACAAGGACTCACGGTTTAGCCAGGTGACAGATTGGACAGCCTCACCTGACAGTGGGGATGCGGGTTGGAGCAGCCCATCATCGCTCCCTTGTTCTCGAAGATCTGCAGAGGAAGAGGTGCAGCCAGCAGGTCCCGGCCGCAGGGTCCCCACTGCGAGTTGCTGTGGTAACCCCAGCAAGGTAGGGAAGCATCCGCAGGGGAACAGAGCCTCACGCCCACATGGAAAGGCTCAGCGAGACACAATGTAGGGACAGGGGACCCACACACAACTAGGATGGTCCCAACTCCTGGTGCTACCAGAGTACCCAGCACTGGTCCCCCACCTCCAGCCAGAAAAGAGCAGCCCCCACCAGTCCCACACCTGCACCCAGGGGTAGGAAGCACCCAGGTCGGCCGCCAGCTCTGCCCACGCATCGATGACAGTCCGGATCTCTGCCAGGGACATGAGGGGCAGCGTCAGGTCTGACCAGGGGTGGAAGCACATCACCTTGCTGTGGAGGAAACACATGTAGCTGGGACTGTGGGTATCTCCAGAGATCCTCACAGTCCTGCTGGGTGCAGTGGAACAAGGGACAGTGACAAGACCTCCAGAATGACCCCAAAATAGCGCAGATGTGCACAGAACAGGCACTGCAAGAGGGGAGCAGGCTCAGTCCAGCATCACCTCGCAGATTCTGGACAAATTGTGTCCCAGATTCCCTGGAGCCATGGAGGTACTTACCACACACCCCTGGCTGGGGCAGCTCGGAACAAGGGGTGATCACTGTCATCTAGGGAAGAACAGAGAGTAGAGAGGGAGAAGGTGCTGGGGCAGCACCCATGTCTCTCCAGGCCACCTTGCAGCCCCTCCAAGACCCAAGTCTAGGGGTCCCCAGCAGCCTATTCTACCCCCAGAAGTTACCAGGTTCTGGAGCATCAGGCTGCAGCGCAGGGAAGTCATTTGGGAAGACAAAAGTGCCCTCGTACTGGGGGTTCACCTGCCGGGGCAAGAGACGGGATCAGGATGGGAGAGGGTGTTGGGGGAGCCTGGCCCCCTGGGCCCCTTGGTGGTACCTCGCCGTTGGCCCGGGTGGCCCCGGGACAGAGGGGGTTCTTGGGGTCCCAGCGGGGTACGTCCTCGGGGGGCGGCTTCTCCAGCTGCCCTTGCCAGGGGCGTTTCACCCGGTGGGCCGATACCAGCACCCAGTCGTCCCGCAAAGGGTTGTAACGAGCGTGCTGGTGCTCTGCGGGCAGGGGAGAGCAGCGGGGCGTCAGAGAGGGACGCGGGGAGGCAGATTCCCCTGCAGATGGGTTACACAAACACTCACCTCCCACAAGAGGAGGACATGCAAGAGACTTTGAACCTTCCCAGCTTCACCCCTTCCTCCCTGTCCCCGTCCGCTGCCACCCGCCCGAGGCAGGGAGAGTTCCCCCAGCTCCCGCTTCCCGGGGCTGTGCTGCGCTCCACTGGGGGGTCCGGAAGGATAAAGGGAGGGAGGGAGGGAGGGAGGGAGGAAGGGGAGGGGGGAAAGCAGCCCCGTCCGTACCGCTGGCGCGGAAGCGGCTGCCCCCCTCCTTCTGCCCTGCCGGCGCTGGCTCCATGCCTGCCCACTCCCGGAAACCCGGCGGGATCGGCCCCTTCCAGCCTCCCGCTCCGCCCCGCCGCGCCGGCGCAGCCGCCCCAGGCCGTGCGTGGCGTGGCCGCGGCGGGGGCGGTCCCGGGCCGGGTCCCGCTCCCGCTCCCGGTGCCGGGGGGGCGGCGGAGCGCGGCATGGGAGCGGCGTGGGGGCGGCGGGCGCTGCGGGCCGGGCTGGCGCTGGGAGCGCTGGCGCTGGTGCTGCAGGTGCTGCGGGGATGGCTGGCGGCCAAGCGGTACGAGTTCACCCCCGCCGAGATCGCACAGCTCGCCCGGCACCACGCGGGTAACGCGGCCGCCCCTGGGGACCGGGGAGGGTAGCGGCGGGGAGGGGAAGCGAGGAGGGACGGGGGTATGGCGATGGGGATTTGGGATGGGGGGCGGAACCGGGGACGTGGCGGGGAGCGGCGGCCTGGGATGGAGAGGGGAGCCGTGTCGAGGGCGAGGGACCAAGGCGAGTCCGGTACAGGGGGGCCGAGATCACGGGGGGAATGGGGTTGGAGTCAAGGAGGGCCAGGGGCTGAGACTGGGCAGCAGGACCAGGATAGGGAGGGGATCGGTACAGGGAACAGCCACAGGGAGAATGGGGGAAGCGGCGTGGAAAATGGGGCTGAAGCAAAGGAGAGATGGGGACCGGGACAGAGGCGTCACCCAGCCCGGTTGAGACTGGACCCGGGCCTGGGGCGGTTCTCTCGGTCCTTGGGCTGGGCCAGGTCAGGGGACCAAGCCCCACGTGAGTCAGAGGCATAAGTGGCCCCCTCGCTGGGGCTGGAGGGAAGAGCTGTCCCTGTAGGGCACAGGGTGTAGGGTCGGGACTGCATGTCACCAGGGCAGGGGCACTGTCACCTTGCTTGGGACCCCCCTATTGCCCATCACCTGAGGTGGGCTATAGGACTGGAGCACTTGGTGCTGTTTATTCTCTATCACTATCCAGGGAGACGATAGAGATGGGTCAACGGGCTGAAAGCTGGGGAGAGTAGACATCTTCCCTAGGCAGACCCCTCTAAGAGAGCACTGGGACCCTGTGGCTGTGCAGGGGATTCTGGGGGTGGCCAGCAGAGCTTTTCCACTGCCAGGGACTTACAGTGACTCTGGCTGCTGCAGGGCTAGACCATGAGCTGGCTTTCTCCAAGATCATTGTGGAGCTACGAAAGAAGCACCCAGGCCACATCCTGCCAGATGAGGACCTGCAGTGGGTGTTTGTGAATGCAGGCGGGTGGATGGGCTCCATGTGCCTGCTCCATGCCTCACTCACCGAGTACGTGCTGCTCTTCGGGACAGCTGTTGACACCGGGGGCCACTCAGGTAAGCAGGGAGACAGGTCTGGCAGGCAGGGTTGTTCTGTGAGCTCTTTCCACTCCACTTGTTTGGGTCCAGCTACCCTGGCTGTGGTGTGCCTGGCACAGGCATTGCTTCACTTCTTGTATGGGGTGGACGATGCTGGGAAATAATTTGTGGGGCCTAGCCTGCGTGGTGTCCTGCAGCACCTGTGGGTCCCTGTGCATGACATGCTGTGTGGCCAGGACTCTCCGCATCCAGCTGGCAGGCAATGGCAGACATCTCATCTCCTGGTGCTTCAGCAGGAAGCAAATGCCAAACGAGGTGGAAATGATGGGGCTTAAGGACACCAAGCAGCCCAGGCTGGCTGTTCACACGGGCAGCCTGGGTACCAGACCCGTCTGCGCTTCTTGGTGTATTGAGGCCCTGGGGCTTGGCATCTTCACCCCCAGAGAGCTGCTCCATGGTTCAGACCTGAGCTCCTGCACTGTCCCTGGCAGGGACATGCTCAGCCAGTGCTGTCTGTCCTCCCATAGGTCGGTACTGGGCAGATATTTCTGACACTGTCATCTCTGGGACATTCCGGCAGTGGAAGGAGGGGACCACCAGAAGTGAGATCTATTATCCAGGTAAGTGCAGTAGCCATAGCACCCTGTGGGTTGCATCCATGTCCTTGGGACAAAGCCACTCACTGTCATAAAGCCCCTTCCTTCAAGCTGGCCAAAAGCTCTGGATAGGGCAGTTTATGTCCCCAGTGAGACATCCCAGCACCTCAGTGGCTGGCAGTAAGAGAAAAGTGAGCAAGGCTTGGGGTGGGCTGGGATGCTCAGCCTTGCAGGTCCCAATCTCAGGTATCTCCCCTTTGGGCATGATGTGGGGCAGCTCCTGGGAGCTGTTCTGGTTGTGTTTGTTGGCAGGAGACACCATCGTGCACCAGGCGGGAGAGGCCACATCAGTGCAGTGGAGCGCGGGCACCTGGATGGTGGAGTACGGCCGGGGCTTCATCCCCTCCACACTTGCCTTCGCCCTGGCTGACACCCTCTTCAGCACTCAGGACTTCGTCACCCTCTTCTACACCCTGCGTGTCTATGCCAAGGGCCTGCTCCTGGAAGCCAATGCCTTCTTCAGCACCTTTGGATGCTGAGCCAGTCTTGCCAGGGCACCCTGCCGAGCCCAGTTGGCTCCACTCCTCCCAGCCTTTCTCTCTTCCTCCCCAAGCCCAGGTTCTAGCAGAGGCAGCAGGAGATCCCCTGTGCCTTCCCCAAATTTCTCTGTCCTTCCCCATGGGCCAACGGGGTGCCAGGACAGAGGGATCTTGGTGGTCACAGCAATACAGACCACTAGTTCTCTTTACTACTTGCCTCTCTCTCTTTTCTATCAGAGTCACGTCCAGCTTTTCCATCCCTCGGGGCTGGAGTGGCCTTGCAGTGTACAAACACCTCTGTGTGCTCTCAGCATGCAACGGGAGAGGGGCTGGAGCTGGCTGTCCCCAGGCCCCACAAAATTTCTGCAGCTCTTGAGACATCAGGAGAAGGATGCCACTCTCAGGGCTGGGTCCACAGGGTGAGCCAGGCTAGAGCACCGACTGTAAAGGTCAGCCAGTAAGTCCCCCATCTCCCTGGCAGCCTGCCGGGACTGCGGGCAGCGCAAAGCACTGTGTCCAGCTGGCAGCATCTCCCGTGGCTCCATCCCTGCTGATGTAGGTTGGCAGCACACAGTGTCACCCTGGCACGGGGCAGGATCTGCGCTGAGACCCCCCGGTAGCGGGGGAATGCCCAGCTTCTGTACTGGAAATCCCCCTGGTCCCCTGTGTGTCATCTGCCCCAGGGGATGGGCCAGGGCTGGAAGAGGGTCCCTTTCCCACAGTCCCCTCCCTGCAGTCGCCCCCCCAAGGGGGAAACCCACCGTCTGTCGCCTTAATGGAAACCCCGTTCTGCATGGCCTCTTGGCTATGCACGTACCCAGTGTCCTCGAGTGCCCAAATGTCTGTTTTACTAGCTCAGGATGGGATCTCGCCCTTCAAAATGCTTCCTCTGGCTGTGAGATCCCACGGGGACAGCCACTCTGCTCAGCTCCCGGCATGGGATCCCGGCTGCCGACGGAGTGCTGCAATGCCCCAGTGGAACCCAGCAGTGGACCCTGCTTGCATCCCTGTGGCCAGACCCATGTGGGCTCACTGCATGGTGGAGGACTTTCACCTCCACGCTGCTGCCAAGCACGTATGTGTCCCTGGCCACCCAGGCCTGTAGCATGTTGCTCCTCCTCCTCTGTGGACTGTCCCTGTCTGCTGACCAGCAGCCCTGCACATGGGCTACTTCTTAATTTGCTACCTGAATAGAGATAACAGTAATAAAGTTGTTCATCCCACGTGCTTGGTGTCTGGGAGAGTCTCTGGAGCATGCTGAGCCCTGCCATGGCAAAGGCCAGCCACATTCTCAGCAGTAGTCCTCCTGACAGCTGAGTTTCCCCAGGGAAGCTGGTCTCATCCCTCTTGGGGTCCTGGGAGATAGAGGGTACAGTGTTGGGCAGGATCAGCCCTGTCTCAGCTCCCAGGGATTGGCAGAAGATGGTGCTGTTACTCCTCTCTCCACTGCAGTCGCTGGGGACCAAAAGCCTGGGCTGATGTCAGGTCCCTGCTTCCATGGGGGGTCTCAGAGCCCAGGGGGCTCCATCCTTTTGGGGGACAGTGCCAATGTTGGGTTTGTGGTGGATGGACCTAGACACAGCAGGTGATGGTTCTGAGAGGTTTACACACACATACACACATACACATGTTGGCAGACATGCTACATGCACGTATACATGGAGGCAGGCAGGATTGTTGTCTGTTTGTGTCTGTGTGTGTGTGTGTGTGTGTGTGTGTGTGTGTGTGTGTGTGTGTATTGCCAGGTCGTGCAGATGGGTGCGTGCATGTAGAATAGTTTTCAGGTGGGTGTGTAGGCACAACAGGTGGTGGCACATGAGTGTATATAGGTAGAACAATCGTTTGCCTGTCCACACGGTCTGGGCAGTTGCACGCATGTGAGTGCTGGGACACGTGGGTAGGATGTGCACGTGTGCATGTGTCTGTGCAGGTGAGATAAGTGTGTCATGCACGTGCATGTGCACAGTGTGCAGTGCACGCACCAGCAGGTATGTACACCCTTTTGCTCACCTGTGTGCTCATAGATCGTGTGTATGCACACATGCACGTGGGCACACACAGGCTGGGTGTGCTCACACGTGTGTGTTCCCATGGGCTGCGAGGCCTCCCTGGCCCCACACTGTGGCCCTTCCCTGGGGTCTAGCTGGGCCCTGTTGGGAAACACAAGCGATCCCACACAAGCTGGTCCGCCTGGGAAGGCGCTAACTCAGCAGCTCGTATCAATACCGCTCCACTTACAGCGAAGGCCGCATAATGAAAATCCGATGGGCACGCTGGTGGGAGTAAATAAGTATGCCATTAAAATAAGAAAATCAAAGCTCTGGACAGGTCTTTTCTCTTGCCCATTGATTTCTTTTATTACGGAAATATTGCTGCTAAATAACATTAGTGTGAACAATCTCAGCAGTGTTTTCTGTAGCGCCTGTGTCAATAACTCCATCACGGGTGGGGGATCCCCCCCAGCCTGGCTGCAGGGACAGCAGCCTGGTCCATGCTAAGGGCTGCTCTGAGGGTGCCTTCCTCAGCATTCCCAGCTAGGCTGGGACATGTCAAGCAGAGAAACCATGCAGCATTGATGTCTCAGACTCAGGAACTCTGTCTGCTTTGCTGCAGCAGAAGAGGTTCCCCCAATCCCAGTGCTGAGCACAGACAGTGCCAGGCATTCAAGGTTTCCAAAAAGCATCCCTTCCCTTTGCTGCACGTGTTTGCAGCCTCTTAGTCAGGTTAAGTGTCTCCAGTGACCAAAGAGAAAAAATGGGCCCTGGACAAAGCATGTCATGAAGGCTTTTGGTACCTCTGCCCCTTCCTCTGCCCCTTCCTCCCCACACCTCCTCATCCATGCCTGGGTCCATGCTGGCTTAACCCCACTCCCTGCAGCTTGCTATCACTTGATTCTCATGGAGAAACTGAGCCACAGGGTGGAAACTCATCCACAGTCACCCAGCTGCAGCACAGCCCCTGTCCCAGGGCCAAGGCTTGCACTTCAACTGCTCCTCTCCCCCTTGGCTGCCCAGGCACCCATCCTTCAAAATGCCCACAGACAGCAGAGGCATCCCTGTAGGGGCAGAGAGTGTGTACAAGACACACAGAAGATAAGCACGCTCTGGTACCCAGAGGCCAGATAGGATGCCAGGCTACCTTAGAGGACACCAAATCCTTGTGGAGTGGCTGGAGACGGGCAAGGAGAGTAAGCCACAGACACCCGCACCCTGGGTCTGGGTCTGGCTCTGCCTCAGCCCCAGCTGAAGCAACTGTGAGTGGCATCTCCCCAGAGC
This sequence comes from Pseudopipra pipra, assembly GCF_036250125.1. Lineage (NCBI taxonomy): Eukaryota > Metazoa > Chordata > Aves > Passeriformes > Pipridae > Pseudopipra > Pseudopipra pipra. Next base: position 8,560,449 of record NC_087581.1, on the reverse strand, counting down.
CACTACCAGGACAAATGCACATCGCTGCCTTCCTAACACCTTCCCCCTGCAATTCGCTTTATCTTGCTATCCCTCCACATGCAGTGGGTATTGATCAGCCCACAGGATCTATCTCTCGATTCCTCCTGCGGTATCTCTCTGCTCCGAGTATCTCTCACTCCACTCCACTGTCTGCTGTGCCCGTCTATACCTCCACTATCTATCTGTGCTGCCTCAACCACAGCTGTCAATAGCCCTCTGGGGAATTTCTCTCCAGCTGGGAGCATCACCGGACCCCATCAGTACAAAACGCTGAGCAGGAGGGTAGAGGTGACATGGTCCTGCTTGCTGCACCGAGGAGAGCACGAGCGCAGATGTACTTCATGGCACAAGTGCAGAACCCCAGAACTGCTGTTGTCACTGTGCAGGTCCTAAAGAGGAACTGAGTCGTGCTGGTCAGGCTAGTCCCTTGGTGGCCAAGTCCAAGGCGATGGGGCATGCTGCACCCCCTGGAGACCTTGGTTTCGCCACTTAGCCAGCCTAGCCACATCCCACATCCCAGGGTGCTACACTGACCCAAGCATCTCAACCCCTCTGCCTTGGAGAAGGGGAGCTTCACCAAACACCTGCATGTTGAGCCTTGGAGTAGTCCCACTACCATTACCAAGTCTGTCTCATCCCACCCAGCCCAGCCTTCAGTGTGCAGTGGATCAGGCACAGCCCAGAGCAGAGGGTGCCAGCACTCTGGGGTGCAATGCAGCAGCACTGTGAGGGGAGGCTGGAGCCATGGAGGATGGGTGTCCATGCAATGAGTCCTGGGGGTCATCTGGCTCAGTGGATCCCTCTGGAATAGGGCCAGGTCTCATCTTCCCAGTGGCAATTCAACAAGAATGCCAGCCACCAACAAACTAATGATCAGAGGGGCTGACAAGCACCGGGAGGTCCCTACCTCTGCTGCAGCTGGATGGGATGGGCCAGCGCAAGCTACAGCTGTCCAGCCCTGAAATAGGACAGCCGACAGCTAATTTATCTCCTGTGCAAACATAAACAGCGTCTGGGGGCCCTGCAGGGTCGGGAGCTGCCCTGCTTTCTCAGGGAAGGGTCTGATATTTCCGGGAGAGCCTCTCTGGTGAGCGTGCTGCACTATGTTCAGTGCGGCTGGGGTGCCAGGAGCCCAAGAAGCCCTGAGAATCATCAGTGCCATGGCAAAACAAGTTTCTCCAGAGATGCTCACAGGGAAGCTGGAGAGCCCAGAAGTAGAAGCTTTTCCCCACAAAAGGAAATAGCGAAGGGAGCAGAGGATCAGCCCAGGCCATGAAGCCTGACAGCAAAGTCAGCTCCTGCCACAGCCACGGTCAGTGGCTGTTTCCGCAAGACGCTCCAAGGAAAAGGGAGGATTTGGCTCATGCTGGCTGCCCCTGGCCCCCTGCTGTGGAGGGGACAGGGCCAGCAGCCCTTGGCACCCAGGTTCTGTCATTCCATGCCACTGATACCCAGTGCAGCAGCATAAAGTCTCAGTGACTAACTGCTCTGGTTATGGGATGGAGCCAAAGCCACAGTCCCGGTGATGTGGGATGACACGGCTCCCCAGGGATTCATGCAGATTCTGCAGCTGCCCTGGCCAAAAAAAGCCCAAGGAAAAGTAGGCACCTCCTTTGCCTCCTGGAAAAGTTTCCTCCATAAAAATGAGGTCAGGAAAAACTGGCAGGCAGGCAGGTGGAGGGGGAGTGAGGAAACAGTGTGGGGAAGCTGCCAGCAGGTGAAGCCCTGTGCTTCCCCATGGCCTCTGGCCCACCCAGAGCAGTGAGATGCTATGTCCTCACTCCATCTTACATCCTTGTCTGACATCTGGAAACATGCTTGATGATACCTTCGTTCCACAGTTTACCCCATTGCAAGCAGGGCTACAGGGCAAGCCAGCAGCACTGAGCCACTCCAGTGACAGAGGAGGTGCTTGGTCTTATCCCACCCGTGCCAGGAAGCCTATCTGGGCATCCAGGCCACACTGCAGTCTGATCCCTTCAACCAGGGAACAGGCACACACAGCATTCCTCAGGAGAATCCCTCAGAGGTGAGGGCAGGTCTCAGTCCCCACCATGGGACATTGCTGCTGGATGAGGATGTAGTCAGGGTTCAGCACTTGGAGCTTGCCCTAAACATCCCTTTGCAGCTGCACATGGATTGACACCCAAATCACCCCCAAACACAGGCACATGCACCCACCTGCCTGTGCACACAGCACACTCCCCCACCTCTCCTGACACGGACTGCACACACCAACAGGTGAACACACAAAACACACACATGCAGATATAAGCATGTATTATTGTCCTCAGCAGCAAACACACACACACGTGCTCAGACTGCAGGCGTGTAATGCACTCACCTCTCCCAGCAGGCACAGATACAGGTGTGCTCAGACACCCTGCACACACGTGTGGTGGATGCTCGTCTGTCTCAGCGTGCACATACCTATGCATTCAAGCAATGAACACACACACTCACAAAAGACCTTCCCCCAGCATACACAGATATCTACACACACACCTCCATAAAGGCGTGCAATGGGTGCAACACTCAAACATCTGTGCACAAACCCCTCGCGTACCCCTCCTATACAGTCCCCTCTCCTCACACATCGATGTGTGCACACCCGGAGAGCCTGCACGCACCCCCATGCACTCCCCTCTTCCAGCACCCCAAAGCATGCAAGAACACACAAAAATTGGGGGTCGCCCAGCCCCCTGCGCCTCCAGCCCCGGCCCCTCCTGCCGCTCCCCGCAGAGCGACCCCGGGCTGGCTCTCGGCGGGCCCGACCGGGGCGACCCTCCGGGGCTGCCGCAAGCCCGGCCCTCCCCGGGTGACTCCCTTGACGTGCGCTAGCAAATGGGAGCGGGGAGGGGTGTTGCTTCTGACTGCCACTTGTTGCAAAAAAAAAAAAAAAAAAAAAAAAAAAGAGAGAGAGGGAAAAAAAAAAAAAAAAGGAAGAAAGAGAGAAAGAAAGAAAAGAGGGAAAAATCCCACCCACCCTCATCTGCTGCGGAATAAAAGAAATATCGGCGGGTGCGGCGCCATGTGAGCGGCGGGTCGGGGCCGGGACCGGGCGGAGCAGCCGGCAGTGCCCCCCGGGACGGCGGGGCGAGCCCCGGGCGGCGCTCGGAGCCGGCGGCATGGTGGAAAACCCCAGCCTGGCGGCCAAACCCGCCCTGGTGAGGGACGGAGCGGTCGGAGGGGCCCCGGCAGGGCGGGAGTGCGCGGCGGGAGCGGGGTGGGGGCACCCGCGTCGGACAGGGAGCGGGATGGGGATCCCCGGTGGGAGCAAGACGAGGGTCCCGGGAGGACCAGGGTGCCCGGTGGGAGCATCGGAGGGATCGGGACGGGGTCCACGGGGAGGACGAGGCGGCGACCGGCTAGGTAGGAGACGGTTCCCGGTGGGACCGTCGGGGCGGAGGTCTCCGGTGGGAGCGGGAAGAGGGTACCCGGTAGGACGCGGTTCTCGGTGGAACAGGGGCGGGAGTCCCACCAGGACATGGGGCCGAAGCCGACCGAGAAGCGAGTAAGACAGTGACGGAGGTCCCGGGTCGGACCTGTCCCCGGTAGGAGCGGGGAGGGCGTCCACCGGAGGAGCGGGGATGTGGTACCGGAGGGCCGGGCCCCCCGTAGGGTGAGCGGGTGGTCCCGGCGGGGGGAGGTAGCCCCTCCGCAGCGGGAGCCGCGCCCGGCGCGGCGACGGTTCCGCGGGCAACTTTTGGGCAAGGCCCCCGGGAGCGGCTGGGAGAGCGGGTGGGGTGGGGGGTGCTTCCTCCCTTCCCTCCTCCTCCTGCTCCTCCGCCGGCGGCGCTGAGGCCGTGCCCTGTGCCCGCAGCCGGCCGCCCCGCCGCGGGGACCGGGGGCGGCGGGGGGGCTGCGCTTGGCGGCGGTGATGGAGAGCCTGCAGCGGCAGCAGGCGGCCCGCCTGGCCCGCGGCCCCGACGGCGCTCCCCGACGGCCCCCGGCCGAGCCCGGCCCCAGCCCGCCGCCCGCCGGTCCCCGCCGCCGCCCGGCCTCCGGCCCGCGCCCGCCGCCCGCCGCTCCGGGGGAGGAGGAAGAGGAGGAGGAGGAGGAAGAGGAGGAGGAGGAGGAAGAAGGGGAGACCCGCGACCCGCCGCCGCCCCCACACCACGAGTGGACTTACGAGGAGCAGTTCAAGCAGGTAGGAGGCATCGCTACCCGTCACCAGCACCGGCTGCTCCGGGCAGGCATCCCCGGTGTCCCTCCAAGGCCCCCAAACTCAGGGTTCAGCCCTCCCTGAATGGGCACCTCTTATGCCCCCAAACTTCACCCAAACCCTGTCTGTGTCCCACCCTAAATGCTCAACCCCACACCCCATCCCAGTCCCAAGCCAAGCAGACAGTCCCAGTACACCTATTAGCCCCAGATATTATTGCAATGCCACGCTAAATGAGAACCCCCAAGGTATCCATCCACTGCCCCCAAACCTCATCCCGGGAAAGTACAATCAGTGCAACCCGGCATCCCAGTCCTGGCTCCTCATCCTCCTCTAAATGAGTGCTCCCTGAATGCTCCTCACTGTCCCTGCCCCTAAGCCCTGTCCCACCCTAATAGGCATCCTCATGTGCTCCCCATCTCCCTGCCACCAAACCCTGTCTCACCCCTGCTTTGTGATTCCACCTCCTCAGTGTTCCCTTTGCCTGTCCACAGGCCCTGCATCATGATGGGGTGCCCCGTGTCCAGGCATCTCCCTGTGCCCACCTGCATCCCTGGTGCTTTCCGTAACAGGTAGAACAGGCTGACCCCTGTCCACAGAGGTTTTGCAGAGGTGAAAAAGGGCAAGGGCTCTGGTGTGCGTGGTTATCCCAAGGAGCCAGCAAGCCATGGAGCTGAGCTCCCTTGTGTCCCTGCAAGGGCCAGGTCATACTGTGGCTGGTAAATGCAGCCCAGTGATTTCCTACACTGGAGGGAGCAGCACACTGATCCTGCTGCCTCGCTCCAGGTGGGCATGGGGGACACCCCTGTGCCACTGAGATCTGTTGCAGGGAAAGGGCTCATATATAGGATGGAAGAAAGATCTGCCTGTATTTAATGTGCTGGTTAGCGCATGGTGAGTGCCACTCCACACAAGGGTGTGGGCATGGAGTGCACAGCACCAGGCCAGGTTTGTGCTCCCCATGAGCTTCATTGTCAGGGAGAGAGGGGCACAGTGGGTGACAGGGAAGATGTGGTGAGGGGAGAGGACAGAAATGTCCCTGTACAGCTGGTGTGTGGCATTTTAGGATGGCACCGGTCAGGAACAGGAGGAGGAAGGCAGTTACTGCCTCATCCAGTTCTGGTGGGAGAGGATGGGAAGAGCAACAGGAACTCAACTTTTGGCTGTTATGGGGCCTTTTTTGTTTCAGGAGTGCTCAATACATTGTTGTTTGGAGGGGCCAGGGCTCACCCACTGGGCACCTGCCTGCCTGTGAGGCAGCAGGTACAGGGGCATAGGCAGCACCTGCCTCGCGGCCGTGCCCAGGGATGCTGCCAGTGCCCGACGCTCCTTGAATCAGCCCGGGGAGGGCCGCGGTGGGTGAGCTGCACAGGCCAAACAGCTCGTCCGGGAAGTGTTACATTACACCCTGCTGCAGAGAAAAAGGCTGACTGTCCGGTTCCTGGGGTCAGCCAGGAGGTGGGAAGCGGCTCCTCCCTCCTGAGGAGGTTAGAGAAAGCATCCCTGGCATTTCTCGTCCTTCAGCCTCACGCCCTGCCCCTGGCTGGGGCTCCCTGTGCTCCTCGTGCAGGGCAGGAGCATTGTGAATACTGGGAGAGAGATGGCAGGAGAGGTTGGGGTGCGAGATAAATCCTGCCATTACTTCCCAGGGACAGAGCTGGCTCCTTCCTTGCTTGCTCTCTTTTGTTTTTTTTTCCAATTGTGATTGGAAAGGTGATGCACCCCTGCTCTGGAGACCCCCACCTGAGTTCCCGCCTGATGGCATGTCCCAGACAGCCCAGGGAACAGTGGATGTCCCCCTGCAGTTTAAAGCAGGCTGTGGTGCCAGCTTGCTTTGTGGTCTGCAGGGTGGCTGTCATTCCCATCCCTCCTCTGTCATCATGCAGGAGGGGACATACCCCTGCCTGGGAGGGACATGTCCTTGCTGGGCCCTCCCCAGGCTGCAGGGCTGTGGCTCACCCAGCCTGGGGAACAGGTTCTCTGCTCTCCACAGGGAGTAAGTGGGGAGGCTGTGCTTTGGCTTTTGGAGGTTTCCCAGGAGCTGGGCTGTGATGCTGCGGGAGGGAGGTGGGGGGAAAGCATGCTGGAAAGCTGCTGGGGCACTGGCAGTGTGGGCATGGGGGCCCCAGAGCTGGAGAGAGACCCTGTGGTGACCAGGGCTATGTTTCCCACCAGGACTCCCTACCTGAAACTGCCCCAAGCCATCATGGCATCACCTGAGACGGGTCTCAGGGTTTGTCCTTGCTGTCATCCTTCTGGGTCAGTAGCATAGCTAAGTGAACAGGGACCACTAAGTCCAGGCTGTTTTGCAGAAGGTAGTCAGGGAGACACTTCCCCGTCTCTCTGCAGTGGGGAGGACACCCGTATGGGGGTGGGTTGGTGGATTGGTGCAGGACCAGCCATGGAAGGGTTTCCACACAGTGCAGTGGTGCTAAGAATGGGAGCAGCGAACAAGGGTGTGGTGGAGGAACCCCCTGAGGGTTAATAGGCAAATGCTGCTTTGCCTAGAGGAGCACTTTGGGGAAATATCCCCTGTGTTTGCCCTGGTTTTATATGCTTCCTGAGACACTGCTTTGGGGAGGTGGGGTGGGGGCTGGTGAGACCTTTGCTCTGACTGGGAGGGCCGCTCTGCTGTTAGGAGGTTGAGACCCCCTCACCCCTGCCTCTTGCATCAGCCCCTGGCGCCAGTTTATGTACATTGATAAGGACACATGGGTAGAGATCTGAGCAAAGGTCTGGGAGGTCTCCACACCCAGGGCTGTGAGGCAGCCCCAGCCCTGAGGTGGAGGGCACTGATTCGGGTCTGACCATGCACTACCCATGAACCCCAACTTCCTCAAGGACGGAGATGCTGCCAAGTTGCAGTGCTGTGGTGCTGCATCACATTTGACTTGGAGGGTACTGATTAAGAGCTTGGCATTGCTGGTGCCAGCTCAGCTCCATGAACTCAGTTTTCCTGCCAGAGGAGCTCCGCTTATACACAGGGATGGGTGCTCTCGTTGCCTCTAGGCGATGGAAGAACACCACCAGATCCCCAGGCTTCCTTCTCTGTCCCCCAGGGCAGGAGGGATTCAAACACCTGGGCTTTGTGTCCAGCTGTCAGTGGAGTGTTTGCTGGCAGGAGGATGCCTTCCCTGCCAGGGCCCCACCAGAATGTTCAGACCCATCTGTGGTTGGGAGAAACAGGACCCTCTGAAGTTCCTTCTTCCCTTCCCAAGAGCAGCTGACAGGGGTGAGCCCCAGCCAGCCCTTTAGGGACTCTCAGGTATCTAGTGGCCTCAGCAGTGAATTTGGGGGTGGCTGGTTTTGCCAGCAGCTGTTTGCCATCATCCTCAGCCTAATCCTGGTTCGTCCTCCCTCCTGCCCTGCCTGTCCCTGATACTGGCAGTTGCCTCTTGCACCCACCCGCCTGTCCCTTACATGCATTTAGGGAGGGCTTGGCGGCTGTGAATGCATTCACTCACATCTCAAAGCCTAGAGGAAAGTGCCCCAAGTTGGCTGTAGCCACAGACCTCCTCGTGCCACAGATCTCCACCTCATGCCTTGGAGTCACCCCAAAATGTGGTGGTAGGGTCTGTGATTTGCTTTCTTCTGTGGTGGTGTCACTGAGAGATTGAGGGAATGGAGGCAGGAATGTCCAGGGAATGGAGGGAGAGGCTGAGGAGGGGGAGCCTGGGGAGAGGGAAGTGGTCTCCATGCCCCAGCCCCCTCCTCGCCTCCAGCGCATCTTCAACCCAGGTGCAGCAACAACAACTGAAGGGCTCCCAGAGCTAAATTAGAGAGTCTCTGGTTACACTGCGGAGGCAGGGAGGGGGGTGGATGTGGTGTGTTTGCTCCTGTCCACGTCTGCCTGGAGGCTTCTATCCAGCAAACTTGTGGGCAGGTCTCTCCGGGACCACCTGCAGCGGGAAGGTGGCATCAGCAGCAAGGGTCAGTGTGCTAATCCCCAGAGCTACAACAGCTCCAGCAGCTCAGCATGAGTGCAGGGCACAGGGCAGGAGCAAGGGGCTGCTGGGGTACAACTGGGAGTGAATACAGAAGTGTTTTGGGGGGGTGTGTGCATACAGACCAGAGTGAGTGCATGGACCCATGTTAGTGCCCATGTAAATGTGGGGGTACGTGTCTAATCCTTTGTGAGGGCTGATGCGCGTGTGTGGATCTGTGAGTGCTCCTGTGTTTAGCAATCCTTGGGAGACCCTGTGTGTCTGTATGGATCCACAGACTGTGCAAATGTGTATGAACCCATGTGAGAGCCAGAACGGGCTTATGGATCTGTACGAGTGTGTGGGTGTGTATGCACCCATACGTGTGTGTGTAGGGATGTGTATGAGACCACGTGTATGTGTGTGCCCACACACGTGTGGTGTCCCAGTGTGTGTGTCCACATGCATGCACGTACCACTGTCTCCGTGTATGGAATTGCATGGACCCATGGGTGTTTGAGGCAGGGTTTGGGGGCTGAGCCCCCTCCAAGACCACCTCTGCTCCCGTTCTCCAGCCCGGCGTGCTGAGCAGTCCTGGTGTGTGCCAGCCCCCTGCTCCCCCTTCTGCCCCAGGGCACTTCCCAGTCCCACTGCAGCCTGGGGAGTGCTGAGAGCCTGAGGAGCTGCCATGACACCATTTTCCAGCTGGGGGTCCTGATCGCTTGAGGCTGGGGGCTCCAGAGAGGACATGTAAAACTAGTTGAGGGTGTGAGACGCTTTGGAGGGCAAAGGAGCACTGTCAGGAGCCCCCATCCTGCAGCTGCCTCTGGCACCCTCCTCAGCCGCCTCCCCAAGATCAGATGCGAGTGGAGAATTTGGAGGGTGATGCACCCCCACACCAATCTGGGGCCTCTGATCATCCACTAACTGGAGTAATAATGGAAGTAAATTCCCCACGCTGGCAGCCAGCTGGGCAGGGCTGCAGCGGGGAGGTTAGATCTTGGGTGGTGGACTTTGGTCCAAAGGCCATTTTGCAGCTGTGTGGGGGTGTGGGAGCGAGCTCAGGTGTGTGTGGGGGTGAGTGTGCATAGGGGACAGGCTGTATAGGATTGTGTGAGTGTGCACAGGAGGGACGTGTAGGAACATATGAGCATGCACAGGAGGGGGGCATGTGTGGGGGCATGCACATTAGTGGTTGTGCATGGGGAGAGTGTGTAAAGGGGATGGATGGATGTGCACAAGGATTGTATGTGCACAGGAAGAGTGCATAGGGGTGTGTAAGTGCTCATAGGGTCTGAGCAGAGGGGGAGCATATTTAGGGGCTGTGTGAGCATCCATACTGGGGCTGTTTGTCCAAGGATGTTGAGTCCAGGGTGAGTTGCACAAGGAGAGCAGGCACAAGATTGTGTGCATCTGCAGAGCAGGCTATTATGTGCATAAGTGTGCAGAGGGTGAGCGTAACTGCATTCCCTGGGGTACAGGGCAGCCAGTGGCGATGCCTGCTTTGGTGAGGCTGTTCTCCCCTGTAGGCTGCAGCTTGGGGCTGCTCCATCGTGGATCCAGAGCTCACATCCCGGGTCTGTGGCAGGGCATAGGTGACCACCAGCCCCAAATGCTCTTTCTCCTTGGGCACTCAGCTCTTTGGAGGCTAAGACAGGAACTAGGGTTGCCTGCATGGGGGAGCGGGGTGGGGAGGGCCACCAGCCCTTTCTCTCACATCATCCCTTCAAAGCAGACAGAGGAAGGGGATGGGGCCAGAGGTGCACGAGGGGGAGCAGGTATTGAGCAGCCAGTGCACATCCCAGGCACGCACACAGCCTGCCCCCCCCAGGTATGCACCCCCATACTCACCCAGCCCTATAGAAGGTGTGTCCGTGCACAGACCCCCAGGACGTGCCCTGTGTGCACACACAGGGTGTGCATGTGGATGTCCCCCAGGAACACCTGGGGTGGTGCTGGTGATGAACAGGATCCCAGGACTCTGATCACCCCAGGAGGGATCGAAGGCAGGGGGGTGTCCCACGACTTCAGTCACTCAGGGAGGGATCGTGAGGGAGACAAGAATGGAGAGGGAGGCAGATATGAGGAGCAAGGCAAGGCTGGAGGGGGAGGCAGTGGTGTGGCAAGCGCCGGCAGGTCAGGGAGGTTAACCCGAACAAATCCGCTCATTGACTCCCTGCCTGCTCAGCCATGAACGAGTAACAAGGCGCTGATCTTGGGGGACGCGCGTTCTCCGGGAAGCGAGACCACCCCACGCCATGCTGCAGCCCCCAGACAGATGGGGCACACAGCAGGACGGGGCCATGGATGGCACCCACAGTGGCACCACACAGCATGTTTCCTCTACGTCCAGCCCTTGGGGGAGCTGAGCCGGTACCCTGTGCCTCAGCTTCCCCTCGTGCAAAATGTGTTGAGCAGGAGGCTGGGGACCCTGTGAGCCCCCCCACTTCACCCTGGGGCTGTGGGCAGGGGGCTGCCCGTCTCAAGGCCAGCTCTGCCAGCACACAGTCCCTCACCTTGCACAGAGCCGGGTTAATGTTTGCAGCAGGCAGCCCTCCCGGGAGCGGCAGTGCCTGCTGTGGCGGGGAGGGGGGTTTTAATGACCTGCCGGATCTGCCGCATTATCAGCGCTGATTAAACCTGCTGCTCTATAAAGCGCCGTTAAATATTAAGCATGATGAAAGGCTCTTGGGGGGGAGCCACGGCTCTGAGGGAGGTCTCCAAACGGAGGTGTTCAGCCCCACTGATGGGGCGACCGCTGCGGTTGGCGATGTTGGGGTGAGCGAGCATCTCAGCACCCGTCGGGGCTGTGGGGTCAGGGGAGTAGCATACCCCCAGGAACCAGCAGTGCCTTCGAATGCAGCCGTCCTCCCAGCAGAGCCGTCCCATAACCATTAACTTATTAACAACTGGTGGCAGAGGCGAGTGGTGGCTCACAAGGTCAGGGGGTGGTTTGTGCCCGGCGGGAAGTGAACTGCCCCCCAACTCTGGCAGAAGGGATGGGGAGGAGGGACCCACAACCCCTTAGCTTCCTGTGTGTGGTCTATGGCTGGGGGGTTCTGACTGTGGACACTGTTGTGTGTTCAGTCCCTGTACCCCCGGGTGCACAGGGCTGTGCCTCAAATGGCAACAGCCAGTTTCCTTGATTACCTGCAGAGTAAACTGAGGCACTCATGGCTATTCCCCCTATGCTATCAGGGAGCAGGGTAGAACCAATTCCAGTGTCTGGGTGCCTGGTTGGTGTGCATCATTTCCCTGAGGGAAGAAGCCAGAGACCCCCATTCAGAGGCGACAGTGGTGCTCTGGAGGGGTGCAGTGACTTCAAAACAGTGCGTCAGTGGTCAGCCCCCCGTGGTGTGTGGCTGCACCCCAGGAGGCCGGGGGAGCAGGGAGACAAGTGTTACCTGAGTGCCCTGCGTGAACAGGGGCCAGATGGAAAAATTAGCAGTGCAGATAATCAATGTGGTGCATATTAAGCGGCTCAGGGTTGGGGGGGGGGGTTGCAAGGTGGGGGGGAGCTGAGCTGGGTCCGGGATCGATACAACTCATATTAAGTGGATTAAATCCTGGCTTCCGATCCAAGCCCTGGCTGCCAGCAGGAGGTGGCAGCTGAGCAGGGGCTGCGAGGGGTCCCGCTGAGAGCTGAGATTGCTTCCCTTGGCAGCAGTGCCCTGGCGGGAGTGTGCAGGGGCTCACTGAGGCAGGGCAGCCTGGAAATGCCTGTGGGGTGCCTTAGCACCTCACCACATCTTTCCACCATCCAGGGAATCAGCTAGGCTAAGTGGTCTCAGGAACCCCAGCTCCATCCCTGCAGGCCCCCTTGGCTCCAGGAGAGGCATCTCCTGGGTGAGTGAGTGAAGCTAACAATGTTATTTGATTGCGGTGAGGAGGAGGAGGCACAAGGTTTATTCACGTGCCTTTAATAAACCATGTTCGACCCGCTGACCTTTAACCTGCCTGACAAGCGCCGTTATCCCCACCCCTTAAGGAATATAGATGTCGCTATGGCAGTGGGATGACAGGAGGGAGCAGGGTCCCAGGGCTGCACCCAGGGTGGGGTGGGGGATGAGGACATTCTGCACTAGTCCTGCACCAGCACTCAGGCAGCGGTGCCAGGTGGAGTTGGGGTGGTGCTGGGGTTCCGTGGCTGATGGGGTGGCCAAGCACCGTGGACCCGGGAGTCCCCGAGGTCAGCAGGGCAGAGCTGCACTGCACACTGGTGGGGTATCGATCCCGGGACTTGACAGTTTAATACTTCTGTTTATAGAGGAATATAGTTACATCGATGGCGTTAAATGAGTTACTAATTATATCAATACAAACACGATTAAAAGGGTCCTTGCTCATAGGTCACCACAAGCAGGAGCTGCTGCTTGTGTTGCACAACTGCCCCCAGGCAAGGCCCACTTCACTGCTCCGAGGCACATGGCTGGGGCAGCATGTGCCCCTGCAGGGTGGGGTGTGTCCACCCACATAGAGTGCCTGGCTGGGGTTGTGCATGTATGTGTGGGATTGTGTGGATACAGCTGTGGTGTGTGTGCTCCACTGGTGGTGTGTGTTCCAGTCTCGGGCTGTGTGTGCCCATCTGGGGTAGTGTGTTCCAGTCAGGGGCTGTGGATGCACATATTGAAGTTCTGTGTGCAGGTAACAGCAATGTGCATGTTCCATCTAGGGTTGGGCGTGCATGTTTGAGGCTGGGCGTGGCTGTCTGGGGCTACATCTGCCTGTCTGGGGCTGTGTGTGCCCCTCTGGGGTTGTGCAGGCCTGTCTAAAATTGTGCATGTACATATGGGGTGTGTGCCCATGCACGTGTGGGGTTGTGGATGCTCGTGCAGAGTGGTGTGTACACATAAAAAGTCTGTGCGTGCCCACCTTGGGGTCATGGCAGCCCACCTGGGGCTGTACATGCCCGTGGGAGGCTGTGCCCATCCAGACATGGTTCCTGTGTAGGGATTTGTGCCTGTGTGGGCTGAGCATGCGTGTGCAGGCTTGTGCACTCTCATGTGTTGTTCTGCTGTGCACGCTGATGCAAGGTTGTGCATGCCTGTGCAGGGTTGTACGTGCCCATTCGAGCTTGCATGTGGCCCTGAGGAGGATGTGTGTCTGTGTACAGGGCTGTGCACGTGCTTGTGTGGAGTTGTGCAATGACCGTAAGGGGTTGTGCACACTCATGGGGGCTGAGTGTACCCACACTTGTGGGGTTGTGCAAGCCCACACATGGTTGTGCATGCCTGTGTAGGGTTGTATATGCTTGCGTGGGCTTGTACACACCCATGTGGGGTTGTCAGCCCTCGTGGGGTTATGTACAGCCAGGTGAGGTGTGTATGACTCAGGAGAGTTCTGATCTGCCTCTTAGATGGTCAGTCCCCAAGTGAGGTGGGAGGGGACCACAGTCCCCACCCTGCAGGAGGAGGAGCAGGGTGAGGAACAGGACCCAGAGCCCTGGGTTATGGATGGAGTTGGATTTCTTTGGGGATAGGGCTGAACGATAGGTCCCTTCTTGCCTGGAGTCTGTAGCAGACCACCACCTATGCCACCACCCATGCTACCCCTGTGTCACTCCTGTGAAGCTGTGATGGCAGGATGCCTTTACCATCCTTGTCTGGGACTCAGCTCCCACCCCCCATGAGTGGGAATCCCCCAAAACCACCTCCTCTCCAGCCTGAGCATCCCCAAAATTGAGGGAACACCTGGTGCATCCCAGTGTACCCAAGGACCTCACCGTCTGGTTCCCTGTTACTCAGCTCTGCTCTTGTCTCCACTTAAAAGCTGACCTTTGTCCCCCGTTGGATGTAACATGTTTTTGCATCTCAGTGCCCCACAGATAAAAGGTTAGGGGTTAATAAACAGTGGAAAAATAGAACCTGGCACTTGGAGGTCACACCTGTTTTGGGGGCTGGAGTCAGTAGCAGCCCGTTCTGGGTGGGATCCTGTCTGGCTTGTAGGAAGGAGAAACACAAGTGGCACCCTGGCTCACAGCAGGGGTGTGGGTGCAGAAACTCAACCACTGGTGATCCCCGGGAAGGCCGTGACTTCCCCTTGCTGTGGGATGAGTGGTGGTTGCCAGTTTTGGGGCATTTGTTCCTGTTTTGACAAGCCAGGAGATTTCAGGGGATGTAAACGGGCTTGATGGGGAGCGGTGGGGGTCGGAGCCCTTCCACAGGCAAGGAAATGCAGGAAAAGCCGGGCCGACACAGCCTTCCTGGGGCAGAAATCAAAGCAGCCTCCTGGAGCTCTGCTCTGAGCCTGACCTAGTTACTGTAATCGATGGCTCAAGGAGCTCCTGGGAAAGAACAGGCAATGAGGAGGGGGCACCGGGCAAGGCAGGGAACACCACGATGGAGGAGAGGGACAGGGTGCTGGCACCCAGGGGTCAGGGCACTCCCAGAGCAACCAGCTGCAAGGAGGGGATGGGTGAGTGGGATCTAGAGAGCAAGGAAGCAGCACAGGTGGAACACCACGGAGCCAGGCAGTTCAGCACCAGTGTGCATGGTGGGAGTCTGGCAGTAGCACCCACAGACCGGTTCAGGTACGAGCAGTTAGCACCCTGACAAGGGACAGGCAGCTGGCACCGTGCGTTAGATGAGGGACCGTGTTAGATGTGTCTGTTCAGTGACAGGAACCATGGGGTGTCTGTAGGAGCATCCCTGCATCCTCACATCCTCATATGGCCCCATGTCCCTTCCACCCCTGCATCCCTACATCTCCATGTCTCCCAAGTCCCTTCATCCCTATATCCTTACATTCCCATGTCCCTGCATTCATGTGTCCTCATTGGATCCCTACATCGCCCTGCCCCCGAGTCCCTGCAACTCCACATCCCTACATTCCCATACCCCTGCACCCGTACATCCCCATATCTTTGCATTCACGTCCCCATCGCATCCCTGCATCCCCCCCATCCCCACGTCCCATGTCTCTGCAGCCTGATGTCCCTAAAGCACAGCTCCTTTTATCTGTCTGGTGAATGATGTGCTGGGAGGGGGGGGAGGCTGTGCTCCCTTTCTATTGGTTTTTAACGGCCTTTCCCAGCACAATTGTTTTTTAAACGACTCTATTTTGTGCCTGACTTTGTTTTCCAGCTTGCATTTCTTTGTATATGTTTTGGAAATCCATTCTGGACTGCTGAGTTTTGTTTCTTTTCAATGGCTTTAAATTCTTGCCGGGCTTGCTGGGAGGAATTGGTGTCTATAGCGTCTTCGATTGGTGCTAATTTTTCCTTTATGTGCTCTGACTTTTACTGCTGGGCCATCGATCTGGCGGGCTCCAATTTGTCATGGTCACTCAGGCGCTGTGCTGGAATCAGGCGAGCCCTGACTTTCGCACGGAGCCGGCACTTCACGTCCCTGGCGTAGGGGCTGCACTCGCCTCCCCAGTGCTGTCCCTCAGCTCAGCTCAGCTCGGGGGTTGTGTCCGTGTGTCTGGACCTGCATCCATCCAGCACACTTAAGTATCCTCACAGTGTGCATCTGTACAACTGTGTGCTCACTCACCGGCTTGCAAATGCATCGGTGCACCCACAAACTTGCTGGGGCAGCCCCAGTGCTGGCAGCTCCCTCACAGTAACCAGTGCCATGGCCAGGCCAATTTTCCCTGCCCTGGCATGGGACCAGCATCTCCACTGTGCAGGTGGACATGTGTCCCTGTGAGGGATGAAATCTGAGGAGGATGCTGACCCTGTGCTGGGACTCGGTGAACACCAGCACTGAGCAGTGCTGAGCCAGAGAAGAGCCAAGCAGGGCTGAGCATCCTGATCCCAGGGTCTGGCCTGGGGTTTGCTGATGCCCCTGGGCTGAAACACTGATTCCTCCACCTAAGAAGGTAAGGAACAGGGGGAAACTGAAGCACTGACTCAGCATCTCTGCAGCAAAGGTACAAAATAGTGGTTTTTAGGAAGCCCACACCAGACCCCAGGCACAGGGAGAGTCCAGTGCTGCAGCACAGAGGGTGTGTTAGGGGGTTCTATCTGTGGTGCACACAGAGCCTTTTGTTGCTGGCAGAGCAGGAACGTGGGGCCAGGGATGATGCCAGGTCCTGGCACAGCCAGGACCCTCTGCCTTTCTCACCTCCCTGTGCCAGCAGCACTGACCCCTCTCTCTCCTGCCCCCAGCTCTACGAACTGGATGAGGACCCAAAACGCAAGGAGTTCCTGGATGACCTCTTTGGCTTCATGCAGAAGAGAGGTAAAGGTGGGTGGCTGGGGTGGGTGTCAGTGTCTCACCCCGGCCTCAGCTGCTGGCAGGGGCTCATGGTGTGATCCTCTCGGGTCTGAGCTGCTCCAGGTCACTGCAAAATCCCCAGGCAGGTCCTGCGGTGCCTTCCCTGGCCCCCCCCCCCGCAGCCCGAGGCTGGGGCAGCTGTCCATGCCGATTGCCCGTCAGCAGTCCCAGCACAGATGCCCACTGGGAACGCCCGCTGGGGATGGCCATTAGCATACCCCTCGGAGACAAGCGATAGCAACACCCGTTAATGATACCCATTAGCAGTTTTCTGGGCGTTTTAGTGATGCCTGGTCGGAATGCCGTTGGCAGTGCCCATTAGGGCTCCCCATCAGCAGCACCTGGTGAGGATGCCCACCACCAGCATCTCTCAGCGACGCCCATGGTGTGCAGGACTGGGGCCCGCGCCGGGCACCCAGGGGTTAAGGGCTCACCAGCCAACCCATCCTCATCGGAAATCTTTGCTATCGGCACGGGGGGCCGTGCCGGCTCCCGGGGACTCGATAAATGCTTTAACCTTCGCCCTCCCCGGCCGGGCCTCCGACAATTAAAAGTTGCCGAGCGCGGGCGTGTGGGCGGCCGTATTAATTAGAGCCTTTTGCTGGTGTGTGGATTAATGAACAAGCCGCTCGATAGCCAGTAAACCCCAGGCAGAGGTTAATGCCGAGCTAATTAACAGGGGAAGGCTAAAGGGGGGGGTGCGGGAGCAACGGGGCTGGCCTGTGTGTGGGGTGAGGGAGGGCAGAAAGGGGCAGTTGCCCTTGTGCCCTGCCCGTAGGAAGGGTGGTGAGGGTACTCTCCTGTCTGTGGGGCTGCAGGGGTTGACTTTTGGGTCAGACGGAGACACCACAAACTTGTTTCACTCAGTGCTGTGCTGTGGGGTGCTGGCACAGCCACGGGGCTCATGCTGGAGCTAGGCTGGAGGTGGTGGAAGGGCTGGGTACTGCCCTTATGGGTGCCCCCTGATACCCCTGGCCCTGGTGCAGGGCTATGGGGAGCGAATGGGAGCATCAGTGGTGTTTCGGCCCCCCAGCATCCATCAGCTGCAAGATTCATGGGCTGTTCTGCGGCTTCATTATCTCTCTTTCCAGAGCTAATTAACTCCCTCGCTATTGGGGCCGGGGCTAATTAAGTAAGTGCCTGCTGGTCTGGGGAGGAGGGAGGGAGCTGCTCGCTTCCCTGATGGTGCTCTATTCTACATCGTTCTGTGTGGGGCTGTCCTGCTCCTGTGCCCACTGTCCCCTTCGTCCTTTATTTCCTCCAAGTGGGTGCCGTCCCCCTGGGGAGGGCAGGCAGGGATGCAGGTGTGTAGTTATGGGTGTGCACAAGCCTGTTGGAGGAGTTGGTGATTTTGGAGTCGGGTAGCAAAGAAAAAGGGGACCAGAGGGGCTGTGGGGCAGTGACGGGACTCTCAGGGTCATCAGGAACTGGGTAAGAAGCACCCACGGATGAGCCATGGCAGCTGCTTTTGTGGCACTCAAGGGTTCACAGGCAGGCCTGTGACACCCAGGCTGTGTCCCCAGGGTGGCAGTGGGCCACAAGGGATTAATGCCCTAATCACCTAAGGGTGAAGCCTAATGAAAGAGGATGTGTCCCCCCTATGTCTGTCAGGGCAGTTTCAGCACTGACGTTTGGCAGCAGGGTGGAAAATTAGCAGGGCTGAAAAATGGGTTGGGCACAGCCCCTCTGAAGCCACCCCATGGCACAAGGGCCTACCTGGCCACAGTGGTTAATGGGGGTGATACCACCACCCCCATCAGATACAGGCTACAGGCAGTGGGGCACCTTATCCCCATGCCCCAACTTCTGTGAGACCCCAAAGCAGCGAGCTGGGTCATAGGGGGGCTGTTTCTGCATTTGCTCACCAGGGATCTGCAGCCCCCCCCCCCATCTCCCTGCCAAGCCGAGGGCCCTGCTGATAACACGGGACCGTTAATCAATCAAGGCGCTAATTGCAGCACCACAATGGCTGCATCACCTCCCTGGGCTTTTGTGGCCCTCACCCTGGCTGGGGCCAGGACCATCACTCTGCGGGGACGCAGACAGGTGCCTTTGTCAGTAGGACAGGCATCGGCTGCCCGCCCGCACAGCCGTGAGATTAATGGCGAGCCACTCTCACTGGCCACCACGGCTGGAGAGGGGGGAAGAGGAAAAAACAGTCCATGGGCCATTGAGGGGGGGATGAGACCCTGCAAACTCGCATTTGGGAGGGAGGGAGAGCCCTTGAATTGCACCTCCCCCCCCCCCCCCCCCGAGGTGATGGGGCTCATGCCAGCAGCCCCCACCAGGGCTGGTGAGGTACTGGCAGCAGATATCAAGTCAATATCTCTACCTTTTTCCCAGGAGGATAAACTCCTCTCCCCCTTCCCGACCTGGTGAACAACACAGTCACACACACAAAAAAAAAAAAAAAAAAAAGTTAAATGAACTCAGTAAAAGAATAAAAAGAGCTCATTTTTCAGGCTTATGTGAAGAAGCCGAGCCAATATCAGGGCCATAAATTAGGGATGCTGGAGGATGGCGGTGAATGACGGCTTCGTTTGAGGGGCGAAGCACGGTCGTGACAGCCTCCCCCGGCCAAATGGATGGCTTTCCAATACTGCCTGTGCCCCGCCGCCTCGCAGAAGGAATAAATATGGGGTGGAATGGGACAGGATGGGATGGGGTGGGATGGGATGTGATGCTTGTCCCTCCTCTGCCCTGCTGCAGCTTTCAGCCACTGCCCAGACCATTGCCCCGAGGTGCCAAGGGTGCGGGGCTATTTGGGGGTGCTGAGAAAGTGGGGAGGGGGTTGTAACCAGACCTGGTGGCTGTGGAGACCATGCTGGTCTATACTGGGCTCACAGAACCCTGGTGACCCCATGGCCTCGGTGAGGGGGGTGATCCTGGGGACCAGGGGTCAGAGTCTCTACTAAGGGTACTTCAAGGGGTTTGGGGTCAGGTCTCTTGAGGCAGGGCACCGAAGACCTTTAAGCAGTGGGAGGTGCTGGAGGCATCTTTGAGTTTGAGAGGTTTTTCAGGGACTCTTGTGAGAGTGTCTCTGTGTGGGGCTGGGAGGGAAAACCTGTCCACAGATTGTAGGGTGAGTCTTTCCAGAAGGGTGTCTTTCCAGTTCCCCTGTGAGAGGCATCCCTCTTCAGAGAGGTTGTAAGGTGGGTCCCTTCTTAAAGTTTAGATGGAGTCTCTCTTTGTGGGGCTCTGAAAGGGTGTTACACAGTGAATCCTTCTAGGATGCTCTGAGACATTTTGTGGATTGATGCTCTGTAGAGAGCTCTAAAAATTGCAGAGGCACAACCTTCTCTAAGGGAGTCTGAAGAGGACACTGCCCATCCCACTGTGGCTCACATGCCAGCCCCTGGCCCCACTGACAGCTCCATCAAAGGTGACCCTGTGCCAGCATCCCGGGGTCTCCCGTGCTCTTGAGCAGAGTGCCACTCTCCCAGGCACCCTGGGGTCCTGTCTGCACCCCACTGTACCCATGGGCATGGAGAGATGTGTCTCTCATTGTGGGTACCTGCAGTGACAATGGGGAGAAGGTGGAGGCTGTGTTCCCAGGTAATAAGGGCCCCTGTGGGCTCCCCCCCCACCCTTTTCTGTCTCCTTTGTGTGTCTGGAAGGGACACCAGTGAACCGCATCCCCATCATGGCCAAGCAAGTGCTGGACCTGTACACCCTGTACCGGCTGGTGACAGACAAAGGTGGCCTGGTCGAAGTCATCAACAAGAAGATCTGGCGGGAGATCACCAAGGGCCTCAACCTACCTACCTCCATCACCAGTGCTGCCTTCACCCTCCGCACACAGTGAGTGCCCGGCAGTGGGGGCAGGTGGGAGCACCTGCCCTGGGGCACACACCCTGCCCTGGGGCACCCACTGGCTCAGCTCTCCCAGAGCCCTGAGTGGGGTCTGACATGGACAGCCTCAAAAGTGGTTGGAGGGCTCTGCCCCTTCCCAAGTGCCCATCCCTACCCTGAGCCCAGCTCAGCATGGGGCTTGCTGGGAGGTGCGTGATGCTGGATCTCATCCTGGCGCTCTCCCTGTGCAGATACATGAAGTACCTGTATCCCTACGAATGTGAGAAGCGGGCACTCAGCTCTCCCGGGGAGCTCCAAGCTGCCATTGACAGCAACCGCCGGGAGGGACGGAGGCAGACCTTCGGCACAGCACTCTTCAACTACTCGCCAGCCAGCACCCAAACCCTGCTGGGCGCGCCCAAAATGCCTCTGCCAGCTCTCAGCATCTCCACACACACCTGTGGCCAGCTCAGCCAAGTGCATGGTGTTAAGAAAGGTGGGTGAGAATCACATCTGCCCTGCGGCAGCCGTCTCTTCCCAGGGATGGATACTACTCCAGGAGCAGGGATGTTCCCTGTCTGCTCTTGCTCTTTTTGCTTGGGGGAAATACGAGAAATTTTGTTCCTTTAGTCCCTTTCTGGAACTGAGAAAAGTTTATTTCTGCTGGCTTTGGAAGATGACCAAACCCAGATGATGCAGGGGATGGTGGCCCACCCTGCCCTGTGCTGGTGGGATGAAGTAGCACCAGCCGGAGATGGTGGGGTGGAGTGGGGATGAGGGGCCCCGCTGAGGTCTCTTGGTTGTTGCAGAGGACGGCATGCTGACGGCAGCAGTGCCAGGGCGCATCGCTATCCCCGTGGGACTGGCTGGTCACCACCTCACAGCAGCTCAAGCAGCAGCTGCCTCGCAGGCAGTGGTGCTGGAGCAGCTGCGGGAGAAGCTGGAGACAGGGGAGCCCCCGGAGAAGAAGGTGGCCCTGACAGCAGAGGAGCAGCAGCGGCTGGTGCAACACGCACTGCAGCACAACCTCCTGGCTGTGGCCTCACAGTTCCCTATGAACGTCAAGATCTCCAACCGAGGTAACGAGGTGCAGCACCTCAGCTTGGGCTCACCCTGTCCCCAGGTGGGAGCAGCAGCGGCTGGAGAGGAGCATGGATGCCCAAAGGGTCCTTGCTTCTCTCTCTAAGGCAGGTTCTTGTTTCTGTTTCTCTTAACACTCATATTGGTATTTCCTTTCCCCAGATGACAGACAGGAGACCGCATTGAACCTGTCCACCAACGGCATTAGCAGTATCAACATGTCAATAGAAATAAATGGAGTTGTCTACACAGGTAAATAGAAGGGCCGCTTGGCCTGTGTAATTGCGGCCGGGAAATCCAATAACTTATAGCCACTGCCTGGCCAGCAAGTCCTTCCTTCAATCTGATGTCTTTACTATAAAATCCATCGTAATGAAGTGGCAGGGCCTGGGGAGAGGGGGCAGGAGAAGGAGGGGGTCAGCAAGGGTGGAAATTGGCCCACAGCAGGTGCTAGCAATGAAGGGCCAAAGTGGGGGATGGACAGACTCAGGCTGAGAAGTGAGCCTGCCCTTAGGGTCATCTTGCATCCCAGAATCCTGCAGGCAGGGCTTGGATTTGAGTTCACCCCGATGCTAGTGTGCCCAGAGGATCTCTGGCTGGGTGGTGGGTTTGGCTGGTTACGGAGGATGGTGTTGGGTGCAGGGGAAGGTGTTGGGGTGCTTTGCTGGAGCAGAGGATCCCTTGGGGTGCCACTGTGCACCTACGTGGCCAAGCAGTTCATCCCATGTCCCTCAGCTCCATACCTGCCCTGCTGAGACACCCCTCAATTAAAATCGATGGCTTTTCCTTCAGGATGTAAATATTTAACGAGCCAGAAAGGTCAGGGCTAATCAGCATGTGGGGCTTCCAGCCAAATGGGCCCAGGCCACCCCACAGGCAGCCTCATGCATGTGGAGACAGCTGGGCTGGGGGAGACATTGAAGGTGATGAAGGGGAGATGGAGTCCCCATGGGTATTGGTCCCACACTCCCCAGCCTGGGTGCTGGGGGGAAGGTGAGCAGATCCCCCAACCCTGGGCTTGCCCTCACCCCCTTGCTCTTGCTCCCCAGGTGTCCTGTTCGCCCGCCGGCCCTCAGCTGCCCCGGCACCTGGTGGAGGGAGCACCCAGACCCGTCCGAACCCCATGCCTGCCCCAAACCCCCTGCTCCCACCCTCCTCTCACAGCCACACTCCCACCAGCGCCTCACCGTAAGGCAGAGGCCTGAGAGCACCCTGAAAGCAGCTGGGGGTGCCCAGGGTGTGGGGGGCTGAGCTGTGGGACCCCACTGGGCCGCCACGGTGGGATGGGGGACCCCAAGGTGCCTCTTGCTCCAATACTGAGCTGTGTCCATGCAAGGCCCTGAACACCCAGGTGGGCCCTTTTGTCCCTTGTCCCTGTGCGTGCTCTCTGACACACACACACCTCTTCTTTCCCAAGGCACTGCCCCTAGGTGACCCCCTGTACATCTCCTGCTGCCCTGCTGCCTGGGGCACCCCCTGGGACCTGCATGCTGCATCCCCTACATCCTGCAGCCCCTGTACCCACCTCAATGCACGCACTGCTGCCCCTGTACACACCTCGATGCATACACTGCACCCCCAGTGCACACACTGCATCCCCTTGGTGCCCACGTGAGGTCTCCATGCACACCCTCCATGCAAATGCTGCAGGCACAGTACTCTGCAGCCCCTGTAAACTGTAGCCCCATATACACTGCAGCCCCTAAATATATACTGCACCCCCTACCCACTGCAGATGCCCCTACCCAGTCCTCCTGCGCTGCCTGGGCTTGCTGCCCCTGCCCTGAGACACCCCCAGGGTGGTGGCATCTCAGCCCCCCAGGTCCTCAGCTCAGGGGGTGTCACCCTGGTGGGGGCAAATAATGGGGATATTGGTGGGAATGGTGGGGGTGGAGCTTATTGAGGTGGGGCTGGAGTTGGGGGTTAATACTGGGGGTGAGGGTTGAGGGCATGGAGGCCCAGCAGAGCCCCCCCACCACCAAAGACTGCCCAGATGCCAGAGTCCCCCAGCCGGAGGGTGGGGAGACAGTGGGCACTCCAAACTACCTCGTTGGGGCTGGGCGGGCTCCTCCTCCACCTGCCTGCACCCCAGGGTGCCGGAGCAGGTGAGTGTGGAGTAAGGCTCACCTCTACCTCAGCGTGGGGGGCTCGGCATCGCCAGTCCTGCCCCCACGCTCCCATCGCAGCTGTGCGACTCCATGTATCCATTAAAGGAAACAAATTGCTGAACCAAACCAGTGTCGAGGGGTGGTGTGCATGACAGGGTACCAGGCTCCTCCAGGGCCCTATCTGGGGGTGCAGGACACCCCTGCAGCCTGTGGAACCCCGGGGTATCAGCTCTAATGCCTGAGGTTTCACAGCCCACCTCATGTTTGCCTCCAGTGCAAGGATTGCCTCAGTTTCTGGGAGCTCTGAGTTGCAAACAGGTGCCCTACATCTACCAAAGCCCTCAAGCACAGGCTGCATCATACTGGGCACCAGTTCCAGTCATGCCAGCCAGGCCGTGATGCTTCCTTCCCCTCCAAGCTCCCTGTGGCAGCTCATCCTTGGGTGGGGATCCCATTAGGCTGCCTCTGCCAGGCAAGGAACAGGGCCCTCGGGCTGCTGGGGCCACGGCCATGGGGCTGTGAGGTTGCACCTGGTGAGTTGCCAGCAGTGCTGGGCCAGCCTGGCACCTGGGCAGTGCCCACAGAGGACACAGGTGACCCAGGTGGGGCTGGGAGGCACAGACGTATGCGTGGGTGGTCACGGGTGCATGTATGGGTGCACATGGAAAGGCATGGAGATGTTCAGGCACTCAGTCACCACACACGTGCCCAGATCACTTGTGCTCCCTTGTACAAAGTCGATGGCGTTCATGCTCACAGGTGTGGGCAGATGCATGTGCTCGCACAAGCACTTGCACACATGTGCAGCCACCTGTACACATGAAGAGGCACGAGGAGCTCCCATGGGACAGACACCCCAGCCAGAGGCAGCCACAAGGACAGGTCCACCCTGGCATCCATTAAGCCAGGTCCCTGGCACCCAAGGGGACAGATACTCTTGATTGAAAGTCCCCCCTTGGGACAGACCCAGCCCCCTGAGAAAACCTCCAGCTCTCGGGGACACCCCCAACTACTACCACAGTTACTCAGGGACAGCCCCAGCCCATCCGAAGAGGACATTCACAGTACCTCAGAGACAGCCCCAGCCCCTCGGGGACGCCTCCAGTCCCCCGGGGACTCAACCCGAACCCCCGATCCCACCCGTGTAACGCGGTCGCTGTCCAGAGTGCTGCAGCAGCGCTGCCCGCCCCGGACCTGTCCTCGGGGGCAGGGGAACGTGGGGACGCGGCGGGGACATGGAGGATAAAGGTGTCACGCTAGGGACGCTTTGGGAACACGCGGGTGACACAGTACCCCTGCAGAGGACCCTCGGTCTGCCGGGTCCGGCTCTACAATCTGTGTCCTGGGTTGGGGGCAAGTCTGTGAACGTGTGTGGGGGGTGTATGTGTTTGTGAGTGTGCCAAGCGGAGCCAGAGTGGGATTGATGCAGCCTTAATTGGGGTCTTGTGTCCCTTGTCACTGCTGTGAAGTGCTGACCACAGCTCATCGAGCACCAGAGCCCCAGGGAGCCAGGAGGGCACACGCGGGCCCACATCCCCACTCATTACCAGGCTCGGGGGGTGATGTGTGTTTCCATGCTCCCTGGGGGGCTTGGGGACACAGCTGCTGTCACCTGAGTAACCAGCCGTGATTGATGCCCACTTCCCCATGTCCTGCAGGGACTGTAATTGAGCAGGAGGGAGGAGACGGAGGATGAGGGGACAATCCAGCCTTGCAGGAGGCGCATTGGGTCCAGCTTCAGCACCACTCTGGGGGCAGCTGCTGGGGGTGTTCGTGTGCCACTGCAGGCTCCAGGGATGGGGACAGGCTTCCTCTCAGCCCAAAGGGGCAGGGGGCAGACTCCCTGTGCTCTGTGCTGGGCTGTGGGCAACCAGCGCTGCAGCTCCAGCTCCGTTCCAAGGCTTGCAAACTGGATGGGACTCTAAAGGGTGCATGAGGACAGTCCCAAAGCCCCTCAGTGCTTGAGTCCCAGGACTGCCCCGGTTTCTTACCTCGGGGAAGTAGGTGATCTGTGACCCTCCAATACAAGCATTTGTGTTTTTGAGGCATTGCCCATCATGCTGGGCCCAAGCCATGATGGAGGTGGTACCATCTAAGCACAGAGCAGCATTGTGTGCACAGCCCCCAGGCCCCCTGCAGCCCCTGGGCACTTCTGCTAATGAAGCCATTTCTATTTGTCGCCTTTGTGGAACAAAGCTCAGCTCTTCCCCTCTGAAGATCTCAGCTATCGATCCTTGGGAAAAAAGGCAGAGCACATGAAGCCTCAGCTTTCTCCTGCTGCCAGAATGCTCTGCACAGCTTCTGCAGGGTTATTTGGGGGGCAGAGGGGCTGCTGGGGCACTGGGCCACCCCACAGGTCCCTCCTGCAGCCTGGCAGGCCTGTACAACTCTCAGCAGGAAAACATCTAGAAGGACAAAGATTTTTCAGGGCACAGTGGGTTTAGCTTTCAGCAAGGGGGAGTGGGAGGGTCCCCAAAGCCACCCAACCCACATTACTAGCCATGTTAACAAAGTACTCTATTGCCATATGGTTTGGAGCTGAAAGAGTGGCCTGGAACCTTGACTTGATGTCCCCTGGTGCCTAGGGTGTGGTGGTGCAACACCCAGCCCCATGATCATTCTGGGCATGACAGGGCAGTGGCTGTGTGAGCCCTGGGGTGCAGGGGATGTTATCAAAAGGCACTTTGGAAACTCACAGAATCATTAGGGTTGGAAGGGACTTCTGGAGATCATCCAGTCC
This sequence comes from Pseudopipra pipra, assembly GCF_036250125.1. NCBI lineage: Eukaryota > Metazoa > Chordata > Aves > Passeriformes > Pipridae > Pseudopipra > Pseudopipra pipra. The sequence continues at coordinate 8,534,401 of NC_087581.1, read as the reverse complement.
AACCTCCCTGCCAAGGCAAAGTCACCTGGAGCAGGTGACACAGGAATGTGTGGGATTGGAATGTCTCCAGATAGGGAGACTCCACAACCACCCTGGGCAGCCTGTTCTAGTGCTCTGTCACCCTCAACATGAAGAAGTTCTTCCTCATGTTGAAGTGGAATTTCTTGTGGTTTAGTTTACAGCCATTGCTGCTCATCCTGTCGCTGGGAACCACTGAAAAGGGTCTGGCACCATCCTCCTGGCACCTGCCTAAGATATTTATATGCATTGATGAGATCCCCTCTCAGTCTTCTCCAGACTAAACAGGCCCAGCTCCCACAGTCTCTGCTCATAAGAGAGATGCTCCAGACCCATCCCCATCTTTGTGGCCTCCACTGGATCCTCTCCAGTATCTCCTTATCCTTCTTGTTCTGAAGAGCCCAGAGTTGTACACAGTTGTACTCCAGATGTATCTTCACTAAGGCCGAGTAGAGGGGCAGCATCACCTCCCTTACCTGCTGGCCACACTTCTCCATATGTACATGTATCCATGATACATTTCCCTCTGCAGTTTGGAAACTTCCTGGACTTTTTGTTGTAGTGGCTGCTGCTAGCATGAATTCATCTCATGCCTCTGAGAGATCCATGTGGCAGAGTGTGCCAGCTGAAGGCAGCAGTGGGGCTGGGGGTGGCTGTAGCACTCCTTAGTGCTTCTCTTCCTCCCGAGCATCACCTGCAGCAGTCGATAGGAGAAAGGTGAACGCGGGGAGGCTGGGGCCTGGGGGAAAGCCCGAGGCAGCCTCCCGGATTTCAAAGGCTCCTGCATCCACACGGATCGCTACATCAATTCTTTTTAATACATCCCAGCGCCTCTTTCCTGGAGGACGGCACCACAATGAAGCCGCCATCGACCGACTGCCCGCCGGGGCGGCGGGAGGGCCGCACGCCTCCCCTCTGCAGTGCAAATCGCCATCGACCGCCCCGCATCCTCCGAGAGGGGCTTCGGGCCCCCGCCCGCATCCCGCGCCTCCCGCCTCCATGGCAACCGCGGTCCTTGGCAACGCGCCGCCATGGCAACGGCCGGAAGGGAGGTGCGGCCGCTTCCGCCCGGCGCGAAGATGGCGGCGGGCGCGGCGGAGCTTCAGCGGCTGCAGTGGCGGCTGGAGGAGCTGGAGCGGCGCGTCGGGCTCGGCGGCGGGGGCTGCGGGCCGAGAAAGGTGCCGAGGAGGAGCTGCGGACACCGGCGGGGGCGGCCCGGCCCGGCGCGGCCCGGCGGAGCCTTGGGGTGCCGCGGCCCGGCAGGGCTTGACAGGCCCGTCGCTTCTTTCTGTGCCTCTGCAGGTGGCGGACGAGCTGGTGAAGGTGCAGGTGGCGCTGAGCAACATCGCCGGCAAGAGGGAGAGGATCAAGATCCTGTTCAAGAAACGTGAGCGGGGTCCCGGGGAGGGGGAGCCGGGAGGAGTAGGCGGGGGAGGGGGAGCTCGAAAACCCCCGTGTGACGTTTCGCTGCTCCAAACAAAAAAATGCTTCTGCCCCCTCCCCCCCCCCGCGTTTGATCCCCGTTGATGTTTGGGCCCTTGTTTTGCGTATTTGTCAGAGAAATAAGTTACTGCGGGAGGTCTCTCTGCCCGCGGTTCTCCGGCTCAGCTGTCGGGGTTGGGAAAAGGGCCGCCGCGACCTGTCATTCGCTCGATGTCCGTCGGCCTGTGTCAGTGCCGGGATTTGCTCCGCCTGGAATGCAGCCCCTGAGGGCTCTTGGAGCTCCAGAAATTAATTCCTGCGTGCTTGGTTTTGTCGGCCACGCTGGAGCAGCATTCCCCCGTGTGTGTGGTGGGAGCGATCAGGATCACACGCAGACACTGGTGGACAGACCTGGGGAGCTGCCTCCAAACTGAGGGGGTGCCTTGTCCTGCAGAGCTACCTCTTGACCACGTTTTGGTGTCTGGTGTCACAGAAGGAGCAGGAGAGTCTTTGTGGTCCAAGGCTGTCCAGTGTAAAATTGTAAAGTGTGTATTTGTTGATGATTTTAAGGACCAGGATGGAGGGTTGTGGGCTGGTTTTGTTCTGAGGGTGGAAGGAAGCAGATTTCGTTCACCTTTGGTATCGTTATCCAAACAAAAAGCAAGTGTTGCAGGTGTCCCTAACAAAGGGGTTTCTGGGCTTGAGCCATTTGTCAGTTCTTGCTCACAGTGCTCTAAAGTCACATATTTCCAAGTAGCAATTAATTAATTGGAAAAGAAAAAAAAAAGCCCCTAAGCAGTGTTTGCAAAGCAATCTGACAGGTGGCACAGGGGAAAGTTGCACTTGTGTATGCAATAACATCTCCCCTACTTCTTGTCTCCAAACACTCCAGTTGAAGATGTAATCAAGTACCTTGACCCTCAGTACATTGACAGGATGGCTGTTCCAGATGCCATGAAGTTGCAGTTCATCTTGGCAGGTATCGCATGAAAGGAGGGGAAACAAGGGGGTTTTGTAGCACTGCAAAAAGTGTCCTTTACCTGAGATGGGTCAGGGTGGATTTCTTTCCTTCAGTCGTAAAGTTGTGGCCCACGCTTTCTGGAAGCATCAGAGACATGCTTTGTACAAGGATGTTCTCCACCCTCAGCGCTCCCTTGTGCACATCAGCACTGCAGTTTTATCAGCTCTGATCTCTTTAGTACTGATTGTTCAGTTTGACCCCGAATGAATCAAAGGCTGATCAGAAAAACTGGAGCTAGAATGGTTTTCCTCGCCCCACTTCCAGTACTCTGTAGGCAGTGACAAAAACAGAAGGTGTTTAGATGTGTTTTAAACACCACCAAGCCTTGTGCTCTTCTGTCCCAAGGAGTTTGATTCAGCCTGTAATAGTATTGTCTGTGAATGGGACTTCATAGAATTGTGCAATCATAGAATGTTAAGGGTTTGGAATGGATGTTAAAGTTCATCTTGTACCAACCCCCTGCCGTGGGCAGGGACACCTCCCCACTAGACCGGGTTGCTCAAGGCCTTGTCCAGCCTGGCCTTGAACACTGCCAGGAATGGGGCATCCACAACCTCCCTGGGCAACCAGGTGTCTCACCACCCTCACAGTAAAGAATTTCTTCCTAATACCTAATGTAACATTCCCCTCTTTTGATTTGATCCTTCACCCCTGGTCCTATCACTACAATTCAGTGGAGGTTCTGCCTGAAATTGGAGTGAATCAAGACCCAGGGATGAGCAGCACAGACGTCTTAAATAAAATCTTGAACAAGCCCCTTTCTGTTAAGATAGATCAGCTGGAAAAGTTACAGCTATTTGTGAAAAGCCAGAGCAGCACCTCGTGTTCACTGGTTTTGTGTCTTGTCCCCCCCCACCCAGAGGAACAGGCTATTCCTGAACGTGCAGCCCTTCTGGAGCAGGTGAAGAACCTCCAGCCCATTTTGGACAGTGCAAGTATCCAAGGTATGCATGTTCTTCTGCAAGTTTGAGCTGAAAATGCCACCCTCCAAGCTGTGGCCTGTCCTGTTTTCTGGGGTGTTTTTTTATTTGAGCCTGAGACTGGAGAAGAGGACAGCACATGGTCATGTGAGAGTGAACTAAGTACAAACTTGGTGGTGTGTGTGCTCCTCCCTCATGTTGCTCTAACCTGGCAGAGGTACAGGTGCCTTTTCAAGTGCTTTCCATAATGTTTGTCCAAGTGCTTTACTCTGGTGTAGTTCTTGAATAGCCCTCGCTGTGGGCACCCCTGAGCTCGTGCCATCCAGGAGCAGTGAGCAGATAAACTTGGTGTTTAATGTACAAGGTAGTTGGTAGGTTTTTTTAATCCTATAAAAGCTATGTCTGTGGTGTGTGGCACTGGCATTCAGTGAGCTCTGCTGTGCTGTGCTTGTGGAGGAGGAGTGCTCTTTGTTTTGGGAACTCTTCCTGTGTGCTGTCAAAGCAAAAAACAAAACTGATTTCTCCTCTGCTTTCAGCGGTTCCTGACCATGCAGCCAAACTGCAGCGACTCTCACAGATCCACATACAGCAGCAGGTACTGTAAATATTCCTATCAGTCGTGACTAGAAGGGAGGAGGAACGTCTTGCCGGAGTCTTGACTGACACCCCTGTATTTGCAATTGTTTGAATTGGTCAATTGTAGCAGGTTTTTTCAATCCCAGAATATGCATACTGCAATCTTAAAGAATTTCATATACTCCAAGGGGGGAAAGGAGACAGGATTTCTGGCAATGGAGTCCGAGTTGGAAAACTGCTGGAAATTTGCCTACCAAAACCCTGCTCAAAACAGAGCTTTGAGTGACACACAGTAGGTTTAACCATCTGTCATTCCTCCCTTTCACTAGGACACTGAGATAAAGCATTGCACTCTTCCAGTGTCCTAGTGTCCTAGTCTCTGGAAGGCTGTTGTTACTGTCACCCTGTTACTTCACCCTTTCCTTCCCTGTGTGAGCGCTCCTGGAGCTGGCAGTGAGTAGCCTGGGCAGTGCCTAATGGCCCCTTTCAGCATATTGCTGTGAGTTTCCACTCTGGGGCAGGCAAAGCCTGGATCCTGAGGTGAGGCAACAGTGGTGCAAGCCCAGGGCCTTTGGTGCTTTATCAGCAGGGGTGTTTGTGACCTTCCTCTTGACTGTGGAAACCTTTCCAGCTGAAGTGAGCAGCCACAGCTGGTGTCTGAGCTCTAATCTCAGTACTGGCCTTGGATGAGTTTCTCCCCCATGCTTTCAGGATCTGGGAAGGACAGATGTCCTTCAGCTTATGTGTTTCTCACTGTGGCCCCCCCTCTTTGCAGGAGAAGCGTCATGATCTCACTGACAGTGTCAAGACACTCCTGGAGAGCTACAACAAAATGGTATCCTTTGAGCCTCAGGCCTGGCACAGCTGAGCTGACCCTGTCCCAGAGCTCCCTCCCCTGTCAGGTACTGTTGGGTTCCCAGCCCTGGGTTTAACGACCAGTGCCCTTCCTGATGTGGGGGCACCTCTGTCCCTGTGACCTGCCTGAGCCAGTCAGCCCCTAATCCTGGCTGCATAGGATCCCAGTGCCGAGGCACATCCCAAAACCACAAGTGGGTAGGGAAGCTCTGCTCTTTGCTGTGGACAGCCCTTGTATTGCAGTGGTACAGGGTGTTTAGAAGTGCCTCCTGGACTCCTGTGTTTGGTGCTGTGCCTACAACACCTGGATGGTGTGGATCCATGTAGGCTTTCAGCAGCCCTGGGCCTCTCCCAGGGATTCGGGATTGTAATGGTTCTGTCAGGGTGCTATGCCCTTAGCTTCTTCCTTGTGATTTCTACATTTCTTTCCTTAAGAGTAATGTCTAGACCCTGCTTCTCTCCAAGCAGTTACTGCAGTGGAATGAAATACTGACACGGCTGGAAGCGGCCAAGCAAGCAAAACCTGTGGCTGAGTGACAGCAGAGCCGGGAACATGGAGAGCCCGGGGCCCCATGGCACAGCCTGCATCCCACTGGCCCCGGCACCTTCCCGCTTGGCCTGAGCATGCTGGAGTGGCACCACGGGCTCCCAGGGACACCTGGCTGTGCTCTGAGCTGTGTCAGCCCAGAATTGAAGCCGCACTGCTCCTTAATCTGCCACTGTTGCAAATCTTGCACTCCCCTGAAATGTGTCTTGGTTTGTAACATATTTAAAAATCCCTTGCCCCTCTTACTGTGGTCCGTAGTAAAGTCCTGGAACGCTGACTGGGTTGTGTCTCTCTCCCTGAGTGTAAGGACTGCTCCTGGCACAGACTGGGGGGCTTTCCCAGGCAGTGATCTCCTCGCAGTCTGCAGGAAGTGGCTGCAGGAGGCAGCTTTGGGCCAAGGGCATGTAAATCTCTCATTCCCACAGCCTTCCATAAACTGTGGCACAAAAACAGGAGCTCTTCCTGGGAGCTCCTTGTGCCCAGGGCCATCTGGCCTCATAGAGCTTCTCCCCCAAGCCATTCTCCCATCCCTGTGCTGAGAGGAGGCAGCAGCTTTTGCCTTTACCCTGCCCCTGCTTTCCCAAGTGGCTGCTGCAAGCCAGAACCTGTTTCAGTGAGGGGCACGAGCTGTGCCTTGACAGGTCTGGCCACAGCTCGGAGTCTCCGAGTTCCCTTCAGCTTAGAGAGACACTGCCCAGCTGCGTGTGACCTGGGAGTCCTGCAGGAATGGGGCAGAATCCCCGCGGGGAAGTCAGGAGGAGCCTTCCTGCCCCTGTACTCTCCCTGGTCAGCGAGCTCACCCGTGGGCACACCACGGCGGGACTGCATGGGCGCACACGGGGACACCGACTTCGCCTGGTGCCCGGGAGAGCCGGAGCTGCCCAGGAAAAAAGCTGGAGCTGTGCCAGGAAAGCCAGAGGTGCTCCGGGAGCCGCTCCCCATCCCGGGCTGTGGGCGGGGCCACGCACCTCCCCCGCCCACTACTCACGTGATCTTTACCATGAGCCCCGCCCACACGCCCCGCGCCTGCGCGCGCGCACCGCTGGCCGCCATCTTGAGGCGAGGGGCGTGCTGAGGTGGCCGCAGGTGAGCGGGGTCAGCGACATCTCCTGTCCCACAGGGACATCCTCCATCCCGCACGGACATCCCCCGTCCCACGGGGTTCATTCCCGCATCCCACAGGGACATCCCCGCATCCCAGCGCGGCATCCCGGCCTCTCGGACCCCCATGCGGCCGTGCCGGGGGTGAGGGCCTCGTGTGCTCCCGTGGTCCGGAGCGCGGGCCTTGGGCTGCCGTGTCCCTGCAGGTGTGGGTGGAACGGGGCTCAGGAGCCCACCGGTAACAAAGTGCTGCGTGCTTGAATGCCTCGAGCAGTGGGGGGGGGGGGGGGGAGGGCGGAGTGCCCTGCACAGGGCAGGGAGACCTGGGTAAGGATGGGACCCGCCTTGGCAGAGGGGGTCTGTCTTTCACTTTCCTTCGAGGAAACTTCTGTTTCTTCCTGCAGCCCCTGGCTTGCTCTCTCTCCTGGGACACGCACTGTTTTACCTTCACCTGCACTGCCAGAGCCCCACGACCCGTGTCTTTGAAACACAAGAGGTGCTGCAGTTGGCCTGTGCCCACGGGGTGCAGCTGTGGAAGCATCCCTGGCTTCTGTTCCCAGGAACCGCAGCTCATTTGTTTGTTCTGTCTGAGATGCAGCCTGTGTTTGTTACTTGTCCTGTTCAGGCCAACAGCCTGTTCCTTTCACCACCTGCCTGCTGGGGCTCAGGCTGCCCTGTGTGTGTTCATGTTGGAGGTACGTCCTTATAAGGATATATCTTTTGGATATGGTTCTCCAGGATCCCCACCTCTGCCAGCTGAGAGTGCCCTTCAGAGGAGAGGTCATAGCTAATTTTGGTGATAATTTCTTTGTGCAGCAGTTACAGTGGGAGTTTGTGTTCACGGGTCTGTTTTCCCTTTCAGCACTGCAGAATGGAGAACTATAAGAAGACCAAAATCGTGGAGAAACCTTGTCCTCTTCCTTTCACTGACCTGCCCGCTGATATCATTGAGATGAAGGTGAAGGACGGGAGCAAGATCAGGAATCTGATGGGCTATGCCATGAGCAAGATGGAGCAGGAGTCTGTGAGGCAGATTCTCTTCACTGGCTCAGGCAAGGCTGTCAGCAAGACCATCACCTGTGTGGAAATTATGAAACGACGGCTCAAGGAGCTGCACCAGATCACCAAGGTGCTCTTCAGGCAAATCGAGGAGATGTGGGAACCTATTGTGCCCGAGGCAGGCCTCGATGCCTTGACAGTGAAGAGGAACATTCCTGCGATATGTGTCCTGCTCAGCAAAGACCCCCTGGACCCTCAGGAGCCGGGATACCAGGCTCCAGGATCCTTTGATGCCTTCTGGACTGAGACACTCAAAGCAGAGTCCCAGGGCCAGATGAAGAGAAAGCAGGGTGGGGGCCGGGGCGTTGGGAGCACAGGGAAGCACCCGCGCTCCGCAGGGGCAGCGCCAGGGGAGCCCTGAGCGGGAGCCCCGAGGCTCCAGCGCCGCGTGGTCCGGGGTGGCTGCAGGAACCAGCCGTGTGCTGGGGCTGCGGAGCTGCTGCTGACACGTCAGGGGAGGGCAGGACTCCCGTAACTGCCTGTGATTGTGGCTGTCAAAAACTGTGTTTTGAAGAGTTCCCTTGCCAAAGGCTGCCAGGCCGTGCTTCATAGTGGGTCGGGGAAAACGGGAGTCACCTCTGTGTGAGCAGGGACTGTTGGTGTCCTGTCAGTGAGCCCCGGCAGAGGGGCTGCTCACCCAGCCAGATTTTGGCTGCCAGAGGGTGCAGCAGCCCAGGCTGTGGGACAGACACGTACCTGCCTGTGTGGCAGGTACAAAGGGCAGATGGGACCTGACATGGAATTAATTCCCTGGCATCCCCAGGGCTGTGAGTGGACAGACAGTGGGACACAGGGCTGAGTTGGCCGCTTGTGTGCTTCAGAGTCTGTCTGCTGAGCCTGTTGGGGGGTTGAATGTACGACTGTGAGGGTACAGGTCCATCTGCCATTGTGTGCACGGAGCTCCCTTCCCAGCCCACTTTGGCTCTGCGGAGCCAGTGGTTGCTCTTCTCTCTGCCAGTGACAGCACTCCACTTGTGCCATAACCAGCCTGAAATCCTGTGGCTGTACCACTGCCCTGGGGTGGTAGTCATGGGAAGCTCCAAAGGATACTGTTCTTTCCCCTTACTGCTCCTTCATAATGCACAAAGTTGGGTTCAAAATAAAGTTTCTCTTCTCGCAACTTGGAAATTTGTCATGTCTACCTTGTCCCACTGGAGGTCACCCTGTGAGCATTGGTGGTGGGGCTGTGGCTGCAGCTGCTCTTCCAGCTGCTTGGTGTTTGTTCCTCTCGTGACTGCAAATGGACCCTGATCTGAGGGGAGTAGCTTAATATGCAAATATTAACCTCCTTTAATATCCAAAAAAGGTCAGCGTTGTGGGTTTTTTTCTGGGAAACTTTTTGCTAATACTTTTTTTGCTATTTTAAGCTGGCCAGAACTGCAGTCTCAAAAAGACTTATTCCAAACTCTGCTGAGCGAGGCAAAGGATGGATCACCTTTTCTTAGGCAATAATTTCCCTTCTGGAGCAGCTCTGGTAAGTAACTCTGGGCAGGAGGGAAGTGCTGTTCCCTGTGACAGGCTGAGCTCTCACTGGAACAGCCCCTGCTCACACATGTCCCAAGCACTGCCTGTCCTGCCTGTGTTATGAGCTCCAGCTGGACCCAATGTTTTGCATTGTCAGTCAATGGGCAACAAACACAAGTGTTTAAAGAGATTTCGCCTAAATCAGGGGTCAGGAGAGATGTGGTGCAACCCTGCCTGCCTTGTGTCAACATGAGCTTTGTCACAGGCTGAGCACCCGGCATGGCCAGGACAATGCTGGGTTTAGGTGCCTCCTCCTCCTCCACTTCTCCTGGTGGTCTCACTGCTTCCTGCCCCACCATTGTCTCTGGACCTGGAGGTAGGCAGGGAAACTGTTGACCTGTCTGCTGTTCCAGATCAGGTGAAGCCTGGGGATGGGGCAGAGTTAATCTGGTTTACCTGGTGCTCTTCCCAGCTGCTGCTCCCTTACGTCTAAGGAGGAGACTGCTTTTCTTGACTAATTAGCAGATTAGCCATAAATGCCAAGGAAGATGCTCCAGTGTGTGATCAGATTGGTTCTGACATTTCAACAGGCAATGTGCCTGTGTTTGTTTACTCAAAACACCCGCTTAGTGGAGAGCCTGAGAGCCAGGTCCTCAGGCAGCCTGTGTGAGCCTCCCTCCTGTGTGGCACGTTTAATGCCTGCTCATCAAAGGTACAAAATGATTGTTATTTTTGTTTCACATTGGAAAGTTATCCTCCACTGACTTAGTGGCTCTCCTGTCAGGATCAAGCATTTCCCAGCCTTCACACTTGTGAGTGCCAGGTCAGCCAGGATGCGTCTGCCCTTCACCCATCCTTCATCCAGCTGCCTCTTTTCCCTAGTGCAGCACACCGTGTGGAGCTGCCCAGCTGGACAGGCTCCTGCTCCCCAGGAGGCTGCTGTGGATCCCCTGTGTCATCATCATCTGTGTCACTATCGTCTGTCTGTGTCACCAGCTGCTCGTGGGGCCTGGGCTTGGCTTTTCAGAGCAACTGCAGGTGCCGAGACCTGATCCCTGGGGGTCTCCAGGAACCACCCCCAGCGCCCTACGTGCCTCCCAGCCACCTCCCCCCGGTGTCCTTCACCAGGTGTTCCCCCCCTTTGGGGTGATGCCCCACACCAGGGTGTCTGGCTCTGGTGCCCATATGGAAGCTGGCAGTTTGGGGGTGTGGCATGCCCAGGGTTGGGTTGCCCCATTCCTCAGTTCCCCCACTAACAGGACAGGGAGAACCTGGCTGTGTGGGTGAGGCTGATACTGCCCAGATTCCCAGGTACTGAATGTCCCTAAATGTCCTGTTCCTTCCTCTGGGCTGTGACGGTGCCTGTGCCCACCCCTGCCTGTAGCCCTTGTGATCCAGCAGGGACCCCAGCTCAGCTTGGCAAGTCCACGTTCAGCATCCTCCACCCCGGCATGCCGGGCCGTGGTGCACGTGTGTGTCCGTGTGCCCGTGAACATGTGCGTGTGTGCACACATGTGCGCAGGGCAGGGCAGGCAGGGAAGTACAGGCAGGGCTACACCAGCAGCAGCGGGAGGGCAGCAGGGCCAGCGGAGGCACCGGGGCAGTACCGGCAGCACCAGCAGTACCGGAGGCAATACCGGGGCCGGTACCGGCTCAGCGCGGGTAGCGGGGTACTACCGGCGGTAATGGGAGTACCGGGGTCAGTCCGAGCAGTTACCCGGGCAGTACCGGGGTCGATATCGAGGTCAGTACCGGCACCACGGGCAGTACTGGGGTCAGTACCGAGTTAGTACCGCGGTCAGTACGGGCAGTATTGAGTCAGTACCGAGTAAATTACCGGTGTCAATATCGGGGTCAGCACCGGCAGTATCTGGGGCAGTACCGCGTCATACCGGGGCAGTACCGGGGTCAGCACCGGCAGTATCTGGGGCAGTACCGCGTCATACCGGGGCAGTACCGGGGTCAGCACCGGCAGTATCTGGGGCGGTACCGGCAGTACCGGGGTCCGCACGGTCCGTGTCCGTGCCGGCAGAGCGCGCGCTGCCCGCCGCTGTCCCCGCGCCGCTCACGTGGGCGCCGCGCGAGGGGGCGTGTCCCAGGCCGGGAGCTCGGCCAATGGCGGGCGGCGGGCGGCGGGCGGGCACCAATGGCGGGGCGGGGGCGGGGCGGGGACGGGCCTCGCCCCTCGGTGCCGGCGGGAGGACGCGGGCGGCGCGCGGGGTTGCGGCACCCACGGGCGGCCCGGCGGGACCGCACCGGGACTGAGCACCGCACACACCGCACACACCGCACACACCGCACACACCGCGCACACCGCACACACCGCACACACCGCACACACCGCACACCGCGCCGGGACCCCGCTCCGCGCCGGGACACGGCCCCGGCAGCGCCTCCCGCCGGCACCGGGGTCCCGGCGGTTCCAGGGGCGCAGCGGAGGCAGGTGGGTAACGCCGGGACCCCGCGGCGGGAGGGCGGAGTTGGCGGCACCTGTTGCTGCCCCGTGCCGGGGGCTCCACGACGGGCGGGGATCAGAGGCACCGGGGACACCCGGAGCCGGGGCTCTCCCTGACCCGGTGAGAAGCACAAGGGGGGCTACGCCGGCCCCCACCTGCTGCCGCCCGGCCCCTGGCCCCGTTCTGGGTGCGGAACCTCGCAGCGGGGTCCCGGAGGTAGGAAAAGCGGGTGGAGAGGGGATAGGAGCCCGGCCAGGGCGGCCCGGAGTCACCCAGTGCAGCGCGGGGAGGTGCCGATGGGTCTCCCACTGGGGACACCTCCAGTTTGGTGGCCCTCGCAGGGGATGGGGAGGACGGCCAGGGCATGCGGTGCTGGAAAGGTCCTCCAAACAGCATCTGACCTGGAAGCTGTTGCAGCCTCCATACTCCAGCGGAGCCCCTTAGGCTCTGGGGTCGCTGCCCCCTGATACCCCTAGAGGCCACCCTGAGGGGCTCACACAGCCTGTCCCCTCATACCCGTGGTGACGGTGACTTTCTCTCTTCCAGGAAGGAGAAGAGGGATCCCTGTGTCCCCACTGCCCTGCCAGAGGAAGGAGGAGCCGAGAGAAGGCTCTCATCGATCCTTCCCAGCTGTGCGGAGCAGCCGGGACTCAGCTGTGAGCTGCCAAACTGACGGGGAGGACACTGTCCTGCTGCCTGCCTGGCCCCGTCCCCACCCCACCGCCAGCACCACCGCTGTCCCCTCTGTCCCCTGCCAATGCCGGCAGGTGGAGGCTGCACGCGCAGTCACTGCACTGGCATCCCAAGTGTGAGACCAAGCTGTGGGCCCTGTTTACTCCTGTGGGACAGTGGCCATGGGGGCTGCTCTCTCCACTGGGGCGATCGTGGCAATTTCTTTTAACTGTGTCATTGCATTGCTCATCCTCATCCTCTTCCTCATCCTCTGCAAAGCTTGCAGGACCCCTTCATGTCCCAAGAAGAGCCCAGCTTCTGATGCAGATGAGTCAAGGAATGAAGAGAAGTACCTGCTGCAGCCCTGATCTGCCTGATTTGGGGAGTTGGGTACCCAGCTGTGCCAGAGGAGTTGCCCCAGCCTGGATGCTTGTGCTAGGACTGGGGTGCAAGACTAGGCATGATGAAAGCAGAGGGGACACTGAGCTGCTCACAGGGGCCATGACAGGGGGCACAGTCCTTTGCCTTGGTGGTTTTAGTGTGTGAAGTTCCTGCGAGTGCCTGCAGTGATCATGGGGATAGAGAGACAACAGATGGGGATGTGCTACAGGGACAATCATGCCTGTCCCAGCGGCCAGTAAGCACAGCAGGAGCCCTGCCCTCATGTGCACCCTGTGCTTGGGAAGAGCCTATGGGCCAGGGAGAGTGGCCACCACAGTGCAGACCTGAGCAAGGCTGGGTGGAGGCTCAGAGAGGGGAGGCAGCAGGACTGGTAGAGGCACTTTTTCCCAAGCAGGCTGGCTGTTCAATGGTGGGGTGTGCCCAGGGGGACCCAAGCAGCCCTGGCCCTGCTGGCAGAGCAGGGTGTTACCAGTCCAGATGTTTGGGGGTGGCCCTGGGGTGCCGTGGGTCCCCAGCCTCAGAATGGCATTTGGCACACATCTGCCCAAGCAGCCAGTTTGATGAGGCACAAGAGGGTCTGCATGGTCTGCCCGATCCTCCCCAGTCTGTCTGTCAATCCCCTCCAGCATTAGCACTAATGCTGCTAGGCAAACAGCCCTCTTCCTCACCGTGGGTTTGTCCCTGCCTTCCCTCCTGCCTACTGCCAGCTGAAGCCAGACAGTGGGATTTGGCCAGCCTGCGAGCAGCAGACTTGCCCTCGCTGGCATTCCTATCCCCACTGACAGCTTTTTCCTGGGGAGGTGGGAGATGTGGGGAGATGAGAGTGCCCAGACAAACAGCACTGAAGGTTCTTTGACCCCGACTGTTCCCTGGGGATCACAGTGGCTCTGTGGGGAGGGATGCTGGTAGTCTGGCTTGTCCTCAAGCCTAGCTGCTGCATCCCCTGCCCTGCCAGCAGGTGCCGTGGGTTTTGGAGGGCTCTGCCTTGCCTATCCTAGAGCCGAGCAATAGCCATGGTCACTGCTGGCACAGCCACTGCAATAAGGGGACAGAGGGGTGGGGTAGGAGGGACACTGGCCAGGGTCCCTGCGCAGGCTTGGCCAGGCCTGGCAGAGCCTGGGGTTCCTCCCTATGTCAGGTGTAGCGAACACATCCCTTTGCAGCCTTGTTTTTACTAGACTAATAAACCAATTGTAGGACCCAGGTGGTGTCTCTGAGCTCTACCCAGCGCCTGAAAAATTTGGGGGAGGTGGTGTGTCCTGCCATCCTGCAGGGCTGAGGAGCCCCGGGGCTGGTGGCTGATGTGACTGGAGGACTGTGGGTGGTTTGCTGGGTGATGGTGATAAGGAAGGGCACGTGTCCTCATTCATCTGTGGCTTTTAAATGCTAGGTGAGAAACCTGACCTGGTGTTTCATGCCCGCAGCATGTCTGCCTGGTCTGGAGACAAGTGAGTGTCAGCAGGGAGCACTCCCCAACCTCTGCACCAGAGGCACTGTGAGTTTCCGAGCTGTGGCCTTACATTACAGGGATGCCTGTGGGGGACACAAGCTAGCTGAGTGGATGGAGCACACGTGCCACCACACCTGTGTGGTGGGACGAGCGCCTCTGGTCCCCAGTCCCGGGAACTGTGCACAAGGATCCAGCGGTGACAGCCCGACGCTCACCGCTCATCAGCATGCGCCGAGGCCACCGCGGCTTCTGCCGCCACCGCAGCCACGCAGCAGCTAATCCTCTGCTGCACAGCGCCGGAGCCGTGGGAAGGCTCTGCAAACCCCGCCGCCCAGCCATTCCCGCAGGCACCAGCTGGGCTGAGGCCCCCGGGAGGGGGGAGCCGTGACCCTCCCGCAGCTGGTGAGCGGCAGCTGCTCTGATGTGCTCTCTGGAGGGATGGCACGTCTCTCTCCCGCAGTCATGGGCCAGGTTTCAAGCCACTCTCCAGCTTAGGCTGCCGCCCCAAAATCCAGGGGACGGCACAAATGCCTGTAGGGTTGCAGCTCAGCGCTCAGTCGCTCAGGCCGCCGCTCACGGCGGGACTGCCTGCCATGAAGCTGCAGTCCTGAGGCTTTCCTGAGGCTGCTGGGACCAGCCCTCACCTGCTCTCCATAGGGCTCTCACCTAGTGCAAACCCATCCAAGGGCGGGGAATGCCGAGGGCTTGTGGCTCTGGGGTAGTGAGCACGGTGAGATTTGCCTGACCCCAGAAGCGACCGCACACCACAGCTCTCCCAGCACCTTCGTTTATTTGTCCGGGCACAGAGGCGAAGTGTTCCTGTTGTGCAAAAAGTGGGCGGCGCGGGCCCGTGGCTTGCATGCCAAGCAGCCGCCGATCAAAGCCGAGCTTGTTCGGCCGGCGGCTGCTGGCAGAGTCATCGTTCCCCCCTCTTACGTCTCTGCCTTGGCCTCCGGCTCTCTTACCAGGCTAAGCAGCTTCTCCAGCTTCGCTATTTCCACCTCGGGACCCTTCTTAACCTCCTGGCCTTTCTTCTCCTGCAAAGAGAGCAAGCAGGACACAGCTGTGAGCAGGGAGGGCTGCGGGGATGAGGAGGGGTCCGGCACAGGGATGGCTGCCGGACTGCTGTGTCCTTGCTCTCACCACGCACCGGAGGCTGATCCACAGGGAGATGCACCTGCCTGTCCCTGTATTTCAAGCTTAAGGTGCCTTGAGATGTTTTAAAGGCTCTTATGGGCTGGGGAATGATGCTAAGGAGTGGGAGTGGATCTGCTGATCCACAGGGACTCAAACCTTCTTCTGCCTCTCTCTTCCCAGTTTCTCAGCCCCATGGGACTGGAGCACCCTGTAAGCCCTCCAGCTATTCCCCCAGGCCATGGGGAGGTCCAGGCATGCAAGACTCCTACAGCAATGACAGCAATGCAGGTGATCAAACCTCCCTGAAACAGTCCCATGACACCCATCCCATGCAGGTCCTCCTGGAAAGAGGCAGCCATAGGAGCAGAGATCATCCTTCTTGCACCCAAATGGCTTTTCCCAGGAGGGCAGCTGGCTGCTGAGAGCCCCTAGCCCACAGTCCTCCAGCACCTGTCCCAACCGTTCCAGGTGCTCCCTGCTTGAGTGCTAAAGCAAACCACCAGCATCTTGAGAGCAATCACACAGCACAAGGGAAATAACCTGTCCAGTTCAGTCCTCACTTTTCTGGGGACAGCAGGAGCTTCCAGGCCTGGCAGGGGCCGATGTCTCTGCTGAGGATACAAATGCCACTCAATGCTTTGGGCAGAACATGTCCCCCCCTGCTGTGGGCTGCAGCATCAGTGCATTGCTCTGACCAGAGCTCCGGGACTTTGGGGAAGTGGCAACTGGGTTTGGACTCTCCAGGCTCACACCAGGTCAGACACAACTGCAGCAGAGGAATTTGCCAGCCTGCATTCAGCACAGCAAACCCTCCCACAGCTGAACATCTACCCCATGGGGTTCCTCCAGAACAGCATCCCCACAGTTACCACTTTCCATCAAAAAGTGCTGTTTTCTGCTCACAGCCTTCCCCTTTGACAGCCTGCTGGATCTCGCCTTGCCTCTGGATTTGGGGGGTACTCCTGCTTTGGGGCTGGGAAGCTCCTCTGTGCCCAGCATGGCTCTGAACACCCCAGAAAGCAGCTGCCAAGCACAGGTGAGCAGGAGGGCTGGTACTCAGTCTGGCAGGTGGGCTTGGGAGAGGTGGCAGCGGGTCCCCAAGCCTGCAGCAGAGCAAAGGGAAGGGAACCTCACTAACCAGGCTTGGAGGCAGCCTGCAGAAAGCTGCTGTGCTGGCTCCTCTTGGCATGCCCAAAGCACAGCCTCTGCTCTCAGTGCTCTCAGAAGGCCAAGGGAGCAGGACTCAGCATCTGAGCTAGGAGGCTGCCAGCTTTCCTTTCTCCCCTCTTAGAACAGATCAATTCTCCTCTGAATCAGCCCCTCTAATGGCCCCAGGTGCAGCAATTACAAACACACTTCTCTTCAGTGCTGGAAGAAATGCTGGTGCCCAAAACACAGAGAAAGTTGTAAGCCTGAATGGAACTCACACTAGCAAACATGGGCATCACTGAGTGATGACAACAGGGAAAGAAGTCCCCAGGGAATCCCTGTGGTTTTCCCTCATCCCAGCCCAGTACAACCTTGATGGAGCCAAGGTTTCTGAAGCTGCTAGAGGACACTGCTGAGATGAAAGCAGTCCTGGGGGCAGGATGGGGATATTTGCTCCCAAGAAGACAGCCACACTCATGTCCTGAGCACATAAAGATGTGTTACGGATAAGCTAAGGTCATTTCATTTACTGAGTCCATTGATTTCATACTGGGATGGTTCCAGTTTGTGCTAAATGCCAACAAGTGAGCAATGCCCTTTGTGGCTCTGGTCTGGGCGCTGTGAGTGATGTTTGTACTAAAGGCCCACACCACAGCTGAGCATCTCTCTGAGCAAGAGCCTTGGGGTAAACATAGATGCTTAAAGTATTTCAGGACTTAGCTATTTCTGCAGAAAAGCTGCTTTGCTGTCTGACACAGTTCAAAACCCTCCCTATGGCACCCTGTGTCACACACAGCGCCCTGCACAGGTCCTTGGTACAGGCTAAAGAGGCAACTGCTTTGCTCAAATGGGAAAAGGAGATGCTGAAGCCACCTCCCATCAGTCTACATCCATCCCAAGCCCTTTGCTCTCCCCACTGGTAGGGTCATCAGGGAGGCTCCCTGATTGATGCCCTCCAGGTAGTAACACCAGGTCCATGATAACTGTGTCTAATCCTCACTGAAGTCACCAGTCTCTGGCAAGGCTCAGCTCCTAGTCACCAAGCTGTTCCTAAAACTTTGACTTTCACACTGGCTTATCTCCTTTGGTGCTTCTGAGCAGGCTGCAACAAAGCCACGCGCAAGCCTGTAATGAGCCGTAACTGAACCAGAGCCCTAATTTAACGCCACATAACCAGGCAAGCAGGATGACACAGGGGATGAAAATTATAATGTCCTTTTAGGGGCACTGGAATGGAAAGTTCCCCTTTTTTCCTCCATCTGCTTTTCCTGAGGTGCTTGTGCAGTGAGCTGCCCAGTCCACTGCTGGCTGGCTGGTGGCACCGGCACAGCACCGTGGGATCTGCTTGGATGCACGTGGCAACTTCCTACAAATCCAGGGGCTTTGCCTGCATCAGGCCTCTGAGGAGCAGCCCTTCTTGGAGCACAGCTATTGCAATTTCCCAGAGCACACACGAGTCAGGGAAGCATCACCTCTACACAAGGCTACTGCAGGGCTCTCCCTCCCAACAGATGTCACAGCCAGGTGTGGAGAGGGCACTCATGGGGCACTGCCCTCCTGTGTGTAGCCAAGCCTGTCCTCCACCTACATCCCTGCTTACACCACATCCATAGGGCTCATTGGGAGCTGAGAGGGAACCAGGGCACAACATCGTCCCAACTATCTCAGATGCCGAGCTGAGATTACATGGGAGGTCTGCCCCTGAGGAGCTCATCCGATGGGTACTGGAGCTGCTCACAGCAGTGTTTGCATCAATTTTATTGTTAACGGTTTCCAACAGGAGAGCAAAATGCTCTTGGCTGAAATGGCGATGAGGGACACGAGCAGAAAGCTCATGGCAGGGGCAGAAAAGGTGCTGTGTGGGGATGGACCCTGCCCTGCTGATGGAACATAACTCCAGGGAGGGAGAGGGGGAAGAGACCCCCTACATATTCTCATGTTGCTGTGTTTGTGGCCAGGTTCCTCACTGCCCTCATGCTCCCTTTGTCTTACGCCTGGGATCTTCTCTGTCTCCCCAGGCAAGCAAACCGAGGCATGGGCCTCCAGGGCCTACAGAAGTATGCAGGATCCTTGATGGTCCTCTCAGCCCCAAAGTGAGCACTGACACTGGAAGTGAAAAAGGAGGTGGAAGATGACTGAGGTGGAGCCCCAGTGGCAAGGGTACAGTGAGGACAAGGACACAGATGAGGACAAGAATGAGGATGAGGACCGGCTGCTCAAAGATCCATTCCTCTGTGAGCCCCAGCCCCACTGCTCCCTATGCTGACACAAACTGAATTCTACATTCAGGATATGGGATTCATTTAAACTGGATTCCTGAGTCTTGGCTGATGCCTTCATTCCCTAGTTGAACAGTATACTGCTGAGCTAATAAAACTCTCCCATAAAAGCCATGCTACTGGCACTTTTCAGCATCCATTTTTTTCCCATTGGTGGAATAGTCATAAAACATCTGCTCTAAAGTTTCGATTAAACAAGGCAAAACATATTTGTTTTAGAGTACAAAGGAAGTCAACAATGCTGGCATGAACACAGACACAAAAGTCCCCATAACTCCCCTGGGAACAGAGTGGACCCTTTCCCCTGCTGAGTCTTGGCCAAGGGGCACAGGCCTGTCCCTGCCCTGTTGTTGTCCTGACTGATGCCATTCCTTACAGGATGGGATTTCTGGACACAGTCATCCCGGGACAGGATGTAGCCATTTCACAAAGCAGCCCAGTGACCTAAGACATCAGCTTCCCGTGCAAAAGGGGTTTAAGCTTTTACAGACTGATTTTAAAGGGTGTAAGAAGCTTCAAGAAGCCACCCAAAACTGCTGCCCAAGCCCCTCACTCTTATTACCCTCAGTGGGAAGGGGCACACAGGTGGTCAGGTTTGTTTTGGAGAAGGTGTTTTCTTGTTCCTTCTACCCTACTCGGGGATAGGCTAAGGTGACAGCTCCAGGGTAAGGGCTTCTCCATTAGCAAAACACGCTAGTGACTGGTGAAATGAATTAATGAAAGCAAAGATGAGTTTCTCGGGAGTATTTCTGTTGAGAAGACCAAGGAAACCCAAGCCCCTGAACACAGCAAAATTCACCTCGCTGTCTCCCTGAGCCACTAACCAAACATGCATCAACAGGAGTGTGATATGACTTGCAGCCCTGAAGCCTTTCTAACCTACCCCCTTGTGGTTCTATAGCAACCCAGTGCTGTTATATGAAGCTGGAGTTATGCTGAGCTGGGGATGATGTCTGTGCCAGGTCCACTTCTGGGCTCTCAAAAGCCCATTTACACACAGCGGCAACACGCTTATCAACCACAGAGAGCCGTGAGTCACACTCACAGTCTGATCTCACATCACTGCTCCTGGCCCATGGAAGGATTAGCTGACAGACTGGAGATAAGGATTTGGGCTTATTTTGCTACTGTTTGGAAATAAATGACGCAGGAAATGTTCTTGCAGGGAATGAAGCCACCAGAAAAGCCCAGGAGATGGCTGGGTCATTCAGGCAACAGTAGCCACACCAGATCATTGGCCTCAAAGATGCTCTTACTTCCAGCTTCAGCATGATCCCAGGGAGGGGAGAGAGGGAAGAGCTCCCCTATATACACCCAAACTGCTGTGTTTGTGGCCAGGTTCCTCACCAACAGTGAACTGTGCAGTTCAGGGCAGGCACCCCGCCTTGCTCCACCTCACATACTGACTCAGAGATTTGGCCAGCACCTGCACTGGACCCTGCCAGGACACAGTAGGGCAGACAGGTCTCAGGGTCCCTGCTGACCTGCCTTTGCTTGTTGGAAGTCACCGGCGAAGCCACTGGAACTAGATGAGTCACAGTGCTGGGACCAGCCTGTGGCTCAGCAGCACACATCTGCCAGGAAGCATGTGGGAGCAAAGGTCAGGATATCTGACAGGCGGGAAATGCAAGCAAAATTGAATCAGACCTGGAAGTGGGTGGGAGCATCACTGGAAAAAGAACAGAGGGAATTGGATGACATTCAGGGGATGTGGGCAGGGATCACCTGTACCTAAATGGTGGGTACCTGCCCACAGCACACCACAGGGCTGACTGGCTTAAAACACCTACGGGAGAGGGGAGAAAACTGATGGACTGGATGGGCTCTGCAGCAGCAGAGAGCCAACAGCTATGGCCATCAGGGGGGACAGCCATCATCACAGCCCTATGTCTGCTCTGCCAGAGGCTATCTGGGACTCCACATCTTTGCTCAACCCCACCACAGTGTTCTCTGGCCAAGCAAAAGTTGTGCACACAGCAGGAGCTGTTCCCTGAAGAAGATTCCCAGTTCTTGCTAACTCCAGAGCCACAAGCACTGTCTCTTGCAGACCACTAATTTAGGCACCTAAATATAGCCATAAGAAGGCCACATTTAGCATGAAAACTTCAGTGAACAAAATCAGGCTGAGTGCAGACTGGGCTCACAGCAGTCCCCACAGCTCCTCTGAACTGGGCATTACAGTGACTTGTTATCTCCTTCTGAATTTATCCCTGTACCTGCTGCAGAAACCCACTAAAACCATTTAAAACAATTGGTCTGCTGCCTTTTCCATTGTTTGAACCATTTACAGGTTCAAAACAGGGATGCGGTCATGAACCTCAGTTCATGTGTCACCAAGTAAAAAACTTCAAGGAGAAGGAAAAATTTTAAAGTTATCCAAAGACTGAAATGGTCTGAAACGAGCCAATACCCTTAACTCTGTCCTGCACAGATGCTGTGATTAGGAAGCATCAGCAACAGAGTTTTGACAGCCATGGGGACAACTTGGCTACACTCTAACTGTGAGCTCTGTGTGTGTGTGCGCGAGAGAGAGAGAGATGGAGAATAGCTTTCTTTTGGACATCATTACCCTTGGTCACTGAGACAAGATAACAGCAGCCACTTCAAATGGAGCAGCCTGGTGAGAAGACAAACTCCTCACAAGGTGTCTGGAAAAGATTTTCAGTCGTATCAGTTAACAGAATCGGTACTAAGCATTGAGAAAAATCATTGTGTGCTCAGTGTGCAAGGTAATTACCCTGTCCTGACACACAGCAGTCTCATAAAAGGGTTGGAGCAGAATGAAAAGCCCAAAAGCTTTTTCCTCAAGCCTGGGGGGCCCTGGTGGTGCAAATCATCTTTGGGATAAAGACAGAAGGACAGGATGCCCTTTGCTTCACCTCCCTAGGGGACAGGCAGTGCCCACTGCCTGGATCCAGCCCCTACGAGGTTCAGATTTTCTGCTGTGCCATCGGGCTCTTCTGGATGGGATCAATTACTTTAATTACCTTTTCGCTCAGTGGGAAGCCCCAGTACTCAAAGCCTGCCCCCATGCCATGGGTTACAATGGCATTGGAGGGAAAGGCTGGCAGGGGCATTAATGCCCAATATTTTAGCTGTGGGATCTCTCAGACTGAAGCAGTGGGGCGGAAGGAAACAGGAAGGGGATTTTAGTTGAGATTGTCCATAAAAACCACTACACAGACAATATGTTGTGTTCTAGCTCAACTTCAAATATCATTGCAACTCCAGTGACACACAGACACCAAACCTCAATGTGTCATAGACAGTCCAAAAGCTGCACAGGCTTCCCTAACTTTTATACCTACCACACGGAGCCACATCTGCAGCACCTCTTTACTTGGGCTGGCAGCCCTGAAGCAAGAGGCTTGGGCACACAGAGCACCTACAGGCACGTATGTCAAACTCATCCAGAGGGGCAAAATCAAGGAGATGCCCTGCAGAGTGCAGTGACCCCAGCAGCCTTAAGCTGCATCTCTTGATGCCAGCTGGCAGGCAGTCCCGCCAGCCACCCAGCAACATTTCTTTATCACTCATCATCTCTTTCTCTCTCTTTTTTTTTTTTTAACTTCAGTTTTACTTTAGCATTTTTGCATGCCAGCTCAGTAAGCTGTTACAGATTAGAGTTTAATAAAAGCAAGCAAGCACGGATGTGAATATGCAGCTTCTGCAATACTTGAGTACTGTTGTTATCTCATAGAGCATAGGATCTCATGAGAGAACATTTGCAGTTGTCTGAA
The DNA here is from genome assembly GCF_036250125.1 of Pseudopipra pipra. Lineage (NCBI taxonomy): Eukaryota > Metazoa > Chordata > Aves > Passeriformes > Pipridae > Pseudopipra > Pseudopipra pipra. The sequence goes on along the minus strand of NC_087581.1, from coordinate 8,512,133 downwards.
CAATGTGTTTTAAAAAGTTGCAGTTTTTCCAGTCTTTCTCTGGCCACCACTGTCAATATACACATATCCACTTTCATCACCTTTTAACTGCCTTAAGGAAGTCTAGCTGTTGTTTCTAACATAGCACTTTCTTAATTTTTTTTAAATACAGTTTATAAAAATATTTGCATAGGAAATATATTTTTGTTTGCTACTAACATGAGAGCACGTGAATATACTTCATTCTGTATAAATACAAGTACATTGGAAATCAAATTTTGCTATTGTTAGAAGCAAAAATAAATGTCTTCACTCACAGATGCCCCATATTTAATAACAGTAAATGCCAATGGTATGAAAGATGTATTACAACTGATACTCTTCTGCTTATGAAAGAGCTCACTCTGCAATTTAATGTCAAGCCACAGTGCTCTCTTCCTCTCTCCTGCTCTCCATAAGTGAACTCAGGGATGTTCCAGAAAATAGCATTGGATATTTCAACCATGTGAACAGTTGTCTCATCTCGACAACACATTCTCCTGTGTAGTTTTCATTTAAATCACAGCATCACCTGGGGCAGAACTAGGAGGGGTTAGTCCACTAGTGCACCCTGGTCCATGGCGGGAGTAGCTACTCTTAAATTGCTTCTGACAGATGCTTGTCCAGCACTTGATCCAGTCCTTGGGGTGCCCAGCACAATATGCCCCAGGCAGTGGATTGTCACGTTCTGCTCCCATCACCTGCATGGCCATTTCTTTTGCAAAGCCCCAGGAATGGTGCTGCCAACCTATCTCCTGGCAATGTCTGCCGGTGTGTCCCTCTGGCACTCAGAGGAACGTTCTCCCTAAGCCTTTTCCTGCCATCTCATAACCTCAGAGCACTGCCTTCCTTACCCTGCCAGCCCAGGACCTCTTTGGGAGTGCTCATCTCTCTCATTCCCCTGCATCCAGCCTCTAAGCTGGCTGTATGGTCCTTGCTGCTCTCCTGCTCCTCATGTCCTTCAAGCCTGGTACCCCAAATGGGAGCTGAGGCCTTTGCATCACTAAGCAGTGCAACAGGATCAGCTTGTGCTTCCCACTCACTCCTCTCTTACCTGTGCTCCCCTGTACACCTCTGCTATGGCAGGGCACTGTTGGCAAGTGAGATTGTTTTCAGTTTACCTCCTCAGTCAGTTATTCCCACCTCCTTTCCCTGTCCTTCTATTTGCCTCCATCCTTGCCGAAGCGCATCCTGTTTCCGTCAGACCATGTCTCCCATTTGCCACAGATTAAATGACTTGCACAGCTTCTCTCCACCTGCTGCACAGGAAACAGCCAGGCAAATGATAAATGCCACACAAACACTCCCAAGCCTGCGAGCCAGATCCCACTGGACCCTGTGGGATGTCACACTAAATCGCATCAGATACGACTGAGTTACGCTGCAACATGCAAATCAGGGCTTAAAAGGGGTCAGCGAGAAGCTGGACGCAGAACAAGCGTGGAAAATCCTGCAGCTAGAGCTGTTGCTCTTCCCTGGGATTTCACCCTGTTACAGCAACTGAGAAATCCCTTCCTTACCCACAAACAGACAAGCCTCAACTCTATCCCACTGCAGTGCTCCTTTGCCCTGGGAGTTCCTGAGCTTTGCTGGTGTCAGTCCTCTCCTCGAGATGGGCTTGTGCTGCTCCGTGGACGATGCTTGTTACTGCCTGTTGAGGCATCTCTACTCTGAGCCCATGAATCCTGGCAGTGATGCTGAGGTTGTGTTACACACTCCCCATTCATGTTCAGTGACCCAGTGGGATTGGACTGTCCCCAAGGGTCTCATTAAGAGCTGTACAGAGAGTAGGATTCATCCTGGTCTGAGTGCAAATGCAGGGCCCAAGGACTGCATATTAGAAGCAGCACAGGATAAATCAGAACTTATCTAACAGTCAGAAGCAGACAGGATAAAACAACACAGGAGAAATCCAGCAATGTGCTGGGAGGCAGCTCAGGAAGTGCTCCTCTGGGACATAGGCATCCATGGAGCACTCATTTCCTTCTGGGAGACCTGCCAGTAGCGTGCTGATATGCCCTGATCAACATCGGCTCTGCAGGAAGCAACCCAGGGAGGACTTTGATATGTACCCCCTGGCACACAGTGATGGAAATGGCAACAGGGCTGGAGCTGGGGACGCTTCTGTCCCACCAGCAGACGCAGATTCCATATGCACTGGTGATCCGTGCCTTTCCCTGGCCCTGCCACCCCAGAGCACAGACTCTTCTGTGTCCTATCTGGAGGCAAAAATGAGGAGCACTGTGGCTAAAAAGCAAGTCTAGAGCCTGTGTTCATGTAAGGTGTCCAGGTGGGAGCCAGCCAATTTTAATGTCAATCCAGTCTTAAGATGCTGATCTGGCTCCAGGCCAAGTCTTTGTACTAAGCTCCTTAACATCCTGTTTAGAAAAGCATTATTAAAATCTAACTGCTTAATGCATATATTGCTGTTTTAATTATAACAGAAGCAGAAGAGAGACGCGAGCAGTAATCAATCTCTCTGATGCTAACACACATCCAAAGAGGGAACTGGTCATGGGAAAAGCCATCCAACATCATTTAAGGAAAACAGAGGGAGATAGTCCTAGTGATTGTCCACGCTGCCAGCAGCACAGCCTCAGTGTGGCCAAGGGTGGCCTCCCTAAAGTGCTCTTTGCTTTGAGACACTGACCAGAATGCTGCACCTGAATTAATTTTACATGTTCGCTGCTCTGTCTCTCTTGTACCAAAATGTAATTACTTCAGAGCCACAGACCAGTTAAATCCATCTGCTCAGCTGGCTGCTGAAACTAACGGATCTTCTTTGTAACAAAGTAGTGCAAAATAAAGGCACACTGGGAAGAAAAGGATGTAGCATTCATTAAGGTCCTTAAGGTAAACTCTTCCCAAGGTAACCTCTCCATTGCCTAGCAAGTCCCACAAATACTAAAGATGGAACCAGGCTAATCAGCAACTGACAGCTTCAGCAAAACAGTGGCCAAGCTGGCAGAACAAACTAGCTGACAATTAATAGCAGATTTAAGGACTAGAGGAAACTTGTTAGCAGAGGTGAACTGAGGTTGATGTGCATCCTTAACATTACATGGATAGATCCACTACTGAACAATTCTTCACCAAAAGGAGTGTCAAGCACTGGAACAATCTGTCCAGGGAAGGTGTGGTGTCACCATCCCTGGAGGTATTTAAAAGACATGTAGATGTGGCACTTGGGAACATGTTTTAGTGGTGGGGCTGGCAGTGCTGAGTTAATGATTGGACTTGATAGTCTTAAAGGTCTTTTCCAATCTAAACAATTCTATGGTTCTGTGATTAAGAGAAGAACAGTGACACAAAGCCTGTCACCTTCATGAGGTTGAAAACCTCAAAACAACAGCAAGTGTTGATCAGTGACCTGATCCTTGACCCACTCATTGTGTTGCTGGAGCTGGGACAAAGGGTCATGGCTGAGGCAATGGTTCCAGGCAAACAGCCAGTATTCCTCCTTGGGGCCCTTGGAGAAGGAATCACTTTGGTGGAGATGGCAGAGATCTTGTCACATCTGGATACTAATTCTGGCTTCATATTCTCTCAGCATAGTAGCACAGATTCCCGCATCATCTCAGGAGGGGTCACTTCTTCCCAGGCTCTTCTGTTTTCATTCTGATCTGACCCCAAGCACCAATTCTCCTGGTACTGCCCTGATGTGAGGAAATCCCTGAAATGCAGATGTGTTGTCAGGCTACAGGACTAGGGGGAAACTAATAAAGACTGAACAAGAACCTGGTGATGTTTTGAGAGTCCTCAAGATGACACCCAGAATTGTTCCTCTCCACTAGCGTCTAAACTGACCTAGAGGAGTGGTGGAAGCAACTGCTGCCTGACCCCGCTAAATCCCACTGCTTCTCCTGCAAAACAGTTCACCATGTGGATCCTGCATGTAAAGTGCTGGGATATGCAGACATCACAAATGCCAAGGCCTGTTGCTGATCCTGCTCTTCCCCCTCACTGCAGGAGAAAGGTCAGCATGATTTGAGAGCTGGATGAGACAAATCGCAGCAGGGGATGAGCCCATCCCACTGCCACACGCCTGGTACTGTGCGAGTGCCTCAGCATCAAAAACACCCTGGAAAGAGATGTTTTCACAGCTGGCAACCAGTCAGGAAACAAAAGAGAGACAGAAAGGGGGCACTTGTGCTCAGAAAATTAAATCCAAATTTAATTACAGTAATTATACTTTCATTAACACCCTATTTGCCATAAAGATGCATAAAATCCCTAAGTGAGAGCTGCAATTGCTCCAAAGGTGAAAGGAAGGTAGTGGAAGAAAGAGTGCCATCTTCTCCCTAACCTGTAAAGAAGCCTAGATCATTGTGAATGGTTACTGTTTGTGATTTAACTTCCCCAGCAACCATGTGTAAATGAGCCAGAAATCCAGGAAGAGCAGCAAAGAACTTGTAACAGAGTTGATTTATTCCAGCAACCCCTGATTCAACCATAAGCAAAGCCAATCTTTCCTATATGATCTCCTGGGGCTTGGATGCTATTGTGGTGTACACAACATGAGACAAATTCTCACATCACTCCCAGCTGAAATCACACCATGTTGCAGGCATGGGATCACTGACTAGCTTGGGCTTGTTAACATAACTCTGAGTCCTTGGGCCACAGAAACTTAGTTCAGGCTCGCACCTAAACAGAATCAAGCACAGCAGAGTCCAGCCCTGTCAGATGTTTTTGGTACTTTGGAAAGGTCTTCATTGAATTAAATTCCTTGATTTCAGTCCATCTCCTCAATGTTTCAAGGTCATTGGAGATTTGATATAAAACCTTTCAAAGTCCTTGTGACCTCCATGCCACCAGGTCCTCTCGAGACTTAATAAGTGGATTCTGCTAGATCAGCAAAGGAATGAATAAGAAATTTGAAATGCTAGTGAGGACACCAATCCACCCTTTCAAATAAATCTGCAGGCTGCTCTATCATCCCAGTTATTCCACTGATAGCAGCTCTTTGGGGGTGATTTTTGAGCTTTTTATGCCCTCCACTTCTGGCATAACCTCTGCAATCTCCTGGCTTAGCTCAGACATGCACTTGTCATGTGGCTTGGCATCAAAAGACAAGTACAGAACCACAGGAGAAGGTTCCCTCAGGAGGAACAGGTAAAGCCAAGGATGGCTGCTGAGGATGAGAACCACACTCAGCCCCTGTGTAACGCTAAGTGTGCACAAGAGCAGCTGTAAGTCTAACAAGCAGCCCAAGTGTTTCATATTTCCTGTTGTACAACCGATAGAGCTTCAGCAGGTTTTCTACAGAAAGATGCAACACAGGCAGGCAGTTCCAAGCCAGAAGGTGCTAATTAAGAAACACCGGGTGAGTGTTAATGAAAGAAGCTTTGCGAGGTGGGAGGAAGCAAAGAGGGTGAACCACTCTCACCTTCTGTCCCCGGTCTTATGTGCCATGTCTTTAATCACTGGAAACAAGGAAAGGAGCCTTCTAGGGAGGAAAGAAATAAGGTAAGGAGATAGATGATGGCTCAGTGCTTCTATTCTCTGCCCTGATGATGAAAAACAGACTGTAAAACCAGGCTGAGTCCAGTAGAGAACTACCAAGGTTGTCTGTGGCCAAAGGATTTGCACTGAACTCACACTAAGGGTGCTGGGCTGGTTCAGTCCGTAGAAGAGATCGTTTTGGGTGACCTAACAAGCATCTGCCAGCACCCAAGAGGAGGATATTAAGACAGGAATGGACTCTTTACAAGAGTGCATAGCAGGAGAGTGAGTTACAACACCCATAGATGGAAACAGGGAAGGATTCAACATGACATAAGGAAGTTCATCTCACAGTGACAGTTAGTCATTGGAACAAGACTTCAGACTGGCTGTGGGATCTCTAGCCTTGGAGGTTTTCAAGAGAAGCCTAACCCTGAGGAACCTTGTCTGATCTCAAGGCTGAACCTGCTTTAAGCTGGAAGCTGAACTAGAGATATGCTAACATCACCTTCAGCCTGAATGTGCCTGTGGCTCTGCAATCCCAGGATGTTCTTCCTCACCAATTGTAAACTGAAGGATGAGCCTTGCAGCTCTACTCTACTCTGTTGTTATGCTCTTATTGCAGACAGCATTTCTAAGCAAATGTTCTTTTAACCATATATTGCTCATAATGTCAGGACCAGTGCAGAGCAATCCAGTCCTCAACAGGGCAATTCCCACACCCTGGAGAATGCTGGCACACTGTAAGAGGGAAGAAGCTCCCCAATACTCTCCTCCCAGATTATCTAAAAGCTGAGGAAGCTGCACAGACTGGTTTGAGTGTTGGTATTAGAGGGGTAAGGAGAGAAAGAAGGTCCCTTAGTGAAAAATGACAACCAGGAAGCACTGGAGAAAACCCAAGGAGAGTGGAAGCCTGAGGCAGATGGTGATAGGAGCAAGGAGGAAGCTGGACTAAGAGTCTGTGAGAGCTGGCACCAGGGGGATGAGAAAGCAGGGATTATTGCCCCATGCTTAACAACAAGTGGAAAAGCTGACACAAGAGGGGAGCTTATATGATTCCCAGGCATGTGGGACAGGTGTAATATTTCCCCACTAGGCTGATTTCAATGGCAGAAAAGGGATAACATTGATTTAATGTCAATAAATGCTCACTGTTACTGTAACACCTTGTTGTCTCTGAGTGCTTACAGTTTGATTGTTTAACACACCAGATAAAAAAAAGCCATAATCAAGAGAACTGAGGAGTTCAGGACTCTTTAAATCTCTTCATATACAGCTACGTGGCCTGTTTCGAGTTGTGATTACCTCTTTATAGAGCTGTGAATCTCTCTCTGTAATGCTGCCTGTCAATTCCCTTACCATTTCAATAAGATCAAGAGTGGAAGTAGATTTAATAGATTTTAAACCCCAGAAATAACCATAATGATTCACACAGCTTCAGCCAGTAACCTCAACACACCAATGACTCTTCCTGGAGCTAAAACAGCAACTGCCAAGTACAGCTGAAATGCCACAGAGTACTAAGTATAGGGAGCATGGTGGTGTTTAAGAGTTCTCATTTGATAGACAATAGATTCTTTCTGAAGCAGGGGAACCAGGCCAATTGCAACTCGTGTAAGTTTCCTCTAAGCTGTTCAACCATATTACATAATGTGTGGCATTTCTGTAGCATCTTTCAGCCCAATTCACCCAAAACTTGTAAAAACTTGAGGTTTACTCATCAGGGGGAAGCAGGGACAAAGTACAGTCAGTGGTTTCTCTGCACCCTGCAGAAAGCCAAAAGCACTGTGAAGCAAGGGGACACAGGCTGTATGTCTCCAATGAATCCCTGCCAGTGACTTCAAGCCAGGTAAGGGACAGGGATAGAGAGTAGGGGAGACACCAATTGCCTTGTCTTGGGAAACCCTGCTCAGCCTGTGACCACAACTATTACAAGTATCTCAGAGATAAGGGAACCAAGGGCTGGAGCTCTCTGCCAAGCTTTTATCTTTCTTCCTTTGCAGGTAGGCAGCGGTGGTGCCCCTTTTTCTTGCTGCTTTTCTAAGTCACAGATCAGACTAACCTTGACTTGAAATGAAGGTCTGACTGATTGCAGAAGACTTTGTCCACTGCACCAGCCTCTGAAAAACCATCCCTGGCAGTGCATCCCTGACTATCAGCAGGGTAAAAGCACTCTGAAGAATGAAATCCCCAAGGCAAGAAACTTGGAGATTTTCCTGCCACCACAGAAGGGATATCAGATCCCTCTGCAAGACTTTGTGCCCTACAGCCACCCCAGGATTTCCATCCTGAGGCACTGCACTTCAGGCTCGAGCTGCCCCAGGCTCTCCCCACTGCGGGAGCAGGGCCCACATCCCTCTCCTTTGCTGGTGCTTTAGGCTGGGAAACCTCATGAGGCTGGGATGAGTGAGACAGCACCTCCACAGCCCTGCCTTTGGCCTCATGGCAGCAGATAAGCCGAGGTTTCTCAGGATGGGCTTCCCTTTCATTCATGCAGTCCAAGTTTCCCAGCCTCCAGGTTGTGGGAGCCATGTGGGCTGCAGTGTTTTTACAGCACAGCTTTTCTTCTTGAACAAGCAGATGTAATTGAAACTCAATCCATCAGCCTTTTGCTCAGCTCTATTTCAAACTCAAACCATGAGGCAAAGCCTGGAACACTTTTTTTTTTTCTTCATTGACATGAAATACACTAAATTATTATTTCCCTTCACTCCTACTGGATGTCCTTTAGTTGCCTAGCCCTTGAGTTCATTTTCCTGGCTTAGCAGGTTCCTTTAGTGCAGATCAAAGCAGGAAACCTAATCCTGGAGAGGGTTGAGCATCCTCCAGTCTCACAGCTGCATTTGCAAAGTAGTTTCTGATCATTCTGGTTTTGGTGTCTAACTTCTGACAGCAAGTCTACATAATCATCAACAAGTTGGAGGAGGCAAACAAGAAAGCAGAGGCTGCGCAGCGCATTCATGCTCACTCTGTGTTCCTGGGAAGGAACCTTCCCCCTTCTCTGCAATCCCAAATCCTCAGGATACCACAGCTGACACCGGCAAGCAAATGAGGAGATTTCTGCTCTGGCTGATCAGGGCATGGGTTAGCGTGTACCCAGACAGAACAGGCTGGCAGGGAGAGGTAATGCCTTTTATTATCTCAAATAATATATATCCAGAGAATAAAATACAAGCTTTAGGGTGCATGCACTTTTCTTCCCAGGTATACTTGTTTGCCTAATAAAGCCCACACACTTTGACTTGATTATGATGTTTGAGACCATCCTGACCACAACAGCCCCCTGGCAAGGCAGCTTTTATCACATCAGCTCAACCTAATATGCCTAATCCAAAGCAGTTTCTTGGGGAATCTCAGAGGGTGACAGGGATCAGAAAGCTGATAAAGGTAAAGGTAGTAACTATCCAAAAAAGAAGAGAATCTCAGACCCTTCAGTTTATCCTCACTTTTCAGAAGATGAGCAGAAAAAGTCAACAAGCTGTAACATTACTGAAATGCATCACAACTAATGTGGATTTGCACCAAAGAAGTCATGCTGGACCAATCTGATTTCTTTTTGCAACACTGGAATAAACCTTGTGGACAGGAAAGACACAGAAGTCATTAACCTTGACCACAGGAAGACTGTGCCATTGTCTCCCTTGATATCCTGCTCCTGAAGTGAAGCAACAGATCTATATAATGTGGGCAGAAATTGGTAAGACCCAGTCGATAACTGTACCCAGAGCAGTCAGCACTGAGTTGTGCACAACTCCCACAGCTCCACGGTCTGGAGGGGATCTGGACAGATTTACTATCAGTACTTGGACATTGGGACAGACGGGAAGGCTGCAGGTGTCCCGGAAGGCAGGACTGGAATTGGAAATTACTTTGTTGGACCAGAGATGTGACCTGGAAAACCAGTATGTGATTTAACAAGGACAAATGCAAGATATTGCAAGTGAGCAGGGACAATTCCATGCAAAAATACAGGGAGGGAGTGTTCTGCCATCAAGCTTAGAGGCATAATCACCTGGATGGGACCTGGCACTCCCATGGAGCTGTGAAACAGTGAGCTCTGCCACTGCAGAGGAACAGGAGCATCACAACCGGTCATGTGAAAGGATCCCTTTGTGCTGGGGAGGGCAGTAGGAGAGCTGCACCCACAGGACATGGTGCAGCAAGGACACAGCTCACAGGATGTGGTCTGGGGGATAATGAGAAGGAGATTTCGGCCCAACAGGTGGGAGATGGGAAACACAGCAATGTCGAGGCAGAACAGGTCTTTGCACTGACCAGGACCCCATGAGGGGGGTCAGGAGCTCAGACACACCCCAGACTGAGAGCAGTGGGATCATAGGCAGCTTCCTGGTGAGATATGGGAGCACAAAAGATCAGGGGATGTTTGCTCTAAGGCGGCTTCACACAGTTGGTGTCTGGGATCCCATCTCACAGAATCAGTCAGTGAATTGGAGCATAACAGTTTTCCTCCCGGAGAACCTTGGAGCTGCTTTGATTGCAGCCGTCACTGCATCTCCCACAGCCAGCGGGAGGTAAGGCAGCCCCTCTTCTCCTCTGCTTCACAGGGCTCTTCCTTTTCTCCATGGGATAAAAATAATCCTCTTGCGTCAGTTCCATCACCGTAAGCAGTAAGACGTTTTATTCATCGGCGATTCCTTCTCTTCTCTCATTTAAACAATTCTCCATTGAGCCCATCAAATTAATTTGAGCAAGGGACATTTGTTTGGCCTGCCTTCAGGCACAGGTGTCTCCCCTTCTTTTCTTTTGGAGGAGGTTGGATAGGTGGCATGAGTCGGGGAGAGGCTTGGGAAGGGCTGGGAGCAGTGCGATGGTTTCGATCAAGACAGGCAGGGGCATGGAGGTCTGCAGATAAATGCACCCAGTGTCAGAAAACACACAAGTGAAGTCTGAAAGTGAAGGGCTTTTTAGAGCAATGCATTTGGGATGTGTTTTACAATGACACAATCAGGGAGCTGCCCTCTGTGTCTCCCCAGGCAGCCTCAGCCCTTTCCAGCTCAGGCCAGCTGCCTGGGGAAGGCTGTGTCAGGCTCTGGCAGTGGCTCAGGAGCAGTTACAGGGATATGCCAGATATCAAGCTGTTCCTCTGGCCCTTGTAGCTGCATTTCTTCCTATTCCATGCCATGACAAATTTCCTGCCTTTGTTAGTGCAGCAAATACCACCAGGTTTTGCAACGAGGGACACTGTCCAACAGCGCTCAGTCGATTCCCAGAGATAAGGTATGTAAAATTACAAGTAAGGAAAATTTGAAGAGCTAAAAGAAGAGTAAAAGCCCACCTTCTTCAAGCTCTGGAGCATTGCTTGGTTCAGTGAGGCAAGGCAAAAACATGACTGGGATGGGTCTTGCCCATGAAGACCACTGTCCTGTTCTCCATCCCCGCTGAGTGAGTCCTCAGGTGCTCAGGACAGTGCAGAGCCATGATCCGGGAACAATTTGTTCCATTTTTCCACCTTAATCGCATGATCAGTCCAAATGGAGGCCAAACCAACCCCTGTGAAGGTGCAGAGCCAACAGGGAGCTGCTTATTCGTGTTCTAGGCATTTTTGCACTTTTCTGGTCAGGACACCCATGGGATGTGTGCTGTTCCCTGCCATGATCCAGCTTCTCACCCATTCTCTCATACAACTGCCACATCTTCCATCTGCTTCACACCTGGACCTGCACTCTTATCTTCCCCTACTCACTCCTCTGTCTGCCAGGATGGACAGCACAGGGCCAAGATGGAATTACTGGGCAGGAGTGGTAACAGTGTGCACATCATTGCTGTGTCTGCTAGTTGTGGGTGAGCATCTTTTGGTGCCCTGCTCCACTTCCTAATTTTCATGAGTTCTCCAGCGACCTGGCTGGCCCAGCTTGAAATCTTGGCCTTGATAGTCTGTGACATCCAAATGTCAGGCAGGAGGCAGGAGAGCCTGTCAGGAGCTGGGCCCCAGTGGGACAGAGTTGTCCATCAGTGCACCCCAACTGCAGCTCCTCCCCTGAGGTGTGACGGTATTGGATGTGTCCTAAAAGCACTCAGCAGGAGAGAAACACAGAGAACAGGCTGTAGATCCATGGAGTCTCTCAGGCCCCAGCCACTGCTTTGCACTTTGTCCCCATGATGAGCTCTTGCCTTGTCCTAACACACCCCGTGGCTCAGGCACAGAGCTAACAAGCTTTCCTCCTCCACACCCCTGTGCAGAGCCAGGGCACAGGAATAGCTGCACTCCTGAGAGCTGCTTGGGGCTCTCTGGCAAAAAAATAGCTCACCCTCAGATGACCTGGAGGATAAGCACCCACATTACCTCCTTCATCAGGCCACTTTAATCAGTTCTGGCAGGGGACTGAGCATCCAATTGTCACTTCAGGGGAGGTTGCAGGCTGGAGACCTGCACCCTCACTCAGCCATTGCTGGGGGAATGAGAGTCTCCCAAAAAAGCCTCAGCCTCTGGCTCTGCCAAAAGCCTGCTTTGAAAATAGTTTATCCCCCTGGGGGTCTCTCTGCCTTTGTACTGGGGCTGTCATTCAGGCAAAGAACTGGTGATTTCTCGGGATCCCCCAGTTTTCTGGAGGGGACTTAAGTCATCTGCATGGAAACAAATGCACAGAGGACAGATTAAAGCAAGAAAGGGAGGACAGGTGAGCTAAGCATCCCATAAGGTTGGTCAGTGCCTCTCTTGCCACAGCACTGTGCTGTGTTCCCTCCTCTGCTGTCATGGCTTTCTGCCAAGGCACTGGAGAAAGCTGAGGCTCTGGCTCAAAGAGGAGCTGTGCAAGTTGAACAGGCATATTCAGGCAATCACACATCTAACCAAAATGCAAGTCCTTTGAAATGTAAGGCTAAGCTCCTTCTCATGCATTAGGCATTTCCCAGGACAGGCAGTGACGGGCTCCTCGGGCTGCAGAGGAACAAAGTCCACACTGCTGAGACTTGGGGAGCTCTAGGATGGCAGACACCAAAGTTCAGACACAATCTGTGCACAAAAAAGAGGATGAAAAGTCTGCAGACAAAACAGTACTTGTAGCAACATAACAGCACCAGCAGGGAAAGGTGTAAATAAGGCACCACTAGAAACCATTTTTGCTTGTCCAAATTCAGGTTTCAGTTACTGAGGACAGCAAATCCAACGGACACAAACCAGATTTATATCTAGAAGGTCCTGACTACTATTGATCCCAAAACCAAATCCCCATAGCATTTCTGTCCAAACTGCTAGTATTGCAAAATGGAGCAGTCTTGCATCACTTTCAAACATAGGCAAACCTTTTTATTACATAGTTCCTCAAAGATGAAACTAGAAAGTCAAAGACAGTCCTCTTGACTTTGTCAGTATCCCCCTGACAGCACACAGCACCTCACAGGATGAGATTTGCACTTTAGAAATTATTCATAAGTACTATGGAATTTTTGTAAAATGGGACCTTTTCTTGCTTCAGTTGCCAGTGTTTCCATTTAAGATACTAAACACACATCACCCTGACCACTGGGAATTGACTTCAGCTTAAAATAACTTGTAAATATGCTGATGTTGTCTCTCCAACAACTGCCAAACATAGCAGCCACAGAGAGTGACATTACACAACAAAAACAAGGTTGAAGACATGTGGCCAGGAACAGTAAAAAGAAGAAAAACTCCTGCTCTTCACCTTGGGGTTCAGCATTGCTTCTGTTGCACAGAACTCTCTTCTCCCCTCACTTAGTTCGATGCAACTTAAAAATTATTTCTCCAAAAAAGAAGAAAATAGATTTAATATAGAGAAGATTCAAGTCCTTTAGATCCACTGCTGGTTTGTTTGGGTTAGCTGGGTGAGTATGTGAGTATTTAAGGTTGCCACATCTCTGTCCAGGATCCAGAACTCCCTGTAACTGTGGTGTGACACTCTTAGACATCTGGATTTGTGCCTTAGAGCCACTCTCCTGTGAACAGGGACTATGTCCAGGGTGTCTAGGTAAATTTCCAAAGGCTTCAGTTTTGCCCAAGAAGGACTATAGCCTGCTGGCACATGCACCACCTCATTTCCCAAGTAACAGCTTTCCAGGATTAAACAGTCCCTTCATTTTATCTCAGGCTATGTGAGATTGCAAGGAACCTGATGTGGGACAGTGGAAGGCGAAGGTATCCTTGGGGGCTGTGAGGGTCTTCCTGCTCATGGGTTTCCTAGCACAATGGCAGGGCAGGAAAGTGTAGTGGGGAAGGAGAAGGTGGTAGGGGCACGGGAGCCTGCTTTTGTCAGTATTCCCTTTGGTAGCTGCTGATTTACAATCATGAGTCACAGATCTGCATAGCAAAACAGCCGCAGGCCACAAGCAATGCTGCTCACACCCTGGCAAGCTGCACAACAGTGGTGTGGCCTCTTGCTGGGACCAGCACACGCCAGCAGCAGAGACTGTCAGAGCAACCACCTCCAGCCCTTCCTGCTCCACGGCTGGCTCAGAGCCACCTGTTCATACACGTGTCTCCAACCCACCCATCTTGCAGGCCTCCAGCTCTGGGTTTCCTTCCCGTACCAAAATGACACAGAAAGCTATGAATGATCAGGAACAGGGTTTCACAAGTATCTGGATGCACCCATGCTCCTCTTGCATGCACCCATGCTAGCTCTTTCCCTAGCAGTAGAGAGAGCAGCTACTTGCAATTAGACTAAATAACAGGGGAGGGACTGAAAGGAAATAAAAAAGCATTTGTAAGCCTCAGAGGAAGCTATCAAGCTGCAGGTCAGTTTTTATGAGTCCCAAGCTCAGTTGTGTGTGTCTCCTTAGCCAGAGGCCAAGCTGCCTCTGGAGGAGGCAGTCCTGATGAAAGCAGGGCACAGCAGCACTTGATGCCAAATTCCTCCAACACTGCTTGTGCTCTATGCTTCTGGGTCACTGAGCAATTACCCAGTTCTGAAGAGAGGAGAGGAAATCCACCACTGATTGAGCACCACAGAAGCACTGAGGGAATCTCAACGAGAGAGGAACATTTGCATGAAAACAGAAGGACTAGGAATTACACCACTAAAAGAACAAAACTTGAGCCGTTTGGAGAGCAGACAAGTGCTTTTCTCTCAGACAGAATGAGAGCTGTTGAAATGTAAAGTTAAGGGACCAAATACACTTTCCTCAGTGCTAAACTACTCACCAGTCCAGAACTGACCTTGGAGAATGTATCTAATCAATAGCTTCCTTCCTGAAATACAGTCACGTGTACTGTACCTCATGGGACAGAAGGAGGGAGTTTATGTTCATCTTTTTGTGCTGGTTGGTTCATCCCTCACACCTCCCACAGCTACAGGAAAACACTAAGAACAGAAACAATCTCCTGATCCTTACCTCCTTCAAGTTTCTCCCTGTCACCCTAGGTGATGGCAACACAAGGCTACAAAGCAGTGAGGTTCAGGACCAAGAATCCCACTCTCTGTTTACACTGTCCTTGCCTAGTACCTGCTCTGGATCTGAGCTGCATCCCACTGAGACTGGGTATAGGGATGAAAGTCACGTCCTTTACTGAGACAGCACTGTGTGCAGTGGGTGCTGCTGGGGAGTATGAGGAGGAAGCAACTCAAGTCCCAAGAGGTCGTGAAGGAGACAATGCTGGGGAGGTGGATAGGTTGAAGAAGAGATTTCAGCCATTCTCCTATTGCCTCCTTTAAACTTTGCACACTTCCTCCAATCTTCCCCAAATGCCCTTCCCTCTTTCATCTCCTTAAAACCCCAACATACTCGCACTGTCCATCCCAGTCCCCTTACCGTAACTGATCCCTCCTAGACTGTGCCAACAGTTATGGTCAAAGAGCCACAGTGCTTCATGAAGCAAAATTCGATGCCCCTCCCTTGGCTGAGCAGTCTTGGGCTGGATTTGGCCAAGGGCAAAATCACCAGTGCTGCAAAGATGCAGCAGGGCACAGGGAGCCCAGAGGTGACACTAGAAGGTGTGATAAGGCATGGGGAGAGCAGAGCAGCTGCCCAGCATGTGCACATGGACAGGAAGGCTGTGCACAGATCTGGAATGCATGAGCAGCCGTGTTCCCCTTCACACTCCACTCATGCCTGGCTAGACCCTGTCCATCAGGATTCACTGCATGGGAAGAAACACAACTGTCCCCGACGGACAAAGAAAGAAGTGTCTTGCATGTGAAGAAATCAGTAGCAGGAACAGAGACTGAGATAATCATCCTAAATAATCCAAGAAAAATATCCAAGACAAGCATCAGGCCAAGAAGCTGTCTGCCTTCTGGCCATCAGCCTGGGTACTGGCCAAGAAATTTGCCTTAGTCTCAGCAAATCTGTATTGTAAGCTTTCTTTTCTACTCCTACTCTGCTGTGGTCTCCCAACATTTCTAAAAAACACTGCACACTTTTTTTTACTATCTTCTCCTTACTTTTAGCATTGACAGGGGTTGTGCCAGGCTATTTTAGCAGTTTATAGAAAACCAAAGCCCATGAGCAGCTACATTCTTCTGACTGTGATGACAAAATGCTTTAATTTCTTCCAACCCTCGAGTGAAACCCGGAAGGCTCACTAATTAAACAGCTCTGCCCAAAACTGATTCTTCTTACAGTAATGCTTCCCTCGGGTGAACTCAACCACCTAAGGTCGTTAAAAATTAGAAATGATACTTTATAAGTTGAACAACTCCTGCCTGACATCCACTGCAACATTTAAGGAGTGCTTTGAGTCCAAAAGTGGCTTGGACAACAGCAGAGAGCCACTTGTTCCTACTGCTGCATCTTAAAATACTGCAAGCATTTCTGTCTCCCAATTCTGAGCCCTGTGAGTAGAAGGACCCAAAGCAGTTTCACTGGCCTACTTGCACAGGACAATACTTGTTGCAATGAGCTTTCTGCCCAAGCAGGGCTGGGTGCTCAGGGAGATGTTGTTCAGCATGGCCAGTGCAGGACCATGATGGTTGTAGTTTGATTGCAAACACACCTTCAGCAAGCTCTGCTCTCTGCCCCGTGGTTGCTCTTCCCACATGGTTTGGGTTCAGCTGTCTTTGCCCCCCTAAGCTCCCAGGCTCTTGGAGCTGATGCTTAGCAGTTGGGTAGTGCATTCCTAGAAAACTCCCAGGAGTTCACACAATCCTCCCACAGTGTCCACACAATCTAGAGACAACAGCAATAGGCAGAGGAAAACCTATACCAGGATCACACCTCATGGAAACAAATACAGCTCACTGCTTTGGGGCAAGAGGATGTCTTTGTCCTGTCCCAGAGACTTCATCTGTGGGACTAGGGAGAGCTCCAGGACCTGAATGACCAGGGCGTAGACACAAGGACACCTGCTGGGCTTGATGTCCCTTGTACACAGGACCTCTGTGCCCTCTGTGTGTCCTTGACACAAATGCCTAACAGGTGGCAGAGCCCCTGTCTCCAGCTTCCTCTCAACAACAAATGCACCTTTTCCCACGTGCCACTAAATGATTTAGGATGCCAAAACTCGCAGGGGGTTTTAGGCATTTTTTGAAGATTTTACTGTATGTCTTGGAGAAAGTCACTTCTGAAAATACCACCTGACTGCTTTTGAGAAGTTTCCCTTTCGGCATATTTGTTCTGCCAAGTGTTCATAAAAGAGGCTGTGCTAAAGTCGCTGACAGCAAAACTCAGAGTATTAAATAACACTTCTTAAAGATCCCCAAGTGTTTTACAAATATGAATTAATTAAGCTGTGGGTCAACCCAGCGAATTATTCAAAGAGCTCTTGAACCTTCCCTCCTAGCTCAAGGGAGGGACCAAAGTCTTATCCTTATCCTCCCTATTTCCACTTATCTACCACAACACCTTTACCTAACAGGCAAAACAGAATAAATTCAGTATGCCTGAAATCCCAAGCTCAGTCTCTCTTTGTAAGCCCTATTTTGTAAGCCCAGCGATAGTTAAGGAATCTGCAGAACATGGAGCAGACAGCACTGTGTCTGTTTTTAGGGGAAGAATGGGGTTTGGAATGACATGTGGCTATTAAGAGTTCTCTCAAAAAAGGTTGATTAGTCTGCTCTTCATACATGTCAAAAGCAGTTGTCCCAGCTGCGTGGGAAGGCAAACCCCTGTGACATCATTGTGAAACAGACAGGCAGTGGGACCTGTCTGTGCCCCTTTGGAAGCCTAGGTTCTGCCAGACCTCAGCAAAAGGTGCCCTTCCATCTCCAAAGGAGCTGACAGAAGCAAGACCAGGCAGCTGAGCTCACAGATACTGGGGTTGATGTGAAGCACTGGCTGTGGCTTGTTGGGTGTGGGGCAGGTGTCCCCACTGGGTTCTATGGGGATCTATAGTGAAGAGAACAGCCTGAGGTACCCAGGTGCTGAGCCAGGCACAGACAGGTTTATCTGAAAGGAGACAGCTGGGATGCCAGGACTCCCCCACACAGTTTTGAATCCTCTTCACTTACAAAAATCTCTGAAGTTCCATTACTGTTAACTCCACCGTAGGGACTCCCAGAAAAGAGGGAGAAGTTTAGCCATTTTAAAGAGGAAGGCTGCTTGGACAGGGTAAGGGTTTAAAGAGCACATTGACTTGATCTTTAGAGGAGCCAGGATCAATACTTTGGAAGCACATCTGACTTCCCACAGTGAGATGATACTCCTGCAAAGATGGCTGGAGGCTTGGTGCCAAGGACACAAAGAGTTGTGCAGGCACAGGAAGGAGGTAGACAGGGCGACAGAGTGGATGGCACCTCCTGTTCTGCCAGGGCTTGACTTCCCCCTGTTAAAGCACCCTCATCCATTGCCTAAACCACCGCTTGTTCACTTGCGGCACAGAAAGGCGACTAAGTAGTCTGGGCCAGATCCACCACTTTGCCACCACGCTTCATGTCATCTGTTTTAAATTCTCCTACCTTTCAGAGACAAGCTGGCTGCAGCCAAGGAACCTGTACACATAACCAGCCATGCCTGAACATCCCTCCTTCCTCTCCACATGTAAAGGAAACATTTAGTTCACCATTTAGTGTCCCTTCAAACTTAACCAGGCCAGCGGAAGACAGATAGTTTAATAATATCAGAGCAGCAGAGTCCATTTCCATCCCATTTATATGTTGCCTGGGATATAGTACCTATTCGTTTAAGGTCAGCAGAAGGTGATTGAGTCACTCATGAACTAACAGTTTAAATTGTTTTGTCAACAACGTGCAATTTTGCTTCTAAAGAAGGTCAGCAAATGAGAGGACAACATTCACCCCTGCACAGAGGGCTGCAGCTGGCCACCAGCAATGGAAGGAAACATTCAAATCCATACCTGAAGGATGGCATGC
Source organism: Pseudopipra pipra (assembly GCF_036250125.1). Classification (NCBI taxonomy): domain Eukaryota; kingdom Metazoa; phylum Chordata; class Aves; order Passeriformes; family Pipridae; genus Pseudopipra; species Pseudopipra pipra. Next base: position 8,493,444 of record NC_087581.1, on the reverse strand, counting down.
CATCCAGAGGGACCTGGACAAGCTTAGGAAGTAGGCCCATGGGAATCCCAGGAGGTTTAATAAAACCAAGTGGGAGGTCCTGCACCTGGGTCAGGGCAACCCTCAGTAACAATCCAGGCATGAACAGATCGAGAGTAGCCCTGCTGAGAAGGACTTGTGGGTGCTGGTGGGTGAGAGGCTGGACATGACCCAACCATTTGCACTCACAGCCCAGAAAGCCAAACATGTCCTGGGCTGCATCCAAAGCAGGATGGGCAGCAGGTGAGGGAGGGGATTCTGCCCCTCAGCTCTGGTGAGATCCCACCTTCACTGCTGCATCCAGCTCTGGGGTCCTCAGCACAGGAAGGACATGGACCTGTTGGAGTGAGTCCAGAGGAGGCCACCAAGATGATTAGAGGGCTGAACACTTCTCGCAGGAGGAAAGGCTGGGAGAATTGGGATTATTCAGCCTGGAAAGCAGAAGGCTCTGAGATGACCTAATTGTGGCCTCCAGTACGTTAAGGGAGCCTACAAGGAAGATGGAGAGGGACTTTTTACAAGTCCATGTACTGACAGGACAAGGGGGAATGGCTTCAAACTGAAAGAGAGCAAGTTTAGATTGGATATTAGGAAGAAATTCTTTACTGTGAGGGTTGTGAGGCACTGGCACAGGTTGCCCCAAGAAGCTGTGGATGCCCCATCCCTGGAACTGTTCAAGGCCAGGTTGGATGGGACTTTGAGCAACCTGGTCTAGTGGAAAGTGTCCCTGACCATGGGATGATGACTTTAAAGATGATCTTTAAGGTCCCTTCCAACCCAAACCACTCCATGATTCTGATCCACAGCACAGTATTCCTGGGTGCTGCTCAGCTGAGCCCACAGCTGGGGAGTGGAGTGGAGGAGAGCAACCACATTTATGTGTGTGTGACCCACCTCCACTGCTTAAGGCCTTGTGCAACAAGGGTCCATGGCAGACACTGTGCTCAACCACACCCAGAAAGGACTCATTCTCCTCCACAGCCCCCCACAGCTCAGCTCCAAACAAACTGCCATGCTAATGTTTTCTGTGCCCTCTAAGCACAGGGAAAGATTCACATTTCCAGTGGCATCCAGCTGAAGGAACTTTTTTAACATCACTCTGAAGACTGTGGTGTGACACCAGTGCGATTAGTTCCTGGCCAAAGACCCTGCCTAATACAGCAGATTAGTAGAGTATATAAAACATTTGGGAGTACATAAATAAAAGATGATCATCTTGAGAGATTGCTTTCTTGGATTGGTTCTAAAAAGCCTGAAAGATTCCACTTAGAACAAGACAACTGGATATGAGAATTACAAGGGCTCAGAAAGGACACTGCATTTACAGCAATTCAACTTATAGCTGGATGAAGACCAGAAAAAAAGTCCAGTAATGGATCAGTGTGAGAGAGATCACCATCCTTCACAACTGGCCCTCACAGTTGGGTAGGAAAAATACTTCACCAACTCACAGAGGCACATGTATCTCATTGCTGTCACTTGAGATAAGGATCCCAAGTCTCCTCACACATTAAAGAACACTACTTGCTCATTTACAGAACAGTTGACATGGTGGTCAGGGGACAGGCTCTGATGCAGGAGCACAAGAAGACAGGCAGCACAGGTTTTGTGGGAGGACTTGGGAAAGTGTTGGGTTCTCCTTTACTTTTTACAAAGAGTTCTGCAAGTAAAACCCAAAGTTCAGAAAATATGTGAGCTTTGGGAAACAAATGAACCTCTGCAGAGCTTCTGGACCAGAGCTTGTTTGAATCATGGTGAAAAAGTTTGCCCATGGACAGCAAATCCTTTTTCCACCAGTCCCCACTCCTGCTCAGGAGCAAACTGAGCCTTCCTACTCATAGTGGAACAGAGGCATGGATTTAACATTCTACCCAAGAGGTTTGAGGTAGTTGGAAGCACCTCTCTAGAGAGAGCAGTTTTGCCAACACTATTGCACGGAAGGAGAGGGGACAGTGATAAGGCATGGAGAGACCTGTTTGGTACATCCATGAGGGGAATGCAGCTTATCCTTACCTTGGGCATCTTGCGCAGGTTGGGAGAGAGCTTCAAGGATGTGATAAGGCCTCGTTCATCTCCAACAATGATAATAGGGAAGACAGGATTAAATTGGATGTGGGTTGTTTTATTTTTCTTCCTGGTCACCACTAGCTGGGTGCAGAGAGCTTCATGCTTATTAATGTTCAGATCAAACACATGGGCCTGGGGAAAAAAAAAGGGCAAAGAACACAAACAGGAATAATTAGGCAAGAACATCCCTCAGCGGCAGAGTGCTGGCTGGAGAAATCAGAGAGAAAAGGTCCCATGGGGAAATATTCCAGCCTCAGCACACAATTGCCATCTGTGGTCAGGGCCATGGTTCTCTTTTAAGTAACCAGTGTGCAGAAGCCACTTGTGCAGCTTGTGAGGGACTGTCCTTCTCCTGCAGGGTCTCATGGAGCAAGGACCACTTCTCTGCTGCGGGTGCAAGCCTTGGCAAAGCTCCAGCTGATCCAGGCTGGAGAAGGCTCAGAGCCAGCATTGTAACTCCACAGGTCTTAATCTCCCTTCTCAGTGGAAGTAATGAGACAAACAGGTGTTAAATCAGAGTCTAACACAGACTGATGCCCAAAACAGGGAATGCTGTCAGAAATTCTGATTGCTGTTTGTTACAGAGCATTCTAACATTTCCAGCTTAATAATAACAATAAAGACTCAAACCAGTAAGTAATAGGGAAGTGATGGGAACAGGGACAGTATGATTAAGGGTGTACCCTGGCGTAGTGCCAGGGAAGCAGAGGACAGCTCTGCTGGTAGGCCAGTCCAGCTGCTTCAGACATTACACCTACACACATGTCCTTCTCCCACAGCATCAAGACAAGTGCCAGGTAAAGATTTGCCAAACGAGAAAGGTGAGGATGGAGGGAGACAGACCTGAGGACCCACTCAGGCAGGATTCCCACTGGTATGGACCTCAGACCTCTGGCACTGATATAGCAGTGACACAGACCTGCCACATCACCAGCTGTGCATGATAATTCACATTTCATTAAGACTCCAGAGGGAGCAGTGGCAGTTACTCGAGAGAATGTATTAATTTAACATTATTTCCCAATAATTGCAATTTGCTCCTGTTATTGATACAGACTGCAAAGGTTAATAAAACATGATGTTCCTCTCTTCCCCAGCGCTGAGGCAAGCAGTCTGCAGCATGGTGGACTCCCACCTGGTGTCCATCATGAAACTTTCAGCTTTACATTTCTCTTCCCTTTTCTGTCTTCAGAAAAACTAACGAAGGGAGTATTTTATGCTAACAAGTACAGTGGGAATATAGGGGAAATTAGGACTGAACTACTTGAAAACCTCCTGACAGCTGTGTCTTGTTTACCAGCACTTAAGAGACAGAGGAATCATATAATTTCAACAGTACGCCATGCTCACAATTTGAATCTGAAATCTGACAATGCTACCCTACAAAAGTTTATTCCAAAGAGCATGGAAGGTTTTGTATCAAATCAGTACATTTACCTTACCATTACACACCAATTTTATCTGAATCCATGTATAGCAAAGAGCTGGGCTGTGTGCAAACAAAAGTTTCATGAGCTGCTCTGTGTTCATATGACTAAAAGCCCTATGCCAGTAGCAATTTGTGATGTCCTTGGTCTGGCCAGAGTAAACAAAGATTTTACCAATGCAAAAAACAAGAAGAGGAAGACTCCTTCCAGACTGAAGTAAAATAAGACTTTTCCAGATGGAAAAACACTTGAAAAGTGGACAGGGTTCTCAGGCATATTTTGAAGAAATCCATGACAGTATAACTCCAAAAGACAATCAGCCACAGATGAGGATCTGCAGTTTGGAGAGCTCTTCCCCAGTCAAAAAAAGCATAGGTGAAAGCATGGCAGCATTTTTATCTGCTCAAAATATCAGATGCCAGCATTAAATACTGAATCTCGACCTGACACTTGAGGTCTCAGAGTCCAGCAAAGGTAATTCCAATTTCCTGTCCCTAGACATAAATAAAGGTGGCTGTCCTGGCTTGTACTTTACACCTGCTGTCTTACCTATTCTGTAAAAAAGAACAAACACTCTTTCAAGCCTATCAGTCTCCCATGACCCACACTCACTAAAGATCTAATTTCTTGCCTTCATAGAATACACTTTTATTAATTTAGTAACCTAAGAGCCTGGGAAATTCCCTCTGCTTGAGCAGCATTATTTAATCTAGTTAAAAAAGAAAAAGGCAACAGGGAATTAGTGGCCAGGTTTCTTTTTGGCAGCCAGGTCTGCACTGCTGTCTGTAAGGCTCTCACTGTATCCCACCTGCATATCCTGCCCAGTTCTGCATTGGAGAAAGACAGCATGTCCGAAGGCTCAGTGTTGGAGTGCTGAGCAATTTAAATTACTCTGGGTGAGGCTGTTTTTGAAAAATGTCACGGACAGCCGAGACAAGCACAATGCCTGGGATGAGAACTCGAAACCATCAGCAATGTGGAGAAGGTCAAAAGCAAACAAGTTTATGAATGTTCCTACTATAAAGCTCCTCTTTTATGAGCTTCTAAACAAATGGGCTTGTTTTCCTTTGCCAAGGGAATCATGGAAAAGAACAAACTATTTCAGTACTTCAGCTGGAAACATCAGTCTCATATCAGCTGTCAGATGCAGCAGATGAAGGGGTGGGCCAGAGGCACCAGGAAGGACTTCAGAGGCTTTGATTTAAAGGCTTATGGCTACTCTCAGGAGAGGGGGAAACAGGATCAGACCAACACTGGTTTTGGTGCTTTGGGAATACCCTAAAAGGGGCACAGGGCTTCCCACAACTTGAGGAATGTTAACAGTGCTGCAAAGCAGCAGAGCGACATGTGACCAGCACCATCTGCAGAGCTGCCTTGGGCTTTGGGCAGGGCTTTCTGCCCAAGGAATGAGAGATTGAAACCCTTCAGTCTCCTTGAGATTCCTGCTCCCACGAGCTGCCCTGCTGGCTCAAGTCCAGGGATTAAGGATTATAGAGAAGGATCCAGCTGGATCTCCCACCCCAGAGACTCATCACCAAACACACAGGTTCTCTCCATCCCACTGCCACAGTGGCCTCTGTCCCTCCAGAGTACAGATCACTACTTGCAGGCAGATATGGCCTCTCAGGTCTTGTGAGATGAGCCCTCTCAGAGTATATGATCCAGCAAAGATCAACCACAGCCCACAGAAGTGCCACCCAACTCCACATGTGACTCGAGTATCAGATTCAGGGGCAGCAGGGTGACCAGAACCAGAGACACATCCAACCTCTATCCATGGAGCAGAGGTTCCAGGGGAAGGAACTCATTCAGCAGCACCCAGATGAGACCTAATACTCAGACATTGTCAGGCAGCTGATGCAAATGGGCATTTTTACAGGGGTTGTTATTTGTATCAGTATCCTTTTGGAGCTCACAAACCAGTGAGGTAACCAGTGAATAACCCCCCCTTTCCTGCCAGCTCTGCACCCCACTTCTCATGCTGCCTAAGCTGGTCCCTCACTGCAGGTGCTGAGACCTGGGGCCATCACACTTGCTCACCCACACTCATCCCAGAGCAATACAGAAGCTACAAAGTGAAGGTTTCAAACATCTGATTTTCAGAGTGTTTCTATTTTGGTGTGTGTCAGCAGAGAAGGGAACAGGAGCCTCCTTACAATGAACTTGCTTCTATCAGATATACTTTCTTCAGATCCCATAAAAGCAAATCAGGAACCTGCAGGATCTGGAGCTCTACTGCTTGCAGACCACAGTAGATACCTTCTATTTTTTTCTGTTTGTAAGCTAAAAATAAAACAGGTAAGGGCACTTCAGTTCTTCTTTACAGAGTCCTTAAGAACAATATGTGGTCACTTGTCCAAAGGAACATAAATCAGACTCCAAGAACAAGAAACCTGGAAAGAGGCATAGAGAGAGAGAGGTAAAAGAAATCTGAAAATGTCCAAAATAAGAAAGTGCAAGAACTCTCCTCTGCTCCCCCTAGCTTAAGTGCAGGGGAATAAAGCTCTGGGCAGTAACCAATAACTCCAACAGTGATTTTACTTATGATCCCTTTAAACCTCCATACCCGCTCCAAGAAAGCACAGGAGAACACGTCCCACTTCCAGGTGAAGCCTAGGCTGCTGAGCTAAGCAGTTCCTTCCAGCATGGGGATTTATGAGCTGGCATCAACCACAATCAAAAGAAACCTAGACCCACACTACCAAAGTGCTGGACAGTCTGATGTAGATACGCCAGGCAGATGCTCAAAGCAAACCTCTTGATGGAAGGACAGCAACTCTGATAAGTCAGTAGTCCCTGAAAAGCAACACTGAATTTAAGCAGATGCCCAGTTATCTCTAAGGTGGGGACAGGTGAATTCTACAGTTTCTGATGGTTTTTATCCAATAAGAACAATTCTAAATTGCCATTACAGTAACAGCAGAGCCTCCGTGCTTGATGTACAGGCGATAATGGATCTAAGTCTACTGTGTTACAGTTGCAGAAATATTTGACATAAAGAGCTTCCTTCATTCCTGACTCCTAAACAGCCAGAGAAGAAATTCAATTCAGTTGCATCCAGACCAACAGCTCTACTGTCTATGAATCATGTAAATGCATGTCACCTCCCAAAATCCAGCTGTTCCCCACTGAGGCTCCACATAGCTGCACTGTAAGGATGGCACAGTTCATGTCCAAGGCTAGTACCACAGCTCTAGCATCAAACCATGCTCAGAGTTTTGAACAACTCATTTCTCCCCACCTGCTCTACAAACTGCACTGACAGCCTGAAAGCCAGCCCAGGCTCTCATGTGTTCAACAGCTCTGAGGTGACTTGGAGCCCTCTGTCCTTATAGCCTTTGTCAGCCCCTGCTCTGCAGCACCAGGGAGGGAAATGCAAAGGGATATGCAGGGGAGCTGGACCTTCTAAACAGAAAAACCTCTCTGCCAGCAAAACAAACTACTTGACTTTTGTGGCCTACGAAGAAGGGAGCTGAAGAGCTACTTTGACCTACCTTGCCTTTACTTTATGCCTCAAACCCCTGATGGGTCTGCAATGGCTGCAGCATTCACTGTCCTTTTATTCCAGCCTTACAAGCCTTCACTCCCCAACAGAGGTCTGGACAATGCTAATATGTTCAAAAACAACCTGATGGCAACCTGAACCAAGGCTAGGGGGATAGATATATAGATATATAGATGTGCAAAAACAAGGCAGATGTGCCGGGTAACTCGGCAACAAAGAGCAAAAGGTGAGGGGTAATTTAATACCATGCTGTCCTTTACCAGTTGACATCTCTTTCAGTGCTTGGCTTTCACTGTCCTTTGTGATCGATTTACCTCATTTTCTTGACTGAATCATCCATTTGCAAACTCCACAGATGATTTGTTTCAAACTCTCAGGTAACATGTTTAACAAGTGGGCAGGCCATCCCCAGCTGTCAGGTACCAAGACAGCTGCTGGAGCATCCCAAAGGCACTGGGCAGGCAGGGCTGTTCACAGCTTGTGTCAAAGCCAAGCTGCCATGAGGTGAAGGCCTTACTTTGCATGATTTCTATACTGCCAACTGTAGCCAGAAGAGCTTCCAACTCAGTTAATTTTCTCTGGGAGGACATTTTTGAGTTACAAATGAGCATTGTAAGATGGTCCTTAGTCCCTCTGACACCCAGGGCATTCAGGGTCTTGGCAGGAAGAAAGGAGAACTGACTCAGAAAACATTCATTGCCTCCCCGCTTCTGCAATGACAACACAGGAATCTTGGTCCAGCTGTCCTTATCCCAGCACTAGGCACTCCCTAAAATTCATGGGCTTTCACAGCACTTTCATATTACTGCTGAAAGAAGAGACCCTAGCTCTGTTACAGGTATGTTCAGAGGCACCATCGAGCTTGGAGGATGAACAGGCATTTGTGAAAGCTACTTTTTGGGCTGAGCCAGCTGAGTTTTGCCAGCCAAGAGCTAGCTGCATGTCCTGGGGTATGGGAGAGGGCTCAGCACATCCCTCTGTCCTGTAGCATTCCAGCCCACTGCTCCCAGGCGCGTGACACAGCAGGGAAAAGAACGCCTGTGTCACCTGACTTAACTGTGGAAGCTGCTTCACTGTAAGGCCTCCTCATCTCTCCTCCTCATTCAGTAAGAATTGGGTCATTCTCAATTTGATATGGTAGGAAAACAGCATCAGCCTCAGCTGATTTGACTCAGCTCCCACGAGTCAGTAAGAAATTAAAGCCTCAGCATGGAGAAGAGCTGCTATTCATTCAGACAGGCTGAGGAGCATTCGGCCTCTTTTGGAAACCCTGAGATATTGTTTAACAAGAAAGTACTTGTTCATCCAAGCTAACTTCCTTGTCTGTCACCACTTGTGCCAGCCTGGCTCTTCTCTGAAAGCCTCCACGATTAAGATAATCTCCTTCGTGTCTTGGTCCTGCACACTTTTGAATGCTGTTATCTGGTGCTAAATAGCTGATACAGCCTACCCCTGAGCTAGTTGCACTTCAGCTTGGTCTAATAGGATTCTTGTATGTCGCCTGTGACTATTGTTTTTTTCCTCTTTAACATTAATATCATGCTTTAGAATGAATCACAAAGACTCCTGCTCTTCATGTTTGTAATAAATTCAATGTTACTTTTCAAATCACTTCTGAAAGGGGAATGTCAAACACAGAAACTAATCTGTGCTGAACTTGTGTACTAACCAGGCTGAGAGCAGCTGCAATCCCTCCTGCACAGCAGAGATGACCCTTCCTTTCAGAGTATACAAAGCCCAGCCTGAGCTCAGGTTGTGCTGGAGTGACTGCCCCTTGCCTGTCCCAGGTTTGGCTCAGAAGAACAGAGTAGCAAGAGCATGGCAGCACAGGCAGTCCCCAGCCACAACCTCCCTCAAGGTCCTGCTGCTTCCCCAGTTAGTGCTCATTTAATATTGCACATTTAGTTTGTGTCTTTATTGAATTTCATCTCACTGATTGCAAATTGCTGCTGAGGCTGTCACGCTCATTTACAATTTCAGTTCTGGCACTAAAGCACTCATAAGTCTTGCCCGCTTAGTCCCCTCACAATTACTGCTGGGTTTCAGTGCCAGCCCAGTCCCCAAAGCATCCCTGCACACTCTGCTGAGGATGATTTCCATCATGTCATATCCACTTGCTCTCCTGTTTGTAGTTTGCTTATGAACTTGTGCCAATCATGTTCCCGAAATCAACCTATAGGTATGTGTTACATCCCCTTCCTCTGATCTACTGGGCCTGTTACTCTCAAGAACTGGGCCTGTTACTCTCAAGAACCAGTTTCATGTGATATGGCCTTACTAAAGCCTCACTAGACTGCCTGTTCCTTGATCTACCAATGCTTACAAATAGAACAATCAATGATTTGTCCCAGGATCTTTGTGGATAGCATATTTAGGCTGGCTAATCTCTTCTGCACTGTCGTCGTCCTGAATACTGGGCGAAGAGTCTTTCCTCCAATCTTCCCTACTCTGCCATCCCATCACAAATACCTGATGAAGAATAGGGAGACTATTTCAACCAGTCCCTTAAGTGTCTCAGGACAAACCTCCAAGGCTGTGCTACGTGAATACATACCATCTGTGCCAGTCCTTCTGTGACCTCTCTATTGCGACCCACAGCCCAGTCCCTGAGGTCAGGCTGAAACTCCATCCTCATAGATTATGACCAAGCTCCACCTGTCCACATGTTGGCAGGGTCCTGGCTATGCTCTGCCAGGCAGAGTCAGCACTGGAGACTGGGGCATGGGCAAAGGCAGGCAATTGCACAAGGAAGAGCAGCATCATGTCTGATGGGAGAGGCAGTCACTGCTCTCTGCCACCTGCACCCCATGGCAGGCCAGCAAAGCTGTTCATAAGGCAGATATTGAACTGTCATGGTTTGGAGACTGGCATTTAAAATGAACCAGCACAGATTCAGGTCATTATAAAATGCCAAGGAATAAAGATCAAGGTTCAGGAGCTGCTGTCTCTGTACAGAAGGATAGGACAGACAGCTGGAGGCACTCTGTGGCCAAAACACCAGAGGTCCAAACTTGCAAATTCAAACCAGTGAGGAACCATTCTTAGCAGTGGCCAGTAACAAAGAGCAGAGACAAGCAGCTTTATAAACTCTTGTAGACTCTCCTGATGGACTCTGTGCTCCCAGCAGGTTTTTATGCAAAGTCTAATAGGTAAATCAACAAACAAAATATTCTGAGATGCTGTTAAAGTAATTTTTTCATTCACATGTGTTCATGAAGCAGAAAAAGGCAGACTTGGTTCCTATACGACCTTTAGGTTTTGCAGCAGAAGAAAATGAACAGTTTTACAAGAAAACCATCACTTTACTGTAAATACAATTTCAAAGCTATTTTAAGAAAGCTCCTGCCCACTTTAGCCTACTCAAAGGTCCTTCTGAGTGACAGCAAAGAGACTTGTGCTCATTTACTGCTTTTACACCCCACCATTTCCCTAGCCATGGTGCAAAGAGCCAGGAAAGACTTTGTCCTGCAGAGGTAGTGGTGGCCCCACAAGGCATGGATAAACCCCATGGGCTACTGCAGAAGCATTGAAGGAAAGACTCAAATGCAGCAGGCCTCTGTAGTCATGTTCATTGTCCTGACACCCCTGGGCAAAAGCATCAACTGATGCTGAGGGGTCTGCTTCGACCTCTGATTCATGCCCTACAAAGAGAGGGAGGATTAAGCCCAAAATACCTAGTGAAATATTTGCAAACCTTAAAGGTTTAACAAACCTCTTATCTGCAAAATCGTTCATGCTTTTAAAGACAGACTGGCTTTTGCTTCCAGTCAGTGCTAAATAGGCAGCAAGTTTGTGCAAACTGCTCTATGCACACATACACTAACCATTTCTCTCCCACCTGGGAAAGAATGGGCATCAAGACCAGTAGGCAGAATAACTTTGCCGTGTTATCCCATGAGTGAGACACAACAGAAAGCTGGTCTTCAAGACTTCTCATTCAGAACAGTTGTACAAACAGTAAAATAAGTTTATATAAGCAGGAAAGGGCACACTTGCTTCCTGAGCAGCAAAAACCTTTCACTGATTTCCTGAAGGTTTGGATTATTTCAAGAATTTCACATCTTGAAAGGTCAACAGCTTCACTAATGGGGAAAAGCCCTGGAGTGTATGTATGACCAGTTTTCTCTGTAGAGTGCATACTTGGATAACATTTATCTTGAGGCTATCAATATTTACTAAAGATGGTTATAATATCACCTTCCTCTTGCTGCATCAGTAATGAGGAACACAGCCCTCAAAATCATGAGAGCAAATGGACTTGCACTTAGTGGATGTTCCCCAGCCTGTTGTAAAATCCCTGGGATCCTCCCTTTTGCACAGGACATTTCATAGCATCATAGGGTTAGAAGGTAATGCAGGTTGTAAATGATCCCCCGAAGTCCATCTGCCTAAAGCAGGCTCAGCTCTGAGGTCAGATGTGGTTGCTCTACCCAATCTGCATTTGAAAACCTCCATAGACAGAGATGGTACAGCCACTCTGGGCAAGCTACTTCATTCCTTAACTCTCTTCACAGCTAAAGTTTTTCCTTATATCCAGCCCAAACCTCTCATTTCAACTCACTTCAGCTGTTGTGTCTCATCATTGCTTCATGTGCTGCTGTGAAGAGTTTGGCTCGAACTTAAAAATTACCTCCTGGCACACTGGTGGGTTCCTCCTCCAGGCTGAACAAGCCCAGCTTGCCCACACCATCTCAGTCATTGCATGGGGCAGCTGTGGCCCACAGCCTGGGATCCAGACATCTCGGGACACTGGTGACATAGCTGTCTTTGGCTATTTTAACAGTGCTAATAATTCATGCATGAATTCAGCACAAAAAAAGCAGCTGCATGCCCAGAAGTGGAGGAAATGCCAAAACCATTTCCTTACTTAAGGAAAGTAAGTAAAAGAAGCCCAAAAGGAAATTTCAGGTGTGATTCCCGCCTTTACATGTTTCAGGGTTTTCTTCCCCCCTGCTTTAGGCACAGAATCTCTGTGATCTCTCCAGGCCATCTCCTACAGAGCCCTGAGCGCAGATACTGATGTAAGTGAAATAAAATGAGGTTAGAGAACACCTTGTGTTGTAAATGGTAAAAGCCTGACATGAAGAAAAAGACTGGCTGGGATGAGAGATGTGCTTTGGAAATCAAAAGAAAAAAAAATTGGAGGTAGATTTGAATACCTAGACCCTTACACTTAGGGTTGAGGAAATCTGGGGATGTTGGATATCAGCTTATGGTAATGACAGAGGACAGACAAATAGGAGGGGTGGAATTAAATCCTGTGACGTTCAGCAGTGGATTTTGCACACTGATTGAAACCAAAGCTGAATGCTCTGTAGCAACCACTCTGAGTGCATCCAGCAGAGAGTAGCTTCCATAAAAGCAGTTGGCTGTCCAGTCCTTTTTAAATCAGGCCACTTATTTAGGCACCTAGTTCTAGAAGTGGGAGGTTTTTTCCAGGAAGTGTTGGCATGTATGTGCACATCTTGATGAACATTTTATTTTATTTCAATTTTCATTGCAAATCGTTTATGCTCATTCTGAAATAAAATGGCCAACAGGCAAAGCAGGAGACTAAGGAAATTACCCAGAACATGATGGAGAGCAATAGTAGCAGTTACTATCCACTGCACCAGTGGCAGAATATCCATGTTCCGGTTATTTATGAAGAGGCAGTGCTGTCCAAAGCAGATGCTCAGCTGCCAACAAACACATTTTATCATAATGTCCCTGATATTTACAGCTTTTATTAAGTCCCCACCTCTTGGATTCATGTGGATTGAGAGATTTTTAGATTCAAAAATGCCCCAATTTCCGAGTCAGTCTTAGGGGGCTCATGAATACGTTTTGGAAACATAGCATCAGCTTGAATAAGAAAAAGTGTTTTACAAAATATGCCAGGTATCTCTTGAAGACTGCAATTAGGGCCTGATTTTAAAACAACCTCCAGGCAACCTTCAAATTTTTCAGGCATGATTACGTGCAGATGCAAAGATAGAGGCTGTTTATGAACAAGAGGCCTTTAATGTTTTATTTTCTGGCTCCATATCCTGTACTTTTCTGTACTGTAGAATCATAGAACATCCTGTTAACGTAGATTTTTTCCCAGCATTAATGGAGCCTGCCCTTTGTGAAGTGCTGAGTTATCCTCAAGAAGTGCACTCTGCTATAAAGTGGAATATGTCCAGAAATAAAATGGCTGTAAACAGCTACTTATTTCCCTTCCACTGCGGATCTAGAAGGTTCTGTTGAACAATGGAAACTAAGCTATGTCTCAGAAACACTCTGCTGCAGCCAGCATAGTTAGTAGCTAACACAGCTAACACAGGCCCAGCAGCTCTTGCCTGGACCTGTCCTTCTAGGCAGCGCAGTTTTGGGCTGTTCCTGGTTGATGGCCACTCTTCTTGGAGTTTGGGATAAAAAGCATAAACCAGAATTAGATCCTGTTAGATTAGGTTCTACTTCTGGATCACTGATTTAGAGCCAAGGTAGGACAGCCAAGGTGAGACACCCTGGGTGCAGTGTTGCCAAGTCAAGCAGGCTTCTGCCTTATCCATAGCCTCATACGAACTCCAGGCCCATGGATGCTCCAGCTAACGTGGCTAGGCTGTGGCATCCTGAGTTTACAGGGAGACCACATGACCCAGTGAAGAGATTTCTATTGCTTAGCTTGGGAGAGACAAATTCACAGCCTGAGCCAATGTATCAGTGAAACTATTTTCTTGCTATAACACAAAGGTTAAACTGCAATACAGTTTCCAAGGCATCAGTTCAATGATAGAGATACATAAAGGCCATCCTTTTGCTAGAGTAATTTTGGCCAAACTGCACAGACTTTCCAGTTTATACCAGCTAAACATACAGCCCATGGTGGCAAAGCAACGTGGCCTCACAGCACTAAACCAGTATTGATGGATAGCTACATTTCCTGGCTACTCACCAAGCCCAAATTAACCATCTGAGGTACTGCAATGGATGGCTAGAGGCAAAAATATAACTGCTGTGATCTCGATATTAGGACTGGTCTAAGGAGTTCATTACCAAATTATTACTCTTGGTGACAGCCTCACATTGTGGGAATATGTTGATTTTATTTATTGAAACAAAATTCTATTGGCTGACCCTAGGCATACCACTTAAATTGATTTTTTTAATATCAATATAAACATATAACCACTTTATTCTATAACTTCTCTTTACCTTGAATCTTTGGAACCACTGCCCTGATGTCAGCTCATACTAGGGAAGTTCTGATCTCGAGAGTCATCTCTCCATCCCCAGGGATGCACTGAGGAGTTCAGTATTTCAATCCTGTCATGTGCAAGCTGCACACCTGCACTGATGAGGTCAACAGGAGAGCAGGAAGGGATTTGTGTGCATTTGCAACACCTACTTTGAGAAGGAGCGAGGGATTAATGCCCAGGGATATGTATGCCAAAGGCAGGAAAGCATAGGAAAAAGAAGCCTGTTTCCTGAACCCTGTTCTTCTCTCTGTCCTCTGAGTACCTCCTTCCCTGGAGTAAAAGGAGCAAACTAGGACTACAGGGAAGTTTTCCTGTGCTAGATGCTGGGGTAGCTTGGCCCTCAAGAAGCCCCTGTGCCTAGAGGAGAAGGCCCACTTGCATTTCTGATGGGCTTGTCAAGGCTGCAGTGAGATGTGCAGCTGATCCTCAGCACCTGCTAAAAGCACTCTGGCTTTATAAGCTGATTTAACACCAGCTGTTTGCATGATTGGGCTGCAGCTGAGGGATTTCTGGCCCTGTTGCTTGTAAGGGTGTGGTAGACTTCAAGGGGGAGAAAGAGTAAGAAATGCTGTTGCCCAGGTTTTCTCTTCTCTGTTGCTTTATGACGTTTGTGTCCTCTGTAATCAGACTGATCAAAAAGCAATTAATACTTTTAGGGCTCTGAGGTACCAAAATGATCCTGCCATACGGCAACAAGCAACTCAGGCAATCTGCAGCCAACTCAGCCTCTCACTGTGGTGGATTCCTGCTGGTGGGGGATCTGCAGCTCCCTGACATGCTTGGCCAAAATTGGGCTCACCCATTCCCATGCTCAGCCCTAATCTCCCTTGACTTTCTTTCAGCTCAAATCGGAGGAGTGTTGCTCTGAGCCTCTCACCTTGCCATCAATGGTGACTGCAGCAAAGACTGTGGAGGAGTAAGGAGACCATGCAACATCCCCTACAGCACAACTCAGGTCATAAACAAACATCGGAGTCCTATAAAAAAAGACACAGAGAGAGGAATTCATTTGGACACATGCCACTCTGGAAGTGTAACAATAAGCTATGAACACTTGGATGTTGCAGAAGTGAGAGACAGTGTATTTCTCTGTGTCAGATAACAGCCAGGGCCTGAGTCAAAGGCAAAGCAAAGCTGAGCATCAACACAAAAGACTTGGGATTTTGACCTGCTACAATGAGATGAGAGGCAGCACATTTCTTTCTTTCTGAAAGGATTTTGAAAGCTTCTCCCCAACACACATAACAAGATGGAGTCTCTCTGGTTAACAATCATATGGGAAAAAGTGATTTTCCCTCTCTGGACTTCTGACAATAATATTGAATCTTAGAGCAGTATTGGCAACGGGAAATATTTGACTCTGATTTACAACAAAATCAATTTCCTGATTGAAACCAGACATTCCTCAACCACTAACCCTGAACTTCATTCCATATTTTTAAGTGTTCCAATTTTTTTTTTGCCTCTCTGGCTCTTAGGATGTTTTCTGGCCCCTGAGGCCATAAGCCAGCTCCCGACATTTCTCTGTGGCATCACTCCAGGGGAATAACCCTCCCACAGTAGGTCCTGCCTGAAGAAAGCCAGGTCCAAAGTAAAGCAGCCAGGCTCTGCTGAGCTGCACTGCTTGGCAAGTTCCTGGGACAGTGAATGCTTAACTTTATACAAATCTGAGTCATCAGACCCAAAAAATAAGAAAGCAATTAGCATTATCAACACCTAGGAGGAAAACTGAGACTGAGGTATGAGCAGAGTCGACACGTGTAGCTGGCATATCAGGCTGGACCTCCCTGCCCACACCAGGACCCAGCAGGACCTACTTGATGGTGTGATCCCAGATCTTGACTGTCCAGTCAGAGCTGCAGGAAATGAAGACTTTCAAGTGAAACGGATTCCAGCTGATTGTGTCCACAGCCATGTGATGGGCTTCAAACACATCCAGAAACTGGCTTGAATAGCTTTTTGAACACTGCAATAGAAAGAACCAGTCAGTAATCAGAGCTAGACCTTCTCCTGAAGCTCAAATTCATGCAGAAAGATGCCTCTCTATATTTGTATGGCCTCCCTGGATCTTCTGGGCTGGCTGGGAAGAGGTGGCTGGTACCCAGGGGTGCTACAGAAAATCAGTAATTTAGCACATACTGTTTCACCCCATTTGCAGGCAATATCGAGCTCCCCTCTGCAATACACAGAGATAGGAATTGAAGTTGTCTAGTTGGATTTACAGCCAGAGCCAGGGCCCAAAGACCATTCTCCATCATGGGAGCTCTACTACCTTCCTGCCAGCCCAGTGTCCTGCTGTGTCTCTCTGAAAGGTTCAAAGGAAAGACATGGGAAAACATTCCCTATGCTGCTCAAGAGCACACAGCACTGTGTGCATTTGAAGTGTTGCAGTTAAAACCACCAGTAACAGTACCCTCAGCACAAGAATGTCCTATCAGACTTTTGGCTCTAAGGACTTTGGAAACCTATTAAAACTCCCTCCTTGCCATCACACTGGACAGCCTGCTCAGAGATCCTGTCCCATCACACAACCCCACAGCTCCTTCAGTTGTGCGACTTCCTGGAGGGGCGTGGGAACAAGCAGAGGTTGGCCAGGACTCAGGGACATCCCCAACGTGCTGGTGTACCCTGCTGGAACCCAGCCAAGAGCAGCCTGTGAACTGGACAAATCTCCACGACACGTGAGAGGGTCAGACCAGCAGCATCACCACTGCAGGTGCTACTGAATGGCAACACGCAGAATGTCTACAAGAGGTAAAAAACATTTCAGAGCCTTGGAAAAGTCACTTCGTGTGTGAGCTTATGAGAGAGAGTGGGAAATTACAATCTACTTGTCTCCAAGGGGATTTTATCCAGATCCTGTCAGTTCTGTGTAAACAGAAAAATCAAGTTATCCTCCCCAAACCCCCTCTCCTCTGAGCACACTAGAGGCTTCCTTCACTAGCAACAAGGACCTCATCTCACATGAAATGTCCTCTTGGTTGTGTTCTCACACACAACTGTATCCACAAGGCAGCTTGGGATTGGTTTCAGGATTTTCTGTCTGTTTGCCTCAGTACTGTCACAGCAAGGACTTTTCAGCACCTTTCATTACTCCCTAATGAATGCAGCAACACATCATCTGCCTGAGCAGCAGGATTGCTGAAGTGTTACATGACTTTAATTCTTGCAAACCAAAGCTCTAACCAAGCATAAGGCTTAACTGTTTATTACACATGACACTTACTGTCTGGGTACTCAGACCTGTTCACTGGTGCAGGCACCTGACTAAGGGTGCTAAACCATTCCTACAGCAGCAGCTCCTACATCCCTCGGAGGCTTGTTGTGGTAGGAAACGGAAACAAGTGGCTCATGCCCCACTGAGATTTACTGACAGTGTCTATAGCTTGCTAATAGTTTGTTGTATACTCTGAGTTACTGTCCCTGCATGTAATTGTGGGATGGAAATCTCCTTTAATGGCCTGTTTCATAACTTTACTTCATAATCCTTAATGTTCAGCCATAAGGAAAATTGGTACTTGGCTTGTTTTGAAAATCATTTTGCAGGGAACAGACAGAATGGGTCACGAGTAATTAACACAAGATAGAAGCTGCTTTATCCATCTGTCCTTCCAAGTATGTGGATTGAAGGTCCCTAATACATGAAAACTTTGAAGAGTGAGATCTGAACCAGATTTGTCTGCATCCAACAGCACTGTAATGCTCGGTGCTCTGTTTACAAAACCTTGTGGGGGCTGAGCCTTTGGTCAATGCAGCTCTCTGGGCACTGGTACAGGACACATCATGCTCTGGGGTGTACTGATCCACAGCACTGGCTTTGCAGTCTGCACGACAGGAAAGGGATCTGCATTTTTTCTGTGAAATCAGCAGCAAAAAGGTTTGTGTAGGGCAGATTCCTATCTATGCTCTTTGTGAAGTATGAACCTTGTGTGCCTGCTTTAGCCTAAAGGCATTCACCATGCTCTGGCAGTGCCTGCCAGCCCTACACCACGTTCACCACAACCTTTGTCATTGTCTTTAAGTGGAAGACGAGACCATGTTCTTCCCAAGATGCATTTTGAAGAAACACCACAAACTTTGACAAAAAGCTCAGAAAGGAAGTATGACTTTCACAAATAAAAGAGTTCATGAGCTAAGAAGAAGTGCTGGCAAAGTCTTCCCCTACTATTCAGTTTAAGAACCCTACAATTATTAGACAAGTCAGGACGAAAACAAAACCACTGGAATATATGACACCTAACTCCTGACAGGAAAGCTCTGAAGAGGATGATTCAGGGAGAAGGCATTTGTGCAGCCCGTCTGATCTTCTAGAGCACTGCTCCAATTTGCTGAAAGTGTTTTTCTCCTATTAAAATGATGCTATATGGGTGTGAATAGTAAACGGTATTTTTAAGATGAGACAGGAAAGCAAAAATGTGTCTATGGCAATACAGGAAACCAGTAACAAAGATGACTGTTGACAAGGCTACAAAACATGGGGGAGGAATACTGGGAGGAAAGGAGAACTCTGAGGACACAAAACTTATGAATAATCTTCGTTAAGAGCACTTCAGTTTACGCTAGCCGTTAGTCTGACACAATACTCCCCCACATCCACGGTGAATGGATGGTTATTAGTGTCCTTATAAGGCAGAGTATTTCTTCAGTTCACTAACAGAAACACTAAGAGTCTACGCAATACAGAAATACAAAAAGCAACTTTTTTCAGAGAAGGTTTGTATCTGGCAACAGAAAGAGAGCATTGCCCAGCACTGGCACCCCCCGGGCAGCTCAGGACATCAGGTGCTCTTCAGAAACCACTGACACAAAAGCGTTCCCTGTTGTTGTGGACAGGCTGTTACCAGAGGCTCTTCTTAGTTTTAGCTCAGTGCTACTAGTGAGGATCTGTAACAGAAACGCTAAGATTTGCAGAAGAGCTTACAAACAGAAATTGGGGCACATGAACACACGGAGAGAAACAACAGGAAATGGTAAAAAGAAAGAATCTGTGGCAATTGATGGCAAATGCAGTCAGTCCAGAAACAACGGGACAGAACACATAGAAGCCCCAAAGATAAGGTGGTAAGAAGATGAGGAATAGAACTCAAGTCATAAAATATCCAGACAAGGAAAACAACTTTGCATAAGACAAAGCAAGACTAGACACTGAGGCAAATGATCTCTATTAATAAGGAGACACTGGAAGTCAGAGCCTGTCCAGAAACCAGTTTGTTACTGTCATTTAAGGAAATCTCAAGAGACGTGATAAGGATTCAATAGCCAGCATCCTTTGTCACCTGTACAACCACATAATCCTGTCCTGAACACAAATATACAAATGTTCTGGTGCTTAGTATGAGAGAAGGAGTACAAGTGAAATTAGTTTTGTTTAAAATTAGAATAACCTTTTCCTTCTATTCAGTCTTGCACTCAGTTTTATTATATTCATTTGTTACACTCTCAAACTGCCTGAGACTGAACAAAACCAAAACCTTTATTACATGAAAAGATTCAAATCTCATCACAATTTTTCTGCTGAAGGTCTGTTTATTGGGAAGTAATTCTGACCAAAGACTTAAAGTCACAGTAATGTTTCAATATGAATCTCAGAGACATACTTTTTGATATCAAAGCTGAACAATTCCTAAACAGCAAATAAGATATGCAAAGAAGCATACAGAATTGCATTACAGAACCATATTAATGCAGAAACAGTTTCTCCTCTACATAAAAGGGCGATAGATAGGTCTGTGTGTAATTAAGATAATGATTTCTTGGCTTCAGAAACACTATTAACTAAGCCATTTTCAAAATTTCCCCATAATTGTTCTGCAGCTAAAGAATTAACATATCATCATGTTATTTGTGGGCATGCCTGGTCTCTGGGGGTGGTGGGGGGGAAACAAACTCCACAACCCACCGAACCCCAAACAACAAAAAACCCCCTGTTTCTCTGAAATTCACTTTCCAGTTTTTTTAAATAAATAATCTAAAATTTGGCCCATTGGAGAGCAGCCCGTGTTTGATCCCCGATTCAGACAACATGTAAAGAGTCTGTCCCTCTCACTCAACGTGCAGTGGCAAGGGCAAGTGCAGCAAAGACCTGAGCATCTCACCCAGTGCAGCTTCAGGAACTGAGAGTTACTCAGGCTGCTGTGGCACCGTCCCTGCCCCCAGCACCCAAGCAGAGCAAGGCTCCAGGAGGCAGTCCACAGGTAGCTCCAGTAATGGGTTCCCATGTGCAGTGTTTCAATAAAGCACATAATGGTAGTCCTTGAGAAATGTCTGGAGCAGCAGCTGATGCCAAAAGTTTTGAAACTGTTTGTAGCAAACTCTTGGGGGATGCTAAGGGTGCAACCACTCTTCAGCATGTTTTTGTAGATACTATGGAGATATAGATAGCTACTTGTGCTAGACACAAGATTTCTCTTCCCAGTGTTAACTCCTACAATCTGATGGAAGATTGGCTCTTCCTGCCCATGGGAAGACCAGAGTTTTATAGGGCAGTGTTGCACAATGTGAGAGTGGTCCCACTTTTCACTAAGGCTCACCAGTGCAAGAACGTTGTGAAAGGGAGGATCCTTTGTAACAGTATCTCTCTGCATTTGTCCATCCAATAAGTGGTTAAAATATCTGCAGGGCTTCATGGCTGAGATCACTTCTTATTTTAAAATGTCACCCTAGCTCTTGTTTCACTGAAGATCATTCAAGGCAGAAATACCTACAACTTTTTCAAGGTAAATGCTGCCAAATTCTCTTCCTATCCAGTGCTCTTCCATGAGGAATTTCCTTTCCTATGGAACCCAACCAGGATACCAGCCTGAACATTTCTCCTGAAGGGTAACTGGTAGCCCTCACCTCACACAGACATCCACTGTCAAACTCACCAACACCCATCACTTACAACACAGTGGAACTTAAAACATGGTTTCCTACTGCCTTTTGATCAGGACTAGACCATAGTCTAGTACAGCAGTACTAGTACAGCAGTACCCATCAATTTAGAGTACAATACCCAGGGTACTCAGAACATCTGCCCATGACTGTACAGATGCTTTGTATCCTGAAAGCATCAACAAAAAGCCATTGCACCTACCTCAGTGCCCACTGCCCAACAGCTCACCATCCCCTCCACTCCTCCCACCTCCTTTCTGCGCCCATCTTGTCCAAAGCAAGTGATCGCTACTCAGAAATCCTCCCTAGATACTATCTGGCAAAGGGAGAGATTTCAACCAGCATCATCCCTCTGGAAGGGACACATATTTGTTAAGTACAACTTGCCTAAATACTGATTTCAGAATATTATTTCCTTTAGGTTCTTATTCTGTTTCCTGTTCCTTTTGCAGGTGAGATACAAGGAAGGAGTTTACATCATCCTCTAGGGATGGCTGGACGCATCTGCTCTGCATGTCAGCCTCTTGCTGATGGTCCACCACCTACACTTGAAGGGCTATGGCTACAGATTTAATAGCCAGCTCAGAGGAATGCTGTGCAAAAAACAAATGTATGAGTAAGAGGCTATTGGCTTTATTTCCAAGGCTAAATACAGCAGAACTCAAAACTTCCTATATTTAACTTGATTTCTCAAGAAAACATGACATCTGTGTCCTGTCTGCTCACCTCTCCTCACAAACAACCTTTGACCTTGCTGGCAATTTAAGGCAAAACTGGCTGCATGTGGGACTTGGCAATATTAAGGTCCTACACATTCTATGAAAAGGGATGGTCACGGAGTACAAACATCTGGGCAGTGGCCCCAGTGCGGAAAGGGCAAGCACAGCTTGGCTGCTGCCCTCACCACATGGTTGGAGCTGGCTGGCTGACAGCTCCCAGCTGGAGCTGGGCACCAAGGCATCACGCTGCAGGAGGGCACTGGAGGGGAGGTAGCCAGCAGTGTTTGCAGGAACCAAGGATTATAGTGTGGAGGTGGAATCACTGGGCTGAGGACAGCATGGGGTGATCAGGAAGAGAAAGGTTTGTGTGGGTGGCAAAGAACTGGAGATAGAGCAAGGAGAAAGTGGGACTGGATGTCTTTTCCAACCTAAACGATTCTATGATTCTGTGTAATTGTGGAAGGGAAAGGCTGCAGGACATTAATCCATGGGAAATATGGCTTCATTAGCCTCACTGCTCATGGGATAACAGGACTACAAAGGAAATGCTCTGATATTTTTCCTTCCATTTCCCTGTAACCATGAGGACAGAGGATCAATGCCTT
This sequence comes from Pseudopipra pipra, assembly GCF_036250125.1. Classification (NCBI taxonomy): domain Eukaryota; kingdom Metazoa; phylum Chordata; class Aves; order Passeriformes; family Pipridae; genus Pseudopipra; species Pseudopipra pipra. The sequence goes on along the minus strand of NC_087581.1, from coordinate 8,471,007 downwards.
TTAACTTCTGCTCTGATCATACTTAGCATTTCCCTTGCACAGCTGCAATCCACAAAGCATTTTCTGGGATGCAGTTTGCATGAAAAATGTTTCTGCAAAATAGGGTCTTAATTGGGCCTTTGCAGAGAGCTCCCTGTGACCCTCTGTGGCACTGTGCTGGTCTCAGGCTCACCACAGGCATCTCAGGGCAGGACCAGGCTCTAAAGTTGTGCTTTGTTACCACCTGAGCAAACAGTTCAGATTATGAACCTGAAAGACACATATGGGTCAGAGGGTGTAAAACAAAGAATAAAGAATCATTCCTACCTTATAGATCTTTCCCTCTTCAGTACCAACGAGAAACAAATAGTCTATCTTTTTGTGAAAATCAAACGATGTCCCGCAACCTGTTAACAGAAAAAAGGTCTGTCAGACAGAGAAGTGGTTCAGCTGGCCAGCACATGCTCCCTGCCTATGGTAAACACACACTGCCTGTGTTTTCAGAAGTGATTTATTAGCCAGAAGCTCCCAGAAGAAATCAAAGTCACCCCTCTGCTAGCACTTTCCAAGCTGTGCCTGTCCCCAAGACCTGAAATTTGAAAAGCCAAGATGGAGACAGGGAAAAGGGAACTGAAAGAACTGGAAGGGAACTGGAAGAACAGTTTAGACTGGGATTCATTTTGGTAAGCATTAAAAATGCCTGGTACAAATGCAAGCATTTGTGGTTCAGGCCTCCCTCCTATCAGGAAAGAAGAGATATTTTCTGTTCCTTTAGTATCCACAAAAATATAAATGGTTTCCCATGCATAAAAGAGCCCAGAGGGGAATCACCACATCAGACCTCCCTGTGCTCTTTTTGTCCTTAACTCTGAATCCATTTAGCAGGCTCACTTCAGTAAAGCCAGTAGCAAAGGATGTGATTTGGGAAGAAAGCCTCTGCTAGGCACAGAGGATCTTGTTAATGTCGGAAGCCCTGAATTGGGCAACATCGTGAACTGTGTTAAAACAGGTGTCAACCACAACAGGATGTGACTCATTGAAACTTTGAGGCTTCTGCTCCAGAGGCAGATGCGTCATCATCCAAGAAAGCCAATTCACATGTTGGTGAAAGAAAACTTCAGAGGGATTCTTGAGCAGGAGATGAGATGTTTGCTGAGTGCCAGAGCAATTTGAGGCTGTCGACCATCAGGGACACAGGGACACCTACAGCAACCACCAGATGAGAAACAGGGACAAGCAGACAAGGCTCAGAAGCACATAGTTACAGAGAACTTTCTGCAGCTGTCTTAAACATTATGTCTTTAACATTAATAAAATGTAGTTATCAAAGGAATTGTTAAGATAATTTCAATTCTCTAATACCCTCTGAACTTTTAACATTTAAATAGATTGCTAAATATTCAAGACAAGTGTTTGAAAATCCATTTCCCAGTAACACTAACAAATAATCCCAAAGCCCCTGAGAGTTCTGCAGTGTACTGCTTTAGCTGGTCTTTTGCAACCTATATGGTGCTGCAAACCTCACTAGCAAACTGTTCAGCAGTCACTAGCCTAGAAACATAGCAATTTTTAAATGCAGAGTAAGGGCAGCCTCCAAACACAAGTCCCATCTTCTCAGCCAAAAGCAGGTGCAGAAGGATGATAAGATTCCCCCCTTTAAGGATTCTCTTGTGTAATCCAGGACCTCCAGAGCTGACTCATCCCATCCTGTCTGTAACACGGGATGGTCAGGATGAGAAGATTCAGCCTAGAAGGGCTGCACTGACTCCACTGTCTCTGGAGGGAGCCTAACATAGTAGATCAGAACAGATGCTGTGCTTTTAAAGAGCTAAAATCTGATGAGGCACATCCCAACACTGGCTGGGTGAGCTGTGCACTCAGAAAAGGGCAAAGGTTGTTTTTCATCTTGATTTTGCCAGTCTAGATTAATGTCTGGCAGGAACAAACTGACTTTAATTTTGACATATACAGGTAATGCCTGTGCCTTATTCACACAGAGATATTCCAGTGAAATGGACATTTTTTGAATTAATGGTCAATTCTTCATTTTATGCAAGTAGAGACAATATGTAACCAGCAAAATGTGACTCAATTAGTGGCCATTGCTCCAGCCAGACTTTGCCCTACGACATGATGAAAGCAAGGAGGCGTAACCCTCCTTCAGCTCCTTTCCATCTCAACACTCTGCTCCCAAATTTAATTTCCCAGAATGACTGATTAGAGGCTTTGTGTCAGTAATTAATCAGCATGGCAAGGACTTGGGCTCTTACCAAGTGTTTGCAGCTGCAGCCCCTCTGGCCCCTGCATCGTTCCCTCTCCTGACAGCTTGATGACATCCATATGAACCAGCTCATTCTGCAGGCAGAGGAGATTCCACATGAATAACACGCTTTGCAGCAACAATACAGAGACATTCAGTACTTTGGAATGGCAAATTTTATGGAGGAATTTTAAAAAGCTGTCCAAAAGTTGCTTAATGTTTCACATTTGGCAACTTGCTAACATTCTGCTTTACACAACACCTTCAGGAAACTGATGCTTTGGTGCAGGAGGACTGAGAGACACTGGTAAATTACCTCAACACATGCTGCTGACCTGGAAAACTTCGGGTTTCAGGGTCAATGTTCTTTAGCGGAGGTTGACATAGTCAGAAAATCACTGTGTTTACTTAAGTCACCCTGTGTGGTTCAAGATTGGTATTTCATATTCTCGTGGAGCTAACTAAACCCCACACTAAACCCCACACTAATGGATAGTAACTAAACACCTTGCCAGTCTTTGCTTCTTAACATCTTCCTCTTATCCCCAGAGAAGCCTCAGCTCCCAGTACTTCATGGGCTCTGAAATTCAAATAACAGCACACAAGCAGCTTCCCCAAGGGAAAAGTGCCCCATGTTGCTGTTCTCAACAGAGCTCTAAAGAGCTCTCTCATCACCAGCCACCGCACTGCTGTGCAAGGTGGTGTATGAAGAGGGACAAAGGTCCGTGTCCTGAAGAGTTTATAGTCAAGGTGGGAGACAGAAGACAGATGAAAATAGACACAATATGGGTGAATATGAGGAAACTACCAGAGGGCAGATACACTCTTAGACTAGCTTTGGGAGTTAAAATACCACTGCAGAATGGAGTTGGTTGTGAATATAGGAATACCCTGGGGCTCCAGAGGTCTCTTCCAACCCCAACCATCCTGTGATTCTCTGATTCTGTGATAAAAAGAACAAAGAACTAAAGATTAGTGAGCAGTGTGGGCTGTGGAGACTGGATGTTATAATGAATCTGCAGATTTCCCACTGGAGCACTGTGAGAACAAAACATAACTTCTTAGCTCAGTGAATTAAGCTGTAGTTGAAGCTTCTCTAAGCCCAGAGCAGGACTCGGGTAGAAAATAAGATTCTGCCTGGCAAAGTCAATCCCAGGGAATTCCATGTTGAGGAACGTGGGAGAAGACCTTGTGAGCATCTGCATTCATTACTGCAGTTCACAGAGGACAATGTTCTATAAGGCATTTTCATTGTATTCTGGGGGTACAAATTTACGGAAGGTTCAAGAAAGGTCAAAACCCATAAAGTAATGTACTTCCTTCTCACTAATTCTCACTGCTGCACACCCACGTGCCCTGGCCTAATGATGGCAGTAAATTGTTCTCTCTGCTGAGAGAGCAGCAAGAAGCATGACAAACTCCTGCAGAGTTCTACCTTAGTAGCTCTTCTTGTAGCATGTGGGTTACAACAAGTAAAATTCAGTCGGTAAAGGCAGGAGAGATGTTAAGAAAGAGGCCATATACACTGGTGTATTTGAGCTAGAACTGGAAAGTGCAGTACCCAGAGCAACCAGGAGCAGAACATATTCCCCTGCACATCCAAATAGTGCTGGTGGGCTGTTGGGAGTGCAGTCAGGACATGTCGAGCAGGCACTTGCCTCTGCTGTGCCTGCTCTCCAGAAAGCACGTGGTCTGTCCGAACCATGGCTGATGGTTACGAGTCAGCTCTGAAGCTGCCTACAGCTGATCATGTTGATATACCCAGTATGGCAGGCCCAGAGATGTGCTAACACACTATCTCTGTGTTCTGGTAGAAAGACAAACAACAGGAGACCTTCTTTCTAGCACACACTTTTCTGCAACCTTCCTCTGAAGGTAACTTCCAGCCCCTCCACCAGGCCAAAGCCCCCATGGACAGCTTCTGTAGCCCCTCTCCTCCACAAAGGATCTTACTTGTGCAGATTTCCCAGTTGTGCTGCTTTTATCTTTTAAACAGTTTCACAGCCTGAAAAATGCATCTGCTCCCAGGGCTATTTGTCACTAGAGCTATTCGCAGATTCCTCTGGGTAAACAAACTGCTGACAGTTTGGCCTTCCAGGAATACTGAGCAATAATATGTTGCTTCTGCCTAATAATTGTAGAACACTTTGTAAGCATTAGTGAATCAGGCCTTGCAGCTGCTTTTTTTCCTTTAGTTGTTATTAGCCTCAAGTAATTAAGGAGGCCCAGAGCTGTTCAGTAATTTAGCTCCAGGTCACATAGGGAGGATGAACTATGACTACTAATCAAACCTGGGATTGCTGAGCATCAGCCTGAGAAGCGATGCCATGCTGAATCCCAAACAATTCCTTGAAGTGGCTCTGATATCTCTCCTTTTTGATAGGCAACATGTGCACACAAAAGTCATCCAGCTGCAGAAGTCCTTCATCCTTCCTTGATGTTTTACACCTTTATGATAACCCAAAGACAAGTCAAAACAGTTCATGTGCTGTTCCACGAAGTTTGTCCACAGTGCTTGTGATCATTTTTAACAGAGACAACCACTACAGTCAAGGTAGATCAAATGTTCCTGGCTAGTATTTAACAACTCTTCTACCCAAATCTTGACTGTGGCTTGCCAAATATTCAGCTGGAAGTAAGAATGAATTCATTCGCTTTGTGCTCTCAGCTTTGGAAGTGTCAAACAGCTATCAGTGTTTGAAGAAGCTTTATTTCTGGATAGTCCTGTCAAAAAGATTAACAAAGCACTCTTTCATTTATTGCCTATTTGCACTATGGATTTGCAGAATAGAAGACCTCTGGAGTATCTTCAATTTTATTCTAAATAAAACCCAGGGATAGCTCTTTTGGAAAACTGGAATTCAAGCAGATTGTCCATTTCCCCTTGCTGGATACAAAACCACAGACTGTAACAAAACACCCTTTTCATTCTGTTTTTTGCTTTCCCGTTGAATCTCTGTCCAAAAAAAAAAATGCAGACAGAACCTAAAATTTTGCTCTTTCCCTCCCCTGCCTACTAGGTACATACCAGCTCTGACAATTTCAGAGGTAACTTCACTTAAAAAAAAAATCTTAAAATGGTGCTTTTCACATGTGTATGGCCAAGTTTATTACAGTGATGCAAGGAATAAGCAGAAATGACATCATGCTAAGTGGATACAGATCTTAGAAGTCACGCCAAGGATGTTTAGGAAGGAATATCTACATGCTCAAGGGACAGAAAAAACATAGTTTATGATGTGGGAACACAGTTAAGCAATGGTGAATCACAGAAGTATTCCCTCTAGCAGGTGAGTTGCTACCAGAGTCCATCTGTAGACTCTTAGGTTGCCCCAGTTGCAGCATTTCTCTGAAGAGGCTTCACTCAGTGTTTCCCACCTCCTAAGGTGACTCCATGCTGAGCACATTCAGTTACTGGGGCTCAGCTGATAAGCATAATCTGCCAAGTAGCCTCAACTGGATGTGTTTGGCTGTAGGCATGTATTGCCCACCTCAAAACAAATCTTTTGGGCATTTCTATTCAAGGGATAAAGTGCTGGGAGCTGAGTGCTGGGATACTGTTAGCCTGTCCTTTTCTACAGACCTCTGACAGCTCTCTTGGGAGAAGCACTTGGGACGCACCTGAAGAAGGGATTTTTAATTCTGAAACTGCATGTGTGAACCTGCAGGAGTCTATGAAAAATAACTTCAAAATCTGTGCCCTCTGCATGTGCCTACCCTGTTCATTAGAAGAGGTTCCTGCTCCTGAAGTGAACATGACAGTAAGATTAACATATAATGCTAGACGTGAATCCTGCAATGGCAGCAAGGCCTAAAAATTTCAGAACACGCAAGCCTTGATAGCTTGGTATAACATGGAAAAATGAGCATCCAAGGATGTAAAGAAATTTCTTTTCCTCCTAGGGAATAATGGGTCAGCTGCTTCAGACTGATGTTTAGGGCAATTCAATTATTTTTTAGTAAAATATTTTAAATCTTCAAATGTAAAATGAAATAGCTAACAGAAAAAAACCCACGTGTTGAGATTCAGAGACCCAAATTTAAGAGTCATTTTGGGACATTAATGGTATCTTTCTATCAACACATGTACTCCAAAAGAAGAAAGTGATCAATAAATCATTGACATTTTGAGGGCAATTGATTATAACTTGACTGACTAGAAAAAGGAATTGCCACCCACTGTTTACCTTAACTAAAGTCCAAGAAACAATCCTTCCATCTGAGGAGACAGAGAAGAAGTTTGAATTGTTGTCCATGTCATCCTTCTGCCACTTGACCTTAAAACAAGAAGAAACAATAAGACAGTTCCAGTCAGCACCGGGCACTCAGCAGGATAGAGTCCCATGCCCTCAGCAGGGTCTTCTGAAATCCTTCCTAAAGAACAGATGATTTCCAACCCAGAGTGCATGGCAGGTATGAACACTTACCTCCACAGGCAGTTTCAGCTTAGTGTTGTCACTCACTTTCCTTTAGGATGCTCCAGCAAGGGGGTAAAGCCCCTCACTTAGAGACTCTGCATCTATTCATGGCCATCTCCCCCAGCAGTGACTGGATCAATGCCGTCAAGGACAGCCCTTGTGGGATGTCTGAGCTACTCACTAGCACCTTGCACTATGGCACAACACCATCCCAGAGACCCCCAAGACACCTCCAAACACTATGACCACTGCCACAGAAAGGTCTCCAGGCACTGCAAAAACTAACTCCTTCACATTTGATTAATTACTCCAAGTGCAGCGCCATATGCTTACCCTTCAGCCAGACAACCAACCTCAAATTAGCTTTCTGTTCCTACGTGGGGCACAGACAAGCCCTTGCAAGCAATGTGCGACAGGGGTCCTTGGGGAACTTCTGCTTCAGGGAGATGAAAACATCTCCATTAACATTGAAATCCTCCCTACACCTTCTGTCTGCCTGGTAAGGAAATTTACCTTTTGACTGTGACAGTTCAGCAGGAGACATTAGAACTCAGATAAATGGCTTACAGTTTAGAAGAGATATTTCAGTTAGACCAAAAGCATTAAGAATGCTCGATTTTCAGATCTGGGAATTCAATCAGAATGAGGGGAAAAGGATGACTTGTCACTGGGTCTGTCAGCACACACTCCTGTGGGCATCTGTCAGTTCAGGATGGGGACAATCACTTCAGAAGGTTCTGCTGAGCTTTTCAAAGGTATATCTGTTCCTGTCCAAACAATCCAGTAGATAAAGTTCCCTAAACATCATCCCATAAACATGATAAATGGGCATGATTATCCTAGAGCTTACCAAATACTATATCCATGACCATCTATTTATCTGGTACCTATTCCAGAAAACAAGTAGTATTCTCAATACTTCAATTACACAGATTGGGTATTCCTATGACAGTTCCTTGGGAAAACCTGTTAATTCTCTTTAGTAAAATTGTTTATACTGTTAAGTTCTGTAGAGCATGAAAATTCAGCAAGAGACTCAGCAACGAGTAGTTAACCCTCTAGAGAAAAGGTTTCCTAGCTATTACACACTACTCTGAGGAAGGAAAAAAAAAACTTAAAAGGAATCCATTTGAGAATATATCAAAATGCAGTTTCATGCCTGCAAGATACAACTGAAGAGCCTTGGATGGCCTATACCTTTGAACATCCTTGCACAGGTGAAATTGTAAATCTCCATGTGGAACCACTTCTGCTATCTGGCATTAAAGGAAAGGCATAATTCAATATGGCCCAGAATACAATGGTTAATGATAAAAAGACAGGTTCAACAGCACAGTGATTGCCAAGGCTGGCCATTGTGCACAAAATATGCTGGCTATATCTATTCCAGGAATATCTCCCTTGGATCATGAGCTACTGCTGACAGTGACAGACACCAGCGGCTGCCTCAGATGAAGGGTTTGGTGTAGTGAGGAGTTTTAATTCAAAGTGAGAAATGCAGAGCTCAGGGGGACTGGTTACAAAAACATGCCCAACATGCCTCATACTGGGCACAGAAAAAGGGTCATTTTTTCAGTCAGAGATTTTAAAAATGTCACTTTAAAACTGTCTGACAATAAGATGTTTTTGTATGTCCAACACAGCTCGACTCTAACTCATATTCTTTCTCGTCAGCTAACTTACCCAAATATTTGAGAAAAAGAGTCACGCTTCCCAGCCCATCACACCAGTGAAAAATACATGGATGAAGGTTCAGCAGCTGTAGTCCACCCCCATCACCCTGTTCATACACAACTGAGTCCTCATGTCTACACGAACACAGTGTGTTGCAGGAACCTCATCTGGAGGTGACCAACAACACAACTGCTATCATGAGCTGATGGGGGGTTTTCTCAATCCAACTCTTTTCAGCATTTCCCAAGCAAAGAGGTTTTCCCCTGGGTTTTCCCAATCCAAATACCCTCTCTCTGATGGAGACCTATTCAAGTTGTCTACTGTTGGTACTCGGTTAGGTGTCTCATCTACTTCTCTTGACCCACAGCTGACTGGATTCACCAGCCCCAGAGTGTAAGTAGGTTGACTTGCTCGGGGTACTTTTGCTAGTACATTCAGAGCAGTCAACAGTAGCTGAGTTAGGTACATATTGTGGACAGCTTGAAAACAGTCCCTCAGGGGCATCAGGCTCTGCCCTCAGATGACTATCAGCAGCTCTCAGTGATGTTAGCTTGAATTTCAGAAAAGAGAAATTTGCACTTAATACTTTCAATTTTCCTTCAACACCTCTGACACCTTAATAGTGTTTGTGATCTTTTTCCTCCTGATCTCTGAATCCCATAAATGCTTATTAGAGTAATTAGCCCTCATGATACTGCAATCAAGTCGGGCATCTGCTCAGAACTGGCCTTTTCTCTGCTCCCAGAGGCCTGTCAACATGGCACAACCTCCTGTCATGAGCAGCATCCACGCTGTGCGGGGTGGAGCACTTGAGGAGAGAACTAGGAAACTGTGTAGTGGCAAGAAGTTAATTCTTCCCTGAAGCATGTGATAATCAAACCAGGATTTGGGCTGTGTGAAATGATTTAAAGCAAAAGTTCAATTATGATACAGTAAGAGTAAAGAAGCACCTGAAAAAGGAAAGTGTATGCAAACAGCAATGAAGAGACAAGCAAACACAAAGCAGCAAGCATTTTCTGTCCCTGATCATGATGACATCTGTAACAAAAGCAAGTATCTGGCTGCCATTTTTACAGTGTAATCTTTAACCTGACTATTTTTGTAGCACAAAATTTGTGCGTGAAACTCATTGCTGTTAGAAGAACCTACCACTTTTCATTTCTTAAAGCCTGTTTATTTCTAAAGAAGTTGAGATTATTCAAAACCTGATTTATTAATAGATATTAAGACCGGCATGTTCGTTACTATGTACAGCAGGTTAGCAGGGCCATAATCCATTCATTTCTAGCAAGAAAATACTATCATTTTTATGTATGGCAGGTGGTAATGACTCCTGTGCAGCAGGAGATTAGACCATTTATCCAATCTGATTTGAACGCTCCTATGTTTCTGATGTCATTCCTATGAAAGAAGTAATGCTTGATCAGTTTTCATGGCACACAGGCTGTTAGTTTCTTGCACTGACACAATGCAATTGGTCAAAACCACAGGGGCCAGGAGGCTGATTTGAGCATGGTGCAGGCTCTGCCTGCAGTTCTGTGAGGTGACATCAGCTACTGCAAACACAGATCCCCCTGGCTCACCCTTGCCTTGCCAAAACTCAAGTGTGAGGTGCCACATGCAACACGTGCACATTGACTGATGAGCAATTCCTTCCCTTTCTATTAATTATCATTCAAGGAGCCCTTTGTTAGCATTGCAGTACCACGGCCCTGCTGACGGCCCTACACAAAATAAGAACATTTTACTTATCCCATGCCTGAAAAAGAAAATAATAAAATCTGCTATAGGTAGAGAAGAGGAAAGACAAAGGCATTATCAAATCCCCAGGTCACACTTATATGAACTGGCCAAGTAAGATGCTCAGATGACTTTGCCAGGCAAACAACTCCTTGGGCTGCTGAGGAAACTCCCTGCCAATATGACCTGGGGACAAACTCCTTCCAGTGCCAATCTGGCAATCAGTACACTCCTAGGCAAAGCCATCATGGCAATGCAGGGTTTGGAGGGACCCCAAAAGCATTTCTATTCTGCTCTGAGGCAAGATCAGACACTCTCCTCCCATTGGCGACAATTCACACAGGCTGCTCTCACAAGCCTCCAACAACAGGCACTCAACAACCTCCCTGTAGATACATCAGTGCTTAACTGCCCTGATACAGGAGATTACCTTTATCAAGAGTCAAGCCAACTACTCCTTACCATCTCCCCAGTGGACACAAAGAACAACAATTTATTCTCCTTTTTATAACAGTCTTCAAATAGGCAAGAAAAGGCTGTTGTGTCACTGTTCCTTTCTCCTTTTTTTTTCCACTCCAACTCAAACCAATTGCTCCTGGGTTCTGCCTTCAGGACCCAAGCCTTCCCCATTCCTGTTCTTTCCCTTCAGTCCTTCTCTCTGCAGCTGCAAACACACAGTACAGGGCCACCTTGAGGCAGGAGTTACAACCTCCTCTATCTTATATTCTTGCTAATTAATCAAAATGATACATATCTTTGTGTAACAGCATTGCATTGCTGGCCCCTGGCAGTGATCTGCTATACTCTTCCCTTTAGGCACCCTGCCTAAGCTGCCATCTCTTCTTTCATATCTGTTCATTTAATTTCCCCTTTCTAAATGCAGTATTTGTTCCTGTCTTTATTGAATTTCATCACATTGATTTTGGGAATCTCTTCCAATTTATAAAGATAATTTTGAACATAATCATGTCCTGAAAAGTGCCTTGTCCTTCCAAAGGGATTTCCCTATTCTGTAATTGGAGTGGTTTATGAAAGTATTGATCCAAAAAAAGATCAGAACTGACAGCTGGAGGGTCTCACTTGAAGCACCTTCAGAGTCTGACAGCGAGCTCTGTATAACTGCTCTTTGAGCACACTGCCTGAGCCACCAGAGCTGCCTCTTTATGGTGATTTTACCTAATTTATATTTCTCTATTTTGGTTACAAGTATGTCACTGTGTGAACCTGGATCAAAAGCTTTAGTCAAGTCAAGATGGATAGAGGTGATAATCTTGACTGCCTCTCTCTTCTTCATGAGGCCCATTTCTCTGAAACAAAGGAAAGAAAAGAAATTATACTGGTTTGACAATTTATTCTGGACAAATGCATGTTGGCTTCTCTGAATCACCTTATTATCTAGACATTTACAAACAGCATTGCCATTTATTCAAATGCTTTTCCAGTCTTCAAAATTGGTCTGCCTGGTCAGTAATTCTCTGGGTCCAACCCAATCATTTTCCTCCAGATATTTTTTCACTCCTTCCAGCCCTTTGAGATCTTTCCTCCTTTCCCTGGCCATGCTTCTCCTAAAAGCCAAAGTGCAGCCCAATGCACTGCTGTGCTATCATCCAGGCTTTGGCTGTCCCTGTGGCTGGCTTTGGATCCCTCTAGCCTAGGTGAAATTCAGACACTGTTTTCTGGGCTCTGGTACCCTGCCCATGCCACTGACCCTCCCACATGCAAGGACAGCAACTTTGAGGAAAGCACCTACAGAAAACTTTTTGCCAGACATTGGCTCTACAGCATCATTGAAAAGTGCTTTGAGATTGAGGACAGCAGACTATCCTATTTCAGTCTACCCATGTCACAGGTATATGAATGTGTGGGGGCCCTTATGGGACAGCAGAGTGATGCTATCCCTCATCCATGCCCCAGAGCACACCCCAACCCTGCCTCTGACTCGAGGTACTCACTCGGTTCAGATCTGTAAATGGACTTGCACATAAACACCAGCCTCTGTTTAAAATGCAGGATGGATGTAGACCAAAACCATTCTGAAATACATGTAATGGTCTGAAATTGCTCTGGCTACTTCTTTAAGTACTCCAGGGTATGTTTAAGCTGATCTTGCTGATGAGCAAGAACATGTCTCATCTAAATATTTTTTAACATGCTCTTTCCCTACTCTGACCTGTGCTTTTATCCTTTTGTTACATTAATCACACTAGGCAGCCAGTCTCAGACACTTAGTGTAAGATTAAACAGTACAACATCAAATATTTCATCCTTATTCATAACACTCAATACTAGCTGAAAGCTTGCTTTAGTAATGAGCTTATATTCTTCACTCCTTTTACTTCTAATATACTTCCCAAATATTTTCTCCTTCCCTTTCATGACCCAGGATAATCACAGCTCATTTGCAACATCCACTTACTCGTCATTAACTTAGCTTTGTGCTTTTCTCTAGTACTCAGTGTTAGATACACGTCTTTGTTCTGTGCCTGAAGCATTACTTTGTAAGTCAGCGCTGAGCTGATGTGGATGCACAGGCCCTCTCAGAGACCTTGCCATTCTGCCCAGCCCAGCAACTCAGAGAATTCACCCACCCGCTTCCTTAGCTGAACAGAGCCATGTAGGTCTCTTGTAGAAGTCCAGCTGTGCACCACAGGACCACAAGTGCTTTCCAGCCCTCCAGCCTCTCCCAGCCACCTTGTTTTCCCCCTACCTTGGGCACACACAATAAACAGTGGGATTTGGACAATTCTCCTTACATTCATACTGGCTGAAGACTTTTACTCAAGGCTTCCCACTGGCAAACATCTGCATCTGGATCAAGGAAGCAAACACAGCAAGGGAATTGGCTCTCAGCTCGCTCTAGATGTGCCTGCCCTGGCAGCAGAGCACCGACACAAACCCACTGTCCAAAACACATTTCCCATGTCTGTGTGCACCAGCCTGGGCCAAAGCAAAGTGCCAGCAGAGCTCTGGGGCTCTCTCAAGGTAGAAGAGCTGAACACGTGCTGTGATTTAGCAAGGGCCCAGGCTCTCATGGATGCCGTTTGGCTGCATCCATCGCACAGTAACCCAGGTCATCAGGTGACAGATGAACACTGTGCGGGTTCTTGCAGAGACAGACAGACCAAACTCCAACCAGGAATACCCATCCAAAACCAAACACATTATTCCAGCTGTTGGCACCTTTGGTCTGTATATTGGAGACTTTCTCCATTTTGCAGCTATCCTGTCTTTTAGCCCGTCTCAGTATCATGCTGAAGGCTCATCCTGAAGTGCTGATCTACAATAAATTGTTCCATAGATCATATCTACTGGAGCCAGTCTGATTTCCCCTGTGCTCTGGTGCAAATATTCTCCTGGACTCCCTTACAGCAGTTTCTGATTTGAGCTAAGACACAGTTCTCATTTCTTTCCTCTGTCACCTCCAAACGTGTTTCTTGTTGGCTCCTGACAACAACTTTCAGCAAAACAGCATCTAGAAACATCAAGTCATTACCAGCAGAGAAGAAATCTTTCACATTCTCCTCCTGCCAATGACAAATGACCATTTTTTTGTTTATTCTCCTCCCTGTGTAACTTGTCTCCGCTGTTTGCCAAGGGATCTGTTACTGTGAAAGTCTCCTTGGACACTCAGCTTATCCTGAGTCTGCTGACTTTTTGTTTTGCTGCAGCAAATAGTTTATTCCTCCTCATTGGTGAGACAAAGTAGTGCATCTACAACAAAGTCCCCAGATGCCTTCCATCAAGGACGTTGCCAGCTATTCTTCCTTTGCTGCTTATCATGTGCCCCAGCCTGGCACCGTAAGCCTGACACTTCCCAGAGGATCCTGTGCCAGCCACCACAAGCAAAGCCAAGCCCAGGCACTTTGAAGAGTATATGCAAGAAGCAAGGCTACTCTCCTGCAGTCAGTCACAAGAGACTCCCCAAAATTATTCACTTGCTCACCTAGAAAGCACAGGGTACTTCACTCACAGGCAAAGTAACTCCTGCATCAGTTTTTATACTTCAAGAGACAGACAGATTAAGTTTTAGAGGTGAGGAACAGGGCAGTGTCTGGAGTCCCTCCCCAGTGCCAACGTGGACAGCAGGACAAGTTTTCCAGTGTGGAGGTGGGAGAAAGGAAGACAGAAAGCTTCACTCCTCACCATGGTTAGTTGGGATAAAGGCAAAGAGTGAGCTAAATCCAGATGACTCATTTTGTCTGAAGGCAATAACAAAGATTTTAAAGAGCTGTGATAACTCAGTGAAGCCTGGTCAAAGATCAAAGCAGCCCAGTCAATCTCTTTGGCTAAGTCTATACTTGGTGGAGAAGCAGCTCCTGCATCCTAAGTGCACTTTGAGCATAAGATACCACTGGGGCAGGAGAAGTTTTGGCTGTGCTCTGGCTCTGTGCGGGTCTGGACTTCCCGTCAAAGATAAGCAGAGGTAGGCAGGCAGGGATGCCCAGCTGGTCCTTCAGTGAGGGGGACCAGGACCATGGAGTGACCAGCATGCCCATCTTGGAGCCAGCACAGCAGGGTACAGCACAAAGCGCTCCTGCACTGTGGTGCATGCTCAGCAAAAGAGATTGCTGGTCTGTATCTCTGTTTTTTGCCATTCCTGTCTATTACACTGGGAATCAGGCAGCATTTCTGCTGTGGAAGAGTAAGCAGTAAGAATGAAAAATCTCAAAAGTAATAAAACAAAATATAAAATGTAAAGAGCTTTGGTCAACACTCGTCCTAGAAGACATTAGTCCCTAATTTTTTTTCTCAGAAGCCCTGCTGCAAAAGCTTAGTCCCTGTTCACATCCACACCCCCGAGGTCTAGAAACAGTGCTGGTAAAAATGCAGTCAGTCAAGCCACAGCTAAAGAGGAGACCCCACACAAGAAGAAACAAGCCTGCTAAAAGCTCAGTTGCCACTGTCAGACTCATGAGTTTTTGCACATCCAGGAACTTCACGGTGAAAAGCAACCCTCGTGAGTTGGGGGACGCTATCACCTTTCTGCCACTGCCTGAGACACCTGCATGGAGAGACAGTTGGAGGCTCTTTTGGCAGAAAAGTGACTTTTCAGCTCAGGAGGCTGAATCTTGCATGGAGGCAAAATCAGATATTCCAAAAAGGTTCATCTGAGCCTCTTCCTCTCAGACTCTATTGGATAAAGGAAGGCAGGTCCCATAACAAACCATAAGTAAAACAGCTATTAACACCTTCCTTCTTTCAGTGCCATATAAAAGGATAAATTGCAATGAGACATTTAAAAAAATTAACTTTAAGGAGCTCAGGCAGATATATCTGATTCTGTAAGGCCTGATGAAATTCAGCCTAGGGTGCTTAAGGGAGCAGCTGAAGCAATCTCTGAATTTCACTGCAATTACCTATGAAAACTAAAAGAGAGAAGAGGTCCTGTAGGATATGAACAAGGCAAAAAAAGCCCCTAGGAAATCCCAGAAAACAAAACCTGTCTCAAAGGATAGGTTAAAGGACTGTGGATGAGTCAGCCTAATGCTGAACTTTGAGAGCTGGAACAAAGTATTAAGTCATCCATATATATGTACAGCATAAGAAGATAAGGAACAGTGCACATTGTTTCATCAAAAATGACCTGGTCAAACAGAATGTATTTCCTTCCTTTTCAGGGTAACAGGCCTAAAGGAAGGACTAGATGTGTTTTACCTTTAATTTTGTAAGGATTCTGGAATACTCCCTGTGATGTTTTCAGAAGCAATATAAGGATTTACTATTAAGTGGATGAGTGCTTTAATATAAATTTCCAGGAGTTTAGTCAGTGATTTCTTGACCACTTGGGGGAACATTTCTAGATGGTCCCAAAAGGGAATATCCTAGGTTCAGTTCTATACAATATTTTCATTAGTAAGTAGCATAGTGAATTGCAAAATACATGGAATGTTTGCAGATGGCAGAGCTGAGAATCAGAGGATTCTGCTAGGATCAGATTTCAAAGTTATCTCAACAAACTGGAACAGAATCTGAAAATAATAGGTGAAATGTGATAAAGACAAGGGGAGAGGGACACAGACAGGAAGAAGAAAGCATATAAACATGTAGAAATTAGGGAATTTATGGCTAAGTGACAGTAGTGCAGAAAAGGATCAGAGACTGGTGTGGGAATTAGCAAAGTGATACTGCTGGAGGGTGCAGAAATCCTTTTCTCATGCATTAAGAGGTGTGTACTATGTAAGACACAGTAGGCAATGACTCCAGTCTATCAATACAGGTGAAGACAGCTAGACTGCCCAGTGTCACTTTGAAGAATGCACTTCAGGAGTGATAACACAACATCTGTGATAGCATGAGTGGAAGAAAAGGACACTCTCAAGGCCTCTGCTGCTTCTCATTTCTGTGATTCACAAACAGCTCACCACTTCCAGAAAGGAAGGTTTAGTCTGATTTTAAATTCAGTCTCACCTCTCACATGTTTACTGCATGTCATGTTCAATCACACTGTGACTACTTCATTCACTGCAATAGATGAGGCTACTTTGTATAGCAAACAAGTCTTTTCAGTGTGAGTAAAAGCTGATGGAGAGAGATATATGAAAATTACTTGTTATGTAAAAATAAATTCATTGAAAAATGTTTTATCTTAAAATCTGTTTTCTTTTAAATGCAAATGTTTCAGCTATGACAGTAATCTGCAGATAAGGGAGCTGCTAAGCAAAGAAGGGTTCTGAGGGCTATTCTATCCTTTTTAGAAAAAGTTATTGACATTTTACCATGCAAGAAGATAGAATGGATCAGCTCAATGTAGTTAGAAAGTAAAGTTGCTCCCATGACAGAAGCCACTGCAGAGGTAAGGTCTGCAAAGAATAACTCTTTCTAAAGGTGAACCAGTAACAGTTAAATACGTGGCTGAACTGTTTGCCTTAGAGAGCAAATGGTTTAGAAATCTGGTGAATAGCAAATGTTCAAAGATTCCAATGCCTTTCAGTCAGTTTGGGCTTCCTGCATTTCTCTTACATCCTTAATGAGCAACTCTGACCTAAGGTACTCCCTGCCATCCTATCCTATCCTACCTGTAGCAGCAGCAGGGATTTACTCAGATGTCTCCTTACTTTACCTACTGTATGTTTGTGACAATAGATATGTCAGTTTGAAGGGCCAGGATGGGTGACAGGTTTGGTAACTGCAGACTGGCACTGAAACAAAGGTGCTTCATCTACCAAAAATTTAGGCAGCAACCAAAGTAGTCAGCTTGGCAGGACCACATCTCACCAAGCAGAGATGCAGGAGGATGAACTCCTTCAGCAATGCTATGACAACCAAAACCTTCTCAAAACCTCCTGGAACAGAAGACACAGCCCAGCACTGCCTGGATGCTCCAGAAGCAGCCCTCAACTGCAGACTGTCATCATAGGCATGAGACTGGATGATGACTTTGTTCACAGGTACCAGCAAATTCCAGGCCTATCTGGTGGAATTTGCTACAGACAATGCTAGGAACTTTCCATCCAATAAATTTATGAATTCTTCTCTTCTAGCAGCAGATGGCTACTTGCAAATTTTACTACAAGCATTCCTGAAGTTTTCTTCTCCAAAGTCCTTAAAAGCTTCCTGATAGCTGATGGAAAAGAGCTAGATGAGTTCACCAGCAACAAGGAAACACTCTAAAAGAAACTCCCACATCTTAGTTAGTCCCACAGACACTCCTGTTCTGAAAAATACTGCTCTCCTACACTTAGATCAAATGCTCTCCACCTTGATAGCATCTTCCTGGGACTCAGAGCTTCAGGCACCATGTCTTGAGCATCAAGGAACTCAGGGGTGCAAGATCAGCAGAGAGGAGCAGAGAGTCAGGCCCACTGCATCAGCAGGTTCACAGATCATCCACAAATTTGGGGCACAGATAAAGGATAGCAAAACCTCTCCTACTAAAGACCACATTTGGTGATATTGGGAGGGACCCATCAGTAAGAAGAGAGCATGATCATGGGAGTGCCACTGATGCAGGGCAAAGGCCCAGCCTGAGGCTTGTGCATCACGTGCTTCAGAGACTCAGATTTATCTGAAGGAAGTAGAGCTCAGTTATAAACAGCGCTGGATAAGGCTGGCCCTCCTTTCAGTTTGTTTGCTTCCTGCTGGGATTCGGATGCTCTGCTTCGCACAGCGTTGCAACAGGAATCTGCTTGCTTATTCCTCTCGCAGCACTTCCCAGTGTATTTATTAGTCTGGCATGTTAACAGCCAAGGAGAGAGGAAACAGGCATTAGACTGTCACCTGTCTGTCCCATTAGGAGCCATGTTCCCATGTCAGACACAACACGCAGCTGAATGACGGGTGCCAGAGGCCAACAAAGCTCAGGGGTATTTGACCAGCTGCAATTCACAGCTCTTGGTTTCAATTTTGACTGTGCTCACGGAGCAAAATTTCCAATTTACAGACAAAATATGAAGTTTCCCACTCCATGTGCAGGAAAACCAGACACACATAGCAGGCAGGTTGACATCCAAACTCCCAAGGTATCTGATGGTGCTAAAACAGAGACAGCATCTGACAGAAGGTTCTCATCACCACAAGATCAGCAAGGATTGGGAAAGACAGCCATGGGGCCTGTTGGGTGCTGAGAGTCCTGGGCACTACATCAAGCTATGGCAGCTCCCCATGGCCCCAGGGATGGGAGTAGGGTGGGAGCCATCACCAGCCCCGGCTCCCTACATCTCAGTATGTGTCAAAGTGACGTTGCCTGCACCATCTCTGTTCAGCTTCTCTCTCACTCTGCCATTATCGCTCTCTTATTTTTATTTCATCCTCTTCAGAGCAGCACTGTGTTGTCTCAGGCTGTATTGGAGCCATTAAGACCCATCAGTGTATTTATATACACTATAAAACAGTAGAACAAGATTCAAAGATCCAAGCAACCAAACAAATGCATTACAACTTCTCTGCTATTTTAAATCTCAGGCTAACATTTTCCAACATCCCAAGGTTTTCATGAACTTTTAAATTTTACAAGTGAAGTTTTCTCCACAAACTAGCATCAGTGCAACTAAAGGGCATGGAAAATTTCTTATATTTTGCTTGCAGACACCAGAAAAGAAATAAACAACCTGAAAACCCAAAATAAGATGGTTTGGATCTAAAGTAAAAGGAAGAGAAGGGAGAATAGCAACACGTTACAAGAGGAGAATCTACTGAGCAAGGAACAGTGAGAGCAGAAGGTTCAGCATCTGCATGAAGTACAGGGAGAAATACAGCATCCAAGCAGAAAGAGCTCATTTTTAGACAAACATTACATGACCTGCGAGGGATGCTTTGCAAGACAATTTCTAACCCACAAGAATCCACATCCAAGGAACAATTTAAAAACAATCAGTTACAGAAAATGAATCTCCAGAAGATACAGTTAGATACCATCTCAAAAACACACCATCAAAGTTAAAGGATCAAGGATTTTATTCATTATTGTGAAAGACATTTGGACACTTACCTTGCCAAACCTTAGAGTGGTTTGAAAAGTGTCCAAACTCTTTGAACAACATACAAACATGCTGCAAAAGGCTTTATCCACCATTTCTGCCACAGGAGTGCCTTGCAATTTCCAGCATCTCCACAATGCCTAAATGAGCCCAAAGCTTCTGTGTGAATTTCTGGGACCCCGCAGAGCCTTTCCACAAAACAGTAAAACTTAACTCCATGGGAGACAGGATTTCCTCCAGCAGGGCTGTGTCTGTGTGTCTGTAGTGAGTTCTCCCACTAACAAGGGACAACCAGAAGGCTGTTGATCTTAACCTTGATTTCTACCACAAGCATATAGCAACTCTTCCCAAGCACAGCCCTTCCTGCCCAGTTCCCTCCAGGAGAGGCTGAGGACATGACAGGTGCATTGGCCACTAAGTAACTCATGGTGCTTCTGCAAGGGATGTGGAGTCAGGTCCTCAGCAGACTGGCACAACTCCTGCTCTTCCTGTTAGTGTATGCAGAACTGACTGTAGGGAACAGGGCTGCAGCTAAGGACTGCTCCAACAAGGAAGCCTCTGATGGATTGAGAGCTCCAGACCCCAAATGCATGTTGGCTGGACCATGGCTGCCTTTCCCACTCCTCTGTACTTCTGTGCAAGCACAGAATGAGTGAAGTGACCTCTCTGGTGAGGATACAGTGGCCTCTTTTATTCCTGGGATGTCAGAAGTTAATTAGACTTTTTCCCCTGTTTGCACTGGGCCAGATATGCAAGGCAGGGCTGGTAGCATGAAAAATGTAGTAGAAAGCTGGAGCTGAAGAGAAAGGCCCCCTGTGCAAATATTGCACTGACCTACTATAAGAGACACACAGTTGTCTTGCAATACTGTACAAGTTTGGTGTTAAATGCTTCTCACCATCAGGTTTATGTTCTATTTTCCTTTCAAGCTACATTCTCCCATTTGCCAGCCCACATCCTGATGCTCCTCATCCCTATCTTGGGTCCAGCCTCCTTGATTTCAGGTCTCTATTGCTTTCTTTTCTTCTCCAGATTTCTGTTTCTCCTCTAGAGTTATCCAGTAGCAGTACCCTCACAGACCTGAATGAGAATTTTTTCACTGAACTACCCCCAGCAAACACCTATTTTGTGCTTCTTAGCAGTGAAGGCAACAGGAAGGGTGTTGAGGCTGTTCTGAGACAGCTGATCTTTATTCTGACCTTGATAGCAACCTTCTGTCTTATATTTTTCTTTTATTTCCTTTGCATCAAACAATTTGTTTGCCTGAAGCCAAAGAAACAAAATATTATGTGAAGCAGTAACATCTCAGAGGCAATGCAAGCTGCAAAATCTGTTTGTCTGACTGCAGATGACAGATTTAGGAGAATGCCCGTCATCAGAAATGAAACAATGTGCTGGTGTGACTGTGGATTACAAACAAAATGCTTTTTTTTCTCCTAAGTGCAGCAAATATGATCATCTTCCCAGAAAGGGCTTTTTTGTGCAGCTGTGTGCAGCAGCAAGCCATGCTGACTTTAAAGGGATTTTCATCTACTCCATCAGCAAAACAAGACTTCAGTGTGTCTGAGGTGGTTTCAGAACTTGCTAAAGTTCAGTGTAGACTTATTTAGGGACTTAGATTGGAACACAGAAAGTAGAGATGAAGAAGGGATCATACAATTATAGGGCAAACTCTAGCGAGCAAGTTTCAGGTGTGTTTTACCTGGCTTACATTTGAGATGGGACTTCTGAAAATTCTACTGGGAAACTATTCTGCAAGCTGACACTTCTTTTAGTTTCCTTTTGCAGTTTGCAGGCTACTACCATCCTGCTTTGTCCTTTTTGTTCAAACCATGAGCATCACATCTAACCTGAGTTGCATTTGGTGAAGAATTAGCCAGCAGTGGCCAGCCTTTTCTCTTCCCATACACGAAAATAAGGCAGAAAATAATTCTCTCAGGATGCCATCTGAAGCTCCATGGCATCGGCTCCTCAGGGAGGCCAAATCAGCTTCAGTAAATTAACAATGAACAAAGGTGCTTTTCTAACCAGTGATCTCTCCATAGCAATTCCAAACCACGCTGTGACTGCAGAGATTTGCTTTAAGCACAGCCAAAAGAAATGTTCCCTTTGCAGATCTTAGGGTCAACACTCTGCAGTGACAATTTAGTCAGTAACTCTGATGCTAAGCAAGTAAAAAAATAATTATTTCTAACCCTCTGTAGCAGTGCTGGCTCTGTACAAGCCCAGCAGCAAGCAGAAATAACGTCCTTTGACTTGATGTGAAAGTGAACTAGAAGCACAGATTGAAAACAAATTTGTCAAAAAAGATGTGTTTTAGGAGGGAGACTGAACAACAGAAACGTTGACACTGCAGATAGTTTCAGTTATCAATCCCTGTTTCTGACCTGCTGCAGCTTTCAAATGCTTCAAACCTAAAATGTAGAAAGGTATGAGAAAAAGCAGTCTTCTCAGCTGTAAATAAACCCTAATCATAATCTTTTTTAAAAAAAGAAAGGAGAAAGTAAGAACAAATTCCAAAGCTAGAAAGGGGAGAGGCTCCATGCTGACAGCCCCTTCCCAGCACAGTTTCATTTCTTCCCAGAGGATACTGCTCTTGTGGGCTCTGGGTGCCAAAGTCTAATCCAGTTGTTCCACTTTGGCACCTTCATTAACATCCACTGCCAAGCCCTGGGATGTGAGCCATTGGCTCAGAAAAATACACTGACCAGGGACTTGCTTTGTAGGCTTACTCAGAGATGATGGGAGTGTGAGGATTTTGCTGACTATTTGAGCATTATGTTGATTAAAGTAGGGTTTAGTTTAACAGCACATAGGCTTTTTCCCAGCAGAACATGACAGTTTTGACACAGTTTCACAGGAGGTGACTCCTTTTCAGCTGGTGTTTATATTCAAAGGCAGAGGCCTGAATTCATTGACCTGGAGACCATTTCTAGTTCTGTGCTGCTGTAAGACCTAAGGTTATGCACAGCATTATGCACACTGCACTGCAGGCATACACATTCACATGTCTATGAACGTGTTTATTCCCTTCTGGATTTGGATGCTCATCGATCAGTAGCAAGCAATTAGAGATGTGTAATTTAAAACAAGCCAGAATTTTCCATTATTCACAATGTAGTAGCACTTAATATAGAAGACAATTGCCAAATCCATAAGAAACCATTGTTACACTCTTTAAAAATAGGTATACACTCTTTAAAAGTGGTATTAGGCAGAGAAACACTTTCTTAGGTAACAGAATTAGAAAATGCGTATTATTTTGTTTTCCTGTTCATAATGGGCGATATTACATCAGCTTTGTTTTATGCAAATGTACTGAGATATTACTAAGTCACTGAAGATGAAGCAGCACAAGAAAAGAGCTGTCAGTCTGCTTTACTCACTTCCCATTTTGCTTCCATTGTGAAAGGGCTGTATTGTTTCTAAAGGAAGAAGCCAGGCAGTCCAGAGAACAAAAGCTAATTGTTTGGGAGAATTTTGTTACTTTTCTACTTTGTTCACTTTTTCTACAAAAGTGAGGTCCAGGATCTAGACAAAGACGAGGCTTCAGATTAGTTGGGATGTTGGTGAGCTAAATATGAGAAACAAGGCATCACTTTCTAGAATCATTTAATGCTGAATGAGGAATAACAATCCAATGTCTCAGCCTAACAGATAGTCTGTGTTGATTTTCCTCCCATCAAATGGAGCAAAAACCTTTTCTAAATATTTTGGCTGATATTGACAAATGCTTACATTTCAGATCTTTCCAACAGAGGTACAAGCTCTCTGGATTACTGTACAATCACCTAACTACAAACTTTGCTCACTAAGTTTTGTAGCAAGTAAAAAATCCTAAAGTTTAGTAAAAATATTGGTACTTTAATCACAGAATCACAGAACGGTTTGGATTGGAAGGGACCTTAAAGGCCATCTTGTTCCAACTCCCTTCCATGGGCAGGAATTACTTCCACTAGGCCAGGTTGCTCAGAGGCATTTTCTTATTGCAGGAGAAAACTCAGAATAATTATTCTTAGCACTCAATCTGTGAAATAAAAAAGCAGGGACTACAGTCTACTCATAGCTACACCTGTCCCTATCCATGATGTATTTTCTGTCCTTTTCAGTGGTATCTTCCTAGAGTGCCTGATGATTTTTTTCACTTCTGAGCCACATTGTTGCCAAGTGGCACACACAAACCTACCTCTAAATACCCCATACAGGCTGCCTCCAGTCCTGAATGTACCTGCTTCTGGTCTGAAGGGATGAAGCTGCTAATAACAGCCCTTAAGCTTACCCTGTCCTTCCCAATTCCATCTGGGGCACAAATGATATGGAATTCTGGCATCTATAGTGTGCAGTAACAACTGCGACCTCCCATAGCATGCTGCAGTAAGGCCATAAAAAACTGCACATAGGACTTACTATTTGGCCAGGCTTTTCTGGAACCCTAAATGGCAGTGGGAGAAGCTCAGAGTTTTCTCTGCGTGTGTGTGTGTATGTGCCTGCCTGACACACTGTATTACAATAACAGCCCATGGCTGGGGTACAATGTTAACCTGGAAGAAGAGATGTAATTATTTGCTAGAGGAAAAGCTTTGGACAGACAAGCAGGAAATATAAAATTCAGGCCTTCTCTGAAATGTTACATTTGCATAAACTCTCTCTTTATAGCAAGCACAGGTCTTGCTCTTGGCATATTCCACATTCATCTGCAGTTTCCATCAGGTTCCCTTGATTTCTTGGACTTATACTGGAAGATGCAATAATAAGAAGCCATGGCTGGGGGACAATCCACACACAGCATGTGCCAAAGTACAAGGGACATTGACACGTGACTGTATTAGCCAGCCTAAATCAGGTGGCAGCAATAGTTACAGCAGCAACACCTGTAGCCTAGGCTGGCAAATCAAATACACACCTCTGCACCTCAACGGGCTTATACAGACCATGTTGAAATAGATGCTGCCACAATTCTGCTGCTATAAATGAGATCAGAAGCACATATAACCTACAGTGCTTCAATCTGGGCTCAGATTACATCGTAGACATAACTGCAAAGTTAGCTGGATGTAGCAGCATATTCACCCTGATCTTTCACAGCACCATCCATCTGGTGGCTCTTTGTGACAGACGCCAGAGTGGCATCACTTTAAGAGCATCACCTGCACATCACAATTCTTAATTCACTAGAGTACTTCAGGATCAATTACAAGGTCAACTACAAGGTAGTGTGTCCTGAATCATACTGGCAGCCAGTTCCACAGGCAGCTGCCCCTGGATTTATTGTGCCCAACAGGTCTCTTTTAGAACTGATATACTTGTTTTATACACAGCTTATGACTTGCTGCCCTGCGATTTTCTATTTGGAACATAAATAGCATTGCATGCTGGTATATACGATACAGCTCTTCTCCAAAAAGAAGTAATTCATAATAATAAAAACTGAGAAATGATTGTTTATAGTAAACTTTTGCTCCCATGCTTAGTTTCTGTTGGGAACCAAGGATTCATGCAGTTGCTTTGCTTTTCTGCATATTGCAAAATTAGTTTGAAAAAAGAACTTAATAATCAACCAGAAATGCATATATTAAAACAACACCTTTCTCCATACAGCACTTTTCCAGCTGTGCCCAAACTCTGTCCTATTTAAAGCCCATTTAGAGGAAAGGAAAAGCAGCCTTACCTGCCACACTGGCCCTGAGTGCTTTCCTGACTCAGCACTGCTCTTGTAGCTGGGCTGGGAGGTTTCCTTCCTCAGGTTGTAGATGGCCACATTGCCATCATAGAAGCCCACTGCTATGAGGTGGGGGTGCTCACTGTTGAAGTCCAGGCACATGACTCCACTGTCGCTGCTGAAGATGTACTCTGGGAAGGAGGGGTTCTTCAGGGTGTAGAGCAGGACCATGCCATGGCCCTGCTTCATGAAGTCATCTAAACAAGGAGATGTTAAATCAATTTCCAGCTATTGAAACATACAATCTGACAGCAGCCAGTTATGCCTAAAACCCCTGAATGCACAGTTATGTGGGAAGGGCATCAGTCACAGGACCAAATGGTCACACTAGTGTGCCTACATCTGAACATCCTTTATACCGCTGATATATCACTCCCACTAAGGATTCCACTAACATTGCAGACATACAGGTTGAACCAAGGATACTGTCATTTCAGTTTCTGTATTGGCAATATTTGATATTTCAGTCTCCACTGCTTTTTCAAAGAAAAGCATTTCATTAAAGTACCTGTAAAGCATCATATCCATTGCTATTACTCGTTAAGTGGACAATATACAAGTCACAACTGCTTTATTTTCTGTTGATGTCCAACATCTCCTTGTTTGGCACAGAAACTCCTTTTTGGCAAGACTTTCCATTCTCTTTTCTATTTACTTTCACCTTTCCTTTGCACTGCTAAAATTAGCTCTCCCTATTCTCAGTAGGACCATCTTTCTTTTGTGTTTTTTACTTATCATGCCCTGGTTGCCTCTGCAATTCTCAGGGTTTTTTGGTGATGTAAAAAACAATTTCCAAATTCTCTGAAAGGGGAAGAAAAGCTGTCGATGTAGATAAGCTCTCCAGAAACAAAGAAGGAACTTTCCTAATCTATGAAAACAGTGCTGTCTCTGAGAGTATCCTAGCCATCTAGTGCTTTTTATTACTGTCAATGCCCGCAGGCACCCAGTATATGGGAAATAAATTCTGCTTTCTGTGCTACAAGTACTCCGTATATATCCTATTTCCAGAACAGTCCTCTTCTTTTAAAAATGCTTCCTACGTCTCTTCACATTTTGTGCAATCTGCAGGATTAGGACTTGGCAAATGTGTACTCCAGAGATAACATTAACTTTAGAAAACTCCCCTTAGCAGTAAGCTGATCCCAAATCAGCATGCTGATAGAGACTTTGTGTACGTCAAATTTATCAGGGCCACATAGAGAGAACATTCAAGGAACCAGCAAAGAAACACATATCAATAGAACTGCTGCTTTGTATTTGATTGTGGAAATATTCTCTGTTCACAAGTCTCTCCATGCTGGTATTAGATGAGGGAAATGGCTTCTTCACTGGGCAGAAAGGTAAGATTCCAAAACTGGCATTACTTTAAACATATCTGAACCCAAATAACAATTTAAACATTTTTTTTTTTATGAGGGGAAGCTTATTCCTAGAATTCTAGCTGAACATGTTTTCTCCATCAGAGATTTGCCCAGTTCTTTTAATTCACGGAATTGTCTTTGTCCTTAGCCAAGTAATGTCATTGAACTGGTATTTAGTTGAGGTCCATCCACAATAAGGATGAATCCATTCTCTCCTCAGGAGCAAAAACACTTGGGAAGGCTGTGGAAATGACCACCTGGAGTGACTCAGAGCAGAATGGACTATGAAGTCAAATCAGCCTTTGAATCCAATCTGTTTCATGATCTTATTTCTCCTGGAGTGTGCTGACCAGTCAGGTATATTTTCAAAAAGTCTATGGAGCACATTCATTTTCTATTTGTTAGCACTGTGCCAGGGAGCCTTGGAGAGCTGTCCCCCATCACCCTGTACAGACACCAGAAGAGACACCTCCTCAGAGGGTAATTCAACCACCAAAGATCTGAATTGGGTTTTGGAGGCTGTTCTCTCCCCAGTGATCTGGCAGGAACATAGGCCAGCCACATTCTTCAATTAGAGGTGATAGAGCAGGCCTTTATCAGCTGAAATAGCCCAGCAGCTTCACCGACTGAAGCAACTTCCACCTGGAGGTTAGCCTGGCAAGGGAAGAGCAAAGCCTTGGGAAAAAGCTCTGGGAGAATGAAACACTTTGCAGATTACAACACCCAAATGCAAGTCTATGTGTGGCTGCCTGTACGCTCAGAGTCCAAGCTCCTGCCATCATCAGTAGAGACCAATCAATCCACTTCACTGAGTGCAGAAAATTCACTTCAAAGGCAAGTAAATCTCCTGATTTACTCCCTGTGCTCCACTGACTGTAATAACCACCACTGACTTGGTAAACCCACCTTAATACAGGAGCTGCATCCTACTCATTATGTTATTATTATGTTATGAAATATCGTGGATGTGGGTTAAAGCACAGATGTGTGAACACCACACATAAGTCTGAATAATATGATTGCTAAAATACAGCCTATTCCTCATGAAAGGCAACGTGAGGAGACAACCCCACAATTAACACTGAAACAAGTTGCATAAACCCCAGTAAAACCTTCTGGAATAGGCAGATAAATCCATTTTAACAAAGGGTGAGTTCTCACCCAGAATACTAAACGGTTACGTACACGTCATACACGTTCTTTAATAAATAAATGAAAATAGCTTTTTTCATTAGTGATATTCAGTGTTCCAGAATGGCAGGGACAGCACATACTCACAGCAGCACATCTGTGGTATAGCCTTGAAGAGCAGCATTATCAAGAGAAAGGTTTTTGGTTTTCAGTAAAAACTAGCACTGCACTGTGCCCGAACATCCTGTGTAGTCAGTCTCTTGGCATGCAGGTAGCTCAGTGAATCAATGTTAGAAGACCATGGAGCACACTGTCAAGCAAAGGGTACAGACCCAAGAGATGACAATGGTGATTCCACTGCTGGAAGTGAAAGCAGCAGCTTCAGAGACAGCTGCTCTGCACCACATGGATGCACCAGCATGTACTGTGATGCCCCATGCAGACCCACAAAGTGCAAACTGCCTTTTTTTTCCTGAGGTACAAGGGCTGGAGATATTAGAGATATTAGGCAGTTTTTCTGATAATCAGTGCCAGCAGGGCTTGTTCTTTACAGGAGGACAAAAGGCAGCACAGCAAGAAGAGGAGAGTGAATAGGCTCCTGCCGTAGTGAGTTGCATGTCATGAAGATCCTCAGTGTTCACGTGAGCAGAGGCTAAATTTCAGACACTGACGTGTAATAACTGTATGTGAGAAGAAAAGTTTTACTAATGAAAGATGCAGATAGTGTGATTACTGGTCTCAGCGTGGAGAACTGAGATTGTAAGTATCTCCTGCAAACAGAAATAGATTTCAAACCAACTATTGACACTGTCTAAAATGTTCCTCTGCATTTGCATTTAAAGCTGGACACATTCACCCCAAATCTTTTTCAGAAAAATACTGATTTAGTGGTAGGAAAGTATCCCAGAATATCATTGTGATATCACCAAATAGTTAATGCGAAACAGAAATCTAAAAAGCATCTAAATCTTTTGTTCTGATGCTTACTGACTGTTATAACAGATTTTCCATTTATATTATTTCTTTTAATTAGAATTTAAAAGAACCAGCAAATGTTCAATATCAGACCAAAGTATTTTGTTTGCTGGAGGTGTATATCATTTTTTTGGTTTTTGGTTTTAATTTTATTTACATCTTTCCCTCTTGGTTCACCAACGAAGCCATGAGACATACGTGGTTTTCCTTGATTTCCTCCAAAATGCTTAGTGGCTGAACCGGTATGCTCAACACATCGGTATCCTCAATTTAGAAAGTATAATGCTTAGGATAAATCCTGCATTCACATAATACATCTCAGTGTGGGGATCCTCCATGGTCATGAGTTAAAGTAGGTATTTTTACTACACAAGAAGCCAGTGCTCCAGTTTCTTGCATGATGAACTGGCAAATTACCTTCTCTTTGGAGGATTTAAAACCCAAAACACTGCAGCCTTATATCTTCGATCCTATGATACAGGATCTTTCTATAAATCAAGTCTGCCAGCTGTCTCGCTGATATCACTTGGAACAAGATATCACCATGCTAAAAAGAGCTACTGCTGCCTAAAATCAGTCCTGTCTCTTCCAGGAGTCTATCTGATTTAAAAAAAAGAAAAAGAAAAAGATGGAGAGATACATTTGTGAACAGCTGATTGTTTCTGACCATCACAGCTACACAAGCATATCTACTCTCCTTTCCCAGATATGCTCTGTTCTGATGAGCTGGCTGGCTGGGGCTCTATCCTTTAGGCTTGAATTTCTTGGAAGCCAAGCTGGTTGTGCTCTACATTTGGTTAGACAATCTCCTCTGGGGAGGAGAGATTAGCTTCAAAGACAAAAATTTTGGTAGCCTCAGCTACTTATTTGTCTTTCAGATATTTAGAGGACAAAAAAGATCAGCAAACTTCTCCAAGCAAATTGAAGGTCTACAAAACCCTGAGCACAATCTAAGAATATTCCTGTGCTTCCATCTCCGTGGCATAGACTTAGCAAGTCACAAATTAGTGACTTTTCAATACATTTTTTTTTCTATCATTGAGCAAACTCTGTGCGCAGGGCACTGAGCACCAGCTAATCTAACCTGCTGTGAAACAACCTGGGTGAGCTTGCACTGCTCTTTCACTTGCAAGACTCTCTCCTAATTTAAAGGCTTATTTAAATAGCTCTGCCAACTCCACACTTTGCTGCAGTCGCAGAATTGGTGTGCTGCAAGAAAGGAAACAGCTGGCACTTCGAGCTTAACTGTGTGCCAATAGCTCCGAAAAATCAAGGAAAGAACAAATCTTTCCAAGCGCCCAGAGAGTTTGGGCATGTGCTGAATGTTGTTTCAAAGGCTCTTTGAGTAAAGTAATAACTGGAAGTTTTATAGCACATCAGAGTGCTTTAAGCCTGTATATGCAGCACTTTTTTTTACAGAATGAGAAAAGGCAGTGGAGGGGACTGCCAAAGACACCACAGCAAGCTAGAATAACAGGGAACAGAGCTGGGACTTCACAGCTCAAGAAGACCCCATCACAGGATTCCTGATAAATTTAAACCAGTATCACTGGTGCTCATTCTGTTCCTACCACCTAAAATGCCCAGAAGTTCTCAAGTATCCTGTTGTGTTGATATGTCCCAGATCACTATGGATCTGGCTGTAAACCATACTGTGGGCAGGGAAAAGACTTCCATTGAACTTTCAAAACAGTTCCTTCCCAGAAAAGAAAATGTTTTGAGAATTCACTGCTTCATAGCTCAAGGCCAGAAGGCGTGGCCTCCTCTACTTCACAGCTCAAAAATGTTACTGGCATATCCTGTTTTGAGCCTGATAACTTGGTTTTGGCAAGTATATGCACATTTCATTTGAAGATCTCAAAAGATAGAGAAGCCACTGTTTCATTTTGCAGTTTGTTTCAACATTTGATCACTTTGAGTGATTTAAAAAGTGCACATAATTCCTTATTTGACCTACTTGGCTTTTCACTGCTAATTCTCACTATGCCTACCTTGACTGAATAAAAGACTTCTTTCATGTCTGGTATTTCTCTTCATTAAGATACCTTAAAACTGAATACTAGTTACCTTTCAGCATACTTTTGATAACCATCACACCCTGAACTCAAAAATCCCATTTATTTTCACCAGCACTGCATAGAGAGGGCTGCTCAGCAAAAAGCGAGAAACCAATGCGAGCTTTGCCACACCAGCCAAAGGCACTGTCTTCCCATCTGCAAAGAGAAAGCCACTTCTCAAAATGATGTGGAGAAGAGTAGAGTATTAAGAAACTTGCCAGAGATTTGTGAAGGATATCACATGACTAGGACTTATGCTAGGGCCAGACAAAAATCATTTCCAGTCCAAATTTCAATGGAATGTTGTCCTCTCTCCACTTTTAGGGCATCCTCTCCAACTGTTTAATCAACTTGAGATGCTTTCTGAACTATCTACATTTTTCTGCACGCTTTGAAAAATGTTGGCTCTGGAACCAAATGTAATATTCCAGTATTGGTCTCACTAATGCTCAAATCATATCTCTGCTGCTACTCAGGATTCCCTGTTTGCACACCAGAATCATGTTCAGCCTCCTTGCCAAGATATCACACTGAGAACTCAAATTTCTTACTTGTTCACAAAAGTGAGAGGTTTTTCTCTTTTTTTCTTTTTTCTTTTATCTTTTTTAGAGATGCTGCCTTCCAAAACACAGCACTCTTCCTTGTCTAGAGAGGTATAATGTTATATTTGGCTGCATTAAAATGCATTTGGTTTGAATAATTCCAGCTTACCACAAGATTAATCATTCTGTACGACAGCTCTGTTCCCAGTACGATTTACAACTTCACCTGCCTTTTCATCAGTCACACATTTCATCTGCTGTGAGTTTACATTCCCATCCAGAGGACCAAAGAAAACAATGCCTAGCTGCAGGGCCACTACACACCCCAACAGCACCCCTTCTGAGGCACTATCTCAGATGATAATTCCAACAGCATTTATTTTCTTACATTTGTCAGTGGAAGTTGAACCCCCCCCGTCAAGACCACCTTGCACTGGCCTGAACTGTGAGAGCACAGGCACTTCCTACCCCAAGGAAATATGTACCATCCAGTTAGCAGTGTTGATACCGCAAGATCTGCAAAGGCTGAGCAAGTCCACCAGTGCAGAGGAGGCAAATCATAGATCATTTTGGCTTATAGCTGATTCAGATGCTTGAATGCCAAATTTAACATTCTGTTTGACACCTTTCAC
The DNA here is from genome assembly GCF_036250125.1 of Pseudopipra pipra. Classification (NCBI taxonomy): domain Eukaryota; kingdom Metazoa; phylum Chordata; class Aves; order Passeriformes; family Pipridae; genus Pseudopipra; species Pseudopipra pipra. Next base: position 8,439,103 of record NC_087581.1, on the reverse strand, counting down.
CAGCTGCTTGACTAATTCCTGCTACTCTTGATCCAGTTAATATTTTTAGCTGGGACTTCTAGGAAGCATAGAACTAGCAGTTTGGATAGCAGAGGTACAAAACTAGAATTTCTAAGTCTTTTGGACTTTTTAGAGAAGACAACATTGTCAGATGGCAAGGTAAGCTGTAATTTATACATGTCCTGAGGCTGCGCCACAGTCCTAATAACTGCTGTGGGCTCCACACATGTCAGAGGCAAGACACAAATCTCGGAAGCACAGATGGATAGATATAAACAGCTTTTAAGGAAACGAGCTGTCAGGTATGTTTGCATCTTCCTCTAAATTACAGTCTGGCAAAGTAATACAAGAGAAACCACAGTCAACTGAGGGCAACAAAAGTTAGTATTTAGGAAACACCTAGAACCATGTGCTGTTTGTCAGTGCCTGCAAGAGCAGAGGCTTAGAAGCAAAGAAGAACGAGGGAGAACGGGATGAAAATATGTAGCACCTTCCTGAAAAGAGCAGGAGGATCTGGCTTCCAGCTCAGCTCCCCCTTGGTTTAGATAAAGATGAGCAGATCAGCACTGCAAAAAGAGTTTGCAATGCTCTAGGTAAAACCAGACTTTTCTCATTCTGATCAGAAAGGGTTTTGCATTATGAGACTAGCCCTCACTAGAATTATTTTTTAAATTTTCTTCTTTAAATAGGATATTCAAAAGGGTATGGTCTTACAATGTAAATAGTAATGGTGTAACTGCCTGTATGTTATGAATGCAAACTTCAGGTGGAGATAGGGGATTCTGCCCTTCTATTCTGGTGAGATCCCACCTGCAGTGCTGTGTCGAGCTCTGGGGTCCTCAGCACAGGAAGGACATGGACCTGCTGGAATGAGTCCAGAGGAGGTCACAAAGATAATCACAAGAATGGAGCATCTCTCCTACAAGGAAAGGCTGAGAGAGTTGGGATTGTTCCGCTGGGAGAAGTGAAGGCTCTGGGATGACCTAACTGTGGCCTTCCAGTACCTTAAGGGAACCTACAAGGAAGAACAGCAGAGACTTTTTACAAGGGTGTGCAGTGACAGGACAAGTGGGAATGGATTCAAACTGAAAGAGTGTAGGTTGAGATAAGATATTAGTAAGAAATTCTTTACTGTGTGGGTAATGAGGCCCTGGCACAGGTTGCCCAGAGAAGTTGTAGATGTCCCATCCCTGGAAGTGCTCAAGCCCAGGCTGGATGGGGCTCTGATCAACCTAGTCTAGAGGAAGGTGTTCCTATCCTTGGCAGGGGTGTTGGAACAAGACAATATTTAAGGTCTCTTACAGCCAAAACCATTCTATGATTTATCTTGTACGATAAAGGCACAAGACAAGCAATGGGGAGATTTGTATACCAGACCCTGCTTTGTCATGACCAGCCACTGTGTTCTCAGTCCTTTCTTCTCCATATTTCTCACTCTTTTGTATTTCATATCCTCTCTTCTGAGGATATACATCACTGATGAGTGAGGAAAAGGGTGTCTGATGCGAGTTATAAAAGTTCTGTATATCAATAATGTCAAAAGCAACACTCGTTGTTTTTGGGAATGCATTTCTGTTTTGACCCTCAGCTAGACAGACTAATAATCTCACATAACTCACTCCTATAGCTCCTCAGAAACCAGGGAGCAAAGGACACTTCCCAGCTCAAACACCCAGGAGGAAGCACTTGTCCCCACAGAGCACTCCGAACCCGGGAAGCTGGACAAGCGCTAATCCTCCCATTACACCCTGGGCAGTAGTTGGCTCAATCAGCTAAATTTTTGCTCCTGCCTTTCTTGTTTTCATTGACGGAAGCTCCAATTTTGACATTATTTCACTACATAATACTTCCCCTATCCCTCTCTTAACAAACTGGCATACTTGAGAGCATTCACAACGAACTAAACATTTAAGACTGCCATCAAGTGGCCAAGTGTGGGCTTCCAGGTGGCACGCATCGTTTAGCAATGCCCAGGATCATGCCACAAATGGACATCTACAAATTGCTGCCCTTGGATAATCACAGCAGCCTGCAAACAAGCCAGGTTGCCAGCATCTCAGTATTCCTGAGCAATGAGGCAGATGCACACTGCAGGAGATGCTTATGTATTCCGTAACTAAAGGACAGGGAAGTTTATGAATGTGCTATGGCCTTTTGGAAGCAGACAGATGATGCTTGATGAGATGGACATGTACAGCTCAGACATGGAGGAAACAATGAGAAATGATACAGCAGCTTTGAGAACATTTTTGAAGACATTTGGCAGAAGACCCAGATTTGATAGAGGAGCAAGGAAGAAGCAAAGTCACACACACAGGCCACCCTGAAGTCAATTTTGCACAGGCATCCACCATGAAAATTAACAGGAGCCATTACAGTTCTGACACCTGCCCCTAGCCCATTTGCAGCAGTGGTTAACTTCAAATGCTATGGGAAGTGTATAAAAACAGACCATTGATATTTCTTCTAGAGGACTGCCTAGGCCCCTGATAATTTGTGGTTAGGCATCTCCCAGGTCCCTAATGGACCTCTTCCCATTTCTCTGTGCAGTCAGCTAGTGAACATTAAATTTATACAGTATTTTTCAGCATTCTTCTTTATATATTCCTCAAGACTCTGGGATGCATCTCATGGAGTCCCATAGACTTACGTACATTCAGGTTCCCCAGGTGGTCATGAACTTGATCTTCTCTTACAGTGGGAAGCACTTTGCTCCCTCAGTCCCCATCCTGCTGTCCATACACTTGAGAAGTGAGGGAAGAGAAGTTGCCATTGAAGGCTGAGGTATACAGCAATCTTTTTGCTTCAGCCTTCTCCTCATCCATTGATACCAGTTTTCCAACATTGTTTATCAGGGGTTGCACAGTCTTTGACCCTCCTTTTCTGGTTAACACACCTATTCTGGTTAACACACCTTTTCTGGTTAACACACCTGTAGAAGCCCTTCCTTGTTATCCTTTGCACCCCTTGCCAGGTTCAGTTCCAGCTTCGCCTTGGCCTTCCTCACCCCCAGGAAGCCTGAATAACACCCATTCATAGTGTGTACTGCAATAAAGCAATAGCTTTCAGTCCTTTGATCAAATAATAAGGTCGGGGGGGAAAGGCAGTTATGGTAAAAGGAGAGAGAATCCTTCAGAGTGAAACTTCAAACAGCAACTAGCTGTTACTAGGGAATGGAACTGGTCCAAAAGGCTCACATAAAGCATCAAGTACCCATGCAAACTGTGGGCCAAATTTTGGCTTACACTTATATGTGATGGATAAAAGATGAAAAAGAAAGAAAATAATCACAGAATCACAGGATAGCTGAGAATGGAAGGCACCTCTGGAGAACATCAAGTCCAATCCCCTTTGCCTAAAGCAGGTTCAGTGAGAGCATGATGCCCAAGACTGTGCTGTCAGGTTTTTAATATCTCCAAGGGCATAGCTCCACGGCTGCTCAAACCTGTGGAAATACTGTTCCATTGCTCAACCACCCTCACTGTGAAGAAGTTCTGTCTTACTTTAAAGGAACTTTTATCTATCTCACCTCACGTCCATTGTTTTTGCTTTTCACTTGATACCACTGAGGAGAGTCTGTCTCTGCTTTTGTCATTCCCCTCCATCAGGTATTTATCTACAAAAGAAGAAATTCCACCTCTCTCTAGTGACAGCCAACTTCACATGTTCCCAGCTCTGATAAGCCGAATCAGACTCAAGCCAATGCATGGATTTGCTATGGGATTAAAGGGCAGTTTATCTCTCCATTATCTCCTGTCTCAACCAGCCAGGCTGCTGTTGGGCAATCAGTCTTCCCTCCAGCATCTCTGCAGCAGAGGAAGAAGCCTGGGACTGCATAGCATCTAGAAAGGATGTTCTGCTCCAGAGCATCAATCTCCTGTCACTTGTGAGCCAAGGTGGGTATCAGTATCAGCATCTTGAGTGATGGCTTCTCTTTTAAGAACTCACCAAAAACAAAAGAGCTGATACAACTGTCCCTCTATGAAGATCTCTTATGCAGTGGTGAAAAACACTTCATCAGGCACCACTTGATGGGAGAAGCTGGAGAATGCCAATGAATCCCAGCCAGCTCTCTCATGCCTGGAGGAATCTGATAGGAATAACTCAGGACAGAATGAGCTTGCAATAGCTCTTGGAGCAATACCTGCTGCCTTTCTTTTACTGCAGGTGACTCTTTTTCCAACAGCAGCAATTTGCTAAATTTCACCAATGTTCTAAATCCACCATGATAATGTTGAAAAATTAAAGATGTCTAGATTATCCAGTCCTACAAACAGAGTGAGCCTCAAATTCTTCACACAGGAAGGTTGTATTCTCCTTATCTTATAGCCAGGAAAACAGAAGTGAAAAGGATCAAACAACTCAAAGCTACTTAACTGATTCACCACTTTGATCCCTCACTTACACAGAGTTAAGCATCCCTGCATACTTTTTTTCCTACCTTCTCTAGCTGACTTCATCTCACAATATCCTAAAACTCACTTTTATCCTCTCTCCCTTATACTACAGCAAAGCGATATCCACATGAACCAAACATGCAAAATAATTAAAAAAAAAAACAAACCACACAAAATGTCCAGTTTTTCATACTGTTCTGATGTTAAAATTTTAAAAAAACTGCAAATTTGATCTGCACTTATTTTTCAATGGTCAGAATTTTCCAAATATTCCTGAAATAATCTTAACCTGAAGTGATCTATCTTATGACTCAGTGGAGGTTAGCATCCAGATATTTCTGGGTATATTCTGCAGTTTGGCAGCCTAGCAAATATTACCAAGCATGATGTGGAGAATTGAAAACCATGATTGAGTTCCCTACGCAGGGATCAGCAGAGGAAAACGTTACACTGTAGAATACGTGGGTTTCCTTTGCATCAGCGAGAAACCAAAGGTAAGCTTAGAATACTCTTAATGTCTCGCAAGTTTCAACTAATGAAAACATTAAATTAGATAGATTTCCCTCAGGTTTTTACTAATGCATTCTGTTGAAAAATGATTCTCACTCATCTCCAGAACAAAAGACAGAAAAGTCTTTGAAGAAAAAGTCTTTAATGGGGCCTTTTACAATTTCTTTGTACCGTTCTGCCCTAGGAATAATGACAAGCTATCTAACTTCAGGAGCTTATAAAGTAACTTACATATTGCTAGAATTAATGATGGAATGTGTTCAATGCAGATTTTTAAATTCTATGGCCAAAGGAGATAGTTGTGATGAATAAATCCTTTATTTGTTCCTATGCTTAATTACTTCCACCATTAAAAATTCAATTTATTTCCAACTTTCTGAGATCCCTGAATTCTACTTCCAGTTGCTAGATTATGTCCTAGATGAAAAAGTAAGATGAAAGAGTTTTGTTCTGTAAGATATCTCCTTCCTTTCCCTTCAAGTAACTAATGGACAGTAATCAAATCACTATTTAATCTTCTCCTTAATAAGCCAAGCTGAACTGTTTAAGAATTTCACTGTAAGGTAGTGTTTTCAAACATAAGTTATATTGTGGCTCATCTCTGAACATTTTTCAATTTTAACATCCACTTTGAAGACTGAACTATTAATAACTGGATACAACATTTCAGTGAAGCATCATACACAGAAGCAGCACCTTCTCCCTCCTCCTACTCTCTAATAGGTGAATGCATCCAGCATCCCATGCCAGACCTCCTTAGACACCTTTCTGCAACCACTCTTCCAGATTTAGCTGAAAGTTTTCTTTCTCAGAGTGTACCAAGATAGGAGAATATTTTCAAGTCCGGTTTCATGGCTGACACAAAACAATCCAACCATGGGTGGCTGATAAAAATGCTGATTTCTCTTTCCCTCTGCTGTTTTTTCTTCCCTGCTCTGTGTTCTCACCCCAGTGATCCTGTGCTTGCTGACCTGGCTGAAAAAAACAATCACTTTAAATGACATTGCCATCTTAGGATACTGATGGTGACATTACACGAATCAAACTATTTAGCAATTCCTAAAAAAAAGTTTAAGGAGGACCAGGTCTCTTAAGCCACTGGTGATCTAGCTCTCTGAGTGGATGCCAGTCAGCAAAGACAGCTGAGTTAGCTAGCTTCCTGCTCTTTGCATAGGATACTTGGGAAAAGTCAGGGACTCTCCAGAACAGAATCACAGTGCGATGGCACAAGCCTGGAGAAGCAGCACTCCAGGTTAAATAACCTATTTGAAAAAAAATGCCTCTAGAGTCACTGGCTGGAATAGAGCCTTCTATTTCTAGGGCCACTCTACAGGACGTGAAATAAACGCTGATCTGGGTACTTGCTGTCTTCTGTGAGTGCCTTACCTGTTTTATTTATCATTAAGAAGGAAAGCAGCACTGCCTGACCTCAGCTGGGAAGACACAGACTCTCAAGGCAGAAAAGAACTCAGACATGACAGCAATGAAGAACATGTAAGTAACTAAAACAGGCAGGCAGAGATCCTGCCCACTCTGCAATCTCAGGTCACCCTGAAGGAGCTGTCACATCCTCTGGCTCTGAAGTCAGTCTAAACAACAAACAGATAACTGCAGCTTCAGGATGGAAGGGAAGGGCAACTAGAAATTAGCTCTTCTGGGAGAAGTGCAATACAGGTTACCTAACCCACAAGTATTTCTACCTTTACCCTTCTTGCAAGCTATGTTTGGCCCAGGGAAGGGTTGGATCTTCTCATTGGTTTTCTTATATTTTGTAATAGCAAGATGCCACAGCTGGAACAGAAAGGGCTTCAAATGAACAGTAGAAAGCTGACCTCTGGTGTTGGGAACAGGGATACTGATAGAAGACAGCGAGAAAGGCAAGCTCCTGTGCTCCAGAGCACTGCTTCACAGTCTCTATAACTCTCCAATAAGATTCATTGCTTCAGACAAATAAATAAAAACAGCCGATGAATGAAAGCAACATGTAGCAACAGGCTACAGTGCTTGGCAGGAGTATTGCTGTTTTCATTTTTGTGATTTCATATCAGTTCTTTCTCCACAAAGTATCTAATCAACTGATGCTGTATAGCAGAAAATTAATGGTTTCCTTCAGAGAGCCGCCTCATGGTGCCAGAGAGTACGATGGGATTGTTTGTAAATATTTGATTAGAAAAAGCAAGTAAAATTTGTATGAACACATGCAAGAATTAGTACTGTGCCACTATCCAATAGGGATATTTACGGTACAGAGGGGATGCCAGCCAACATTAACACATGTGGTACTATACCAAACACCTTCACTGGTCACTCTGCCCATACAAAGTCAGCATTCCCAGAGTAGACATCTGTATTGACAGGAGCTATCACAGTTTCCAGGGGATACACTGGGTATTCTCTTCTGCTCCATCTTTACACAGCACACAAAAGGGAGAATGCTGGAGCATCCTCAGAGTTTTTGTGCAAGTCCTCAGCCCTCTCTTTGCCAGTCAAAACAGGGGACAGCACTTGAAGTAGGAAAGAGCTCTGCTTCCTTGGTACTCAGTGTCCTTCAAAAATGCCCCAACAAGGACCAAAATATAAGACCGGTCATTAACCCATGGATGGTCCTCTGTGGATGTTTTCATGCAATAGAACCCTATTTTGAAGAGGTGTTCCCTTGCAAGAGTCTCTCTCCAAAAAGAGGTACACCAGTAGGGCATAGCCTATGATGAGCTTCAAGGTCCTCTGCATGTACATCCACACAAGGAACTAAAATATCCCTGCAGCACCATCATTGGAAAGGGGATTCTTCTCCAGGAAGGATGTGTCCTTTCTTGCCCACCTGACTGAAGTGGGAAATCCCTCATCTGGCTTCCAGCCCAAGTTCTGTTCCTTTACTTGCAAATTTCAGTTTTGGAGATTTAGCAAACCCTCCAGCAAGGGGTGTCAGGTGCACCTGTGCAGGATTTCTCCAGCAAGTGAGTCTGACAATGCTGAGACAAGCTGCTTAAGAGGAGATAAGAGCCCCATCCTCTTGGGATTTAAGACACTGGTCTTAAAAATGCCACACATTTTTCAGAAGCTGTTAGGCAGAATTAAGTCTCTTCTGATACAGAGAATTAGAGGCCCACTCCAGCATGACTTTATATAATTCTTTAAATTTGTACTTGTTGTATGAAACCAAACCTGCAACAGCCAAAGATCAAAACCAAATGCATGAGCTAATTAAAAGTTTCTTTCGACAAACAAGGAAAAACATTATGTTGTGATTCAGAAGACAGACATCATCAAATACCTTCCCAGTGAAAACAGTGGACTGATTCTAAACTTGTTTATGTGAACAGAAATTAGATATAACTTTATAGCCAGACACCCTGGTAAATCTGACCATGAAATCAGAATACAGTCTGGCAGCATTTTAATTGCCTGATTGATCTGTCCTACCCAACATCGAAAATACCAGTAAGATGTGGTAATCATCCCAACTGGCACAAAGCTTTCATTGCCCAGGTATCTCAGTCATTACATGTGGTTTTCAGAATTCCTGACATGCAGCTGTTTGCCCAAACTGACAATTTATTTTTCCACTTCATCTGGAAGTCACAATCTGCCCTTTCTCTTAACTAATTCTGCAGTTATGTGAATAAATGTGCTAAGTAAAAGACAAAATTCATGATTAATAGTGCAAATAGCATTCAGTGAGGCTTGGAGAAAGTTTACGATTCAAGAAATCATAGAATTCAAATTGGGAAAACAATAGCTTATAAAAATGTGAATCAGCTGGTGGTCAGCACAGAACACAATGCCAACTGACTGTCATTTGTAAATTAATTGAGATTTCCTTTTGGTGGCATCTATCTTGAAAGTTCAATTGAATTAATTTATACACTGTAGCACAACTCAAGAAACAAAATTGCAGTCTTAGTATTCAGGCTGGGACTAAGTGTTGTCAGCTGTAATACCATATGCAAGAAATGATAAGAATTTGTTTCAAAGAGGAAAAGGAAATTGCAATTTTCAGAGCATGCTGTGAAGTCTGGAAGGATTAGAGGCTGTCAGAGATCCTGCAGTACAAGAGGCATATAAGAAGAAGCCTTTTAAGCATGGGTGATCCCACTGGGGCTTGAGGTTTGGTTGAAAATCTTGAAAACCCGTTTGCAAATCTGAAAATGTATTCCAAACTTGCCTTTGCAAAACTTAATTTGTTTTTCTCAGTGGGAATGCAGATTTGGAAAATTACATTAAAAATCATAAATAGCTCAGCCACAACAACAATTTAATCTAATTACAAACCAACTAAAGGGCTTTAAAGGAAGCAAATGAGCAAGGAGCATCAAACTAGCAAAGCTGGAGCAGACCTGTGACTTACCAGGGATTTCCTATTATATTCCAGGGATCAGGGAGGACCTGCAAGCTGGTCTCTCAAGATACAAGAAATGCAGAAGTTGCAAGTCACAAGATTTGCATAAACACAAACACATTGGGATTTTTTTTCTAAGTCCATTTATTTGGGAATGACTGCCTCTATCTTCATGAGGGGACACCGCTCAGAGAGTTGTACAAGGCAACCTATAGGAGCCACAATGGGGCAGCCAGTTTCCTGAAATCAGGAGTGCTGCAAGAACAGGAAGGGTTTTTTTGAAGCCTCAGCTTTATTATTTAAACACAAGATCTGCTTCTGCTCTGTTTCAGAACAAAACACTGCTAGCCCTCGTGGCAATAAAGGTTGGTTTTAAAACACTAAAAAGGAAGTACAGAGGGCAAGTAAAAAGAAGTCAAGTCTTTTAATTTGTAATAATCTGATGACGCCTTGCAGCCTTTGAATTATTGGACTTGGCAATACTATGCCACACCCAGGGAAAAATTTCCTAACTTCCAAATGAAATTTAACTATTTCCTGAAATATGAACTCTCAATGCTTACTAGTATTACCTAGTTAGAGTTCTTGTTTTCTTGACTTTCATACATCAAAAAACTCTCTGCTGAGACATCATAAATCCTTCTGTTGCATCCCAAACAATTTTAAACATATTACTTTTATCACAGACAAAAATATATGTATTTCATCACTCCCTGTGTCCTTAAATTCTGTCTCACAGACTGCTTTAGTAATCTAGCTTATTTTGCTTTAAGGGCATCTGTCAAAAGAAACAATTATTAGCTAATACACTTGTTAAGTTGCTACATACAAATGCAGAGATATTTTGCCTATAGTGGTTTGTAACAAAAATTATTTACATACATGGCCTTGCTTTTCAGAGTGGCTATAGAATGCAGTGTAGCAAGGGGCAGATCAAGTAATAGAGACAAGTTACACAGGAAATTTTGCATGCTTTATGATACATGTTCTTATTGAAAGTTTTTTGTACTATAACATGATTCTGAGGTTTAACTGACAGTGATGCTGCTCAAGCTGATTCATATAGCAGTGGTGTACAACTTACGTTCTCTATATAGATCCCTCTACAGTGCCCAGTACTACTAAGTTAAGAAATAAAGCAAATTAAGTAGAAGTTGAGCTAATACCTAGCCCATCTGGCCAGTGTGGTACTGACACTGCTAGTAATATCTGTACAGAATGTTTGATAATAAGCTCTGCAAACCTCACATATAGTGATTTATCTTTTCCACATCTAAGTTAGAGGAGACAGATAATTTCATCTCAGTGCACAGACACAGAAGTATTGTAGCAATATAAGGTAATGTAACCCAAACAAGCTGATTGGAGTGGTATGTTTGAGGGTATGTTAGCATTACATCTGAAAGACATAAAAATTTATTTCAAGCTGGTATATCCAATACATCTCAGCCACATGGCCACATGCACATTAAAAATTCCTGCAGCAAATTCCACATTGCAGGATAGAAACTATGATGTTTTCTATAGCAACGCCCTCAACACACAAAACCACAGAATCACAAAACGGGTCAGGTTGGAAGGCACTACAGTGGCTCGTCTGGTCCAACCTCTCTGCTCAAGCAGGGTTATCCCAGAGCACATGGCACAGGATTGCAGCCAACTGTTCTTAGGTATCCCCAGTGAGGGAGACTCCACACCCTCTCTGGGACAGAGTTGGTCACCTGCTCAGGAAAGAATCTCTTCCTCGCGTTCAGGTGGAACTTCCTGTGCATCAGTTCCCGCCCATTGCCTCATGTCCTATTGCTCAGCACCACCAAGAAGAGCCCAGCTCTGTCCTCTGACACCTCCCTTCAGATACTTACAGACATGAATGATGTCCCCTCTCAGTCGTCTCTGCTCCAGGATGAACACACCCAACTCTCTAAACCTTTCCTCATCAGAGGGATGCTCTAGTCCCTTAATTCTCTTCATAGCCCTCTGCTGGGTCTGCTCCAGGAGCTCTATGTCTTTCTTGTGCTGAGGAGCCCAGAACTGGACAGAGCACTCCAGATGTGACCAGATGAGGTCAGGCCAAGTAGATGGGTAGGATCACCTCCTGCAACCTGCTGGCAGTGCTCTTCCTAATGCACCCCAGGACACTACTGCCCTCCTGGGCTCCCAGGGCACACTGCTGGCTCAGGGACAACTTGTAGTCCACCAGGACCCCACCTCCTTCTCTGCTGAGCCACTTCCCAGCAGGTCGGCCCCCAGTCTCTGCATGGCCTTATTCCTCTCCAAGTGCAGGACCTGCACTTGCCTTTGCTGAAATTCATATGGTTCCTCTCTGTCCCTCTCTCTACCCTATTCGGGTCCTTCTGAAGGGCTGCACAGTTCCCTGGAGTACTGGCCGCTCCTCCCAGCTTTGTGTCATCACCAAACTTGCTGAGGAGGCCTCTGCACCTTCCTCCAAGTCAGTGACGAATAACATAAACAGTCCTGGGCCCAGTATTGAACCCTGGGGGACATCACTAATAAAAGGCCTCCAACTATAGCCTGTGCCACCAATTTTGACCGTCTAGGATCTGCTGTTCAGACAGTTCTCAATCCACCTCATTGTCCTCTCATCCAGCCCACACTTCCTGAGTTTGCCTATGAGGATGTTGCGAGAAACAGTGTCAAAAGCCTTGTTGAAGTCAAGACAATATCCACTCCTCTCCCCTCATCCATCCAGGTAGCTGTTTCATCATAGAAGGCAATCAGGTTGGTCAAACATGATGACCCTTTAGTGAATCTGTGCTGACTACTCCTGACCATCCTCTTGTCATCCATGTGGATAGAGATGGCCTCCAGATTGAGGCACTCCATCACCTTTCTGGGGACTGAGGTGAGGCTGACCAGCCAACAGTTCCCTGGGTCCTCCATCTTGCCCTTTCTGAAAACTGAGATGATATTTGCTTTCTTCCAGTCCTCAGGTACCCCTCCTGGCTGCCACGACCTTCAAAGATGATCATGAGCAGCCTCACTATGGTGTCTGCCAGTTCCCTCAGCAGTTTTGGATGCATCCCATCAGGGCCCATGGATTTGTGGATGTCAAGTTTGCCTAGGCATTCTCTGACCCAATCCTCCTTGACCAAAGGAACACTTCTTTAGCCTGGTCTTCTGGGTCAGAGATTCCTGAGGGCTGGTCTTGTCAGTGAAGAGCAGTGCAAAGAGGGCATTCAGTAACTCTTCTTTCCCTGCATCTTCTCTTACAAGGGTCCCCCCTCCATCTAGTAATGAGCCCACATTATCCTTTGTTTTACTTTTGCTATTGCTGCAGTTGAAGAAGACTTTTTGTTGACCTTGACATCCTTGGCTAGATTTAATTCCAGATGGTCCTTGGCCTTCCTTGTCTCATTTCTACTTACTCTGATAATGTCTCTATATTCGTTCCAAGTGGCCAGACCCTGCTCCCATCTCCTGTGTGTTTCCTGCTTGCATAGGAGTAATGACAAGAGTCTTGAGTAATGACAGGTCTCTTGCCCCCTTTGCCTGATTTCTTGCTCATAAGGGTACATTGTTCTTAAGCCTGGAAGAAGCAATCCTTGAATATCAACCAACTCTCTCAGAACCCTCTACCCTGTAGAACCAGTTTCCATGGGATTCTTCAAAGAAGATCCCTGAAATCCCCATCTTTTACTCCAAGGGAACTGCTTGCCAAATTACAGCCTCCACACAGGGATTCACCATTGAAGTGCCTCCTTAGCTTAAAAGACTCTGAATGCAACTGAAAAATGCCAATCACCCAATTGTATCTAAGCCTCCAACAGTAAACTTTTAAAAAACCATAACAGAATTCTGTACAAATTAGTTGTAGGATCGTTGTGTTTTTCAACAGCAGCACTTCACTACTGAGGCTGCATTCCTGCAGTCACAATAGATTAACAATAGCTCTATCTTCTTAACAAGGATTTTAAAACTTTTGAGCTTTAATAGCTGATTAACCACAGGAAAGTATGCATTAGCTAATAAATAAGCCTTACAGAGTCAGTGGTGTTCCTTATCTGTGTGGCTGATTTCACAACCACATCAGCCACATCTCAGAAACAGAGGAAGTGGAAAAACATCTCAAGGTCACTGGATCCAGAGCCTTCCCCTAGGATGCAACCAGAGCAAATCCACAGCATACCAAATTCTCCCTTAAACTAATACACGTGCCTGCACAAGCCTTACACATCTCTTATGCCTCCTGGCATTCATCAGCTCTGATACACTTACAGAGCACTATGGAGGCCAAACAAATCAATTCATTTAGTCTTCCTTTGCAGGGACACTCTGGAATTCCTCCGAAGAAAGCGACAAATAAATCTGGACCATTGTAAGGTGAAAGGAATTTTAAAAACACCTATCCTTTATGAATCTACCCATGCTACCGAACCTCATCCTCAAAGCCTACTGCAAAAAGAGTTAAATCAAGGCTGGATTGCTACTATTATCTCTCAGACAGAAGTCAAAGCACTCAGATTAGGAAATCTGCTTTGTACCCTGTATCAAGGTTTTAACTATGAAACATAAAGCAAACAGAAGAAAACCAAGGCCTTTAAAGTACAAGGTAAAATGGAAAAATAATTAAGTATCTGGCATGAGTAAATACACTACAGCTAAGTAATGCTGCCTTGTGTTTTATCCAGATCTTACTCTGCTATTTATCGACCTAAACATTGGATAATTGGGGAAACAGGATGTGTGTCAGGGTTGGTTGCAGGAATCACTGGCTGCTCCCTAAACGATGGGGAGCTGATATTCCAGCACAATAACACAGCTAGTGGTAGAGGGGCTCAGGGGGCAGCCAGGGCTCGTCTCACTGCTCTTGAGAAGAGATGCTGGTGAAGAAGGTCAGGGCCACCAGAGCCTTAGGGTGTGGCAAATTTTTTACTACTTAGACTAGAGTGTGAGAAGTAGAGCTGATTTCAGGAATCAAACTCTTTTGCTACAGAAAAGTCAAGCTATGGTGATAATGTAACCATAGTATTTGGAGAGAATGCAAAATACAAAACCAAACAGTGTTTACCTCATAGAACACAGGCATAAGAACATCTGTATGTCAGAAAATGAATCTTTAAAGTAGAGTAAAAATTTATGCTATTGAGAAAGAGTGTGCAGAGCTGCTTTGCCTGTCCTCAATATCTGTTGACCATCTTCTCCTGCTGAGTCAAGGGGTCTCTCAGTATGGACTGGCTAGAAAGACTTTTAGCAGATTTTCATCACCAGACCACTGCCTTGACATTGATGACAAAGTGAGTTAACCTACCTATGCTTAGTTTCTGTTGTGCAAATGCTAAAAAAAGAATTCCCACAGTAATTCAAATGTAGCTATTTCCAGGGACAAAGCTGAGAAAAGGAAGGTGTCAGACTAGTTTTATCGAACAGGTAAGACTATGGCACAGAAATGTTTAGTCTCCTGAGGACAAAAGTGCACTAATCAAACCAACTGGGCTGCACAGAGAGGTAAGTGGATGGAAGTTAATGGCCTGCAATGCATTGGAGACACAACAGGATGGCTGAGCAGCTCCTTTGATCCCCAGGCTCTAGAAAACTGTTAATATTTTTTTTTCCCCAAACATATCAACAGAGCTCTTTACTATTTCATGCTTAACAAAATGCTACAGCAAAAGATGATGTTGTGAGTTGGTGGAAAATTACATGAATTAAAAGGTTAAGCCTGGGAAAAACTAGTCAAAGCTTACAGAATTTATACTGAAAATCAGTAATTAAGTCTCCAACTGAAATTAAGCTTTCATATGATTCACTTAATTTATTACACTTACTAGGTTATATTCACTAACAGAGTTGACAGTATAATAGGTCCTGTCGGTTTTACACTCCTTGTATATGTGGTAAGAGATATTTGGTATCTGGAAAACAGATTTTAAAGTGTGATTTTCATTGTAATTACGTTTAATTGACCACAATGAGTTATCTCAATATACCGGATGTATGATGGCTTAAATTTCTAACACTGATTCCACTGGGGAGGTTTTTCAAAGACTGTCAGAGCATGAAGGAGGATATAGATGTTTTTGCAAATGAACTTTAAAAGCCTCCAACATGAGACAGGGCAGAAAGAAGACCTAAAAATGTTAGAAGAATAAATAAATCAGACTCCTGAAGAATGTAAAATACCAAGAATACAAGATTTTTCTACATTAAATCTTGCTTTAAATGAAGAAATCATGTTTGCAACCAAACAAAACTTAAGAAACAAATATCGTGTCTTTAAAATTTTCACATTTTAAAATTTCCAGAAGGTGGTAATTTACCACATGCCAAAATTAATTGGTCTCAATTGCCCATCTGCTATTAAAAGCCACACATTGTCTGGTCTGATTCATGTAGCTCCAGCTTTTCTTTGATCTTGTTACATCATTTGTCTGGCAGATTAAAGATCCCTTTGTTACATGATCTGCTTTCCCAGTACAGGGAGTTAACAGACCACAATCCAACTACCTAATAAGCTTTTCTTCGACAAGCTGAACAAACTAAATTCCTTAAATTTGCTTCCCAGGTCAGTCATCCTGCTCTTACGTCGTTCTTACATTCTTTTTTGAACTCTTCGCAGTTTGTCACCCTTCCCCTTGGCATGTCACCAGTGATGATCATGCCTTTCCAGGGCAGTCATTTCAGCACTAAATTAAAAACTGCTTTAAAAAGTTCTTTTGGCCTCTCAGTTCCTTTGCAGCCCTCCTTCTCTACAGAGACAAGGAACTCTGGTCCAGTCCAGTACTGAGTTTTCTTTACAAGACTTTTTTTAAATCATTCCTCCCCAAAATGGGGCTTCCCCTTGAACGGCTGCATGGCTTCAATTTCTTTTCGAATTCTTCTCTGTAACACAGAGTGATGCCTTCTACTCTGCTACAAAGGGATCTAAATTGCTCTTTGATCTGATTGTTCCATTTCTTGTCACCTCCCAGATATTTGCCTCATCAAAACATTTTATCAGAACTGATTTCATGGATATAATAATAGATTAGCATTAGACCTAGTTATTAATGACTTTTGATATGCTTGCCTCAAAGGAATCTGATTGCTACATTTTATTTCCTATTTTATTCCCCAGCAGCCTCTTTTAATTAAAACAGTGTAGTAATGGAAAATTCCTTACAGCTATTAAAAAATCACATAGCACAAACAGCACTCGAATTAGTACAGAGCAAGTCCAAGTCCTCCAGGGTGTTCCATTTTGATTGTGGAGATACTCAGCGCTCATAAAAATGTTCTACAGCAATTCACAAATAAGACATATTCCCATTAGATTCTCCTCTGTGCTTATTCTGTTGATGCTTGTTTTCTGTATTGTAACATCCCCTTACAGTAATAATTTAAATTTTAAAATATAATCAATTAAAATCACTGGCAACTAAGCAATCATTATGTTTTACTGATTGCCTTCTTTTTTTTTCCTCAACATTATTTCAATACTGATATCTAAGTATCACTAACTCTTGTACCAACTACCATAATAACTGGCATCACCAGCATTCATAAAAGGTGACAGTCTTTCAATTTACAGTACAAAATCAAAATGTCAATAAAAAATACATTCAGAGCTAAAAGGAAACAGTCAGCCACCATGCTGGTACAATGCCGTTCTCAAACTTCTTATCAAAACAGGAGAGTGAGCCTCGTGCGTCTTTTACCATTGAAGATGTGTTTAATTTAATCTACTTGCATGCTGGGCACATGACTCTGAATGGACATGGAGATATTTTCCCGAAGCTGGGATCTATCATAGCATTTTAGTGCTTTATAAAAATGTATGCCAAACAGCAAGCTGAACCCAGACTGTAATATGAACTTCTCTTTGAGGTGTGTGGGCCACATTAATATCTATCAGCCTTTTGTAGTATTTGACCCAGAAAACTTCAGTCAGAAAAGGCTGGAACTTGCTGCTGGACTTGGTCTATCACACAGCCCATTACGCAACTGGGGACCTGTCAGACCACTCCTCTCCAGAGCAATTCCCTCACATGAACTGTATGTGCACATAGCCTTATACAAGACAAGGAATTTCATCTAAGCAATACAAAATGCTTTTACTCTGTCTGACAAGGTCTTCAATCTCTATTCCCAATATAAAAATAAACTCATGTAGGTTAGAGAAAGATTAGCAGGGATTTCTGCTCCCAGAAATCTTCTCTGCCTGTTCTGGGAACATAATTTAAATACATAAACATCTCAGAAGAGACTTTCTGTGATCTGGTTCAAAGATCTGAATTTGTTATGCAGTATTCAATCCACTTAGGGCTTTTACTTAAAGCTCTTTGGTCACTCATCAGAAAATACCAAATTTAACAGCAGCTTGTTATGTAAATCCATTCCAGACTATCTTCCCGCATCACAACCTCTAAATCTACCGCTGCAGAGAAGAAAATTACCCACAAACACCTGGCACATTTTGTAACACTGAGACTCCTTAAGCCTGCAGTCTCTACTGTTAAATCAAAGTTTTCAGTCTTTTAAGGTTCTCCTTCTCAAACGTACACTTCTGCCCTTGTTGCAAGGATTGCTTGTCATCTATAAGAGCTATGCTGTCAACAGTGACAGGAATTATAGTGCTTGCAATCATCATTAGGTGGACTAAGCTTAGACCTCAAAGCCATGTTTTAAATAAAGTACTATCTTGCATGGAGATGGACTAATAACTCCCTGAAATTATTTTCAGCTCTATTTTTTATGACTTTCTAACGTGTCTGTGAGTTTCAGAGATCTGAGCTCCCTAAATATACTTCTGTACAAAATGTCCAGCACACAGACAGACAATTACATCATGCAATGGGCGAACACCTGGCTGATGGGTAGAGCACCAAGGGTTGTAGTGAATGGGGTCACTCAGGCTGGCAACCTGCCACTAGTGGAGTTCTGCAGCGCTCCATCTTAAGCCCAGTTCTCTTCAATGTCTTCAAAAATAGCTTGGACACAGGACTGGAAGGTACACAAAGAAAGTTTGCCCACAATACTAACTGGGAGAAGCTGATGTCTCTCCTGAAGGCAGGGAGGCCCTGTAGAGAGACTTTGAAAAATTACAGGGCTGAGCAACCACCAACGATATGCAGTTTCACAAGGTCAAGTGCTGGATTCTGCACCTGGGATGGGGCAACTCCAAATGTTCATACAGACTGGGGAATGAGATGCTGGAAAGCAGTGCTGTGGAAAGGGACCTGGGGGTCCTGGTTGACAGCAAGTTGACTCTGAGTCAGCAGTGCCCTGGCAGCCAGGAGGGCCCACTGTGTCCTGGCAGGCATCAGGCAAAGCATCACCAGCTGGGTGAGGAGGGGATTGTCCTGCTCTGCTCTGCCCTGGGGTGGCCTCACCTTGAATATTGTGGCAGTTTTGGGCACTACAATGTAAGAAACATATTGAGCTATTCGAGAGCATCCAAAGGAGGGTAACGAAGATGGTCTAGAGGGGATGCTGTATGAGGAGTGGCTGAGGTCACTTGGTTTGTTCAATCTGTAGAAGAAAAGACCGAGGGGAGACCTCACTGCAGTTACAACTTGAGGCAAAGAGGAGGGACAGGCACTGATCTCTTCTCTGTGGTGATCAGTGGTAGAACCTGAGCAAATGGCTTGAAAGTGTGTCAGGGGAGGTTTAGGTTGGATATTAGGAAAAGGTTCCTCACCCAGAGGATGGTTGGACATCAAAATAGGCTCCCCAGGGAGGTGGTCACAGCACCAAGCCTGACAGAGTTCAAGAAGCGTTTGGACAATGCTCTCAGGCACATGGTGTGATTTGTGATTGTTGGGGTGTCCCGTGTAGGGCCAGGAGTTGGACTTCTATGATCCTTGTGGGTTGCTTCCAACTCAGGACATTCTCTGATTCTATGATTCTAAATTGTTAGTTCCATAATTTGACTGAGGTGTCATAGAAAACTTGAAGGATTTATTTACATTTCAAGAGCAGCTAACAAGTAGTTAACATGAAATACTGATCACAGGCCTAATCTGTGTGCAGTGAGATTCTTTCATTGTGAGGACCCCAGTCCTGTTGAGTTATCTCACTTTGGATCCCTAGGCCTAAGGAGAGGGTAAATGTCTTGTCAAAACTGCCATCCCTCCTGTGAGGATGACTGATGAAATAACTGTGCTAATAAAAACATAAATGTATTCATTCAGCATTCAGTTAGGTACATAATAAGATTTTATTTTAAAACTTAGATGACATGGAATTAGCAGACCACATACTAGCTGGATTAAAACCTGTTTTGCTGCCAGAGCCTAAACTTCATCTGTTTGAGGCACTAGTATGTGTGATCCCTTGGGAAAATGGTCTTGGAGCTAAAGGAGCAAATGAAAGTTGGGGGACATTTTAAAGACACTTTTCTTAGGGCTCAAGAGCTCTCAATCCTGATGTTCAAGAAGCTGAGCAGGGGAGGTAGGAGGTCAGCTTGGCTAAGTCAGGACCTCTTAGCCAAACTAAAACACAAACCCAAAATACACAGGCAGTGGAGGCAGGGATGTACATTTCAATGAGATTACAGGGAGATTGCAAGGAGGGGATCAGGAAGGCCAAGGCACAGCTGGTGCTGAATGTGGTTAGTGATATAACAAATAACAAGAAGGGTTTCTTTGAGTACATAGGACAACAAAGGAAAGTAGCTTGTAGCTCCCCGATGAGTAAAATGGGAAACCTGGCTACAGCTGACTGGGAAAAACTGAGGTAATAAACAACTTTTTTGCTTTGGTCTTCACCAGCAAGTGCTTTAGCCATGCCATCTAATTCAAAGAATTAGAATCCAAAGACAGGTATTTGTAGAAGGAAATACTGCTCATAATAGGAGAAGATCGGGTTTGAGACCATCTAAGAAGCCTGAAGGTGCAGAAGGCCATGGGACCTGAAGAGATGCATTCATTCAGTACAAACTAAAGTCCAAGGCAGCAAAATGGTACCACCATCTGCATTGCTGATGTGTTTATCTCCATGCCTTCAGCAGCAGAGTGCAGGCCACTGATCCAGACTCATACAGACTGGAAAAAGGTGAGAGTCCAGAACACTTGCAGTACATTGATGACAACATTGTGTGGGGCAATACAGCAGAGGAAGTTTTTGAGAAAGGAGAGAAGATAGAATCCAGATGCCCCAGAAGGCTGGATTTGCCATAAAGCAAAGTAAGGTCAAGGGACATGCCCAGGAAATTCGGTTTTTACAAGTAAAATGGCAAGGTGGACGTCATCAGATTCCAATGGACGTGATCAACAAAATAGCAGCTATGTTCCCACCAACCAGCAAGAGGGAAACACAGGCTTTCCTACATGCTGTGGATTTTTGGAGGATGCATATCCCAGAATACAGTCAGACTGTAAGCCCTCTCTATCAAGTGACCCAGGAGAAGAATTATTTCAAGCAGGGTCCTGAACAACAACAAGCTTTTGAACAAATTAAACAGGAGAATGATCACACAGTAGCCCTTGGGCCAGTCAGGACAAGATGTGAAAAATGTGCTCTACACCACAGCCAAGGAGAATGTTCCTTCGTGGAATGTCTGGCAAAAAGTACCTGGGGAGACTCGAGGATGGCCCCTGGCATTCTGGAGTTGGGAATACAAAGGAGGCCTATTAAACCTCATCTGAAAAAGAGATATTGGCAGCTCATGAAGGGGTTTGAGCTGCTTCAGAAGTGATTGGCACCAAAGCACAGCTCCTCCTGGCACCTCAACTACCAGTGCTGGGCTGCAGGTTCAAAGACTCCCTTCCACACATCATGCCACTATATAGAGTAAGTGGATTGCTCTGATAACACAGGATAGGAAATCCAGTCACCCAGGGATCTTGGAAATCATCACCAACAGGCCCCAAGGCAAAAATTTTGCACTATTATCATCATCAGAGGAGAAGAAGGTGACATGTGCTGAGAAGGCCCCACCACATAATCAGCTACCTGAAAATGAAAGGTGACATGCTCTCTTCACTGATGGTTCCTGATGTATCACAGGGATACATCAAAAATGGAAAGGTGCTGTATGGAGTCCTATGTGACAAGTCACAGAAGCTACTGAGGCACCAAGTGGATCAAGTCAGGTCTGGGCTGCTGAGATGTGGTAAAGACATCACTGCCCAGGCAGAGAAGCTGGCTGTAGAACTTCATCATGTAGCTGCACACATACTCAAGAGTCAGATGCTTCCAACCCAAACCACTGTATGATTCTGTGATTCCTTACTTGTGTCTCTCAAATTCATATTTGGCAGACAAATATTTTGCTAGAAAACAAAGTATATGGCCTAGTAGAAGTCCTTGGGGATTGAAACAGTCTGTACACAAACATAAGTGGTGTAATATGCAGCTGATCTTAATTTTTATTAAATCTTCTGAGTGGTGGATTGAGAATTCACTACTAATTATTTTTCTGCTATTTGCTTTCTAGACAGAGGGAATTGAGGCTTCTTGTTGAAAAAGAGGAGGGAAAAAAATGGCATATTTCCATATGTATTCTCTCAGTCCCTGCAGGATGACTTTTCCCCTTTATGAGTGAGCTAGTTTAGTTACCAGTCCTTTGCTTGATTCTGATCTCTAAATAAAGTGCCTGATTCTGCAAATGCCTATGAAGTACAGAGGTGAACAGAAAGATGCAGTACCTTGCTGTAAAAGCCTCTTGGCTCAGTTTCCCCTCTCCCTGTTCCCTCTGAAGCAGCCTGAGGCTGTCCTGTTTGGGAATATCTTTATTACAGTGACTGACCATCCATCAGCCTCAATCAGTGGAGGCTGAAAATAAAAAACTATCCATGTTCATTGGGCAGTGAATTTGAGAAATGGGAAAATACAAGACTGCCCAGTAAGTACACCCACCCAGCCTGTGTTTACCTGTCTGTATGTTGTAGGACAGTGCAATAAGAGCTGTTCCATGATCTGTGTTCCACCGCGACTCCTCAGCTTCAGGACATCTATTAAATGCCAGTTCATCTCTGTGAAAGCTCTGGTCTGGACATGACACCAATTTAGTTTGGTCATAGAGTTGTAGCAACTCTTACTTTGGATGCAGTCACACCAGTGTAAAGACCCTGTGCCAGCACTGCTCATGCTGATGTTATGCAAGACAGCTAGAACGGTCTACATATCTTTACATGGTTTACTTCTGTCTACATGAAGCAGTATTTCAGACTAGGCACTAAGACGAATTCAGTAGATACTTTTCCCAAATACCCCAGATTGCCAGTGCTTTGTGTGTGACTGTACTCTTCACACATCCTTGTGGGTGGCAAGTTACATCCATTAAATCCAAAGAAACTGTAGGATAAAATACATTGGCCATACAGACACTGTTTTTCCCTACTCAACTCGTGCTGACAGTTGGTGCTGCACATAAAAAGCCAACTCTGAGGGTTGTCAGGGGCACACTTGCCTTTGGAACATGAACTGAGGTGATTGCAAAGACCTGAGCTTGTATTCGTAGTGTTCTCATCAGCAAGGCAGAACACAAGCCCAACACCCACCACAGCCTCTTTGAACCCTGCACTGTAGGTTGTCAGTCTAGCCAGAAACCCAGCAATCTCATTTATGCAAAAACAAAAACAGAAAGACAGCTCCTCCTGATGGGAATAAAAATTAATTCCAGTCAAGCAGCATAAACCCTGAATTGCAAATTACGATGACAATATTTCCTTGTTCAGAAGAGCCTATCTCATGCCAAAGAAACACCGTTAGCATCAGAAATCCCATCCTAATAAATCACTGGTGAAAACTGCAGAAATAGGACACAAAAGAAAGGAAGAGGCTAGGGCCCTTTTTATAAATAACTCGCCACTCTGGAGTGAAATTGACACACAGTAAATAAGGGACCTTTTGTTTCAAAAAGTATACTTTGGGCAGTAGGACAAATGTGTTACTTGTATCTTGGCAGTGTTCCCAAATGCCTGCACAAAAGACTGGTGATGTAATTATGGCCACAGCAGACCCAAAGAGATGCCAGCTCCTGTGCAACTCCACGACTTTTTCCTCTGGCCTGGATTTATCTCACCTCACTTGAGTCATCTGAGGGACAGACATCTAGGCTTGGTGCTCCGCCTAGGTCAATTGTGAGGAGAGATCAGCCCTTCCAGAGGGCCACTTAGCTCCTCCCTTGAACATCAGGATGGATGCCCTCTGGATGTGCTGATCTCCCACTGCTGAGGAAAGCATAGACTCAGATTCTTAGCTGTTAGTTGGCTACAGCTGGCTGAGAGGATCTGTGCCCTCTGTCCACTATAAAATGGAATAAGAAGTCTTCTGGATCTCTTGTTCACTTAGATACAAAGCCACTGACTCTGTGCCTTTGGCACAGTGGACCCTGGCAGAACTAACAAATAAGCACACATGACTGTCCTGCTTAGTGTAAGAAGTTAGAACACCTGCCTGAACAGGCTAAAGAGAGGGAGGTTACCCGCCCTGAGCTCGTGCCTCTCCTCTGGCAGCTGGTTGGCAGGGCAGTGGGAAGGCACTGCCCATTTCCTACACTCTCTGAGCGCAGGCATGTGAGCACAAGAAGGGTTTGCTGTGCTGTACAAGGCAAGCACTACCCTTGGAGCTTCTCACCATGCTTTCTTTTGCAAAAACTGAGATCTGCTCTTTACAGTAGATGCTGCCTGCTGAATTAAAGAGTGTCAGGCCAATTTAGGCTTCTTGGCCAACTAACAGGAACATTTCCAGAGCTCTGATGGATTGAAAGTGAAGAGGAAAATGTAATTTTAAAAGGAAAATGAAATGCTGCAATATTGCAACCAGAGCACAATCCTTACTAGTATAAATGAAGACAACCCATCTGGTTCCACTGTCAGAGCACAGAGAAACATAAGAATGAATACACATTTGGGACCATACCAAAGGTCCCTGTAGCTAAGTACCTTATATTAAAATAATACTGAGTAGTAACAGTTTCAATACTGTGAGAACCTCAGCAAATACAGGTCTGTCCCCTTGTAGGTACTCATAGCTTCCAGCAACTCATAACTATCAACTTACTGAATCAGATGGTTTATCCTTCCAACAGCAAGCTGCCCCTCCATGAATTGACCTAAACGCTTTTGAAACCATATGTATCTCTGTCCTCCAGATTACAAAGGAAGGAAGAAAAGTTAAAAAAATTTCCTTATGTGTCATATTATCCTGTTTTAAATTTGTTTTAGTCCTCCAATAACTGCTGTCTATGCCTATGTATTTCTGAATGTTTATATTATGGAATGGAAAGGCCTAATCCCTGTACTGAGTTAAATCTCAATTTACTGCTTTGAAATCAGATGACTCCTTGCTATGAGATGCAATTCATGCCCCAGAGGATTATCTGAATTGATCTCAGTCCACTTTTTTAATATTTTAAATATCTCAATGATTCTTTTGAATTTATTACTTACAAGAGCCATACCCCACTGCAAATAGGTCCTTGTACTTTGGATTCCTGTAATGAGAAGATATATATATATATAAGATTGCATTTATTATTAACCATGTAGATCCACAGAAACACACAGTGTTTCACACATTAACTTCAGAGTCCTTTCTCACAGGACTGTACACAGTTTGAGGGCTTTACCCTTTCACCACATACACTAGTAAAGTTTGCATAGAAGTAATTCTTCCAAACTCAAGATGTATAAAAAAGCAGAACATTAGAAAACCAAGACAGTAGATGAAAAGGATAAAAGGGGCTTAGACAGACATGATGTCAATCTCTAGCACTTCTTGGCTTATCCATTTCATAATCATGGGAAGTTTACTTTTAAAAATGAGGTCTTTGAGGAAAGAAAAAAGGCAGGAATATGTTGGTTTCCATCCTTCAAGGGCAAGAATAAAGGCATTTCCAAATCAATAAACTCACTTTCCCTATCTGTCATTAAATAATGAGAGATGCTTCAAGAGACAGTTATCAGTTCATGAATTCATGATCATTCCCACAGATCAGGAAGGAAAATTTCCTTCTCATCCAGCTGGTTAACAGTGTATGTGCTGTGCCAAATGCTGACCATGAGTTATTAGGCATCTACTGTGTCTTCCGAAGTCCCTTTGTTTAAAAAACATCTGCCTTCTCTACAACCTCTACTGTGTGTGGACAGTGACTGTAGGTAGGTTTTCCATGGGATAAAGATCAGAACTGTTGCAGTCCCTGAGCTCACACAGCACAACCAGTGGGTAACAATTCTGTGAAACAAATGTATGTGAAAATTACCTAATGAGTGTTTTCACTGGCCTGCTATTATGGATTGATAAAATAAACCACTTATTTTTTCATTTCTCTTTTTTCATTGGGCTAATACCTAGGCATCCTAATGCTCTTGCTCTTTCCACTAAATGCACCACCACTGCTAAAAATGTGAGAATAAAAATTAAATTAGAAAAGCTTATTACATAAAGCAATTTGGAGTCATTCTTCCAATTTCAAGGCCATCTTTCTGTTATCATTTCCTGGAGACAAGAACAACAGCAGTACAAACTACCTATTAAAGATGCCTTTTCTCCCAGTTTTGCTTCCAATTTTAGTGTTACTTTGTAATTCTCACACAACTGCATGCTTGATACTTTATTATGTAATACTACAGTGGTTTGAAAGGCTCTGTCTCTTCATATATCCTCCTTAGCAGGGCACAAATGTGCTCACACTATCCTACAAACAAGTCATAGGAGGCCTAGCTGCAGGGCAGCACAAGGCAGGAGTTAACTAGGTATGTCTTATGCTCAGTGCATGAACCAAGACAGTGCTGAGGAGGATGAAGCACATTAAAAAGTGAATGGACTTATTTAGGTTCGTGATGAGTGTTTTTTTCACAGTAATAAGCATAGCGATAATATCTCAGAAGAAAAGAGAGTTGATTTCCAAGTATCAGCAATCACTTTTGGACTGACCAGGAATAACCATGCAGAAGTGGACTGCAGGGCAAACACCTATTGCACTGAACTGTGCAAGATTCCAATACACAAATAACACTGTTGTCTGGAGGGAAAGCTGTATGAAGACTGGCTGAGGTCACTTGGTCTGTTCAGCCTGGAAAAGCGGAGAGCGAGGGGAGACCTCACTGCAGTTTCCTCGTGAGGGGAAGAAGAGAGTCAGGCACTGATCTCTTCTCTGTGGTGACCAGTGATAGGACTGAGCAAATGGCCTGAAGTTGTTTCAGGGCAGGTTTAGTTTGAATATTAGTTCTTCACCTAGAGGGTAGTTGGGCACTGGAACAGGCTCCCCAGGGCAGTGGTCACAGCACAGAGTTCAAAAAGCTTTTGACAATGCTCTCAGGCATGTGGTGTGACTCTTGGGGCTGGTCTGTGCAGGGACAGGAGCTGGATTTGATTTGTGGGTCGCTTCCAGCTCAGGACATTCTATGATTCTATGATTCATGCATCAAGGTCTTGTCTGATATCAGTAACTTGGCATTTTATAGTCCATGTTGTTACCTGCTTGGCATATGTGATGTTTTCATTTCCCTGCCTGCTGCTTTAATTCTTCTGTATGAATTCTTGTCAAAAATATAGTCACTATCCCTTCTCCCCTAGATTTTTCAGGACAGATTCCTACAGCATATCATCCAAAGATATGAGACATCTACCATAGCTTCCAAGAAGGGACTCTTATTTGCTCTGCTAATTGCACTCACTTTCCCCCAGTGCTGCACAGAGCCTGCTCTGCCTTCAGTTTCTGCTGAAGGGCACAAGCCTGGCACATTCAGCCTTATACAATTTGCTGTGCATCCAATAGCACTGGGCACATCTAGATGCTGCCCAAGCAACTGACTGTAATAATTCAAAACCATGTTCCCAGAGAAATCAGCCCTGCCTTATAATACTGTTACATTCCATTCCACTCCCACGTACAACAGTCGAGAGTAAGTTTGGAATGAAGAGGCTTACCAGGAGATGGCAGTAACTGCAAGTTTCTTGGTTTTCTCATACTGGAAATTCCAGAGTGGGAGGAGGGTTCCTTGCTGGGCTCTGAATTCGTCTGAGGCATCCTCAAAATATCTAAAATCTAAAACAAAAAAAAGCCAAGGAAAAGGTCCCAGTGAATAAATCAGAAATTAATCAGCACGGTTCAGTGTCAGGGAAGCTTTAAAAACCACTCTGTTATCCTCACAGCCTCTGAATTACCCAGTTGTTAGTGTATAAACTCTCTCAGTTCTTTAGTCTTAATTCCAAACCAGCACCTCAGCCCAAAAAATGCATTTTACCAACACCAAGTCCACCCATACACAAGAAAAATAAAAATCAAACTGATGATTAGCAAAGGATTAACAAGAAAGTAGAAATCCAGAGCAAGGTGCGACCTCAGGTCACCCACAGAACTAGACATGGCCTTTTAGGAGGAATCTGAGCAGAGAGAGTGAAACTCTTGCACAATGACATCAAGACTGAATATGCTGCCGCAGCTGGGATCTGTATGTGAGCAGAGAGCTGATCAGCTCTGGCTGCTGTCACCAGCACCTGCATCCAGGAAAAAAGTACCTGCTGAGGGATGGAAGTGGTACAGGGAGGGCAATGCCAACCAGACCTGCTGTTCCCAGCAAGCTCAGAGCATGGCTAATGTGGCATCCTCTTTGCATGTCCATGGTCTGCTGTACTACTTGCCTTGTGTGAGTCACTAGGTTCCTAGCCCTGCTCATTTTATCTCTGTTCCTCTATTCTATTCTGTTCTGCTCTACCTTATCCTTGCTATGGCTGTAGATACTAACCTGCAGGACTTCAGGTTTAAGTTAGAAGCAACTCTCAGTGGGCCATACCTTGTGCAATGTCATCAAAGGTGTTCAGATTCACCATCCGCTCTGCTATTTTAGCAGCCTTTGCAACTCTGGTTATAGGGTCAACGTGCTGAAGAGAAACAAAGGAAGAGAAAATGTATTTCCTATCTGTTTACATGTCCTTCAGACCTCATGTGACTGAAAAACTTGAGTCCTTTGATCTTGAGTACAGATTAATTTGAAATGCCTCAAACCAGCACCTAATGATAATGACACTTGAAATAATGTAATTACTTTATTATAAATTTAGCAAGATGCCATTCACAGCTGAGCTGCAGTAACTTCAGTGTTTGTTCCTGATTTAGCTCATTTGGAAGGTACTTACCTGTGAAGGCAGTTAAGAGTCTTGTCTTTCAAGCTAACTCATGACAGGATGAGCTAAAAGCAAACACGATTCCTCCTCCATCTCAATGGATATAGCAGTTCATTACACTCAGTAATGAAATCACAGGTGCTTGATCATGCATGAGCATCCTTGTCCCTACCTGGAGATCTCTAAGTGGTGTGTCAAGCAAACATCAGAGGATTTAGGAGTCCTTTAATTAATCACCAGGTAATTCCAACTTGATGCATCCACACATCCGTGAACAAATGGAGAAAAGAGAGCCCAGCAGGGGCTGTTTGCCTGTCGGCAGGTGGCAGGTTGACATGCTTTGTCTGACAAAGCCCTGGGACTGATCATCACAATCCTATAACCACCTTCTTACCAAACTCTATTTTCAACTATTTTTTGTGTGAGCATGTTGACCACCAGCAAAAAACAAACTGGATTAACTAGCAAGTAGGACAGGAAGCCTGGGTGCCAGCAGTAGGAAGGACAGAGTGCAGAAGTCCACAGACTGTGCTGGACCAGCAGGACGATGCCATCACAGTTCTGTGCAACAATGTGAGAGTGCCAGGGCACATGTAAAGTGCTCTGAGAGTGTGCTGCTCCAAGTACCTGAATGCCCACCTGCTACTGCTGCCCCAAAGCCCCATTACTGTTTCAAAGCCTTTCATCTTCAATCCTGTGCTAGGAACTGATGGCTGCCAGCACACCAAAATTTTCTTCACAGTGTCAATACTGAAAAGAAACATGTCATCCTTGACACAGCTCAGAGAGTGCTCTGAACATGAAAAGAAAAAGTGAAATGAGTTACCAAAACTACATCACACAGTCACAGTCAGAACTAAGAACATGACTTCAGATTATGTGTGTCCAGCCCTCCACATCTTTCCTGGGCTCTGCCACACTCAAAGGAGATTAAGTCTTGCTTGAAAGAGCGTGAAACTCATAGGAGGACACAGAGATGAGAGAACAAGAGAGAAAAAAAGTTTCTAAAAAACGCTATACTTCTATAAATTCATAGTTTGCTTACACCTCCAGTATTGTGTGCAGTCTTCTTTTCCCATCTCAGAAAAAACTATGTAGAACTTGAAAACAAGTTGAAAGAAGGGCAGCAAGGATGGTCCAAGTCTGGAATGGTGTCTGTGCCAGGAAACACTGAGTCGGCTGGGACATGCCAGTCTGTAGAAGAAATGGCTCAGGAAGACATGAGACAGGTCTAAATGGTCCAGAGAGGATGGACAGGGACTGACTGTTCACTGTCTCTTCTGCTACAAAAAATAGAGGTGCCAAGTGAAAATTGTGTAAGTCAAGTTCAAAACAAACAAAAGAAGGTGACTTACAGAAAGATGACACATCTGTGCAACTCCTTGCCAAAGACTATTGTAGATGCAAGAATTCCTCAAGGTTTCAAGGAGCCAGTGCTTCCATTCGAAGCACATAATGCTTAGAAAGTAGCTGAAAATAGTTGAAGGCTGAAAGACTATTTGGGACTGAGATATACTCTTGCTGGGCTCCCAACCTTTAAGGAAGGGTAACCAACAACCACATTCACTTGTGGATAGTCATCT
This sequence comes from Pseudopipra pipra, assembly GCF_036250125.1. NCBI lineage: Eukaryota > Metazoa > Chordata > Aves > Passeriformes > Pipridae > Pseudopipra > Pseudopipra pipra. The sequence continues at coordinate 8,409,260 of NC_087581.1, read as the reverse complement.
GAAGCCATGGGGTTCCTCTCATGTTCTTCGGGTTTTCCCTGGGTCTAGGGGACGACTTCTTGAAAACAGCACAGAGAATTTACTGTCATCTTCAGAATTTAGGAAAGTGTTTTCAAATTTTAACACCGCATGATATTCCCTAGATATTAGGAAGTCATAAGTATTAAGAGAAATTAAAGAGGAAGAGAAAGACGATGCTTGAAACATCTCAAGTAGAAATCAATAGTCTCAATTGCTTGAAATTCTCTCGTTTGACTTTCAGTTGTCATTTTTACTTCTGTCACAATAAGATCTGTTTTTCTCTAAAACACATCCTTAAAAAAAAAAGCAATTCATCTCTGCTGACATTTTTCCAACAGTATTAGGATTATGACTACAAAAGCCATTGCCTGACATGAGCATATTGCTCTGAGTAACCTTAATTGATAGAGGCTAAATGTTGAAAAGGTTACAATACAATTTAGAAAAAGAGAAGCGCAACAAACAATTTTCTCTCCAACGCTGTAAAAGTCACAGTTACAAGGTACAGAGAACAGGTCCCCTGGAGTCCTGCTGGTTCACCACGTTTATTTGCTTCCATTAACCAATGACGCAGGACAAAATTTCTCTTCTGTTTGAACAAGCATCTGCTACTGCAAGGGGCTGGGGAAGAAAGGTAGTGCTGTACCCTGCAGACGTGAGCAGGATTGTGGTTCTTGGGCTCTTACACATCCAAGGAAACTTGCACTGCAGGCATTCTGACTTTCCAACCTGAGACAACATTCTGGACTGAAGACCTTAAGACAAAGCTTACTCAAAGATGAATGCTGGATCCTGCCTCATCTATGATGACACTAAGCCAGGTAGTGTGGTCAACACACGGGAGGAAAGAGATGCCACCCAGAGGGACTTGGAGAGCCTTGAGAAGTGGGTCTGCGAGAACCCATGAAGTTAAACAAGGCCAAGTGCAAGGTCCTGCACCTGGGTTGGGGGAATCTGAAACATGGATACAGGCTGGATGATGAATGGATTGAGAGCAGTTCTGAGTAGAAGGATTTGAGGGTAATGATGGATGAAAATCTGAATATGATGTGGCCATGTGCACCCCCAGCCCAGAAAGCCAATCCTGTCCTGTGCTGCACCCAAGGCAGCGTGGGCGGCAGGGCAAAGGAGAGGATTTTGCCCTTCTGCTCTTCTGGTGAGACCCCACCTGGAGCACTGCATCCAGCTCTGGGGTCCCAGCGCAGGAAGGACATGGACCTGCTGGAGTGTCCATGCAGAGTCCACGAAGATGATCAGAGGGCTGGAGTACCTCTTCTATGGAGACAGGCTGAGTGAGAGTTAGGGATGTTCAGCTGGAGAAGAGAAGGCTTTAGGGAGACCTTATAGCACCTCCCAGTACCAAAAGGGGGCCTACAGGAAATACATGGTGGGACTCTTTATCAGAAAGTCTAGAGATAGGATGAGGAACACCTGTTTTAAACTGAAAGAGAGTAGGTTTAGATTAAATATTAGGAAGAAATTCTTTACTGTGAGGGTGGTGAGACACTGGCACAGGTTGCCAAGAGATGCTGTGGCATCCCCGTCCTGGAAGTATTCAAGGCCAGGTTGGATGAGGCTCTAAGCAACCCGGTCTAGTGGAAGGTGTCCCTGCCCATGGCAGGGGAGTCGTAATATTCTATGAATCTATGATACTATGATTCCATGATAACTATGATTCCATAGTTTTGGGGGTTTTCTTGGTCACTGGAAAGTAGGCTTTAAATTGAGAAAAAAAAAGAAGAAAAAAAAAAAACCTTGGTAAATGCAGAAAAAATGTATTATTCAATTGTTTGGGGTTTTTTTCTGCAATGCAGGAAACTCTCCAGATGAATCAAAAAAGCTTTAAGTCAGCTTTTCTGTTAGGTAGCTGTGTTGTTAGCAATACAGCCATGACTAACTACATTTTTGGCATTAAACTGGATCGGTGTAAGTCATTTTGTCATTGTATCCTGTCCTATTTCACATTTTACTTATTCTGTATGCTACTGAAATAAATCTTCAGAGGAAGAGCTAGGCTTAATTTATCTTTTTTTTTTTTAAATTTCTGTTTGAAACTCACTTTTCCGCTTAAGGCCATTTCTGGGCCAGCTCAAAGGATAACAAATTTGTTTTGTTTATTTCTGTTCGTAAGTTATTTTTAGAACAGCAATAATGTTAATTGAACCATATGTAAGATGGATAATGGGCTAATAATTTGAAAAGAAATGTCTTGGTCTTGCTCTGCAATTCTTTAACACTAATGGCTTCATATTTGCCTCTCAGCAGCTGGCCAGTTGCAATGTGTAACTCCTGCAACCTGAAGCACAAGAAAAAGCTTCTGCTGGTGTGTAACTACGTATCCAGAAGACAAACCCTACCCTAAAATCATTGTAGTAACTGCTCATACCTCTAGCAATACACGTACTGTGACTAGAGGAGCCCCTGGCTTGCAAAGAAAGAAGCACAGTACAGGGCTGTTGTCATCTGTTGCCCAGCCAACACCTCCATGCACTGCAAACACCCACTGTAAATCCCAAATAAAGCTCCCCAGGTTGAATTGTGTCAACTAGTTATTAATTTCCAAAACTGTACTTATCTGATCATTTTCACTCCTCGCTTTTAATTCTGATACACTGTTAACAGCAAATTGAAGACAAGGGAGTCAGTAATAACTCATCCAGTCCTACAGATGACCAGGAACAGGTGAAGAATAATGGGAAAGTAATTGCATTCTAATTTCAGCTGTTATGTAAAAAATATTAGTGGTTTCCAAGGGCTGCCAAATGATAACTGTGACCCTCTGGGCTGCCTCACCAGGCATATCTCAGAAAGGGGTAATGCTACAGTGAGATAGACAAGTCAGACAGGACTCCACATGACTCAGAAATGCACATTTCTCTGTTAAATATAAATTTTGTTTGGACTTCTTAGGACAATGATCAACCACTTCTGTTTCAGAGGAGATTAGAGATCATTCCAGCACAGTAAGTTCCAGCTTTAACATATTCCTTACTGTTTCACATCCATCTATATTTCTGTTGACACTATCCTCTGCCTTGGTAATTCTCCCTCTCTTCTATCTAACTCAGATTCCTTCTCCATCTTTGCATTAACAGATGAATATGCTAAGATTTTTTAGTATCATGTATTCAAGCTTTCCATTTCTTTTCCGTGTGTGTGCAGGTTTGCAATCTATCATCTTTGAAAAGGGTGATTAAAATCACATATCCCTGTACTATTCCTGAAAATGTATCACCCCACCTTACCTAACATAAACAGTTTCTCTGCTATCCATCACAGAGTATATTCCAGCAATATACCTGTCTCTCGTAGCCACATCACAACTCTCCAACCAACACACTCATGTTTCTCCCTATCATTACAATCTGTAAGCCCTCACCTTACCAAAGACTGTTTTGATACTCCAAAATGCAGTCTCCCTCTCCACCAGTCCCTCCCAGTTTGTACTAATAACAACTTTTCTGGTATGTCTAACAATTGCCTAATGGCACCATATCAATAGCTTTGCAGAATTGCAGATAGATTACCAGTACTCTACTTTCCTCATTAAGGGAAGACAAAATTTGCCTTTCATCAAAGAAAGAGGTGAGATTATTTGGACACAGCCTACCTTTGGTAAACATGTGGTATTTTACTCCATTTCATATATACTCCCAGTTCTGTGTTCTTTTCCTCCCTATTAATTCTCTTGCCTCATGTATTGTTAGAGGTCAAATTAATGGAATCATTTTTACCCCTCTTATATACAACATGTCTTTGTGATACTCTAATTACATAGCTCCAACCCTCTTCGCACAGATTCATTAAAAAACCTTACTATTAGACTTGTGATTTCATGCCAGAGGAGCAAGCCTGCATCAACTGCAACACGAGGAGGGTTGTACTGGATCAGACCCAGCATGTATCTGGGTCAGGATTGTAGAATCATAGAATCATTTAGATCAGAAAAGACCTTTAAGATCATCAAGTATCCTCCCTTACGGCCTCTTATCATAGCAACAGCTTCCATCAGACATCCACCATAAGCAGATGGCTTAGGAACAGCAAGAACAGGACAACATTTCTGCCTAGTTATCTTTGCTTCCAGATATTTTCAGCTCAGAAAATTTCATATCGTTCTTCTTTGATATTCTGTGTTCTCCATGTTCAGTGTACTGCCTTTACTGAAAACCGAGGAAAAGTTTCAAATGCTGCATCACTGCCCTCAGATGTAGCACACCCTTTCTTCCCTAGATCCAGGCACACCAAGAGATTTTGAAGAGTCCTTCATCACAGTCTCCAGTCAAATACTTTCTCTTATTCCAACTTTTATTCACTCATATCTTCTTTATATCATTCTCATCCTTTTTTCTGCTGGTATCCTTGGTTACCTCCATTCCTTTTCCTGTTGGCTGCCTCTCTCTTCTGTTTTGCTAAACCATGATCTCCCAGCTTCTCTATGATGCATAGCTTCATTCCACTTCTTTTCCCCTAGTGAGAAGTTTCTGCCTAACTGTCAAGACTCTCCTCCCCTCCCCTCCTCTCTTCTGCTTTTGACCATGTTCTTTCACAGATCACATCTTTCCTCTCCCAGTCATGTGTTCTCTTGACCTATTACTTAGTACCAGAACTGTTTTCTCTCTCTTTTCATCAATTACCTTTTCAAATCTTCATCTAATCCCTATAACATCTCCAGCTGTGGCTCTAGTTCTTGGATCTTCTCTTTCATGGCCTCCTACCATAGCAACAGATTCCATCAGGCATCCATCCGTGGTAAGAGCCACTCATTTTCTCTTCTTCTTTCCTTTGGGTTGAATTTGTTGCTATCTCAGTAGATTTCACAGTAACTTTTGATAATACCTAGCCTGAGCAAAACAATGGTGGAAATCAGTTGCTGTTTCTTGCCATTGCATCCTTGATCCAGATCAGCCACGTCTCCTGTCTGATGTTCCACAGTTCCCTTCAGCAATGATCAAACACAGTTTATCCTCAGAAAGTGTTCAGCTGGGAAAGCTCTGTTTCAATAAGCATAGTGCAAGGTATGTAATCTGTGAGTTAGGAGTTCCACAAAACCCATTTCTCCATTTGTGACTTGAGACCAGAAATACAGATTCTGATGCCATCAACCTTTAATTTGCATAGACCTACACATGAACAGACACAACAACTGTTGTAAGTCTGATTTGAGCCTTGGAGTACTTGGGGTTGCATTTTCCCAGTTAATTAGTGGAAAATTTAGCAGGTCTTTCATGCAACTAAAGTTAGCCCACCAGCCTCACAGAGGACCTCAGTCTGGGACACTGGCTTTGCATAATGAAGCTTTCCTTTCACTTGACTTTCTGTCTTTCCTGCAAGCCCTCTGCAAAGTGTTAAGAGTGAAAAGCAAAGCACTAAAGGAACAGATCATGAATTACTGGATTCCAATTTCCCACTGTCAGTGGAGTGTGCAGCAGGTTTTTTACAATATGGTTTCACTGGTAGAATATTTACTTTATTTTCATCATCAGTTTTTAGCAGTCCACCCTTTAAGCCTATAATTGTAGTGTTGACTTCAGGCTTAATTCTCCAAAACATACTCAGGTGAAAGGTTCACTAGTTTTTGAAAGGACCTTGAATTTCCATGGCACAATTCACAGGAAGAAGCCTATCAGAATATGGTCTGTTTATACTGTAAGGTTTATGCTGGCACAGTGCTGTGGGGTGTCTAAGCCAGCCAAATCCTCTGCAGTTGTATCAGCCATATGGTATGAAAATGATAAAGCCTGTTTCAGAAATCAGCTCTTATTACATGTAGATATATATATATATATGTATATATATAAATCTTACATATATTGATATATCTACACCTATTTCAGGGGCAAATTAAGAACTAACTGCCATGATTCTGTATTACAGTTCTCAGTGTACTTTGCTCCACTCATCATAGAAATTATTTCAGTTTTCCTTCTAAATGGTTTAACTAAGACTGGGGAGGAAAGAACCACCCACAATTCTGTACAGATCAGACTCTGTTAAACCCTAGCAGAAACTTCCTGAATCCCTTGAAAACATTCTGGAGCATGAAGAAAATCTTGCAGGGTTGTGATAGTGTATCCTCAGTGCTTGAAGTGGGATGATATTTTTAAGATGGGGATACTGTCACTTGAGTGGAATGAATTGTGTCATGCCCACAAGGCACTCCCAGGCTACTCCTGATTAGTCCAGAGGAGCCTGGATTAGGAGGCAGTATCACCTTCACAGCAAGGTTACAGCATCAGCTTGGAATGTGGCAGGCATTAGGATACCTGCTAGTCTGAGAAGCCAGACTGAGCGAGGTACTCCAGTCCAGCAGCCCTTGCATTCACTGTGCTACTTCGCAGGACTTGGAGTGACTGATCTTTTCTTGGGGTGGTCACATCACCCTGCCTGAGGCAACAGGGTGGTGTGTAATTACTGACCATGGCGTAGAACTCCAAGCACTTCTGTCACTTTCCAAATAAATGAATAAATGAGGCATCAAAAATCCCCCCCACAAATTTCATCAAGCCTCACAGAATCATTATTCAATTTTAAGTATCTAGTCTTCTATTTCAATTAACTATCATTAGCTTTTATATAAATTATACATTATATATCATTTATGTATCTACAATCAGAAAATGTATAAATTGTAACTCTATAAAATTATAATTAAAATTAAGAAATAGTGAAAAGTGGTTTACTACAGTACAGTATTTTGAAATAATCCTAAATTTCTCTGCCTTCCAGGTTGAACATTTTATGTAAAATCTCTGCATCCCTTGCAATGGAAAAGTCACACACTATTTCTACTTATTTTGTTCTTTTATTCCTCACATAATAATAAAAAATGAGACACAAACATACTGCACAAAAGAAAGCAATATAGCTCACTTGGAAATCAGGTTTGAAAATAAGATCACACAAAATTGAAATCCTGCTTTATACAGCAAAACATAAATCCTGTTTTGCTGTATAAAACAGGATTTTTTTTGTAGAAAATACAATTCCTAGCAAAAAGTAATTTTTGCATTTCTTAAGGTTGTTACTTGCCAGCTGAGACAACTGGCTACACTGCCAGCATGACTTGCTTTCACCTGACTTGCACTGTGGATGTAACCAGCACCACTTCAAGCAGCCTTCTTCCAGCATTATGAAACATACCTGTACCTCCACATGGGATAACTTTCTTAAACCTCTCTTCTCCTCTTCTTTCTTTACTGCCTGAGGTTTTGCTTTTTCTTTCTCTTTTGCCTTTTCCATTCTCTGAAGTTCCTCCACATAGGCATCATAGATGTCCCACTGAGAGACACAGAGGCAGGATTTATCACGACCTGGTCAATACTCCTGAGAGCAGTCATCTACACCATCCCAAAAATATGTAGTCATCACCACAGTAACACTGCTGCTGGAATTAGCTGAACATGTGCCTTCTTGCACAAAAAGTGAAGGGTTGAAGTCCAGGCTTTTTAAAGCACAATAGGGTATGTCTTATGTTTTAAGAACACTTTATTGCATTTTTAATAATTTCCTTCCTCCAACACTCTATTTACTGCTTTGACTCCGTATCTTTTTTGTAGGACTTTGTGTTTGGCTAATTTACCAGTGTTTAATAGGAAACAAGCATTAAACATCTGATTTATGACATTTCTCATGTGGTGTTGGAAAATTAAATTGTAGCTGCTTAACACAATTTAAATCTTGGACTCCAACTCTGCAGCATATGATGCAAACTGAGAGCAGTTTTACATCTTCTGCTGTGCCACATGCCACAAATGTCTTACTTGAGCAGATTTCAAAAGTAATTTTTCTACTTAAGAATTATTCATTAGTATTGAAGTGCTAGTACCCTATCTGAAGCAGGTTTATTGCTTTCAGGACAAAAACAAAAGGCAATCTGACACATCAGCTTGGGAGAGGGAGTATGATTCAAACAGATAATACAGACTAGAACACCGGAATAAAGAAAGGTAGCAGAAACCTTTAGTAAAAAAACTGCATTGCATTGTAAATTTGCAGGTAGAAATTAAATGGAAAGATGTTCCACATATCAGGGAAAGGACAAAGATGAGACAAGTATGAGAAGGAGTAGAACAGAAAAGTTTGGGATAGGAAAATGTGAGCATAAGAAAGAACATGAAGGAAAAAGAATGGGGGGGAGAGTTTATGTAAAAATATTATTTTAGATCCACTGAAAATTTCAACTGAATAAAAAGAAAGAAATGGAAAACTTTTTCTCTCAGCTTTCAAGCATTTCATGCAAAATCTTAGCCACAGCCTGATTATCTGTAGATCTCTGTTCCAAGTCTCAGGTCATCTTACTGCCAGAAAAAAATGGAAGAAAACTCCAGCTGGAGGGAGGGAAGATTTCCGGCCAAGTACTCTGTGATTTCAGGTTCAGGAATAGACTGGGATACATCTATCAACCTGACAGAGACATCTTCACTCCCATTCCTACCACTTTCCTATAACAACATTTTTTAAGTTGCTGCCACTGCCTTATAGTTTCTCCTCGGGTGTTCCTGTGATACACTGGTAACGAAACAATATTTTCAACACCAGTCTGATACACTGGTTTGAAACAATATTCGTATCAGTGACAAACACAAATACATTTTGCAAATATCTGGGAATTGACCAGCAGAATTGGCTGAATTCCCTCTTCAATGAAAGCTGTAGCATATTTCATGTGTAAAATTCCATCCAAAATAATTTTTTTTACATTATTTTAAGGGATGGAGAAAATCTGTACAGTTTTTCATCATTAATATATTGGCACATTCCCACTACAATATAACAGAGCTAAGTTTCTTGCAATAGGTTGGTCTTCCATGTTCATTTTGCTGTCGTTCTGATTGGGTTCATCTTCAGGCTTGAGAAACCTGCTTTTGCATACAGCTAAACTTAGAAAAAGTAAAAACCCGAGTGCTGCATATGTCAAATTCTTAACAATACACCCAAAAACTCCATGAACTTTCATAAATTTCCAATTGTACAAAATCTTCAGAGGTCTCCACTCTCTAAACAATGTGTTCAAAGTGGAGCTAGCATGCAGACATGTCCTAAATGCTTTTTCATTGCTTTGTTCCTGTATTTTGAGACCCCATCAAGCCTGCATCGAGTGGCTTCAGGTGATGGAGGTGTCCAGCAGCTGACTAGGTATTGAATGCTGGACCCTAGATCCTCCTAAATAACCAGCTTGCTCACCACACGGTGATGGAAGATCTTCAGCAACAGGACAGTTCCCACTCCCACTCTGTGTCCCTAGAGGAGCCAGTGCCCTGCAAGCTGCAGCCCACTTCTTGCTGAGTCCAAAACCATTCTCATGCTGTGATTTCCCCATTTGCACTCATTTAAGAGTCTCTAAAGCAGACTGGTCAGGGTGCCTGGCAAAAAATGAACCAATTAAAAGCAGCTAAACTGAGACACTTAACCTTACAAATAAAAGCCATGAGCAAGTTCACCCATTAGGCAGAAAAGAGGGCCATACTAGTTTGTCCTCAGATACAAACCAGAGACCAAAGCCCATGCATGGGAATTCATTCCACTGCAAGGAATGCAAACACAATAATTTGTTTTTAACTTTCTCATATCTCAGTTTCCTAAATATACTCTAAAAAACTTTAAAGGTAAAGAGTATATATATTTATATGTATATACCTGGTGAATAGTGGCTGAGAAATTTAGCGAAGGTATAGGCTCCGTCTGACATCCTTTTTCCTGAAAAAAAGAAACGCAAAAGGAAGAGTAATGTTGGCATTGAAACCCTCTGCAGTGACACAGTCCAGTTGTGGAAACAGTCTGCATGATTAACTTGACAGACAAAGAACTCCTAGAACACTGCACAACATTCCTGGTGATCATGCAACTACAAACAGATTTTCTTTTGGACCAAAAGAAGGTTCTCAAGACCTCCTGATTTTTTCCCCACATACTTAAATATTCAATTTCAGTATTTAATTTTGAAGGAGTTCAAATGGTTTGTTTTATGTCTACCATTTGAAACATTCTGATATCAATTACAGTATCAGTTATGACTTCCTACCACATTTGAAAAGTTTTGTCCTATATTTTAAACAGCCAGTTGGATAGAACAGACAAACAAAGGAGTTGAACAGAATGAAACTTATAAACAATTCATCTGATGCTACTGATATAAGACTTTTATCATCCTTACATGAACATTCTGAAATGAATTAATATAATTCTGTAAAACTTTCATTTAATGGAAAAGCATCTTCTTTCGAAAAATTGTTGTGTCAGAACATTTTTAAGAAGCTGCCTGTAGCACTTCACTGACCTCTGAAACGAAGAAATCTCAGAGGTGGAAACTGTACATCCTGTACAGCACACAGCAGTACTTCACAGCTATTTAAGGTCTATATTCTGCTTTCAGAGGCAGAATCACACAGAGGCACACAAGCCTCTTCCAATAAAATCAATGGGAAGAGAAGATGCAGACTGGGAACATAGAAATAATTAATTCCGTGGCCTCCACTGGGATTTTGAAAGATGCAGAAATCTTAGCTCAAACTTTGTAGTAAGCACCTCACTGTCAGATAAACTCTCTCGAGATCCTCTGTCTCTACCAGTGAGTAGAGATGGTATTCCTTCTAGGAGATGGTAGCTCCCGCAGCACAGTTACTCTTATTTCCCTCCAAGTCTATCAGATGTAAAGGCACCTAATTGTACCTGTAACGGCTGCAAGAAGTCAGGCAGGCTCTCTGAGGAACCTGCATATACTCTGATTGTAGGGGAGCAAGGAAAGCAAGAGAATTGTCTCTCTAAAACTTCTATCTCTAATGCAGAAACCTCCTTTTTGAGCACTCAGCTGAGGGCCAACATTACCGGGATTGCTCAATCAGGAGGTTGCATGACAACACACTCAAAGGGAATGGCTGTGGGCTCAGCAAAAAGCTTAGGGAAGGAATATAAGGTTTTGGGTCTGTAGTGATTGGAAAGTGCATGCACAGAGTGGGAGGGAGATGTACCATGTAGCAGCAGTAAAGATTTATCATACATGGGTTTGTTACTGCAGTACCCATGCTTAATACAAGCACAAATACATCTGTCCTTTTAATATAAAGGCATTAATACCCCTGTTACACTAGTAAGAATTGAAGTAAGAGATCATAAAAGGGCTGAGTGCCAAATAGGAAATGCTTTCATGCATTAGAAGTCCTCAGCTACTGTCCTAGCCATCGCTCCGTAATTTTTCAGAAGAGAAAATAAACATGAAAAATACTATATCCAAATAGAGGTTTAAGGATTTACAACAGCACCAAAACGTTTTGGTGTAGGCTGTCCAAGAGTCCATGAGGCAAGACATTTTCTGTCACCATTTTCCCCTTCCCAAATGTTTTACAACAGTAAAACTTTTTTTCCTAATAGTATCTACAGAGATCACAGGATATGACACAAACACATGCCCTCCCAAAGCAAAGATCCTCCGAGTCACTGAAGGAACTGCAGCATACCCGCAGAGGGTTGAAGGGCGTCGTTGAAGCTCTCTCAATGAAGTTGAACTGGTTTGGAAGCTTCTTCTCAGGTGCTTTTGGAGGAGGAGGCTCTTCTGCCTCTGCTGCCTCGGCTGCCTCTGCTGCCTCGGCTGCCTCAGCTTCTTCCTCAGCTGCTCCCTCTTCTTCTCCTCCCTCTTCCTCTCCTGCAGCCTGCAAGAAAACACAGCAGTGACTCCACCTTGAAAGAAACAGAACCACTTTTCCTTCTTCTCAGACTGCTGGATTCAATATTTAAGACGTAAATTAGGAAACTTCCAGCAATCAGAGTGAGGAGATTCTGAAATGATATCTAAATGGGAATATAGGAATCCAGGAACTGAAGTTTCTTGAAAGAGATAACATAGCACAACTGCCTTTGGTAAAATGGACTCAGGGGCCAGAAGATTCCATTAGAGTTCAACTACCCTGTGTTTTCCTTTCTTTGCTAGACAATGAGCTTCATCTAAAACTAGTCTGAATTCGATTCCAGGGTCTGACACTGTGTAGATAAAAACAAGCTTCTCAAAGGCTACTCCTCTCCTATCAGCCAACTGTCTTTAAATCAGGCCACTGTTCTTTAATTTAGTTATGCGTGCTGCTTCCATCCCTACACCTCTTGTTTTTCACCAATGGACATAATGTCAGGACGATTCCTGATCCCATCAAATTACACTGCATCTTGATATAACATCTGGATAAAGACAGATCCGATGTGATCCCCCAACACAGCTTCTGCAACTGAAAAATGGCAGCAGGACTCCATCTGTTTTCTGCAGGTTCTCACCTACAGCAGAGACATGTCAGATATAAAAGAATCAATCACAGAAGCTTCTCAGCAAACCCATTTTATAATAATACAGTTTCAAATCTAACACTAAAATAAAATGGACATCTCTCAGCTGACTGTGCAGAATTACCTCAGTATCTCCTGCCTGTTCTTCATCTTTAATCTCTGCCTGTTCAGATGTTTCAGCAGGAGTCTCATCAGGAGCCTTTTCTAATGACAGAAAGGATAAGTGAATAAGCCCAGAATAATAGGACATATTCTACCATATTCTGCAGATCCTCTGTCTTCTGAAGCATTAATATACAGATGCATCCTTTCCTAATGCTGTCTCATTAGACAACACAGTAACAAATTCCCAATTTGGAGGGTGACTGTTTGCTCAAAGCCACAAAAGGTGACAATGTTATTACTAGAATGAAACTGCAGTACTTCTGATTTTGATTCCCAACAACGATGCAAGCCAAACTAGGAGCTGTTTAACTCAATGGTAATGAATCATGATCATTCCATCATGTTGAGTAAGTGGAACCAATGCCTATCTGAAAATTACTGTGATTTCAGAAAACAAACCTACCTGCTTCAATGTTTGATCTGATACTCTGTCGCCTGCCTTCATCTGAATCTTTGGGTATCAGGTTTCCATTCAAAGAGAAGTGAATGGCTGTTTGATCCAGGTAGTCTACTAGTTTGTATTCTCGTTCCTACAAAAAGGAAAAACCCAACAAAATCACAGAATCATAGAATGGTTTAGGTTGAAAGGGATCTTAAAGATCATCAGTTCCTACCTCCCTGCCATGGGCAGGGACACCTTCCATTAGACCAAGTTGCTCAAAGCCCCACTCAGCCTAGCTTTGAACACTCTCAGGGTTGAGAAATCCACAATTTCTCTGGGCAATCTGTTCCAGTGCCTCACCATCTTCACAGTAAGAGTAAAGAACAGCTCAATCTGTATAATTTAGATTTTGAGCTGCACCAGAAAGCAATCAGAAGACATCATAGACCACAGATGCTTTAATAGTTTCTTCTTAAAAATACTGTTTACTGCACCAACCACAGCACAGCACCAAGCCCACTTCCGTCATCGTGGAGGATTTGAAGATATGGATCATTGATCACCTGCCTATATATCATAAATATGGAAAACGTCAGCTCCAAATAGAAGAGAAGGTGACCTTATTTGCTTCCACAAGACTGATTTCCTTTCTCTGGTGAACTCATGCAATGGTTGGTCAAAAAAGTACAGTAGCACAGAAATGAGACAGACCCAGGAATATTTTACCTGATTGTCTGTTCCCTTAGGTGCTGGTTTTGCCAGGGATAATTTTCTTCACAGTAGCTACTACTGGGCTGTGATTTGGATTTGTGCTGGAAACAGTGTTGACAACACAGGGATGTTTTAGGTATTGCTGAGCAGTGCTTACACAGAGTCAAGACCTTTTCTGTTCAACACCCCAGCAGTGAGGAGGCTGGAGGGGCACGAGAGGTTGGGAGGGGACACAGATGGGACAGTTGACCCCAACTGACCATAGAGATATTCCATATCATACGGTGTCATGCTCAGCATATAAAGCTGGGGGAAGAAGAAGGAAGGGGTGACATTTGGAATGATGATGTCTTCCCAAGTAACCATTAAGAGACACGGAGCCCTGTTTTCCTGGGGATTGCTGAACAGCTGCCCACCCACAGAAATGGTGGATTAATTCCTTGTTTTGCTTTGCACAGCTTTTGCTTTCCCTATTAAACTGTCTTTATCTCAACCCACAAGTTTTCTCACTTTTACTCCTCTGATTCTCTCCCTGATCCCACCAGGGGAGAGTGAGTGAGTGGCTGTGTGGGGCCAGCTGGGACTAAATCACAACACCTGCCTTAAATTTGGGATAATCCAATGCTAGAGTTGGTGGAGCTGTCCTTGTGCCCTTTCTTTGAGGGTATGCAACCCTTCCAAGTGAGGAGTGGGAGGCAAAGCCATCATTCTACTCCCATGCAGCTTCCCTGCAGCTGCTGGCTGTACACACAGGAGAAAGCTGCTCCAAGGTAATGCAGCATATGCCCTGCACACACAGCTGTGAAGGTATGACTCTTGGATGTTTTCTGGCCAACTGATGCACCCTCCTCTGCTCACTCCTACTCATCATGAATAAAGATTGTCAGTGAGTTCACAAAACACATTTCTGAGCTCTCCTATAATTCAAACAACTGAATCTTTATGTGTGGATACTGAGGCATAACTGCCCTATAGACTGAGAAAAGAATTGCTTTTTGTCCTCTAACCACCACAGAATGGGAAAAATTACCACCTGAGATTAGCTGCATTAATTACATCCACTGCCAGTTCTTGTTCTGTAATTGCAATATCCTACTTCTAAATAAATGCATCAATGCTTTTAGACTTTTACCCTCTGCAAAAACCCTCTGGGAACCATTGGCAGCAAATACGTAAAAAGATGAAGCTGTATTAACAGAAAATTTACCTGGTTATATATCAAAGGAAAACACAAAACCAATTAATTGCAAAAAATCTCATTTCAGGTTTACGGGTCATGTCACACTTACTTTAAAGCTGAATCTGACAATATTCTGGGGAGCTTGGGGATTATCAGCTGTCAAGGTGCGTGTAATTTCCTGTTTTAATTCCTTTGGAATGGAAAAAAATGGTATTGTAAATAAAACTTCACTATTAATACAACAAGCAGAAACAAAAATCACCATGTTTATGCTTAGTTCTATGATGTTCAGTTCACTGCAGATACTCCATGTGCAGCTGATGCCTCCACAGGAACAATGCTTGGGGCCAGGCTGGCTCAGAGTGGAATCCAGAACAGTCATCCCGCTTTCTACATAGTCTTTCAATGGGCTTTCTTGATGGTAATTCTTATCTAAGATATGGTAGCACTTAAAAAATGCTAGCTGCATTCCATGGAGCAAAACAGACAAGTTGTGTCTTCAAGCTTACACTGTCCAAAACTAAACAGTAAGCTCAGTGGCAGTGCTTTTAGGACTGATCACTATGAACAAAAAACAGTACTGCTAGTAACTGCTTTTACTACCTGCGTTGGAGGAAATGCATAAAACTTCCCTATAAGAGCTACTCGGAGGACTCGGAGGGAGCAATGTTAGATTTTTATAAGGCAGTGGGAAGAGAGAAACCACTGCAGCTGGAAGGGTGACTGACTGCAATCCTGCTGAACCCAGCTGGGAAGAAATGGCAGTAAAATTTTAGGACACTTCCCTGTATTGCACAGAGGCATCTGAAAAGCTCAGGGTTGGCTCTGGGATCCTTCTTAACTGAGTGATCCCCCAGCTCCATTCCCCTTTTGGATCAGCTCTAGGCAGTCACACTGTCTTAAGCCCAGAACTGTGTTTCAAAGCACATGCTCTCTGTTTTCCTGCTGAAAGCCATTTCAGTTTGTGCTGCAGACACTGTACTTCAGCAAGTATTGGAGTTTTACTCTTGCAGGATTTCCTCCAAAACCAATGGGTAGTCTTCAGCTTATGGAGCTTTGTACATATCTTATGTTGATACAGGTATTGTTTTACTCACAGCTTCAGTCAGCTCCAGTTGATCTGGGGATTTGACAAGAGCCCTTGCCAAGTCTCCAAGAGCATCTCCTGCTTCAGCGGAGGCATCTTCATCCTTGCACAGGAAAGAAAAGCTCATTAGTGCAACAAAACTGTGATTGTTTCTCTCCCTCCCAAAGCAGCACTTCTTCAGACATGGAGCAAGGAGATAAAAACATTACCCCACCCATCCCCATTTTGAGCACAGCAGAAAAACTCAAATAGCAAGACAAAATTTGAAGTTTTTTGAATGGCTACACTTGACAGCAAGAGTTCAGTAAGTTGGAAGAGCTGCTTTCTGAAGATAGGTCCTGCCCTGTAATAAAACTGGAGCAACAACAGTGACAAAACTCAAGTAATTCCACATCAACCTCAGTTTAAAAGTTGGCAATTCTGTTTCTTTTGACCATATAATACCCAAAAGACCCATACTTAATGGGTCTCAAAAGCACAAGTCAAGGACCTGCAATTACTCTTGATGTGTTATTCTATAAGCTATTCTTAGAAAAAAGTTCAAAATACAAAGCTGCAGGGATGTGGCTCCCAGAGGAATGTTAACGAATTTCTTGTAAAGGCCAATGGATTTGCATTCTCCCAAAACAGACTGCTGACTTCCTTAGGCTAGCCTTGGGTTGATGTCATGATATGATACCATTAAAGGAAAAATGAATCGCTGCAGGAATGAATTTCAATTAATTGTCCTTACAGAAAAACTGTCAGAACACAAAGCTGCTGATTAAAGTGCTTAACTGCTCCAGGCAAAATTTCTCCCTCCACTCAAAACATGTAATGAGTTGATTTAAAATAAATCAATCATTCTTTTAAATACAGTTCTCTCAGGCCTCAACTTCATAGCCATAAGGCTAAACTTTCTGGCCATACAGAGCTGTGGGTGAGTCCAAGGCACAAGTGCAGCCTGGTTGCAGGTACAGAAACCGGACCCAGCAAAGCTTTGCTATCTGCAGAGCACCACGACGATATAAAGCACAATGCTCTGACAAAATGTGCAGTGCCTGAAAGTAACAGAGAATTCTGTATATGTCAGGCATCCAGGGGAAGTAACAGGCTGCAGCCTTACTCTTTTTCCCCAAGGGAGCTGAAATGAGCAAGCTGTAGGGAAGGTCAGGTGCTCTGATACAAAACAGACAATGATGGCAGAACAGTCGTTTGTGACTTAATGCTCCCCAGGTGAACACCTGCTTGTAGGACATTCATCATACACAATTTGATGCCAGTGAGTTCAGTGGCTGTTTTCCCTAGTGAATCAGATAAAAAGTATTGTGGGCTTAACATTTTTATATATGATTTTCATTTAAAAAGTAAATTACTTCTCATTTGTAAAGGGTCAAAAGAGGAACATTTAGCAAGACTGGGATTTGTCCCAAGAAAGTGAAAAGTTGTTTATCAATATGCTTGTTTAAAGGCATGTAGACTCTCTCTCCCATCCATGACAATGGAGCTAAATAAGAGGAAGGCAGATTAAATCAGGGTATTCTAAGCATTTATTTGCCCAACAGTAAAGACATTATCATGAGACTTTCAGTCAAAAAAGTTAATGCTATTTTCTCTAATACTTGTATTGCTATGTTAAGTGAATATGGACTGTGTTTTGAATTTTCTAAACTGAGCAGGCAGTTTTCTCACTGTCTGAGTCAGTTTATATTTTGGAATTTACACCCCAAACATTTTGCTTTAATATTTTCATATTGCATTTTCCTTGAATTGTGCCTTTGTTTTAGCCAACATTTTCATTCTAACTTGCTAGCATAATTCGCTGCTCAGTGGAAACCCAGAGCAATCCCTTACTGCTAAGTCAATTGGTATTTTACCAATTCCATAAAAAAAAGCCATTGTTGAGACTGAATCTATTTTGCATCTCAAGCTAAAGAAGGAAAAAACATTTTCTAAGACTTGTGGATCTTACCCGTTTTTTAGATCCGGCTTTACCAGCCTTTGATGCCTTTCCTCTTGAAGGTCCACTTACATCCTGAAGTGAGAACATATCCAATGTAAACTTTCAAAGCATCTTTTTTCTTAATTTAACCAAAGCAGAATAAAAGTTTGACGTGCTTATTAATGTTTGCTCCAGTGGTATGTTTTAAAGGCTGAATATACCAGTATTCTGTCTATAAATTATCTGAATGAAAGACAGTCGCTTTCATAACACGAGACATCAGTTTATCAGCATGAATAAATGTCAGGCTCTATCCTAGTTACTGCCTGTCTGTGGTACACCCAAATGTCCCACACATGGAGCTCTAGTGCCTTGCTCAAACACACTAAAAGGCTGCTCTTGCCCCAAGTGCTTGCATGGCACAGTGAGCCTGAAGGCAGCACAACCACATCCACAAAGCCATGAGTGCTCCAAAAACATGGAAAACACTGGTGGACAGCTGGGAAATTAACCACTGCCAACCTCCCTGCACACACCAAAGCACAGAAAATCTGTTATGACAGGCTTTAAGGAAAACAATTATATAGCTGTTTACAGGGAGCCTTATAGAAGGAAACTACCCAGAGTTTAAGGAATAACAGAAGGGCATCAGCAAAAGCTATGCGAAAATTTAACAGAAAGTGGGAGAGGAAATGAAGAGGATCCTTTTCAGGAGATGCTGAGGGACAGACAGGATCAAGAATCCAGAAGGCAAAGAGAGAGAGAGAGAGACAGAGAAAGAGATGATATATCAAACAAAGGGGATAATATTAGAAACCTTGGCAAGAACAGTTTCAGGATGGATCTCAAATAACATTTGGTGGTATGGATGAGAAAAGCAGAGGAGTAAGTCAGAAAAAAGTGTTTGACTTTGTGACAGGAAAGAAGGGGATACTAGAGGACAGGGAAGGAAAATGAAGGGGTGGGAAAGTAAGCTCCCATGGGCTGATTGATTTTCTTCAGAAGAACATTAGAGTGTGCCTTTCAGCTCAGATCAAAGGTCCACCTAGCCAAGGATCTCTCACCAACAGGATTCAAAAGGAGACATCTATTCTCTCCCTGATGGCCTCTCACCTTGCCACAGGGATTTGAACTGAAATGCTACCCTTTTTACTTCTTATCAGTGAACCTTTTTCCCCACAAATTTATTCAGTCATTTTGGAATCCACGCACATTTTTAGCACTCACAACTTCCACAGCAAGGACTCTCATGGTACCACTACATGGTACTGAAAAAAACAGCTGCTTGCTTTTTTAAGTATGTCACTTGCTGATCTCACCTGCTTTTCCTAGTTGTTCTTCTGGAAAGCCCAGCTTTATCATATCTATTCTTCATCCTCTTTTCCATGCGTCTTATGAACACAAGTCTCTACAGAGATTCCTACACTCCCCTCATGATTCCCCTTCATTATGAAATTGAGTATTCACTTCCACCACCTACTTCCTACGTATTAAATAGTTAAGCAGCCATAATGACTTTGACCCAGTACCCCCAAGCATTGTTTCTCAAGCCCCACTACTTGCTAAGATCTGACAACAATAATTCAGAAAAGAAATATTTTCAGAGGAAAACAAACTGCAGCAAAGATGTGAAGCTGTGTCTCTAAGTGTTATCTCTCTCTGTACAAGCTAAGAAACATAAAACTGCTGTTACCAACAAGGCATCAGGGATTATTTTCATTCGAGTAGATACATACTAAAAGCAATGAAAAATGAGCAGACTAACACATTTCTATGCTTAAAAAATGTGCCTCATTTTGCAGCACAAATTGTTATGACACAGGTGGAGAAAATAAAGATATAACATTTCCTTTATAGTCCCACAGAGGGCTCGTAGTGGAGCAGAGAGTATAAGAGCTCCCATGTCACAACCACTACTGAGACCACTGGATCGTGCAGCTGTCCTGTCTCCCCTATGTGACTGTTTGGCAATGGCCAACAGAGCATCCTATGTGACAAGGACCATGCCACGTGTGAATTAGATGTGACTTAAACAGATTTGCAGAGCAGAATTTTATTCAGATCCAAATCAAAATCAAACTCTTAATTTAAAATATGAAACAAAGCCTTCTCACTATTAGCCTCTGTAAATGAGTCTATAAAAGCATCTATCCAGCAGCAAAGGCATTGACAAGGAAAGCTGAAGGTAATTGGTTTTGGCAGTTGAACAGATTTCAATTAACATAATCCAAGAAGCCACCTGTGAATAAATATCTGCAACTGTATTAAAATCCAAAAAAAAGCTACAGTTACAATTGCACTTGAAGGAAGCAGCACAAACCCTGACCTGCTTCCCACACCATAAAGGGTTTGTAGGGTAGAGCATGAACAATTTTTCTCATCAACCAGGCACTTATGGCTAATTGGCTCTATTTCCTTTGTCTTTGTACAGTACTATCAGATTTTATGACTGTAACTCAATGATATATAATCACAGAATCACAGATTATGCTGAGTTGTAAGGGACCCGCAAGGATCATCAAGTCCAACCCTTTGCTCTGCACAGGATCATCCCCAAGAGTCACACCTTGTACCTTAGAGTATCATCCAAATGCTTCTTGAACTCTGTCAGGCTTGGTACTGTGACCGCTACCCAGAGGAGCCTGTTCAGTGCCCAACACCCCTCTGGGTGAAGAACCTTTTTCTAATATCCAACCTAAGCCTGCCCTGACACAACTTCAAGCCATTCCCTCAGGTCCTGTCGCTGGTCACCACAAAGAAGAGATCAGTGACTGCCCCTCTTCTTCCCTTTTGAGGAAGAACAGGTCTGGTACGACAAGGACGACAAGGAGACCCCAACGAGACCCAGGATGTGGCACAGAGGAATACAGGGAGGGGATGTTAAGAGATGGGGCACATACTTGACATTAGAGATCCCACTGCTGTAATAAGCATCTGACCACTGGCCAGTTAGAGAAATGCAGATTTGTAGACAGGGGAACTGAACAAAACTGGGTTTAGGGGTAGCAAAGAAAACAAAAAAATAGTATTTAGAATGCTTAAAAACCATCATATTCAGTAACATCAGGTGTAATGTGGAATACCAGATCAATGAAGAAAGGGAAACGTGTGAAAATATATTAGCTAACATAAAGGAAACTCCAAGTGAGTGAAGAAGAAGCCATCATCATGACATTTTATCCTACCCAGTGAAGGACCCAGATGCTGACAACTTGCTATAATATGCCCACCGACACCACTGCCACTAGCAAAACAAAATCATCAACCTTAGAATACAAAGGACCAGAACAAGGGGGATCAAACTACCAGAAAACAGGTGGAAACTGAGAAATCTGCATGCAACAGCTTTAACTGCAGTCTCATTATCAATTTTATTTATTTTTTTTTTTTTTGCACAGAAGTACTTCTTATTTTCTGTAATGAGTACACCTGGACCTTATTTTCTGTACTGAGTACATAGTAATGTTTAGACTAAGATTTCATTCACACTGACATGAAATTTTTAGTTTTATATATATAAGATGTGCCTTCTCTTTGCCCATAAAGAAGATTTTGAGTGTAACAAAGTTTACAGACTATTACAAAAAACAGAACCAGGCTTTGACCCTATGCATGTTTTTAACCTTTATCAAAGGATAGCTGAGAGTACCACATCCAGTTGTGTGTGACTGGGAGAGGGTGCTCAAGGGAGAGGTCTCATTGCATCAGTCAGTAGGACTTACCACCCTTCTCATTCCTACTTTTCTACAAAGCCTCTACTTGCTGACTGTGGCAGGTTGCTTTAGGTCTCCCTGGAACTAAGAGAAGTAGTTCCCTAGAGCAGGGAGAAAACACATACTGGCAGGACAGCTATAAAATTACATTTGGTATTTCAGGTATTTTGAACTAAAGAAACTCCAACCACCTCTCAAACCTGAACAGTTATGCTTTAGAACCACCTTGTTAACAAGGTGAAACGCTGCGCAGTATGGACACAGTTAGCCTACTCTAAACGTGCACTAAACCTGGATGGAGAGAGGGGAGCCAGCACACAATGACCAGTGTGGGCCTTGGGCTTTCTTCCATGTGTGCTCCACAAAGATAAGACAGCCATGCCTGGAGCAGGTGAGCACAGGTTTATTGGGGAGGTGGAGCAGAGTCTAGGAAGGTGTTGGTTCTTAGCTTATTCTGGAGTTCTTCAGCAAAGTTCTGGTCTCCTGCCCAGACAAAATATCCCTCACAGCACAGAGGTTTACTTCAACAGCAAAAAAAAGTTGAGTATCTTATTTTTTTGGATATTCTGGACTCCTGCCAGTGAAAGTAAAGACTGTAACTCTACAGAAGTCAGCATAAAAAACAGAAGACATCCTTTGTGATGCAAGCATCATTCCTGCCACCACTGCCTATGCTGCAGAAGGTTCATCCCAAAGTACCTCAGACTTTTGGAACCCAGCTGAAAGGTGACACAAACATGAAAAAAATGAGTTGAGATCCATGTATTTTGGCAGTATTAGCAGTAGGTGAAACTCATCAAAACGAGATCTGTTTAAAACTATTACAAGAAGCAAGTTGGTGAGTAAACATGGGGCAGTCAAGAAAACAAAATCTTTTACTCTGCCTCCTAATTCAGATAATAGCACAGGTAATACTGCCATGTCATTTGCTGAAAAAGGCAGCCCTGACATCCTTTTTTTTTTTTTTGGTGTGGGGGGGTTATTTGCTATTTCTTTTGCAAGCTCCTGCTCCCTGTAAATCTTTCCAAAGCCAGCACATTTCCTTTTTCATAACTTGCCTTAAACCCCTTCTCTGCCACATCACCTGTAAAGAGTTTCAATAGCACCCACGTACATTGTGTCCTGCCACCAGGGCTCAGAATGATTGTTATTGCTTCCTCATTCTTCTTTTTACTGGTTCAGTCTGTTACCCATAAACTATTATTAAAGGTGTAATCTTTTTGCTCTGACAGCTACTTCAGACATACCACACAGTGTTTGTACAATAGGAAAGAGGTCACAAAGTCTGCAATACAAACAAAAAATAAACTAAAACTGTGAATCAACATTATGATTCACTAGGTAAGATGTTTACGACAATTACTGGCCTTCATACCCATCTCTAAAATTAAAGCACATTATTGCTGTTACATTAGCTACAGAAAAAAAGTTAACAGACTAATATTAGCATCTCAAAGCGAAGTGTTTGGAAGTTAGAAAATGTGAGAATTAAGGTTGCTGGGGCAACATTTAATTCATCCCACTGGGCACAGGCGTTATGATACACAGCTTAATTCCACAATGACACACTTGGTTTTCCGTAGGTTCCCTGGCTTACGTCAATTCTCGCAGGTTAAGTTACTACCAGTATAATAGTTTCCGTTGTTCAACACCTAGAGTGGTGTTGGTTTTTTTGTAACTGTTAGCCTAAGTCAGACAGCCAACAAAGAACATTTCAATCCAAACAGTTACATTCTAGCAAATTCTAGATAAAGATGGTCTTGCAACCAAAACAACAAAAATTAAAAAAAAAAAAAAAAAAAAACCACACCAAAAAAACCCCAAGTATCTTCCTAAATCTTCCTAATAAATGGTGCTGCCATGCCTGGCTTTAAAAATAATATTAATTAACAAAAAGAGGAGTGTGAATAATCTTGAGCAATATATATTAGGAAAAAAAAGAGACGTTGCTAAGGAACTGAGGAATCTGCGGCAGCAGGCATCAAGGAATTGAAAGGAATTTCTCACCTCCAGGTCACTATCATAACCCTGGCCACTCTGGGAGGTGCTCCAGTGCTACAGTGGAAAATGCCAGAATCAGAATTTAGGGATGCTAATCATGTTTTATGCTGATGACAGATTACTAGAGTTCCAACAGTAAAAAGACATAAGAAGCTCATAACAGTCACAGTACTTAAATGAAGGATATAGAAAACTCAAGTGACTGTTCCTTTCTGGACCTTTTTTCCAGGGTGTGTTTATCATAGCAGCACCCAGGAATTCTTCCTTCGGACAGACATCTATTACACCACAAGACAAACTGACTACTGGTTACCACAAACATACAGTAATCTGACAGGATAATACAAATTAAGAGAGGAAACAGATGAAAAGTGATGCTTTAAAAGCCATTAAATATTCCTTTCCCTTGCCACAGCTCCCTGTAAATCAGACAAGCTACCAAGAGGTACAAATAGCTGCAAACTCAAGTCTTTCAACAGGAGGTTTTCCTGTTGCTGAGATATTCAACAAGCATATCTAATTGTACTTTTAGGTAGGATGTTTCAGCAATATATATATAATTTTTTTTAGTTATAAAACAGGAAAACTAAAATAAGGAGAAACTACTGGTTATTTTCCAAATAGCATTGCCATAAATGAAAACAAAAACAAAAACAAAAACAAAAACAAGCAATAGTAGGCTGGTATTTCATAAGACCTATCTTATTTCCACATCCCTAAAGCATGCAAGAGGAAGGCAAGCATCAAAGAGATGCAATGTCCCCTGGAAGTTTTGAACTCAACACCCTAGTAACATGTTTCCGGATTGTACTGCAGTGAGGAAAATAAAAAATCATAACCATACATCTGAGTCTTACTCTTCTTGCTTCATCTACAGTGATTATTGCTCTTTCTTTTTGTTGGTGATGCGACAGCCAGTAATTGCTGATCTGAGACTCATTAACTGAATTTACACAAGACAGACAGGACTATCAGTACCTGCCTTCCTGGGTGAAGATAAAAGCTCTGAAGTTTTTTCCAAGTCCTGGAACAATCACATCTGTTTTCTTTTGAACAGCTATTTTCTGCAGCCCTACTTTTCAGCTATTTCATCCTGTGCTGCAGAAAACCTCTGACTTGGCAGTGGCAGTGCTGGTGGTAAATAAATTGTCTTGGCGACCTAGGAAGCAGAGATTTACTCTCAAGAGCAAGTGTTCATTTAAGAACCAGACTGAATCCTGAACTAGTGACTGCAGAAATCCTTCAAGAAAAAATCCATCCATCCCTCACATTCAGATCCAAAGGCTGCCTGACTAACCGAGTAGGAGATGGAATGATGTTACCACATGTGGTGTCCTGCCATCCAGGATAAAAGTCCCCAGTATAGCCTTTGCTGGCTGGTACATCCTTCCCCCATCCCATCAGATTAAACTGCCCCTTCCAGACTACATCTTGCAAGGGTTCACTGCATGGTGAAGAGCCAGACACCACAACCCAGTATCTCCTTGAGAAATGTGAATTTTCTCCCTACGTTTAAAGCATAAGTTTGGACGAGTAGATCTGTATTTGCAGATCCAGACTAAAATGCCAGAAAACTCAAAGGCAGGGATGATGCAGGTTGGTCACTCTGCCAAGCTGAAGTGTCAGTTCATATTAAGTAAAATTTCCAAGGGCTGAAAATCGTTTACATATTAATGAAACACTCATCAGGGCAATTACAAACCCACACTATAATTTTTAAAGATCATTTAAAGAGACATTTCTGCAGCTTCTCTGTTCCTCATGCTAGCTGTCACCATAACACAATCACAGAATGCTCATGATAAGTTTACTTCATCTTCCTGAGCAGAGACATTGTCATTCCCACTTCCTCTGCAGCACAGCACAGATGTTAACAAGTAGTCTGGAGAAAAAAAAAAGAGGAGAAGCACACAGCTGCTTGCAGGGTTCTAAAAGGAAGAGGTAGAGACATCATAAGAGCTAAGCTTGACATTTCTGTAAAACCATTTAATAAGCTTCCTGCTAGCTTTTTATTCTTGTTTTGAATATTAGCAAACTCCACAGTAAACCACCAGTTGGCAAAAAGAAGCAGAGAAGCACAGATGAAAACGAAGTCAAAGGAAAAATAGTGACTTCCATCCTGCCCTGCAGCAGACATCCATTTGCACACAGTAGGGATGCCAATTTAAGAGCTATTTGCCAATACATTTTATAGTGTTTTCTGAGAGACACTAAATGGAGTGTTTATTTTATATTCCATGGATAGTTTAATGCAGGTTTAAGAACAAGTAAGCACCTTAAAAAGCCTTTTCTGGGGAAAACAATAAAGGAAAAGAAAAAAAAAGTAAACTACCTCTGATTGTTGCGTGTTTGGGGAGGGGGTCTCTTGTTTCTCTTTTCTAACTTACTGAACAGCAAAGATGCTGTTTACCTGTCAGTGGGTGCAAGACCACAAGTGTAACAAGAAATGCCTCGCTGTCCAAATTCAGGTGCTTTCTTTACACTGCTTAAGTGACCTGCTTCTGACAGTGGGGTTGACCCTAAAGTGATAAGACCAGATAGTCTGGTTTTTGCACATTGTAAATGAGAAGTCAGTATCAGCTAAGAAACCATAACCAAATCCTGCTTCTCCCTGGCATGGGTTCAGCCACAGAGGCACACACACAGTAGCACAGGGTGCTCTCCACTGCCCACTCAAGGCTTTTCCTTGAGCCACACACCAAATAGCAAAGGCATGGAAATCTGGAACAAAGACTTCCAGCAGCACACCTGGCAAACATGTTCAAAGAAGCAATCTTAAAATTGTTGGCCACTTTCTCTCACCACCCAGCACCACACATGGGACTGACACCCTGCCCTACCAACAACTTTCTGCCACACAGGTCAGCGTTTTTTAAAAACACTCCATTTCTGGCTGTCCTGTTTGCCATACTCGAGGCTTCATTCTTCAGGGGAGCTGAGAATCTCATTCATCCATTCCCTTCAGCCTGATGTAGGAAAGTTGGCTTATGCCTTTCCATAATTCTACATCCTCACAAAATGCTGTTGAGCTCAATTGTGCATAGCACATTTCAGATGTGAAAGGAAGGGTGTTGTTGAAGCACAGAACGTACTTAAGTATTGTTATTTCCAAGGCTGTATGGGGAACACAAAGATCCAGACATACAAAACTATTTTAAGACTTTGAGCATTGAAACACATTTGTTATTAATGTACACGAACATACAAAATCCTAAAGATGGTTATAATTAAGGTTAGATTGAGTCAAGCAGTTCATCTGGGAGGTCACAGACTTTAATTCTGATGGTCAACCTGACTTTGACATATTTTCACCCATCAGGTGGCTGGACACTGAACTGGAGGCAGAGGTCACCTGGATAAAGAAAAAAAAAAGAGTGAAATAAAGAAAGAAACTGGTGTCACAGGAGAAGGCAGATGCAAGACAGGCAGAGAAGAAAAGCAGGCAACCACTACATGAGAGAAGAAGAAGAAAAAAACAAGAATTGATCACAAAGCTCTTGAAGAACATGGAGTCATGAAAGCAGAGGAGGAGCTGGAAGTGACATGTGGTAAAAGGGAAGGACCTGGGAGTGTACAGGTAAGTATCTCAGCTTTGAGAAAAATCACAGGAACAAAATTTTCAAAGGTAAAGCAGTCAGCAGTGACAGACCTAAGAGGCAGAGCAGAATAAAGCAAAATATAAGAAAGAGAGGAATGAAGAGCACAGGGACAGGTGAAAAGAGCATAAACTACAGTAAAATTCTTGTCAAGAACTGGAATGTGGACCTTGACTCACCAATTAATTTTACAGTGGCCACTATGGCCCAGTAAATATCAAACATCAGGCCCTGATTGGACAGTGAGTAGTGCAAAGGTATTCACTCCTCAGAATCACAAAGCCACTGAGATGAGGGCTGTATTTTGAGTCAGGGAAAATGAGGCAAAAGCCTCTGGATTCCAGAGCCAGCTAGTCAACCACACAATTCTTCCACTGCAAGAATATTCTAGGAAATAAAAGGCCATCAAACAGCAATCAGATTTAACAACCTCATGGCAAACATGGGAAAGGCAATACAGAACGAGTTATAATTAATGTCTTTTAAGTTGTTGTAATGAAAGTTATGGGGGAAGTCAAATATATTAAGAGTTTAAGCAGTTTATGATGTTTTGAGAGCTTTAAAATAAAATTAATGCCTTTGCAGCACATTAATTTTTTCAAATAACATGTGAATCAAAGCTTCTTTGTTTCAGAGCATTTGCGATAACGGCGACTGCAAATGATTGAAAATATTTACGTGAAAATTCTGAAAATAAAAGAAACTGAAATTCAGAGCAAGCATTTCATCCCAGGTTTAGTTTGTAGCATTATTACTGGATTTTATAATTTTACTGTAAACGTCTTCATTATCTAGGACTGGACGTGGGTTTTGGTTTTGAGTTTGTGCCCTTTGTAAATTTTATAAAGCCCTTTGTACCTCATTAATTACTAGTGCTTAGTAGGAGATCAGGAATGTCACAGTGATCCTCTCTCTCTTGCTGACTGCAAAGAGTAGGAGGTGATCAGATAAGCAGCAAGGGTTGCTGCTCCCTCACTGAAAGAGCTCCTGCTGTTCAGACTCCCTCACAGACCCTGAAGGATTGCCCAGAGAGCTCAGGTACCACCCTACAGCTCTGGACAGTCACACTGATCCCTCTTTTTTTTTCCTTCCACTTCCCTTGATCAGTTATTGCTTTCTGTCATGTGATCTGGACAGAGGAAGTAGGTTCCTTGTTCTCAGTCACTTCTGGGACACCTATGCCAACCTTCTTCCTCCCACCCCAAGGATCAAATGCGTAGGAGTTGGCCTAAACATGACAACAAAAGGGTTTTACAAGCCGGCCATCATCTGCTTTTAAATCAAACACTTTGATAGTCCAGGAGTAGATCAGATCCAGGAATTAATCTGGCTGATCCCTCCATCCTGCGAGGGGATGCATGCAGACATGTCCACGCAGAGCCCAAAGGAACTCAGTGAGGTCTCACAGACACAGACCTCATGGCACCGTAGAGTTAGGGCCAGGAAGAGCAGCAGGTGATTCCATTTCATTGTCTGAACTGAGGAAAGACCAAATAGTAAAACAGAAGGGAAGTGGCAAAACTTACAGCTGGGTACAACTGAAAGAATTTTTTAAAACTTTGTACAGAAAGGGATTTCATCCTGTCTGCTCAGTGTCCCCGAGAGATTCTCTGGCAGGTGGAGACACCTTGAGTGCATTAAAATCTGCCTTGGAAGGGGTGTCTTATGCTGGAAGTGTGATGAAACGGCCTGACAATGGCAACTGAAGACAGGGTTGAACAGCACAGAGACAGAGTGGGGAGGTGCTGCAGCTTTGGGATGTGCTGGTTTGCCCGAATAGCTGTGAAATGCCAGAGAACTCACAGGGTGACACCACAGGTGACACCACACCCCAGAGAAGGGACAGAGTGACACAACTTGATGCAGCCAGGCAGTCAGCAGGGCCAAGGGGGACTGTGCTGACCCTGCTGCTGCACCCAGCCCTGCAGGTTACAGCTCAGTGGGGCAACCTCAGCTCTCAGTTCAATCTCTCAGCTCTGCAGAGAAGGACCTGGGAGTCTTGATGGTTGACAAGTTGACCATGAGCCAGCCGTGTGTCCTGGGGGCCAGGAAAGCGAATGGGATCAGGAGGAGTGTGACCAGCAGGTTCAGGGAGGTGATCCTGCCCCTCTACTTGGCCCTAGTGAGGCCACATCTGAAGTGCTGAGTCCAGTTCTGGGCTCCTCAGGACAAGAAAGACAAGGAGCTACTGGAGAGGGTCCAGCAGAGGCCACAAAGATGATGAGAGGTCTGCAGCAGCTCTCTTATGAAGAAAGACTGCAGGAGATGGGCCTGGTTAGTCTGGAGAAGACTGAGAGGGGAATCTCATCAATGCACACAAATATCCCAAAGGCAGGTGCCAGGAGGATAGTGCCAGACTCTTTTCAGTGGTGCCCAGTGACAGGACGAGAAGCAATGGCCATAAACTAAAACACAAGAAGTTCCACCTCAACATGAGGAAGAACTTTTCTATGTTGAGGGTGGCAGAGCACTGGAACAGCTGCCCAGGGAGGTTGTGAATTCTCCCTCTCTGCAGATGTTCCAATCCCACCTGGACACATTCTTGTGTCACCTGGTCCAGGTGATACTGCCTTGGCAGGGGGGTTGGACTGGATGATCTGGTCTCTAGAGGTACCTTCCAACCCTGACAATTCTGTGACTCTGTGAGCCCAGAGGGAAGCGGTCTGGGCTGTACACGGTGACGTCACGTGTAGCGACTCCGGGGACAGTGACGTCATCGCTGGCATCACACCAGGGGCAGCGCTCAGAGCAGGAGCCGAGGGCCGTACAGCCACAGCGGGGCCGCACAGCGCCACTCCCTCCTGTGGGCCGCCGTCCCCGCTGCAGGAGGCTCTGCAGTGACGCCATTCGGGCGGGTGACGTCATGGCACCGGTGGTGACGTCACCACGGCGCTGTCGCCACGGGAGTGCGGCGGCAAGCCCTTACCTGCCGGCGCTTGTCGGCCGCCTTGGCAGGCATGGCCTCTCCTCACCGCAGTGGCCGTCTCTCACAGCCCCTCACGGCCACCCCTCACGGCGCCCGCTCGGCCGGCCGGAAGTTGATCGCGGCAGCCATGGCAACGCACCGGAAGCGGCGGGCGGACGAGACGATTCCTCACACACCCCCGCGCTCCCCCCCGAGGGAGGGAATGGTACGTCCCGGCGGCCGCTGCACATCGATCATCCGGGCCCCGAACCGGCGAGCGCGGCCCCGCCCTTCGTGAATATTCAAATAAGGGCGGGGCCACAGGAGCGCCGCCGCCAGGCCGCTGTGGTAGTGCCTCCGTCCGCCTCATGAATATTCAAAAAAGGGTAGGGGCCGCGGAGAACCGAGCATCTGGACCTTGAACAGATCTCCCCTCCCACTTCATCAAAATTCCAGAGGGGGAAGCGCCTCAGGGAACGCAGCATCCCCCCCCCAAAGTATTGACAGCAGCCCCACCCATGTCATGAATATTCAAAAGTGCGTGGCCGCGTAGCCCACCATCCGGGCCCCAATTAGTAAGTGTGGTCCCGCCCTCCTCATGAATATTCAGGAGGGGGGCGGGGCGGCGGCCGGACCCGGAAGCGGCGCGGCTGAGTCACGGCGGCGGCGGCGGCGATGAGGCAGCAGCAGCCGCGGGCGGTGTCGTTGTCATTGTCATTGTCGCCGTCGCTGTCCGTGCCGTCCCTCAGCGCCTGAGGAGCCGCACGCACCCTCCCGCCCGCCCTCCTCCCTCCCCGCGCTCCGCCCGCCGCGCCCGGCGCCGCCGCCACCATGATGGAGGAGATAGACCGGTTCCAGGTGCCCGCCGTGCGCGCAGAGATGCAGCCGCTGGTGAGGGGCGGGCGGGCGGGGCCGCGCTGAGCCCGGGCGGACACGGCCCCGGCGCGGAGGGGCCGCGCACACCCGCACCCGCGGTGCCAGCGCTGCGGGGGCGGCGGGGCCGCCGTTATATAACGGGGAGCCCGGGGAGCGCCGCCGCCATCCCCGGCCCTTCACCCCCGGGGCCGCTGCTGTGTCATCCCGGGGCACCCGCACGGCCCTTCATCCTGCCCCCCGCCCTCCATCCTCATCCTCCTCCCCCGGGGTGTCCCCGTCCATAGCGGCGGCAGGAGCGGGCGGGGGCGGGCGGGCGGCTCCGCTCCTGCCGCGCTTGCGAGTGTCGCTTCTCCCGGAGCATCCCTGGGTGTTCCCTCGCCCAGGAGTGCCCCTGGGAGCGGTGGGAAGCGGCAGAGGGACCGGGAAGCCCGGTGGGATCAACTGGAGGTGCTGAGGGTGGCTGGGCTTTTAACTGAGCTTTAGAAAATAGGAGAGGAAAAGGGCGGTGTTTGTGCACAGCCCGGGCGGGGAGCGATACTCCCCAGGGACGGGAGAGCTGCACGGGCTGGGGTGTGAAGTTACTCGCGATGCGGGGCTGCAGGACCTTCTCCGAGGCTGGTTTTGTAGCCATTGCCCTCGACACTGAGCTGCACTTAAGGAGATGCTCATCGTGTGAAAAGTCCAGGTGTTTTGTGAAGAAAAGTCTCTGTCAAATTTAAAATCTAAAATAGTTTTGCACGCATAAAATTCTTCCCATAAGGAAAGCAATCTGTGAGGGTTTGTTGCCCTCTGCTTTCCCCGTGCCAGGACATGTGTTTTTCATATCAGGATGTTTTTTCACTTCGTAGACACAATTATACTCAATTAATGAGCTCTGAAGAGCCTGACATAATGGTTACACTACTACATGGGGCCCTGGGGAATCTTTGCAGAGGGGGAAGTGTACAGGCTTGTGGGACTTGGCAGATGCCTAAACGGGAAGGTAGAGTGGTCGTGGGCTTTTGGTAGCTTCTGAAATGAGTTAGGAAGAAAGGCCAGCTGGCTGGCAGCCAAGGAATAGGCTAGACCATCATCAAGTCAGTCAAAGATGCCTTAGGGGTATGTAGCTGCTTTGCTTTGATGCCACAGGCTTGCTCGTGTATGTGTTGTGCCCCAGCTGCCTGCCACAGAACTCTGGATGTGTTTGTCCATTTCTGTTTCCCATCTGGGAGAGGTTCTCTTGTGTGTTCCCCTCCCCTTACTCCTCAGTCCACCTCAGTCTGTGCTTGAAGGTGTGTTGTTATTTGTGACTTGGGATCTGTTGAAATACAGTTCACCCTGGCATTAAAGTGAAAGCTGGATAATGTGCTCAGTCACTCAAGATGTTGATTCCCTCTGGCACCTGGAGTAAGCAAATTCCATCTCGGGCTGATTATGTGAGACAGGGATATGAAATGTTTGGAGAGGTGGAAAGAACTGTAATGAAATACTTGCACAGTTCCTCTTGGTAGCAGGTGAGGATAGGTTACTGACAGGTTCATGTTAGCACTGAAGTGCTACTGAGATTTCCCGTATATCAAACCATACATTATTTAGAGTTGATGTATCTGAATCCTCGGTTCCTTGTTGCAGCTAGTGCTTGAGAGAAGTTGAGAACACAATGATTGGCCTGAGAACAGAAAAGCTCTACAAGGTCTACAGAATCAAATTATCCCTCAGTGGCAAGAAAAACATTTCTCTTACTGTGGAAGTGTTGACAAATTGTGAAAATATGCTTAGCTTGGTTTGTTTTGGGTTTTCTTGGTTAGTTGATTCTTTGGCTTACAACCTTTGTGGTGGGGCAAAAAACTGTTCTTACAAGCTGATGTGGGCTTGTTGCATGCCCTACCCATTGTTTGTGTTTTTATCAAGCACAGGCAACAAATGTGACAAGAATGGCCCTCTTTATTCGTGATATTGTCAGCATAGTAGTGAGAGTTGCAAGTTTGAAAAAGCTGTTGGCAGACGAAAAAATACTCCTAAGGATTTTCTAGAAACTCCATAATGGTAGTGGAAGAATGGAATTTGCACATACATGCATGTTTGCATGGACATGAACCAAGCAGAATCTAAAGAGGTTGTCTCGTCCAACCCTGTTATCTCAGTATAGGCTGTTGAATTATGCAGCAGCAATAGTAAGCTTAGAAAACAGGTTTCCTTCAACATGCAAGGACTAGAAAATTTTCACAAAGAGCTTTTACACTTGTATTAATAGAATACTCTTCCAGCTAATGGAGCTCACAGTGAAACCTTGTGTATGTGAGGGGCTGTTGCTCTGACTGAGTGTGTAGGATTTTTCCATGTGCGTGGAAATGTTGCCGTCGGTCTCAGATGGGACATAACAAGTCTGGCACAGCATTTTCATTGGTTTCCTCTGCTTTGTGGTTTCTGGTCTCTACTTTGCAAGTAGGAACTGCAAGAATCCTTGCAAGTCTGGTGTTTATCATACTAATTTCCTTGGGTAACATGGTTCTGGGCACTTCTGTTGTTTTGTTCTGTTACAGTTACCATTTGTCCTGTCCCTCTCCCTACCATCCTGTACTTTAAAGCTGTTGTGTCTTAAACCCAGTTGTCAGCTAATATTAATATAAGTAGTATAATGCCTCCGTACAAGTGGAAAGTCACTATCAAGGGTAAAAGACAAATACAGCAGAGACTCCAAGACCAGGAAGCCAAAGCTAGTAGCCATCTTTTAACAAAGGTCCAAAGCATCCATGATTTTTCCATTGTAGAAGTCAGTGATCTTTTACTCCAAGTAAATCCTGCAAAAAAAGTCAAAGGTATGCATATAAATATAGGGAAAAGAAAAATGAAGTGATTTAAGCAGTCATACTTGCAGAACATTAATGGTAAGTCAACATATCGGAGCATTAACATCAAATTTGATGGCAAACTCCCTTTTTGGAAACCATTTGACGCTGTAAAAACGAGCAGAAAAGCAACCATAAGGAAAGGCTTTAGAACTCTTCTAAAGCCTCACAGCTCACTCTTCTCCCAAATTGGGATAGGGGAGAGAGTCAGAGGAGTAAAAGTGAGAGAACTTGTGTATTGAGGTGAAGACAGTTTTGTAAGTAAAGATAAAGCCATGCACACAAGCAAAGCAAAACAAGGAATTCATCCACCATTTCCTGTGGGCAGGCAGATGTTCAGCCATCCCCAGGAAAACAGGGACAGCTTCATCACACCTGTTGGTTACTTGAGAAGATAAACATCATCACTCCAAACAGCATCCCCTCTCCTTCTTCTTCCCCCAGCTTTATATGCTAAGCATGATACCATAAGATATAGAACGTTCCTGTGGTCAGTTGGGGTCAGCTGTCCCGTCTGTGTCCCCTCCCAACTTCTCATACCCCTCCAGCCTCCTTACTGCTGGGGTGGGGAGCAGAAAAGGCCTTTACTCTGTGTGAGCACTGCTCAGCAATACCTAAAACAGCCCTGTGTTATCAACACTGTTTCCAGCACAAATCCAAATCATAGCCCCATACTAGCTACTGTGAAGAAAATTAACTGGTATCCCTGTCAAAATCAGCACAAAATACAGAATAACCTTAGCATCTCAGCACCTCTTGTTTCTTCTTCCCAGGCTAAAAGCTTTCAGTTGCACATGGTCTCAGGGGGAGATGCAACTGTCAGTCTTTTCCACATGCAGAGGGCTCAAGTAAAAGTTTGTTTTCTCAGGTTATAGGGGTCATTGTGACCTGTCACTGAAGCTATATAAAAAAATAGTGTTTTGAAACATGATCCCCTGCTGAAAGCAAGTAGAGAAGAGAAGGTACCTTGCTTGATTTGAAGTGCACACACTGTATGAAATATTTTTTCTTCCTGTTCAAACTGGACAGTGTCCTAGGAAAGCACTGATCCCTCTGAGTGCTGGCCAGTTTGAGAAGGGTGCTGAAATGAGATTTGTGAAGCTAGGCTTTGCTCAAAATCCTTAACATTGTTGATCAGCATGGGTGCTTTTGACTGTCCATCTGCATAGATGAAATGTCATCTTAGCTTTTGATGTCTTTATATTGAACTCTGGGATAACCGCTGCTGATGTGCCTAGAAACCATCTGACAGGCCTGCTGATCTGCCCATCTTCAAACTTAAGAGATAGATATGGTTGTTAAATGCTGAAGGGAAGCCATTCTTAGAAAGCATCTGAAACCCTCCTGAACCCCTCAGCCTCCAAACCTGCTGCTGCTACTTGCACTATTTATTGATCAGCTGCCTGTCCGGGGTGATAGTGCATTAGTGTCTGGTGTCCCCTAGCTGTACATTCTGACAATAATCAGTGTTGTATTTACAGAGCAGAGACAGAGAACCTGACGTATCCATGGCTGTATGCAAAACTGAGTTCTTTAAAGCTCTAATGTGTCTGGTTGGGGAACATTCTCTCTTTGACAGCCTTATTCAGCCAAGATCTGCATTGGCATCCCACTGCAAGGCTGAGGGCAGGGCCTAGCTAGTACAGGTTGGAGCTGTGTGGAGTACTGCTTGGTCTGACAAAGCCTACTAGGATCTCTACTTGCCGTAGTTTCTCTCTGCTGATAACAAGTCAGACAGGGATTGTGTTGCAGAGCTGAGAAGCATTTGGTCTGCAGGCTGCATGGTGGTCAACTCTGTCATATGTGCACTCCTACCCATTGCATCAGATGCAGTGATGTGAAGTTAAGAAGGCAGGCAGTCATTTCTTCCTCTCTCCAGGCTGTTTGAATAAGCATTGTGAAGTCATGCAGGCTGGCTTGACTCTGCATGACCTCTACAACTATTTTATGAGAACTGCTGTGTAACTAATGCAGACCCAAGGAAAAGTTCAGTGCAGGACTTAATGAGACAGAGTTGCTGTGGGCAGATGGACAGAATGGCATACAGACCCTGTTAAACATTGTCTGGTTGTAGGATAGGATGAGGCCTAGTGTTTCACATCTTTGAGAGACGCATTACTCTGCATGTTTTGATACTGTGGTACAATTCTGTCCATATTCATCGCAGGAGAAAGACAGGCTGGTGACAGGCACTTGGTCACATTCATGTGGTGCCACTCCATGAAAATAGGATGGTCTGTTCTGATCTACGTTTCCATTCTCAAATATGGGTGGCTTTTGCCTTTCATCCGAAAAGTCCCTGCCTCATCAAATTAATACGGACTAATTGACAGGGTGCTTTGATTACTCTCAATGCTTAGTATCATGTCATCCTTATCAACATAATACAAGCTCAACTGCAGAAACTCTGTTCTACCTAGATTCTGTTTGTCTCCAACTTGACTTGTCGAGATCCTTCTGCACTGACAGAAAGGGCACTCTTCCTTAGCTGCTGGGCAGTGGGTTATTTTCAGGTAAAGTCAATACCCAGCGTTGCAGGGATGCATGGTGTGATGAGGTCTGATATTCATTATTTTGGGATACTTACACTTGGATACTATCTTGGCTGATGGGCTTCGAACTAGCCAGTTTTTCCCAGTCTGTTGCTGGTGGTGCATTTGTTGTGATGATTGGTGTTGGTTTGTCTCCTCCAAGTTTTTTGTCCTAGCAGAAAATTCTCATTAAAATGGTAGATATTAAAGGGAAACAGAGATGAAGGGATACTTGCACAGTGAGGATGCTGCAGAGAAAAAAGAATTAAAATTCTCTTTGAAATAAGAATGGTAGAGTCTGTAATTATATGTAGACTCATCTTTTCTTCAGCACTGGAGCCTCACTGCATGCCCTCTCTGTGAATTTTAAGTCTGTGTTTTGAATTGTTAGCTAAACTCTTGCCGAATCCTTGGTATTTTTGTTAAAATGAAATGTACTGAGTATGATGCAGTGGGGTTGTATCTTGAGTCTGCTGGTACATGGAACCTTCCTGAGCCTGTGTCTCTTGACACACCAGTCCCTGGCTGGCATTTGATGGGAAACTGACAGGTGACAGTGTTGGATCACACATTGCTCCTGTACACTGATACAAGCAGTTTCTGTTCTTGACACATAAATGAAAGTAGAGTAAAAGTGCTGTTGCCCACATGGCACCAGTACAGCTTTTCCTAAGGAAACACATCTATCAAAGTGCAGCAGCTTCAGTGGAGCTTTGACACAAACTTCTGAGACTTTGGCTCGTTTTCTGAAAACAGCAGCAGGAACGCAGTATTTCAGTTTCCCAGTTTTCAGCCCACATGAAAAATGGGAGCTCTTTCCAGAGAAATGGGGCTAGTGGTTCCTATATCTCATTCTGAAGCATTGTGGCTGGCCTGGTTCCTTGCCAGCAGGGACCTCAGCCTGGTAGCTCTAGTTGTGATGACGACAGCCAACCTAAGGGTTTTGGTTAGCCAAATCCTGCAGTGATACTGCTGGGTTTTTTAGCTGAAGTGCCAAATCTGCACTGGTTCTGGAGGTGTAAAATTTTCAGAAACTGTGAAGATACAGAAGATACGTTTCTATACAGCTTTTTTTTTTTTTTTTTTTTAAAATTAGAAGACCGAAAAAAAAGATTAGATTATCTACTGGATACTTAGTTTTTAAAAAACAAACTGTAATTTTAGTCAGCAGACAGCATGGGTGCTCAGCATGCTTATAAAATTTGCATTCTTTATTTTTGGAAAGTATTGAGTATCTCACACTAAGAAAGTTGTGCCATGTATTAGGAACTCTTTGTTTTTTCTGATGCATCCCTAAAATGGGGAAAAACCTAAGAATAGAAAAACAAAAGTAACTAAGAAGCAAAAAGAAAGATTATACCTGCAGGGCTTAGAAATAATATGTTAATATAACATTAGGTTTCTAATGCAGATGCACAAAACCCTCATCTTTCTGGAAGGGAAAAGCTTCTAAAATGAAATTGTCATCCTTGTATATATTCATTGTAATGTAGCCCAGGGGTTACACAGATATATGTTTTGTAAATGCTTACAGTACATGAGATTTGTAATGTTGCAGTACTGTGGGTTCTAAAATAGAATTCTTTCAGACAGTGCTACTTGTAGTTATACAGCTTTTTTTTGATGTGCTGTGGTGTCATCTGTAACAGCAGCCTAAAGATTACCTCCCTGAATACTTCAGTTCACTGGGGTTCTGTCCTGTCACCTCCCTGTCCCGTATTAGGCCTGTGGTGCAGAGGTACAGGAACATTTTTATTACCACCCCTGGCCAGGCTGAAACTCCAACAGTGATCCAGCACAGGCTCCCGAATGATAGTGATGAGGGATGTGACTGCTATAGCTAGAGGATGACCTGTCAGGACACAGGAGCATGTTCTGGCTCTCACTGTCCCTACAGGAACACTGCTGCTTCCTTTCCACTTCTTTATACAAGCTCTGGCTATGATTGTTCTGCTAGTCGTGTTTGGAAATCTTTCTGGAATAAAGGAACGTGTTTAAAAGGGGGCAATGAACAATTAAATCTGCACAGTCCCCTATTGGGATTCTTCCATAATTCCCAAGAGCTCGTTATCTGTGTCTTGATGTTAATACCTACTCAGACAGCAATTTCTGCTACTGACGTACCAATAGGTAGTGGCAGGTCCGTAAGGAGATGAGATGACATGAGCAAAATGCCAGGGCGAGGGAGGAGAACAAATCATGCCTTCAATTCTGCAAGTCTTGATTCCAGGAAAGCCCTCAGGGAAGCTTACCAACAGGGCTATGACCTTTCTGGAGATATATCTTACTTTTGGTGAAATTGAAGACTGAACTTGATAAAGAGGAGGAGACCCCGTCACCTGTCTGATCTGTAGAGTAGGGGATTATGAGTGGAGCTGGCTAATGGCCATGCCTCTTTTTTCCAGACATTTTAAGACCTTGGCTGCAGTAGTTGTCCTTTGGCTTCTGTGTAGATCAGTTATTTGTCACTTTCCACAGACAGTCTGTAGAAATGTGTCTACACTTTCCCCTCGCACTCACACAGACCATGCATCTTTGGTGGACCCTTGTGCCTTTCCAAGTTTAAGATTCCTCTAAGGTTATTCTGTATCTGTCAGTATAGAATTGACATGGTAGTGATGCAGCCATGCAACTTGCAACTAATAAATCCGTCAGTCCAGCTCAAACCCTGTGTAGCCTGACTGTTATTCTTTGAGTTTTAAAGTGTAATCTTCTGCAATGAGCTGGTGTCCATTTTGTAGTATGCAAGAGAAAGCAAGTATTTGTTTCACTGGTTTGTGTCTGAGGATACTGAGTTGGAGTGAATGAAATTGTAGGTGGAAATTTGCTTAATTTTGAAGAATACCTGCTAGGAAATCTGCTCGGCTTTTGGACACATCCATCACCGATTCACAGGATACCAAGGTTTGTCACTTCAGGAACCTCTTCACAGAGAAATGCTCTCCTAAATACACATAGAGAATACTGGCTGCATCCCAGCTGCTTTTACTAGGTGAGCTGCAGAATCATCTTAGTTGTGGACTGAGGAGAGTTTGTTATTTTTACTAAAGCTGAAGGCAGCACAAGTTGGTTTTTTTTGAGAAGAGCACTAGTTCTCTGAAGATGAATAAGACCTTATTTCCCATACAGAAGGGAAAAGTTATTCCAGCTCTACTGGTGAGCTGCCTAGTGGAGATGCAGCCTCTGCCTGTGAACAAGTTATTTTGCTAATATTTCAATTCTTCCTGAGCTTAGTAAGTTCTGCTGCATAGCTGCAGCTTTATTGCTGCTGTTGACAAATTGTCTGTCTGGAGTTAGTGGAGAAAACTTGTCAACAACATCATTGTATAGGTCAGGCTATCAGATAACTATCCACCGAGTGGCTCCTATAACCCAGCACTGTTCCTGCCAGAGCACGTTGTTTGGACTCTGTGTGCAGTGCCGAAGCAGGTAGCACAAACGTACCTTATCAGTGATCTGCAATCTCTTTCTCCACAGGCTTCCCACAGCATGCTTCCAAAATAGGCTGTGTTAGAGCTTTTCTTCTGAGCTTCTGTTTCTTTCAGCATCCAGGACCATCGGACATGAGTTGTTCCTCTTCAGGAATGGTATGGTGTCTTGCTTCATGCTTGTCTGATGCAGGTTTTTCTCAATTTCTTTTCAATGTCCTTCCTGTACCAATTTCCATTCATATGAGCAGCTGATCTTTTGGGCTCTGCAGCATTAAGTCTGTAGACAGTCTCTTTTCCTAAGCCAAGCAGAGCAGCAATATTCTAATTATAATTTCTCTTTTTCATGTTTTACTGATTGCATGGGAATGTAGATTAGTGATTTAGTACACCCATATTCAAGCAAACTGCTTCCCTTGTTTCTGTCTTGTTTCATGTTTTTGTTTGTATGTGGCCCCAGGTGAAAACCAGTATTGGTTCTTGCATCAATGTTAGGGATGCTTATGCTGATCTAATTATTGTTTCCTCCCTCCCGCATTGAATTTCCATGAATATCCACAAGAAGTTCCATCTGAATATGAGGAAAAACTTGTATACTGTGGGGGTGGCTGAGCACTGTAGCAGGCTGACCAGAGAAGTTGTGGAGTCTCCTTCTCTGGAGATATTCAGAACCCACCTGGATGTGATCCTGTGCAAGCTGCCCTAAGTAAACCTGCTCTTGCAGTGGGGTTGAAGCAGATGATCTCTGGAGATCCCTTCCAACACCAAGCATTCTGTGATTCTGTGATATATATCACTGAGAGGTGCCAGCGTCCAGTAAACCCAGTCTGATCCTGAAGGTATTCTCTATATTGAGAGATTGTCAAACAAAGAAAATACACAAGAGCCATATTGGTGATTCTTGTTTGCTCAGAAAATGTTTGAATTCTGTATAAGTAGAGCAATTCCATAAGACAAATGTTAATGTTTGTGGCCATTATTAGAAATCTTTGATTAAAAAGATTTTTACCTGTGGTGTTTAACACAGTACAAGGAAGTACTTACTACTTTAATACTCGTGGGGCTTGTCTGCATTTGGTAGTGACTCGATTCTGGGGCCTAATTTCTAATCTGAAACTTGTTTTGTAGGCAGTTATTGCAAGTACCTTGAGGTGTAGTAAAAGATAAATTTCAAAATTTCCCAAGTCTGCAAAACCCAAACAGCCAAGGAGCTGCTTGAGCATACTGACCTGAGAAATGGGAGAGGGAGAGAAAGAGATGTGCGTTGCATGGGGTTTATGTTGTTAATTGAAAAGTAGAAACAAATAAGAATGTTCCTAGACAGAGATGACATTGCAAATCTTTTGTCTGGCACGATCTTGTGACTGATGCTTCTAGAAACAATATGCTTCTTTGTATGAAAGCATGACTTTTTTCCCAACAACATGCATGTGATGCAAATGAAAAATACACTGTCTGTGATGGCCAGAGCAGAGTCTCCTGCTGAACACCACATACAGATCCTGCAGGCACTGCTTCATCAGGTAATGCATGGAAAGGGATGATCATACTGAAGGAACAAAACTGGTGAAGGTTTCACCCTCCCAAACTTGTGTCGTTTGGGTCTGAGGTGTGCAGAGAAATGTGCAGTGCTCCCGTGTCCATAAAGGGGCTGGCTCTGATGAAATAGCCTCCCCTCTGCAGCCATGCTTCCTGTGGTGCTTCTGTGGGACAGCTTTGTTCCAGAGGCAAAATAGATTAGCATAAGTACAACCTGTGTCATCTAAATGCTGTCATGTCTTTTTCGTTGTGACATTGAGCCCTAATGGTGGCAAATGTGGATTTATTTTGAAAGCACAAGGCAACGCATGATACCTGAACCTTGTTTCTCGTAGCATCCTACTGTGGAATACATGTGGAGCAAGAGAAAACCAAGCACAACATCCCTTGAGACAAGCTGGAGGGATATGTGGACAGTTTGGGAACAGGAATGTGTAACAGGGCTTTCACAGGATCAATGTGATATGGAAACAGCAGGAAAAGCATTTTTGGTTGGTTTTTTTTTTAAGCTTAGAATTCTTAAACTTCAAAGAATCTTGCAGCAAAATTGTGTTGCAGTCCAGGGAAAGACTTAACCATTCTTCTCTATCCCCCTATCAATCTCTTTTAGGCCTGTGGGTCTGTCTGGTTCTCTAATCTTAATTTCCCTTTATATAAGGGGAAAAAAAAGTGAATAGGGAGTTCTGAGAATAGTTACAGGAACAGCATGTTCACAGGCTCGGAAGATGGAGGTCACCCAGCCCACTGGAGCGTGTAAAAGCTGCACTTCACGTCGGGTTGTTGGCAGTTGATAAGCCAAGGAGAAACTGCTGGCTAGTGATTCCATTTCTGATAATGTGTGTGTCTAAAGTTGGATCAGATTCCAGTTTTGATCACTGTGCTACGATTAAGGGGAAATGGGTATGGTAAAGGAGTTACAACAAGTCCAGCTTTTCTTGAAAACATGTTGTGACACATCTGTACTGAGATTTAACTGGCAGGAATTGCCACTTCAGGATGCTAATGGAAAACCTGAAG
This sequence comes from Pseudopipra pipra, assembly GCF_036250125.1. Classification (NCBI taxonomy): domain Eukaryota; kingdom Metazoa; phylum Chordata; class Aves; order Passeriformes; family Pipridae; genus Pseudopipra; species Pseudopipra pipra. The sequence continues at coordinate 8,367,089 of NC_087581.1, read as the reverse complement.
ATACAATCTAGAGTTCTGCAAAACACTAGCAATTCCTCTGCTGCTCCGATGGAGTAAAAAGTCATACTGCTTGTCTTCATCGTTTCCAGCAGAGCCAACCCCTTCAGTGGATGTACCTCAGAAAGCATATCACAAAAGCAGTTCTGTGAAAAGAATTTCTTGTACTTCTCGCAAAAATTAGGGCAAAGTGATTGTGAAAATAACTGAGATGATCCATGCTGTGCATGTAAGAATTATTATAAAGAGATTATCTGGTTATGGGAGAATGCTTTATTTGGATTATGTAGCTACATAGAATTTATAATCCATGCTTTCTACAGAAAAAAGTTCCCTCGTGCTGCAGTGGAAAATGTCGATATAAGCTTTTATTAACTCTGAGCTTCTATATTTGCAACATTGAATACTCAAAGAGTAGTCCCTGAATTTGGGGGGAAAATTTCTTCATGTAGAGACAAACCCAGAAAAAAACAGTTTAACCTCCCATGAGGTTAGCTGGTAGCACACATTAGAGGTGCTTCTGTATTGACTTTTAGAGGTGTGAAGATTGCACTGCTTGCTGCTTGGTTTGTGACTATAGGCTGTGCTTGATCTGACAGATGGATTAATTAGGTGCACACTTCAGCTCTTTTCAGTGACTGGGACCCTGGTTGTTCAGTCTGCATATGAGATGGAGCATATTACGTGTCTGTGTTGCCGAGACACCGTCCATCTCTTCGGCTCTGATCTGGAAACTTGTATTCCTTGATATAGACTCTAGCAGTGCCAAAGCTTTCCTTTGAATCAATATTTGGTACTATGTGCCTGTATTGCAGGGCTGGTTTTGGGGGGGGCTTGTAGCTAATATCCTAGCACCTGGCTGGAGAGGCACAAAGTGCTTTTTCTGGCTTAGGACGTGTGTGTTTGATGCTGGCTTGCTTCATTTCCTCCTCTTTTATAATTCTGTTATGAGCAAGACATTTTACTCATTCTTGTAAGGCCATGGCCATTTGACAGTGGCTGTGACGCTGAATGACCATGGATAATTCTGTAAAAAAGCTATGAGGTTATTCTGTCATTGCAGATATACTTGATTGCACAAAGTTCTGACAGCTCTTGAAAATCTTAATTGCTCTGAAGATCAAACACTTTCTTTCTGTTTTCTGATTTGTATTTTTGAAAGATTCGTCAGAATTGTAGGAACGTGTTGTGAGCCGTAGATGTGTAGGAAGTCAGAACCAGGTCCTGATGTGTTTTTGTTGACTCCTTTCTAGGCCAGCTGATTTTGGGATTTTGAAAGATTTTTCAAATGGCCACTGAAGCCTGGCTTGCAATTAATTAATAACTGAAGAAAGCTACATACTTTACCACAGATATCCTCCACTGGTATCTCGGTTGGTTGATATTGCGGAAGCACCTGCCAGGAGACTTTGCATAAATTCGGAACTCATTAACATCACAGGGAATTGCCAGCAGTCAAGTGCAACAGTGATAACGTTTTCATGCTGACACACAGAGGGCCAGGAGGCATGGATGAAGCAGGTCTAATACCGCTCCAAGCTTGATGTTCTGAAGTGTATTAGACCCTTGCTGTGTTTTTATCCCCTTGTTATTGCAAACTTGTTCTTTGGGTTTAGTGGCGCTGAAGAACTTTCTCTTAATAGTCTGAAGCTGTACTTCAGGCTGTGGTCTTAACTGATAAACATGATAAATACTGTAATTTTTCAAGATTAGAGTCAGTTCATCCTTTTTATTATGCAAAGGTAGAAGTGCTCTTCCTTGGGCATTACTAGGGCGTGGCATTTAATTCTGCTGATTGCCAATGATGATAAAAAAAAGGTTCATCTTAACTTATAAATTCAATGAGGATCCCTTTCAAATTATTATTTTTTGTAATTTCAGTAGTCCTCATTTGACCTTTTCTTTTGGAGTAACTACCATAATGTGTCTGTATAGTTTTCAGGTAGACCTATGCCTGTTCTTCGAAGACAGGGCTGCTTCCCTGGTGCTACCCATCCTGTATTGCAGTGAATACTGAATGCCCTTATGGATCCATCATTGCCTCCAGAATCCTCTCAAACTTCAAAATATTGTTACTCATGTGGAAATACGATCCTTTCCTCCAACAGTCTGCCATTAGTCAGTTGCCATTTTGTGTTGCTGGGTCAGATTTTTCAAAAGCTAGCTGTTGTCCTTTCTTGAGTTTCCGGGGAAGTTTTGCTGTATTCGTCAGCATGACCTTCAATTAATGCCTCAAGTGTTTGCCCACAGCCCAAGTCTGTTGTAAGCAGACACTGAACTTGAGTCTCACAGTGGATCAGCTGGTGCAGGCTGATCCTGTGCTTGGATGGTGAGCACATACAGCACTCTAAACCAGAGCTGCCTGGTTAGTTTTCATTAGGGTGCTGCAAATCTATGCTCCAGTCAAGTCATTTGTACATTTGTCCCTGTCACTTGAGTGATGGTGGGATGTACAGTCCCCTTCTCAAGAGGCGCCTATGAGGCATGGCCTAGACAGGGTAAAAACTTGTATGGTTAGGATTCAGATTAACCCTCTCCTAAATGGTGTCAACAGTTCAAGTTACAGACTTCTTAAAAGCTAGAAGGATCAGGTGGATGCCTTCTGAAATTATTTTAAAAGTACTTACTTTGTCTTGCAGAAACTTTTTTTTTTTTAAATGTAAATATAAAAAATTTAAAAAGAGGATTTGTTGCATCTCTCACACGAGGAAAGAGCGTTTGGATTATTCAGCTTGGAAAAAGGAAGGCTTCATGGTGACCTAAGTTGCAGCCGCCCAGTACCTAAAGGAGCTTGCAAGACAGAGACTGTTTACAAGAGCATATAATGATAGGGCAAGGGTTAATGGCTGTAATCTAAAAGTGAGTAGGTTTAGATTAGGTATTAGTAAGAAATTCGTGACTGTGAGGGTGGTAAGGCAGTGGAACAGGTTGCCCAGAGAAGCTGTGGCTGCCCCATCCCTGGAAGTGTTCAAGACCAGATTGGACAGGGCTCTGAGCAACCTGGTCTAGTGGAAGGTGTCCCTGCCCATGACAGGGGAGATTGGAGCTAGATGATCTTTAAGGTCCATTCCAATCTAATAAACAGCTGAGGTTTATTTAAAAATTGTTCTACTGATTGCTGGAGTGCAATAAGTGGCTCTTTAAATCTGGCCCTCTTTCAGTTTGGCAGATCACCTGGAAAACCATCGACCATGTCCAGTGAATATTTCAGCCTAATTAATGTTTCCTGACTTGAGTTGCTACTCTGAAACTCAACTGCATTTCTATCAGGAAGGGCAAAAACTTTATTTAGGGTGGAGAGGTGTGCTGAGTAATGCATGCACATCAAAAACTCTAAATTGAGAGCAGAGGTGTCTTCTGGGGTGGAAGGATTGATCACTGAGATCTCAGTACTACTAATGGAGGGGAAGAGAGAGAATAACATCTTAAGGAGTCTTAAGGAGCCACTGCCCCATGATGTACTTCCAAGTCAGTGGACATCTTGGTATTGCTCTGCCATTTCTGCTCAAACCTGGCTGAAATGAAGCATGATTTTCAGTTGCACAAAACTAATGATCTCATGATAAACCTATGTCCCTTGGTATATAGAAGTCTATATCAGTCTCCTTATATACCTTAAAAGACACAAACCTCTTTGGGAAAATGAACAAGCTTGTTGCTTTGAGATCTGAGTGGGGAGTGCTGGTTAAATGTAAAATCTCTGTATACACCACCTTCTCTTACTGAAATACAGCAAAGAAAATGACACCTCAGGCCTGTTCCCCAGGAACTCTGCAGATATGATGGGTCAAAATCAGATTTTGTTTTGAAATTGAGTGCTGTGCTTCTTATCAGTTTTATGATAGTGTAAATGCTACTGTGCAATTAAAATTAATCTGTATCAATATTAGTCTTACTGTCTTACCTTGTCATAGTTCTATGATAATTGCATGTCATTAGTAAGTGGAGTCCATATGTAAATAAAACAAGGTATGATTGGATGCTGGAAACTGCAACACCTCAAAGAGTTCTAATCAAATTTGGTGAACTGTGCGGGTAAAGTTACTGTGGGTGTGCAAGGTAACACACTGTGCCAATCTCTTGGGTAACAGCCATTGCAGGGGACTTCTGCCAGCTCTACAGAGCTGTGTTTGTGAACTCTCATGGTTGGTTTGCTCTGCTCTTGCAACCCATGATGTGTCAGTGCTTTTACCAACTCCCCTAGCCTTGGTATTGTTTTATGTTATTTTAAAGAACTCTTGCTTTTATTACTCTTTTTTTTTTTTTATAGAGGTCTCTCCTCTCTGGTGTTGATAAGAGTTCTACCACTAGCTATCATGATTTGATGTTGAATGGAAGTTTTTCTTTCAACTTTTCTCTCTGGTCTCCTTTCTCTCATGCCTCTGAAGTAAAAAAATAAAAAAATGAAAAAGAAACCTTTGCCTTTTTGTTTTGTTCCGAACCTCAGTTGATAGGTTGATGAGAAGACCAACATCTCTTCCTGAAATGTGCCTTATTATCAGATTGGTGTGAAGGAATGATTCAGATTCTTACAGCTACCACTGCAGAAAAAATTACTTGTACATGTTGCTTTGAGTTATTGAAGTGCAGTAACATCTGGTAGGAAGGATGTGATCAGTCCTAGTGGGGATGCTGAGCATCCCTCTAGTTTTTACTCAGGTACTAGTACTGGCTTTGGTACTGCAACAACCTTTTGTTGCCTACTGGCTGTTTCCCTTCCAGCACTATTTGTCATGGGTGAAATATCAGAGCTATAAGTGCTCATGCTAAGCATGTGAAAGAAATGATTGCATGACATTGCTCTAGTGAAACAAAAGGGGTTTCATAATGCATTGGCTATCAGTAATAGTGCACACTTTTCAGTTTAAGGAAAACCATGTGCAGTGGCCAGTTTTTATGTCCTCAGCATGTGTTTGAGCTCTTTTTACACAGGTGTGTAAGCTTAACTGCCTTGCACATGATGCAGCGTTGCTGTGTGCTTCTGTCACTTGTTCCACAGCAAGTTGTATGGTCACAGTCTTGAATGCTACAGCCAGAGATGAGTTTGTGGTTATCCATACCAGGAAACATCACAGGACAAGACACCAACCAGCCCCAGTGTCAGGCTGTGAATCATGCTATATATTGAGGGACTCTTGTGCTAAAGCTTCTGAAAACAAACCCAGGACACTGGGTTAAAAGTTGCTGGTAAAGCAGCTGTGAGGATTCCTTCTGATCTCCAGGGGACTTGCCCTTAGAAGTCCTTATCTCCTCATAAATTGGAGAAGGATTTCTACAGATGTAGCAATGTTTGTGCTGCTGAGTCAGGACTTTTCTCCCTACAACTCAACCACAGGGTAGAATTTACTGTGCTGGATGCCCCTGGAATACAGAGGCCAGGTAGTAGCAAGAAGAACAGACAGTATTATTTAAAGTGCTTTCTCAAAAATATTTTCCCCAGCTTTTACAGATTGTGCTTACTGTGACACATCCTAATTTTAATGCAAACAGCTCCCTTCTGGATACCCAATGTTATCTAGAAAATAGGCAAGAGATACAGCAGCTTTCAGGGCTTGGTATTTAGATTGGAGAAATTAAGCTGCATTACAAGGTTCAGTGAACAGGAACATGGACTGCCTTGTGGTGGCTTCGTTGCAGGCTTGCCATCTGGCTAATTATCCAGCGGATGGTGGGAGGCCTGTGTGACAGTTCCTTTGCTACCTGCAGGGCTCTGACACGTTTGGGTACGCCGGAGTACTTCAGGACATGCAAGGTAAAGCCTTCCTGTAAACTGTTGTTTTGCTGCTTTAGCATAGCAGGTACACTCTTAGCAGTCCAGAGAAATCAAAAGGTTGTGGACCTCTCCAAAAGCACATGTGGGACATGGGGTGTAGGCAGTGTGTGTCTGATCTGTGGCCACCAGCTAAAACTACCACACCTGCTTTTGTCATTTGCTTTTGCCTGTGTAGCCATTTGTGGCTGGTAAATTATTTCCACCTATCTGGCCTTGCCTTAAGAAATGTTTCTTTGGGGACATTCACTTAAGAGTTGGACTTGTTGAACCTGTGGGTTCAACTCGTTGACCATGTGGGTCCCTTCCAACTAAGGATATTCTGTGATTTTATGATTCCCTGTTTAAGGTTAAAATTGTGCTGAAGCTCCATCTACTATTATCTGCTGAAGGGCCATTATAGAAAAAAAGCAAAATCTTTCTTCTCTCCTCCAAATTGTTTGAATCTACCCTATCTGTGAACCTGTCTCTACCAAAGAGCTGTCGAAAAGGGGGTTAACCTGGACAACTAGTGCTGAAAGGTTTCAGTTTTGTCCCAAAATGTGTAGGAGGTGGGTAAGAGTCACAGAAACCTCCCAGTGAGTCAAAATCCGTAAAATTTTCTGGTCAGTGCAGGAGACTTTTTGCCCACACTTCCAGGAAAGAGGCTTATGGTCCACTTGGGGTGATGTACCTCATTATTGTGAAAACTGTCATCCTGTCGATCTGCTGAAGCTCTTGTGGGTGGCACACTGGGCTTCTGTAGGGCCTGATGTGTCTCAGAAGAGCTCTAAATAAGAAACCTCTGCTGTACAGAGGAAGTGGTGGCAGACAGTAGAAAACGTAAATTTAAAGTCTTTTATATAAAATAAGTGGTTGTTTGTTGTAAGTTTTAAACCTTCTATATGCAGTGTTGATTAAGAAAAGGATAATTTATCTTTTAAGTGTTCTCAGGTCTGGGTGTTAGAAAAATAGCTCTTGAATCTGATAGTTGTACTTAAATATCAGCTCTATGTCAAGAATAATGTCTGATTGGATGTGCACTCAGTTAATATTGATTAAAATTGCAGTCTCAGTTAAGGAGAGTCTGGTGATAGTGCCCTTGTGTTGCTATGGGCAACCAACATGTTGTAAACTTACTGAATATTAGATTTATATTTAATGTTTCCATTGTCTTTCTGATACAAACAAGGTTTTTTCCCATAAATGAAGAGAGTTCTGACAGCCCTTTGAGGACACTGAAACAATGCTAACAAGATCAGGGATTTAGATGTCTGTTCTCCATTGATTATTTTTTTAAATGTCTTTCCACTGTGGGACAGGTTTTCTGTTTAAGTCTGGCTTCCCCTTGCTTCCTAGGTGGTTGGGACGAACACATTGGAACCACACAATGCCCACCTTCTGTATCTAAGGTTAAAAAATGGATTTGGGGTTCACATTTCAGCAGTGCCTTCTGGAGGGTCTCCCTCTGGAGGTATTGGCCGTTTCCTAAGAAACCAAGGCAGATGAGGATGAGAGGAAATTAAATTAATAAACTGTACACATGAACTTTCCATTGGAGCTCAACAGTTCATGGCTCTCCTGGAAGCAGTGGGAATTATCCACTGAAAACAACCCAAAGACAAATTAGTCCGTTAGACAATGAAATGGTGTAGGGAACCTTACAGCTCCTGAGAGCTGGACACTCGTATTCCAGCAGTGATCTCTACTGTGATCTTGCAGCATTGATGTTTGTCTTTCTACCCTTTGGTTGTTCTTGCTGAAGTCAGGTGGTAGTCAGTAGCCATTGTAGGCTAGAAGGAGCCTTTTGCAAGAGTGACGACCATAGCCTCTGTTCTCCCTCATGTCTCTCCGGTTCTCTCCTCTTCTTCCTGCAGACGGGATGCTACAAGCTAACTTGTTACAGGACCTACAATTCTGAAATTGTTTCAATTTTATATAGGCAAGAAGTATACAAAGTCACAAATGTGACTTTACTAGAGATATAAAGTATTTCTTTAACAACTTATCTCTTATAACTTAATGATTTATCCCTGTCCTTTAGCTGACTGGCATGGGATGTAACTATCTCTTTCATTGTGAGCTATGTATCATTTTATTCTAATTGGTTTCTTAAGTCTCTTTCATGGAAGGAACCTCCTGCCCAATATGGGATATGATGTGATATAGGCAGCTGTATGTTTCATGCTGGTAGTGGCTGTCATAACCACGTGGGGAAAATGAATGTGTATATGGTTCTGTTCTCCTTTTCCAGGAACATCTGAGGGTGCTTCTGTGCTGTAACCACATCAACACTCCAGCATAGGGTAGAGACATCTAAATTAATGTTAAGAATCTCTGTCTAGACGTGCCAGCATGGAGCTTTCCTCAAGGTCTGTCCCAAAAGCCAGGTAATTTAGCCTTTAGTAAGCTTTGTGCTTTTTTTGATGAAAATAAACCTCAGGTCACTTGTTTAAAGCTAAGTGGAGTTGGCTTTCAGCTACACTGCACTAACTCAGATAGCAGCAAGTCCCTCAGAGCACTGAAATTTTTTTAGCCACTTGAAAAAGATTTGCCTGTAAGCTTTGCAAGAGTGCTTGCTGGTCATGCAGGGGTTGTATTGCCTCTTGGTTACATGTCTTCACTTACTAACGAATTCAAACTGCTTCCAGCAAGGCTACTTGTGTAGAGATAGTTGGGGGAGATTATTTTATGTTCACTTATTTGGCTTTAGTTTTACGTGTCCTGAAGGGTGTTTTGTGTAGGTAGCTACAGGAGTGGCAGCGTGGAAACCTGAGTGCAAGTGCCTTAAGAAATAGGGAAGAACGTGATTTCTCTTAATAGTCACTCACTGAACTAAACTGTAATTTCCAAGCAAATTCTAAGTGCTACAGAATATTGCACAGAGTTGTGCATCTTTCTTATTTGTTCAAGGCAGTGATTACTGCGGTCAGCTTTTGCAGATTAACAGGATTGCCAGCTATGCTGTCATGTTCCTCCAAAAAACTGGTTTGGGAGGTGTTTCAGATGAAGGATTTTTTGCACCCTGCAGCTTGTTAAGAAAGTGTTAGAGAACAGGGCAAGCTGTGGGGATTGGCCTTTGGAATCTGTTCTGATTTTGCTTGAAACAATTTTACTCACTAAACGTTTTTCAAATAGTTTTGGTGATTTCTTCAGGTGGCTGCTATGCTGCCATGGTGCACTAGGCTGTGGAGACAACTGGAAACAAGGAAAAGCCATCAGATAAGAGTTTTAAATTACCTTTATGCCTTAGGTGTGCCTATAAAATAAGTAAGTGAATGAGCAGGTGAACAGACTTAGTTGAAGGTTTCTCCAGATGTTTGTGGAGGGCCATGTTCAAAGGAGCACCTATGCAGGACTTTTTTTCAAGAAGAGTTTGATTCAGGGTGGTAACATCAAATATAGTACAGGCATGAGCTAAAGTAGAAGCTTCTGCTAGAGCATTGGTGGGTCCGTATGTTGAGTGGAAAAATATTATGTAAAAAGTTGATGCAAATTGATTATAGTGTGGATGTGCCTTGGTTCTGAGTTCAAGCTGCAATGCAGGGTTTTGTTTCTCAGGGCAAGGAGCCCCAAAGGACTGAACGTGCACTGTCGCTTCCTGGCCAGTCTGTGGGGTGCTCTACTCCATGACACAGCCCTTTTATTCCCAGACATCCATATGACAGCGCTCAGCAGAGATTTGAGGCTTTCCTGCCCTGGGACTGGGTTTGGTTGAGACTTTTTCTTGATTAAGGTGTTGTCATCTTGCATGACGGTTCTGCAAATCAGCTAGTTTGCTTTCAAAGGTCTCACTGCAGATGCTTGTCTTAAGCTGTCTTCTTGCTGCCAGCCCTTCTGCTGCTGTTCCCCCATGTTACTTCAGGTTGCCACGGGATCAGATCCTGCTTTAAATACTGGGCTACAGCCAGGTGTACTTGTGTGCAATTGCAGATTTCTGTCCTTTGTGTGAGAGCTACCAAGCTTTCTTTGTGTCTGCAAGAGGCTGGAGGTGAAGCATCTAAGGAAAGATGCTTTGCAGTTTCCCAGCAGAGGTTTTTTAAGGTTTTTTTTGTGTGTGCATGTGTTTGTATGTGTGACAGGGTGTAGCTGTTGGCGAGGGGTGACAGCAGGTACCAGACACAGGTCATGGGACTACCAGAGATGTGACGCAGGCTGTCACATCCACGACCAGTTGTAGCAGAGAAGAGGGAAAGAGCCCCCTATAGAACTTCAAACCAGCAACCCATCCATCAGACACACACTGAAGAGGGAGCCACAGGCTTATTGGGTGTTCAGTGGGATGGGATTTCTGCCATGAAAGCAGCAATTAGGCTGTAATTAGGCAGCAGTAGTGCTGATGAAGAAATGCCAGAGGCCAGTGACCTCTAACAAGGCTTTTGATAGGAAGTCACAGCCTGTAAAAGTGAAATCTTTTCCAAGGTCAGAATTTCCAAAACTGTGGTAGACACAAGCCTACTGCTATGATCCAGTGGAATGGATCATATGGGAATATTAAATATAACACTTTGGAATATGCACTGGTAGTGCACTTTTAGCTGTGACTGATGGCTGCAGTTGTCCTCTCAGCATAAGCTTCTTTTTCTAAACAATTCAGCATTGATTTATCTCCTTTTGCAGAATTTTTAGGGGGAGAGGCCTCTGCCTTCTGCTAGACCCCTCTTATTTTCCTGCCCCTGTAAACTGGGTTGCACAGCCAAGGCCAACCCTTTCATGGTACAGGTATAGAAATCAGCATGTCAGAAACCAAAAGCAATTGCAGCATAAAAAATCCTTTCAAGTTTGAGCAACTTGTAGCTTTTTTGGGCACCTTATTTTAAATGACACTTGGAGAAATCCTTTTCAATACATTTATGGAGAGATAAGTTGCTCAGTTAATCACTTAAAGCATTAAAGACTCTGGTTTTCAGACATGTGCTTATTTTGCAGTGCACTTCTCATCACCTGATTGTCTGCAGAACAGAATTCAAAAGCAGAGAGTGTTGTTTTTCCTACAGGTACTCGAGACTGCACATTCTTTTTACCACTTCTGTGAATAAGCAGTACTGCTTCTGCTTCTGGAAGAGAGCAGCATCTGGTTAGGTATATATATATAAGTGTCCTGTACCAGTCTGAACAAGACACACTTCTGCTCCCTGGAGACAAATACTGACGCTTCAGAGGTGTCTAGTTAGTTGTCAGCCTGTTCTCTGACACTTTTCAACCTTTCTTTTTCTTTTAAGCGACACTTCTAGAGTTCCTGTGTGAAAGAGACAGTTAAGCAGAGAAACACTTTGATATCAAAGTTTAAAGAAAGTTTCTGGGAATACTTGTGGAAAATTAGAGAATGTAGTGGTTACTACACGCACTTTTCAAGAAGGAAGAGATAGAGGGAGATGCTTGGGGTTGTAGTGGGAGGGAAATTGCAGAAACAGTGCTTTGCTGGAGAATTTTGGATTGTGATACTGTTGCTCATTTCTGCAGTCTTAGCCCAGTGATGTCTGTCAGGTGACAGGTAATCATATGGAACTTGCCAGGCAATTCAATGGCAAACATAACTGAATTTGATTTTAAAGGTGTAATCAGCTATTTTAAAGATTCAAGACGTATTTATTTCAGAATCAACTTGTGTGAAAGAAACTTTTTACTGTATAAATAAATCAGTCAGAAGAATGTGGAATATCAGCACTTCATGGTCCAACTGGCAAACTGGACACATCACTGAACACCTGGTACCTAGATTGATGTGCAAAGCCCCAGCTTCTTTGGTAATCATCTCTTCAGGGGGATGACAAAGATTTTCAGGTTATTAATAATAATTTCACAGATGAGAAATCAATTGAGAGTTAGAAAAAGGGAAGAAAGCTTTTTTATTTTCAACAACCTGTGAAAGAGGTCTGAGGCAGAGACCAGTTTGTTCTGAAATCTCATTGATATGTGGTCAGAAATTTGATCAGTTTTGCTTTAAAAAGCATTCATAATTTAGATGTGCAGTGCTTTTAAGACTTCTCATTGCTTTTTAAAAGCTGGACTTGTGCACTTGATCCCCAGTTTCTACTCTATTGTTTCAGAAGCAGAGTAGGAATTTGGGGGGAGGGATATCAGATTCATTTGTCGTGACACCAGTCTGGACAAACATAGCAACAGGAGATTACTTTTGTTTGCAGACTGATACCAGTAACAAAATTATGATATAAGTCTAGATTTAGTGGCAAAGTAAAAGTTAACCTTGTCTGAAAAATGAAGAGAGACCAGTCATCACAGTAAAAATTATTGCATAAATGGAAAGTTAGTGACTTAAATTTATGTTCCATGCTTGCTGATTTTAAGTCACTGATGTTAATAACTGTATAAATCACTTAAACTCATCCTGCTATCGTTGCTTAGCAATTCAAGGCAATGAAAAGAACCAGTGCTGCAAAAAATGTACTGGAGGGAGCAAAGATGTGTTTTTCCTTGCCAGTTCTATGTAGCAGGTCATTCTAACCTGGTGAAGCCCTGTGCCTTCTTGCTCTTCTGATCAGTACAGTACAGCTTGGTCTCTAATGTTCTGTAAAACTTTATGAAGCCTTGTATTTCAACATGTTCTGTTGATTGTTTCTGTTCTCATTAATAAATGTTTATTTTTGCTACTTGCTCTTTCATAAAGCTTATTGCTAAACACACAACTGTTCCAATATGGGTGTGTTTTTTCTTGACATAGAATAATGTCTGTTTATGGAATCACTACTAAAAGGACAGTAAACTTTCCTTCTAGAAATAGCTGCCCATAAAAATCTTTGTATTATATGCTATCTTCATTCAATAGCTTTGGCCCTAATCTTGAGGCATAAAGTTCATCAGTCCTGGCTTACTGCAGTGCTGGGAGGATTGGCTGGATCTTTTGGGGAGTCTGAGGCCTGAAAATCCTTCTGTTAGCATCACCATAGGCACAATACAGTGCCCTGTATGGAACTGGGGGGAAAGGACAACAGTTGTAATAGGGCAGTCATATTTTTCCAAGGAGCCTCTCTGGCCCTTATCGAGTCAACAAATTTTTACCACCAACACTTGTGTGATTCAAAGGCTGGTTTACCTGAAGGAATGAGGCCTTCCTGGGTTTTGTTCTCTATAAGACTGCAAGACTTTGAACAGTGTAGGGTACATAGCAAATAAGGAAAAGAACTGGGCATAAAGAGCTGGAATTCTAAACTAGAAAGGATGACTTTGGCTTCCCAAAGCTTCAACCAAAGAATGGTCCTGACTTGAGGTGGTAGTGCTCTTCCAGGTTGCTGGCTGGGTTAGCTTTCACCTGCGTTGGTAGGAAGATGCTGTTTTTATAAGAGCACCTCATTCCAGGTCTGGATGCTTATTATCCTGCTTCATGAATCATCATTTGTAGTAAAAGTGGTAAACGTCAGATCACCCAGTCTCTGACACTGCCAGTTCTCTGCCATAATATGGTTGTGAATCCTTAAAAACATTCACCTTCAATTCCAGGTGCCGGAAAGGATCTTACCACAGGGCTACATTGCACACTGCTCACCAGAAAATGTTCCTAGAGAACTTAAGAGGGGCGTTTTTTGATCTGGGCCATTGAGATTTGTGGATTCTGCAATGGTATGTTTAGAATTGGTTTCCAGATGTGGAGCTGTGCTTTAATTTCTATGCAGGACTGGAATTGTCAGCTGACTCTTATAAATGCTTGAGTGGGTTTGTAAGAAGCACATCTGTGTCTAATGAGTCTAACTAGGAATTAAAAACTTGCATTTTAATAGCTTTGAGTGTTTAGAAAAGGACCCTAATATAGGAGCTGTGTCTTGATTCATGCATGGGGAAGTGGGGAAGCAGATAACAACTTGTAAGGAACAAAGCATGTTAACGAAGGGTGAACTTTGATCACAGGGTAGCACAGCACTTGGAGTCAGAACAATATGAGATGGTTGAGAAACTCCCCTCTCTGAGCATCATGTGTTGTTAACTGTCATCTGTTTTTGAGGCTGAAGCCTTATTCCTTCCAACCTGTGCATCAGCCTCTTTGTTCCCAGCTCTCTGATGCATCTCCCATTGTCCCCAGTAGCCCAGTGTTCCTCTATATAATGGCTGGTGGGGTTTTTCTGGTGTGTTTTTGGGATTTGTTTTGTTGTTTGGTTTTGGGGTTTTTTTTAAATGATAAATTGTGATTTTCTTCAGGCAGAAGGTGAAATTAAAAAAAAAAAAACAGTCTAAGCAACAGATTAAATTGCTCTGTGAAATGCTGGCTCTTCCCTCTCCCACAAGGACTTGGGTTGAATGGAAGATATGTCTGGGAGAAGAAACATTGGAGAAACCTGCATTAGTGTTTCGTACCCTTTAAGTTAATCTACTGTCACCACACCATAACTGAATATAGCCACTCAGATCCTGCTGTGCTCTGGTTTTATTAGCAGAGTCCCTTCTTTTGCTTGTATGAATTAATTTCAAAATCTAAATCAAAATAAAAATTCATTCTTATCTGCAGCTCTGGTGTTTTGTGACAAAGTGCAATGACTGTGTCCTTGCACACAGGTCCGTCACCTGCCTTTGCTTGTCTGTGTGTATCCCATGGGAGAGTGGTACCTTCGCAGCCTGGCTTTGGGAGCAATCCCTTCTCAGGCCCCTCACCTTGCATGGGCAGGGGAGGCTGTGACTACCAGCCTGCCAGCCAGATTCAGTGCAAACCATCTGCTTCTCACAACAGTGCTGGGTAGTGATCTCAGTGTGTTTCGTGCCCTGGGAACTTCGTGCAAACACGTTCTCATATGGTGGGTAACAAGGAAGTCCTAAATATTTCCAGCCTGTGGAAAGGCTCTCTGAAAGCTGTAGCCAGCTCAGGGGCGGGGACAGATGCCGATGGTCAGCAGAGGTGGTGATGCTGTGGACTAAAAAGCATCCTGGCACTGATAGATTAACCCCGGCACATTGAGCTTTGTTTGCTTGGCTGCTTCTGCAGCGAAGGCAGTTCACTGCATTGTGTTCGTCCCTGTGGATACAAGCTGTTCTCTCTGCACAGCCCGGGTCACCTCTCCCAGCCCTCTTCTCTTTCTGTCACCAGCCTGCAGCTCTAGGGGTGGTTTTGCTAACCACTAATTGCTTGTTTCATTCAAACAGGGAAGGAAGGGTCTTGGTGGATGTGGCTTTTCTCCCATTACAGAGCTGCCATCTGTAGCTCTGCAGTGCAGGGGAAGCTCATTCATTCTGTTCAGATGGAGTTATGAAATGTAAGTCATTGCAATCTGTAAACCCCCATCCTCCCGGGGTCCTTCTTGCTGACTGTGCATAGCAAGAGTGAAGCAGCATCCTCTGAGGTGGCTGAGGATGGTGGGAAATGGACTGGAACTGGGATGCAGTGCTTGAGGCTGACAGAGCAGGTTTGTTCTCCCAGTAACCTGTTTCCCCTTTCTCCAGTATTGCCCACCTATCTGAGTTGCAAAGAAGGGTACAAGGAAACGCAGACACAGGATTTCCATGTAGCACAGTTCTGGGTAGGTGGAGTAGCACAGGAGTTTTGGAGCTTGTGTAAGGCTCAGGAAACATACTTATGAGTCTGATATCTCAGAGCTGGAACAAAAGACATAGGGAGAGACATTGCATTGTTGGCCACAGCTGGTGCTGGAATTAAAAGATGTCAAGATTCTGCTGAAGTGATCCTGCTCTTTAATATGTTGGAGCCCTGTTCAGAGTCTACAGAAAATAAGGTATCTGAGTTGGATCTTCTAGTTGCTTTCATTCCTGTGCAGAAGGAGCATTATATCTTTGAAGCCGTGTTGTTTGGGTTGTGAAGTAGAGGGAATTTCCATTGTCTTTCCCCTCCACCTTTTTTTGATCTTTTTCAATAGCTGATAGCTGCTGTTCAGACTGTTCCAAAATCAGCAGAGTAAAACCGAGCTGGTTTTGTTAATTTCTGGGGCCCACAATCCTTCTCTCCACCCTAACAGAAGTACCCAGAGCATCTATTCTCACTGTGCTGCTGGTGGGGAGAGTACAAGCCACCATGGAAATCCTGTCCATCTGCAGATGGACAGCATTGCTTTACTTCACATGTGGAAGCAGAGGGGTCAGGGCTTCACTGCTTTCACATGGAAAATTTGCTTTTCCAGGAGGTGTGGTCATCTCTCTGTTAGGGACTCAGTTCTGGGCTGCTGTTTCTTTTTGTATTGGCTTACATAAGCAACAGCTCATAAAATCTACGATTTAAACCTGGACACCAGGGTGAAAAGCTCCATTGTACTTCATCAGTGACTTACAAGATTAAGGTACCAGGGTTAATCTCATTAAATGAATTGACAAATTGACAAGTCCATTTTTGTAATCTAATTGCCCTTTCATTTTGATGATCACTTGGAGCAACTGACCCTTAAATGAGTCAAAACCTTCAAATCACTGTCTTGGACAGTGAACACCTTGTCATAGCTTCCAAAACCAATTATAAATTACAGCTTTAAAAGCTCTTTTTATTATTAAAAAACAAACAATCAAAAAAAAAAACCTGTGAGATAAATACATCTTCAGCAGGTTAGATGCTTCCTTCTGGAACTCGCTATATATGATCTGAGATGAATACAAGAGGAAAATCTGGTGACTCCCATGTGGTGTTTCAAGCTACTTTCTGGTTGGCAAGCTGAGTATTCTGGTCCTAAAAATGTTAATAAGCCTTTTGTAAATGAGTTTTAACTTGTTAATTAAGAATTTCTAGCTATGGTTATGACCTGCAGGGAAATGTTTAATTGGCTGTTTTCCCTAGCTGGTTAAATATCTTCTTACTAGAAAGGAGGGAGAAGTGTATGCTTATGGGACTTAAATGCCTCAGACATAACATAAGTGAGAATTCCTGTGCTTAGCACTTACAGAAATTTTTACTGGGGATCTCTGCAAGGAAGGTCTCTGCTTTAGGGCAGCAGAGCAAGCACTTGCTTGCCTGCCTCAGTTTGCTTGTCCCTTAGAAATGAATGCAGGCAGTGGGAGGCAAGAGAAATGTGCTCTTCCCTGATGGAGCATGCCACAGATTTCCCATGGTGGAGCCTCCATCTCTGAGGATATTCAAAAGCCTTCTCATCATGGTCTTGGGCATCCAGTGTATGGTGGCCTTGTTTGAGAGGGAAACTTGGACCACATGACCTCAAGATGTCCCTGAAACCTGAGCCAGCCTGTGATCTTTTTCAGCCAGAAAAAGGAAGGAAGGGATGCACCCTTGCTATGAGTCAGCAGCTGACAAAGGTGCAGCAGGTCAGAGAGGAGCAGGGGGTGTTTGTAGCCACCAGCCTATGTTTGAAGGAGGGATGGCCAAGGCATGAAAGAATGGTGTTCCCAAATGAGAGAAGAAATTGTGTGTGTAACCAGAACATGGGCCTGGGTTCACTTGTAAGCAGGAATGCCTATGTGTGATTTGGACTGGCTTTCCAGCATCCATACAATGCTCCCTGCTATCTGCTAGAAAGCCCATTGAAGTGCTGGATGCTGTGCTAAATTCCATTTGTTTCTCAGCAGTTAAGTACTCATAAAAGTTATTCAGCCCTTCTTACAGAGACACCTGCTTTCTCTTCTGCAGAAATGCAGCCACTCCTGCTGGAGACAGGAGTATGCCCTGGGTGGTGGGGGGCAAAGCAGGGAGCAGGTGCCACATGGGCAGGATCACTGCTATCAGTTGCAGTTAGTTGGGATAGGACTTTCCTAATCAAGTGGAGAATGCTTTGGTACCTCAAACAGTCAGGCTTTCTGCAGCACAGAAGACAACCAGAAGTGTATTTCTATGAAAGTAATTTAGGACCTCTTTCCAATTATATTTTGAAGACAGTGATTTGTCACTGTGCTGTGGCTTCCTTTTTAAATGCTTGGCTGTAGCTGAAAACAAGCTTGAGCTCATATTTCAGCAAGTTGCAGCCAAAATCTAGAAATCCTATCACGTCTGTGTACAGCCATTATTGAGTTTAATGAGAACTGTATGCAACAAATGGCACCCCATTTGTCTTCATCTAATCATCCATGAAATCTTCAATTACTAAAATAATCTGAGAAAATTTGGGGTGAATCCCTGGTTGGAAGTAACTGTCTCATAGCAGTGACCATCTGGAAATGCCTGTTGCAGCATAGCTATGAGGGGTGAAGAATCCCTCCTTCTCCATTTCCATTTACTCAAAGAGTGTTTCATTTGAGAGAGCAGTCACTTGGTGGTTACCACTGTTGCAAACCACTTCACTGATTCAGATGCATTGAGATGAGCAGACAGTGTGAAGAAGTGCATAGGAAATGACTGAGGTCTGTGTGTGTAAGAAAGCCTTTAAAGCAAGAGCTTTTGAAAGGGTGAACAGTATTCTGCTTATTAATGCAGATTGGAATTTCCTGCTAGCTGAGAATAATGCAAAGGTCACTCACCAGCTGCAAGCAAACAGCATGTGGTTGATTCCAAAATTAGTTAATCTCTGGCATTTCCATTTCTTTTTCCTGCATTTCTTGTTCTCTACCTTAGGCCTGGGAATCCAGTTGAAGATACTGCAAACTTGAAGAAATTTTTTTTCTTTTTTTCTGCTCTGTAAACTTCTGTTAACTGCTGCATTTGAGATGTCTGTTGCCTATCATTGCAGCCAGAGTATTATTATATCCCTAAACCACTTTCCATTGGCTCAGTTACATGATTTTAGCCATTGAATGCCTTCAAGCTATCTTTTCCTCCCCATAGTCTGGGGTCTGCTAGCAACCATGTTCTCTGCAACTATTTTACACTGACTTTTAAGAAGTCTTTTCTTTTATCTCTGGCTCAGACATGATTTGGGAAGAACCTGAATAATGGCCTCAGAAAACCCTCACTTTATTTTTTGCTGGTGAGCTGGAAGCTGCTGGTGTTATCATGCAGCACCATGGCCAGAATGGAGGTGGGAAAATTGTTGGAGCCTTGGATGGAAAGGACGGTGGCACTGCAGGCATAAAACTTGCCCTGTGTTTCATGACGTGCAGTGCAACACAAACTACTGAAGAAACTAACTCCAGAGAGAATCTGCTCCTGCTTTAGGGGATCTTGCAGAAAAGTTTTAACCTGACAGCTGTATAAAATAAATTACTTCAGAGCAGAATGTACCCATCCTGGGACATGTGGCTGATCCTTTACCTGCAGAGGTGATTGGTGTGGCAGAGATGGTGATCCTTAGAAATGCTGTAGCCAGGAAATAATGCAGGAGCCCATTGCCACGTTCAAGGGAGTTTAAGCACTGAGGGCTAATTGTGCTGTCTGGATATAATAAATACTCTGCAGAGTATTTCTGGGGAGGTGCTAGTTAGTCAGATGCACATCACAGGTGATGGATGGATAGTCAGTCAGTTGCTGTTCTGTGTTTGAGGATTGTCTGTCTAAGCCTAAGCTGAGCTCTAGGCTTCTCTCTTCTGCAGGGGGATCCCACTGCTCTGCACACACTACTGGTACCTGCTGTTGGTCGAGCTGTTAGGGCAGGTATGGGCATAGCAAGGCACATGGGTCATCACTTCATCACACAACTAGGCATGTTATACCAAGAGAATATTTTATCAAGATGAAAGACTCATTTCTTTAAGGCCCTAGTGAGTGTGTTCTGGAATGCCCTGCATCCAGGGAGTGCTGCAGACATGGACACTGCAGGAGGGAAGAGCTGACAACACAGCTCTGTACAAAAGCTCTGGGCATCTTTGCTTTTCCTCCAGCCCCTCCATCTGCCGTGGCCTGTTTAGTGGGGCAGGCAGTAATATGTTTGATAGCTTCTTTAATTCCCTTTTTTATGTTGAAGCTTGTAAGACTTTTAATTTTAAGCTCTTGTTAAACATTCCTAATCAACAGTCACAGAATGTATCAAATTGTCTAATTCCGAACTTAGTTCATTATGCTAGAGCTAATGTTTTCTTAGGTTGCAATGTCAGAATTTTCCTTTCTTCTCTGTAATAGATATGAATACAGTTCCAGGATTCAGAATTTCTCTCTTTTTTTGGTGTAAGAACCAAGATGGCTGATTCCTGAAATGTCTGCATTATGCTGTTTGTTAAAACAGGCATCCTAATGGGAATTTAATACAAAAGATGTTAAATGCAAACATGTATTTTCAATGTTGATTGCACAGAGACATTCTGTATAGAAAGAGGAGAACTTAAGATTAGATGTTACATTCTCTTCTCACTCATTGTTTTGTTTTGACAGTGGGACTGACAAGGCAGTGGGAGCTGCAGAGGCACACTAGTGTAAAAACTCAAGCAATGTCATTAAAAGGAAAAGGTTTTTCTTCAGGTTTCTTTGGTGCACTGCAAGCAGAGAATGGTCTGCAGTCTTGTGTCATGTCTTAAGCATGGAAATCTCCGTACTGATAAAACTGAAAACCAGAAAAAACAGCCATCAGCAACATATCCACTTACACAGAATGCCCAAAAAATAGCATCTAAAGAGAAGGAGACTCCCCCCAACCTTGTTCTCATGCTCAGTGAGGTCGGGTGCAGCCTCACCAAGGTGACCCATGCAGTGCTGCCATGCAAAACTGCCCTCGGGGTGGACAGGAGGATGGTGGTTGTTAGTCCAGCTCGTTGTGGTGCAGCAGCAGGATTTGGCAGCCACACAGAACTTCTGGGAAGAGGTACTATGTGATCTTGTATTTACGTCCAGCTCTACTTTCTATTCTTAAGTAGATTCCTGACCTCCTTTTAGTGACTAGTTACAGGATATTTGTGACACATGGCCTTAAGGAGTTTATCTGTTTCATCCATGTCATTAGGGTCCTTGTAGCAACATCCAAACATGCTAGCAGGGAAAGAGGGAGAGAGTCTTTAGAAGACTTGATATTTGATGTTTACTTACATATTCTGTGATGACAATTATAACCCTGTACACTTTACAGAAAAAGTAGCTTGCAATGATACAGGGCAGAAAATACAGCAATCAGAAATGCTTGCTGCTCAGCATTGTTCCTTAATATCCACTTTAGGGACAGCAGTAGGGAAGAGTTGTCATGAGATAGTCCCAAAATCCAATCTCCTATCTCCAACCCCCCTCCCACTTCTCCTCCACCACCAAAAACTCCATCCCCCCTCCCACTTCTCCTCCACCACCAAAAACTACAACTCATCTCTTCCGGTCTGGTTGTGATATGTTTACATTTCTGCAGGAGCGCCCATTGGGCAGAACTTCAAAACTTCAGGGGTTTCCACCCCTTGGGGTCTACCACTTTTCTCAGCCTCTGGGGGAAAACAAGGTCCAAACCACGACAGAGTTAAGTCTTAAATTCCAGGAAGTTAGAGAAAACTCATCTTTTCATTCAACCACCTATCTGTGACCCTTCCACTAATCTTGGAACAACCAACTCTGGGCCTTTTAATTTTAAACTGCTTTTTTCTGCGTCTTCCTTAACATGGTTTTCATAGCCCTCCTCCAAGGAGGAAAATTAGAGAGTCAGACAACTGATGAGAGAGTAGAAAACCTTTCGCATTTGTTTCCAGGTCAGCAAAGACAATAAGCAAGAGTCATTAAAAAGCTATTTGGACAGAAAACCACAGATTTTCATGAAGACTGAATTCTGCTGTACCAGAGCCCATATTAAAAAAAATTGTTTATGAAACACACCTCGTACTAATTTTGCTCTTGCTCTCACCAAACTGTCTGCAAAGGAAAGCAGTGTTGGCCGTCCCCCAGCATGATGAACTTCTGCTTTCACAGGTTAATGTAACTTGGAGGGACTTCATGGCTCTTCAGGATTGCCAGCCTTGTCCCCACCCCTGCAGACTGCTGCCAGGGACTTTTCCTAGGAGAGGCTGGGTTGCTGCCAGCAGTGCTGAAGGGTCTCGAGTGTCAGGATTAACCGGGGTCATGAAGTGGTTGGAGGAGCATCTCTAACTGTTCCAGTAGGTAGTAGCTCTCGTGTTACACTGGGGTGCTGGCTACCAATGCACAGCATTTCTCTGACGTCTATTGATAAACCTATTCACATCTCATACATGGGGAAATGGACATCAATTGCCATTGTCACCTTGTGTTTAATTGGCCTCCTGGGAATCAAGTGCAGATATTCCCCATCTGTCCTCACTTCTACTGGAAGACGCTTTGCTTATGAACATCCAGATGCTATGATGTCTCAGGTTTATCCAGACTTCTCTTCCCCATTTCTTATTGTATGTGTGAGTCACTCTGCAGCTTGTCATAATTTATTTTTACAACATGCTGAAAGGTATAATGGGGAGCTTATAAACATGCTAGGGAGAAGCCACCTGAAATAGCAAATGTTTCTAATTATAAAGTAAAAGCTGCCTTTCTAAGCTATTTGGTTCTTTATTATACCTTGAACAACCCAAAAATGTACTTGGCTACAATTAGACTTCCAGAAACAATAAGTGAATTGTAAATGAAAATCATACAGTGGAAAATTACACTATTAGCCTGGAGCAGTAGCCCTGATCTTTGCAGTTTATGGTGCTGCACAGCCTACATATCCAGTAATGTTCTGTGAGTCCATAAAGTTGAGAGGACAGTCTCTTAAAAGCACAGCAGTTTGGTTTTTTGAAAAAAATTAAAGCCATTATCATATGCTTTCATGTTTTATTATTTTTTTAACATTCCCAGACTTTTCCACATTAGTCTGGTTTCAATGGAAAGTAATTTGTCTATGCCCTACCAATGTCTATTAGGCAATGTTCCTGAAAGGGCTACATTTAATTAGTTTCAGCCATGCTTTTGGTATCTGCAAGGTAAAAAAAAAAAAAAAAAAAAATTGCATGTAGGTTTCTGCACAGGGAAGAATAATTGTAATCTAGAATTCATGTGTTCCACAGTTGTGCTTGGATTTTAATCCCTTTCCTTATGCGGAGTTGTGTCCTGTTGGTCCACGTTTGCTGCTTTATGAGAATGCTCTGCTGACTGTACTAATTAAAGACTGTGGTGCACACCTTCAGCCATCACCAATTCATCACAGTGTTCATGGAGAAACAAGCGTGGCAAAGTCACAGCTGGCACAGGAGGAAAGGAGTGGGTAGGGACTGGGACCATGTGTATTTAGGTTCAAGAGAGCAGTTGAATAATTCACAGTACTCACTCTCTGTATCTGTCATGTCCTGGCTCCTACAAAGAAGTCATCACACTGGCTGAGATTGACATCTGGAGCCAGCAGTCTGAATACAGACTATTTGTCTGCTCACTGCTCTGAAGGCCAAGGGCATTTCAGATGCCTTTGGAGATGGTTTGAGTGGGGTCTTCAGGAATACATTAGTTGTGTTGGGCACAGGACATTAAAACTGACATCTTGTCCTCCTACAGGATTTGAATGGGGGCCAGTTTGCATGAGGCTTGCCCTGATGGTTAAAATAAACAGAAACAATAGAGGAACTTTCACTTGGCTAAAAGGAGAAATCTAGATCAACACTTCTTTTGCTGGGGAAGAGGTTGAAGAGCCTTATGCTTTGTTTTGCTTACTTACATCTCTGTTTGCAGGTAATATTCAGGGTCTTCAGTTCTGAATGGATCTGTAATTTGTTTGGGAGGTATACTTAGCACACAGGGATCAATACCCTAACACAGTTCTTAAATGATCCATTACTGGATGTGATGTGTATTAAATGAAATTACTTGGGTTATGAGATTTAGAAGACCAACATTTGGACTAAAGTAATATGGTTTCCTGTTTTCTCCAAAAAAAACCCCAGGAGTTTGCCAGCAGCATCTACCTTCTTGTATTTTTTTGAAATGCCACAAAAAGGAATAGAGTCTCTTTAACCATCTTCTGAAACAGGCACACAATCCTTTTAAATTTGTGCTTTCTTTTTAATTCATGGAGAACAGCTGTGGCATTGTTACTCCAACAACATAAGTGAATCTCTTAACAGATGGTTCTTGCACTGGCTGGGATGAAAGCATCTTCCTCCATCCTGATGGGGCTTGTTTGTTGTTCTTAGATCCTGATATCATGACAGGGCCAGACTTTGCTGTTTTCATTGCAGTGTAAGTGTCGTGTCACTCCAGTAATTCTGGAATGAAGTCTTGCCTCCTCCCCTTTAAATTTTTTCTTTGAAAAAAAAAGAGTATTGACTTCTGTTTCTTAATTTTCAGTGCTGGTGCAACACACTTGGCTAGAAAGATTTGAATGGAAATGTCAAGTTCCTCCAGCTGGAAATGGTTGAAAAAGGGAGGTACTAAGTGCATTTATGTCATGGACACTGGGTTTAGACCTTGAAATTTTCTTCCCTCCATTGCCTCAACTGAGAAAAGTTCATTAAAAAGAAGAGTAGATCTTTGGACTATCTAATAGCTTGCATATAAAATACCAAGCTTGCTCAGGTAACATTTAACGTCCTGTTTCTGAAGCAGAATTGAGTCTGCACGTGGCAGAGATGCATGTGTACACTTACCTCACAGACCTAAACAAATGTAAGAGTCTCATGGTTAGAGAGCCTGTTTTTTTCACCTGTGGTGTTTCTGAGACAGTCATCTCGAATATGACATGAGAGGCACCAACCCCTCCCTTTGCTGTGCCAGCAGAATGTGTGAATCAGCATAGCCCAGCTGCAATTGCTTCCCAAAGCTGGGCTGTGCCTTTGAGGGCCAGTTGATGGCAGTTGTGGTTCCTGCAGTAAACGCTGGGCTGCTTGTGTGTGCAAGGAGTGGTGTGATCCCAACTTTATTTTGTCCCTCTAGGGAGTGCAGCTGCTTCTCAGGCTCTCTGGGCAGGCAAACACCACAGCTTCAAGGAGATAATCAGATGATCAGGCAGCCTATGCTGCCAGAAAAGCCATGTCCCTCCTCTTTCAAGGAAAAAGCAGCATGCCAGCCTGGGCTGCCAGCTGAACTGTGCCATTGTAATTGGTGGAAGAAATGCAAAAACACTGTGTTAGCAAATGTCACAATTTTTGGGTGAATGACTTGTCAGCCTGGCAGTTGATTGTGGTGGAAGGGAGAATGTGTTGTGTTTGTAATAAGAAGCTCATCTGAATAGCTGAGGTTTGATTCAAGTCACTATTGTAGACTGTGTTGTGTTCACCTGCGTGTTAGTTCATGCTCTCTGTGTAGATGTGACTGGAAAGTCATTTTCCAAACTCTTCTTTTTATCCATCATCTGCGGGTAGAAGTCTCAAGGAGTCACACTGACAGGAGGAGCAGGAGTTCCTCTTTCCAGGGGCTCAGTAAGAAGCCCTGTTTGCTGGTTCTTGGTGGGCTGGACTCTTCTCCCATAAGAAAACACCTTCACTGTGACAATTACCTCCTGAAAAGTGTATTGCTGGTACAAGACCTAGGCAACTTCTGGATGTCATTGGAAATTATGTTCTTCAGGAGAAGCTGTAGAGTGCTGTAGTATCTGGATATCCAGGGAGTAGAGGCAGTAAGGAGTTAAATGGAAGTTGGGGAGAGAATGCAACTTCGGAGTCTGTGTTCTCCACACAGCTACACTTTTGTGAGATACATCTTGGCTCTTTTTGAATCACAGTATTAGCTCCTGTTCTACTCAGTGTACTTTTCATTTCTGGATTTAAAGCATGGCATTTTAGTGCAGTTGGATACCCACTGGTGCAGTGGAAATATAGAACAATTACCAAAATGTTTATGTTCGATGAGCAGGAGTGTCTTGAGTTCAAGGTGCTAAGCATGGCTGTAGATGAAAGTGTTTGGCTCCTGTGTAATTAAGAGGATGTACATTGTCTCTTTGTGCATGGGTTACTCTTAGTACATCAGGATTGTCGTGAGTATGAGGGCAGGAGGCAGCTACCTTCACAATTTGCTTGATGCAAAAGCTATATCTGAGAACTAGCAGCTCAAACTGGAGTTCAGCCATACAGGTGGTTTTGGAAGCTTCAAAAGCAGTCAGTCACAAATTCCCTGAACCCTGCCCCATTATATAATGCTGGGAGACTAGTTACATCTGAAAAGTCCTTGAAGCAGTTGAAGTAAATGACCCTAAATTGTACTGTTTATGCTATTTAGTATTAATTTCTGTTCATAGCAATTCTGCGGGGATTTCACATAGTGTAAGAGCGGAATAATTTAAATTTGCTATGTTAAAGTCTCTTATCTCTCCTGCAGACAGGAAATAGTTCACAGCTTCTTGATAGCTTTAAAATTACTGAGGTGGGAAATCCGAGTGAATTACAATTCTCTGTGTAAGCACAGGTGTGTGCTCAATGTTGACTATTGCTCTACTTCAAATGTTTGCACATGCTGCAGAAGTGGAAGCATAGAAAACAGAGACAGGGTAGATGCACAACAGCTATCCTGTGATTAGACATAATGCAGTCTCAGTGCTATCCTTTGCATCTGATATGTATTCTACTGGCTGTACAAACAGAGTGTAACAGATTACAGTCAGAGTGTTGATCTCTCTGGCATAGGTAAACCACTTGAGTTGCTTTAGGTGACCTCACATCACACTCTTCAATTAAAAGCTGGTTCTGCAGGCACTTCGTGCAAGCTCTTGTGATGGTGTCCAATTTCCAGGTATCACAGATGGTCATTTAACTGAGACTGAAAACATTGCATTGGAGGTAAAGTAGGTACAAGATGAAATTTTACTTCAGTAATTGTAGAGGCAAAGAAGATTTTAAATGGAAGTCTATCGACTTTAAAGTAAATTGAAAGCTTTCAAGTTTTGTCAGGTTAGAGCACAGGTTACAGGTAGGTAGAGACTGGCTGCTTTATGGGAAGTATGATGTCTCATCCAGGAATTATTATCTCAACAGGAAACTCTCTTCAACACTAATGGGCTCCCATTAGTGAGTGAAAATGAAAGGTCTGGAAATAAGGAGAGGGAGATGGTAAGAACAAAAGAAGGTATGTGAAAGACCAGTAAAGTGCAGGCAAACCTAAAATCATGTCCTGAGATAGCTGCATTTAGCAAGCAGGCTGATCATTATGATTTGTGTCATAGGTACATCTTGTGATTGTACATCACCATGGCCCAGGACTCTACTGTCTCTTTTGAAGGTCATTACAAGGCTCTGAGGTATCTTGTGTTTGTACAACATGAGCATCAGCTTAGATAGATCTGTATGCAGTAAAGTGTGCTGAAGATGTGCCCAGGGGTTAGGCTATATGTAGATGAGCTATTTAAAACGTGAGTTTCATCTAAAGCATCAGAAGCTCTCTCTGAGCTGTGATGCTGGAGGCAGGGACATAATGAGACTGCTTTAATACAGCTCTAACATTAGGTAGCGGCTGGAAAGACAGTCAATCTTTCAAGGTTTAAGCAGCACTTTCTGGAAGTGCCTTCAATTAACAGCTAATGACAAGCTTTCTTCAGTGATTCCATGGTTATCTTGTATAGCCAGATAATGAGAATGATCACCCAGAGAGAGTTCAATTTATTTACCATTTTTTATTTCATTGGGAGGCTGATGAATATTTGAGCCAGTAGCGTTCCTGATTTGTGCTTCCCTAAGTCAAGTGCCTGAGTTCAGCTTCAATCCATCATTGCTCTGAAGATTTACATTTCAGATAGATTTTTCCAGCAGCACAGATGTTGCAAACCTTAAATTAATGCACAAAGCTGCCTCTACCCTGCAGAAGATGAAACTATTAGGTAAAGAAAACAATATCTCTTTCTGATGCCTGTCTTCTTAATGATAATGGAATTTAAAATATCTACAAAGGGCTGTTTCAGCTAAATATCTTCTGTCCACCAGTATTTGAAAAGAGAATAATGAGTTCAAAGTGTTTCTGTGCCCACCTGCAGTGTTAATTGAAAGCTGTGAAGACACGGAGGTAGAATCAGGCTCAGGGGGCTATTCTTATAGAAATTTTATGTGAACCATCTCTCACGTATCTGAATGTGTTGTCTAAGCCATCCTTATTAAGCTAAAAGGCTTCAGTGGTCATGAGAGGTCTTCTTAATGCTTCCCCTTGTATTAAATCTATAGGCAACTCACAAACCAAATTGAAACGCCAGGAGATCCCATTCTTATGTTTTGCTGATCATCCTCTGGTCTCCATTTTTCTATACATGCTGTGCACAGCTCTAAACTTAAAACTGAGAAGGTACTTTGGGAGGAAAGTTGTGCAAATTCTGTTTGCTTTACAAGATCACATGTTGCTCTTCTCTTTTTTACTTCCAAGCTGCCTGTATGAGTGAGACTCACTGGGAGAAGAAATTGTCAGAAGTGATAGAGTGGTAGAGAGGTGACTACATTGATCAGGGATGTGTGATGTAACTGAAACATTGTGGATCTCTATCTGAATTACAGCACTTTGGATGATAACAGGAAAGGAGTAAGTTCCTGAGAAAATTAACTGAGCAAAGAGCATGAAAACATGCACAAGCCAATTCTGGAAAAACAATTTGCTGGAAAAGGAAGATGACAGTGTGAAGAAACAAGCCTGTATACTGAGGCCAACATTTAAAACATGTGGTGAATAGTCTGGCATGTGAGACTGGTGATTTGTTTATGTAATTTTCTGCTTCATATCAAATGCTTGCAGGAAGGGACTGTGTTTCAGGACTGTAATATGGTGCTGGAACTGCAGCTCCTGACCACTTTTTTCCCCCATCAGTGTAGTTTGGAATGTAATATTGGTGCTAATTGCTTTCTGGTGTGTGCTCTCTAATTCAGTAGAAATGCATTTATGAAGATGCTCTTGTTGCAGGGGATAGAACCCTGGAGGAGGACCCAGCTCTCACCTGCTCTTGTGTTGAGCAGCTCCACTCCTCTGGATCTCAGTTTTCCCAAATATAAAACAGGGGATAATGACTCAGACCTCTCTTGCAAAAACACTGTGAAAGATCAAAGGGAAGGTAGAAAATCTGAGACATGGGGAAAAAAACATCACTGCAGGGATCAGGAATGAAGCCAGCTGTGCAGTGTAGCAATAGGGACAAAAAGGCAAACAAAAGTCCAGAGAGATTAAAATGCAGGCAAAAAAACTGTGAAGCCATTCTAGATCAGTAGTATGTTACCTGGAACATGGTGTGTGTTTCTGTTCAGCCATCCTAAAAAGAATACTATGGAATCAGGGAGAGTTTGAGGGTCTGTAGAAAAGACAAAAAGAAACAGTGAAAATACTGAGATTGTTTCTTCTTGAAACAGCAAATAGGAGACATGCTGGGAGGAGGAAAGTAATCCAGAAGGTAGAAAGAAACAGGTGAGGTGTTAGTAAATACTTGACCTCTTACTCCAAAACAAAAGATACTAAGAACTTAGTGGGACTGATCCCAAAGCTGAGTCAGTGGGGTGAGAGGGAGAGGCTGGGTTGCAAATCCATTCTTAAGGGCTTATGGACACTGGCACAAGACACCATTTAATGGGTAAGGCGTATGCAAGGATCTACACCAAAGTAAAAATAAATAAAGAAGGAATAGACATTCTTTTTTCAGCATCTGTGGAAAGCCTCTGATTACTGGGACTTGAAAAGGAGCTTTCCCAAGTGCCAGGTCATACCAAAAGAGATTTCATAACTTGTTTGGGGTGAATGAGCACAGGTCTTTGGCAAGAGAAAGGTAAAGATAGGGGCTGTTGCTCTCATTTGTCACAGTAGTTGCTTTGCTCTTACTTCGCCGAGTGAAGAGGGCTTTAGAGACTTGGCACATTTCAGGTAAGAGCATAAGGGTCCCAATTCTCTAGGACAGCTCCACGTTGTAAAATCACAAAATCATCTTTCCTTCTCTGCACTGTGCTCCCGTTTTCCCTACATGACTTGCAGCTTCTGCAAGAAATCATGAACTTGGACTTCTGTTCTTCCCTTGTGCAACCCTGATTCATCTCCAGCATAGGTCCATGCTGATTTACCAAGGGAAAGGTTTTGCATGAGTATGTCATTAAAGGCTGCGTTGTAGCACATAGGCTGCAGGAGCTCAAATTAGGCTGCAGTAGCTGTATTTGGGAGCTTGGCGAAATAGCCCTGCTATGTTCTTCTAATGTCGCTTCCCTGCAGTTTTAAAAGAGAAAAATGGACTACAAGGAAACCCCAGCATGGCCTGGCACAGCAGCACCAGCATGGCTCTGGGCCATCGGAGCACAGTGCTCTGTGCCACCAGCCTTAACTGAGTTCTGGTCACAGGTTCCTATACCCTTTCATTGCCAGAAGGCTTCTGGAGCTTCACTCAAAGGTAGCCTGGGAGCACCTGGGGAAGTAAAAAAAAAAGGTCAGATGTTGTCCTTCATGTCTGTGAGCCTTGGCAGAGCACAGAGGTACATGACAGCTGTGTCTTCAGTGCTTTTAACCCTGTCTGCCTTTCACTGTCCCTGTTCTGTCTCTTCCTTATCTTCTTGGACCTGTTCTTCTAGGAGCATCATTCAGCTGTTCCTATTTCCTCTCCTGGCTATCCATCGAGTCTGTTTCCTCCATCCCCTTCTCCAGCCAGCTCTAGTCCTGCTGGCAGACCCCGCCCTTCCTCCTTGCTTGTCCCCTGCCAGTCCCCTCCCCTCACCAGCCTCAGCTTCGGACTGTGCTTGCTGAGAGGGGTGTCACTTAGAGGGGAGGGCTCAGGGAGACAAAAAGTGTCCCCTGTACCCCATCTCAGCAGAAAAAGAGAAAGAAATTTAAAAAAAAAAATGCAAATAGATGTATATTTCAAATCAGAGAGAAGTACCTAGAGTGCAAAATTGCACCCAAAATAGTAGACATTTGGCAAATGAAAAAACTGTCAAAATGCGAAGATTTGGGCAGTCACACTCAGCAAGCAATGCACGCAAAACCTTCCAGGCTCTCAGCAGTCTGCCTTCCAGCAAGGCCTTTGGGAGCCTGTTCTGCTTCTATACAGACCCCAGCACAGGGCTTTGGAGCTGGTCCCTGTCTCCACAGCAGAAGGAGCAGCAGTCAGGAGGAAACTGAATAAAGAGCAAGGGCCATCATACATGTGCCTGAGCCTGTCCCAAGGAATACTGATGGTGCACTCACCTTTTCATCCCTGTTCCCAGCTCAACTGGGTTTGGCTTTTTGTGTGTGCAATGAGCTCCCTCAACCTCCTGTTCCCACCTCATGCAGTGCATCCTCCCGTGCTCTGCAATCTGCTGTGGCTCCTCAAAGGGTGCCGGGGACAGATGGCTTGATTTCGGCGAGGAAGGGGCTGTCTTGAAAGGAGAAGTGAGGCAGAAGCTGTCTGGCCTGATATCTCTTTCTGGTGCTGTCAACGGGAGGCGAAGGAGACAGGCTGGAGCCGGATGGAGACCAGCTCTGTTGCAGGGAGCATGGAAGCAAACAAATTCTTTTAAAATCTCCTGCTGCTGATGCTGCTAAATAGTGTCTGCTTGCCTTTGTTTTGAAGATCTTCTGCCAAGCCCAGGTTACCTTAAGGTATACCTCTGATATGCTCTGCAGCTCAGCCCACTGTGCTACATCAAAGGAAACAGCACTGGATATCTTCAGACCCTCTCGAGGGATGGCCAGGAAAGTGGCTGATGTTCTGTGTGCTCCTGACTTTTAAACTCAACGTGGTAAACCACTAACCCGCCTTGTCACTTCCCATCCACAGTGCTGGGCAGTGCTGGGGAGCTGTGGGACACCTTCACCAGCCCCAGCAGGCAGCATAGGGCTGGCAGGCCCTCCAGGACCTCTGGAGTGCACAAACTGCAACCCTGCAATAACCAAGGGACTTGGGAGCAAGCTTAGTGAATAGGGAAGATTATAAAAGCCACAACTTCTGGTAATAAAAATGGGTTTGTCTTCAGGGCACCCAGTTTTGCACTTTTTTTTCAGGACTGGGAGGGGAGGAAATATCCCTGCCCTTTGGAGACAGAATAATTTATAAGCCATGTTTACAAAAATCAGCGATTTCCCTTTAAGTTGGCTCCCATGCCTTTGTCTCAGCTTCCCTGATTAGTCACATAATGAGGATATTTCTAATACAAATGTGTCAGGGGAGAAGGGAGCCAAACAATGCTTTATCAGAAGAGAATCTGTATCCCCCTGGATGCTAATTAGTCATGGAGATGCAGGCGTGTGGGGCGGGGGTGAGGTGAGCTCTTATTTTAGAAGCCAAGATTATTTGTGCCCTCAGAATTTCTCATGCAGGGCTGGAAAGCCATGCCAAGGGAGAGACTGCCCTGAGATCTCCCTTGGCTTTCACATCCCTGCCTCTCAGACGTGTTTGCTGTGCTGCTGCTCCTGCTGCTTTTTGCAGGGTTATTTCTGTTGCAAGCTTGGCTAAACAGAAACTCTCTCCTTATAAATATGGAAATCTGATGATGGAGCTCTCCATCTCTTGAGACAAGTTGAAAGCATGGTGCTAAAGAGAAAAGGGCTGCTGAACTCTCAGCTTGGTGGCTTTGTTTTCTCTACTACTACAGAGGAAAAGGTAAGTTTTTGATGCTGAGATCCACCTCTGCTCTATCCAGGCTAAGCTGGTGTCCACTGCTGAGATCTCCACCTGTCTGCAGTGTGGCAGATATGCTTGGTGCATAAGTCTTGAGCAGTTGCACATCTTTTGGATTGTGTTGGAAGAGTCTTATGTTTTTATATTTGTTAAAAAGCTTTGAATGCCACTGGCTTCCATTATTGTTCCTGAGAAATCTCTTGAATCATAGAACATCTTGAGTTGAAAGGGGCCCACAAGGATCTTTGAGTCCAACTCCTAGATTTGCTCAAGACATCCCCAAAAATCACACCATGTGCCTGAGAGTGTTGTTCAAACACTTCTAGAAACTCTTACAGGCTTGGTTCTGTGAACCCTTCCCTGGAGAGCCTCAATTCCAGAGTGGTGAGGCCCCCACAGTGCTTCTTTTGGGGCTTTGTATCCTGCTTACAGCCTGTTTTCTTTCCTGGGGTTTCTCAGCATCCCTCCTTCCTGGGGTCAGAGATAGCTTTGATCTTGGACAAATGCACAGGTATTTGCTCTTTTCCTAAGCATCCTGACTGCATTTGCTATGCAACATCCCCAGATCTTCAACTTCTCTAGAAAACTGCAATTTCTTGACATTCCCATGCTGGTAACTTTAACTCCTTCCTGAGACCATTTTGGCTGAGTACCTGAAAGGAGATATGGTGATTCCCTGCTGAAAGCAGTTAAAAGGTGCATCCATGCTCTTGGTTGTGAGTGCAGGCTGAGTAAAGTGCAGGTGTACAAACTCTGCTTGTATAGACAGCAAACACTCTGCCCAGAGGAGCCTTGGGTTGACGGAAGTGGACGTGGCAAACATGAAGTAGGTGTGCAATGGAATGGACATCCTGTGGTTTCAACACGAATCCAGAGGCTG
This sequence comes from Pseudopipra pipra, assembly GCF_036250125.1. Taxonomy (NCBI): domain Eukaryota; kingdom Metazoa; phylum Chordata; class Aves; order Passeriformes; family Pipridae; genus Pseudopipra; species Pseudopipra pipra. The sequence goes on along the minus strand of NC_087581.1, from coordinate 8,334,268 downwards.
AATAAAAGTTCTGCTGTCTGCACACATCTCACTTTCATTCCAGAAATGCCTGAAGCTGACACTCACTGGGTGGCATCGTCCATTGTGCAGGTCTCAGTGTTGACTTGAGACCACAGTTTGGAGAGCCTTCAGACCCAGACACCCCTGCCCTCTGAAAGAAAGGGGATTTACTAGGGGCAGGAGAGAGGCAGGATGAAAAATTATTATTGGAGAAGGAGTGAATTGGAGCCATCAAACAGCTCAGAAAAGGATCTGAGAGATTGGATCAAAGGTGCCAGGGGTATTCCAGAAGCTAAAAGCAAGACCTCATTCATCTTAGTCGTAGAGTACCTGAACATGTAAAAATCAGCTGCCTTTGAAAAGAAAAAAAAAAGAACACAACAAAACCAAACCAACTGGAAAAGAACAAGTGACCCCAGAGTTATGCCAGTAATTGCTGTGACACTGAACAACTGATTAGAACCCTTGGTCTGTAAAAGCTGTGGATGTCAAGCCGTCCCAACCTTTCCTGCTATTGTTCTTACAGCCAGAGGCTCTGAAAGCTTAATAACATCACATTTGCCATGCTGGATCCCATCCATGGCCTATGGAAGTGACTGTCTGATCTCCAGGACACTGGTGGGAACTTGCCTCACTGAAACAGGGCTTTCCTACTGTCATTTGTATTGTGCCAGGATGTTTTGTGTCGGAATATATTATTTCTGCAGTATCTAGCAGAACCAACCAACATTTCAGTGTTTCCTTTAGGCAAACTTTAGGCTCATCTTTCATGTACAGCTGGGAAAGCCTAGCTCCATGTGGAGGGGATCCATAAACCACTTTATATATCCTGATAACCACAGCATTTCGGTAGTGATGGCACCACTTGTCTTGCACTTTCTCAACCAGTTTCTCTAGATGTTGGCGTTGACCATAGGAAGCACAGTTCCCCTCCACCACATGGTAGAGTCTCTGATAGTCTTCATTTCAGGTGGAAAACAGCTCTCCCTTAGAGAATAAACTGTTCCTCTTGGTGAGGCTCCGTTAAAGCCTTCAAGAAGTAAAGATGGGACACGCATCTTAAATAAGCTCTCAGCACTAACCAGTGTTCATGAATTCAGTCACTACAAGAACCTGCCCATGGTCCCTGATGGACAGCACTAGGGCTCTGCAGGGTACTTCAGTTTTCCATGGGATTCAACTGCAGCATGTAGCCAAGGGCTCCTGTTCCTGCCTCTGTCCTCCAAATACACTGTGACCTTTTCTGACACGTTTCTCAATTTTTTTAATAATTTTGAGGGTATCCTACCTCAAGAGCTGAGGTTGAAAGAGCAGTTGTAAAGTTGCATGGGGGTTTTTGTGATCTTGGTTTGGCTAGATGCCAGTTGCTAAACTGACTCTTAGAGTAGCTACCAAGGAGTTTGTGATGCTTTGTTGCTTTAAATACTTGTAGGTCTCATGTTGCATCTCAGAGCTGTGGCTCTATAGTCAGAGGTAGAAAAGAAAAGGAGTAATGTCTTGACATACAGGGAAGGAAATATTTTGGTATGGAAGCATCCTGAAAACATAACCTCAGTTAATAGCTGGCTTTAAATAGCTATTGCATGCCAACCACTTGGCAAGTGCTGCAGGCAGTGGGGAGTGCAGTGTGGCATTTCTCTAATTTGCAATGTTAATGATCCAATTTAAGTCATGTAAAGTTAGCACAAGATAACAGACTTATAAATTCATGTGATAATAGAGATGGCTTATGTGTGTGAGAAGAGCCTGGAGGGAAATATGGTGTTAAATATACTCTATCATGATTGAAAGGAAAGGACCACGGGCTGCTTGTGCTGCTGGTTTCTTGGAGGGAAATCTAACAGAAATCATGTAATTACCCCCCGTTTTCCTCGTTGTCCCTCAAATGCTTTCCCAAAGTATTTTGGCTAGTTACTGAGTTGGTGCTTCCTCTGTTACTGTAGACTCCCAGGTTTAGTCATACATCATCATCTTTAAAAAAGAGAGTTTCTTCCCTGTGCTGCAAATGTCATTTTTGACTAGGAAAACAGACCTCCGAAATGTCTTGTTCCCTTTCCACAGCTTATGCCTTTCTGTTTGCTTCCTTTTGTTCAGCTTGGATGTGGCAGTCGGGCAGAGGCTCCAAGGGAGCATTTCAGCACAGGCACTGCGGCACCCACAGGCAGACTGGCACTTCTCTTCTGCCCCCATTTGAACCAAAGCAATGATCTGAACTCCCAGTTACCTCTCAGTGAGTTGAGCTACTCCAGCTGCAGGTGTACACAGTAAAATGTCATTTTAGTGACATTCTTCAGTTTAAGTAATATGATTTGAGATTTTAATCATGCAGCAGTATTAACACTGCCTCTCAATTGCTGAAAAAAATGGTTTCAAACACCAGTTTGTCTTACAATTATAAATTAATCAGGCTCAAAATCTGGATCTTTTAGTGGATACTGCAGGCCTAATTTGTTACTGTTTAATAAGATCTGTTCAGCATTTTCTCAGAGAGGAAAAACAACGATGTTGTAAGTGGTGCATTGGCAGAGCTAGTAGAAAGTCAATAAACAGTTGTTGTTTATTGCTTTGTTGAAACTGAGTCAGTAGCTATCAGAATGTATTTCAGTGCATCAGTCACTGTGTTGCCAAAATGCCATTTATTTTGACTTTGGTACAGGGTGGTAATGCTGAGATGAACAGTTAGTGCTCTGCCTGGCAGCAGGCACACGTTGATGAAGAGTGACAACCATGTCTTCCTAGGAGCCTTCTGCTCTGGTCACCGTGTGATTCTGGAGTTCCTTCAACATTTGAGACTTAGTAAAATGGTTGCTTTCTTCAGCTCACCCAGAGAGAAGTTGAAGGTCAGTCATGGTCCTTGGCAGTGGGTAGGGGAGTTTGGAGATCCTTCCAGGATAGACCTGTGTTCTGCCTAAATCTGGCCTAGAAGCAAGCTCCTCTCCTGTTAAGACAGAGAAGGGAAAGGGACCTGAAAAGATCTGGGATCTTCACAGCTTGCACCAAATCTGGATCTGGTTGCCCGAAAACTGGATCAGCTCTATTGACTGTGTGACAGATCAGTTTCTACCCTGGGTTTGCAACAATTCCACAAGTTCATCAGGCAAATACAGCTCCTTAGCCTTGCCTCTACAGTTATTTTTACTGGTATTTCCTTGTAATCCTGCTGCAATTTAAGATAATCATTTCTTATTCTGGTGATCAGAGACATGGAAAAAAAACCTAATTTTTTTCTCTCTGGCAGCTCCTTCTGTATCTGAAGACAGCTATTATATCCCTCCTTAGTCTTACCCTTTCTTCTCAGAACAACAACATTCTTCCAGTGTTCTGGGATGGTTGTAGCTTCTAGATTCAATCTATAGGATTGATGAGGGGATTACATCTCCCTTGAAATGTTGGGCTCCAAACTCCTAAAGCTGAAGCCTGAGGGATGTGGAGAAAAGCATGAGAGGGTCTTTAGTAAGGGTTGCAGGTTCCGTTCCTGTACATAGCCCTGTGATGCTTGCCTTTGTCTTGCCAAACATGCCATTACTGACCATTGTTCATCTATATGGTGGGATCAGATTGATCCCCTATAAATCTGACAGCCTTCGAGCCTCTCCTTTATGCTCTTTTCTTACATAGACAGACTCTGCACACCTTGGTTCCCAGTGGTTTTGTCCCTGGTGGTTTTTTTAGGCACTTTATGTTCATATATATTTCATGTCTATATTGTGGTGATATGTAGAGGCTGCAGAGGTCTCTTGTCCAGAACACTGGGATTTTACAATCCTTTTACATACCCACCTGTGCACGTCAGAGCCCCCTCCCCAGAAGCCTGCTGCCTACGGCCACATTTCTCAGGAATACCTAGCATGGTACAGCTTGAGGCAGAGTGAATCTGCCAACAGCATAGGATTTTCTGTTCCCAGGGCAGAGAGACTGAAGACATAAATATTTATTAGCAGCACAGTGTTCTAGCCCAACAGTCTGGAATGACAACATGGCAACGATAGAAACTTCTCGGTGACCCAAATGTACCCCCTATATTCAGGGTACGTGAGGTTTCTCGCTTGTTTTTCTGCTCACTAAGTCAGTCTCTCATGCACATCCATCTTTCCAAACTCAATGTTTGGTGTTGAAAAGAAACAAAGCACTTGGACTTGCCCTTTCTTGTTAGCGTTTGTGTGCAGCATGTGATCCACATGGGCAGCTCCAGAAAGTGGAAGCCTCCTGAGCTAAAAGGGCTTGCTGTAAGCTGTGTGCTCACACGTGTGAGACTTCCAGCATCTTTTAAGTTAGACAGAAGACAGCAAGCACATCATTGGTGAGTACTGCAGAGACAAGGTAGCTGGATGATATTCCCGAGCACTCAGTTCATACTGATTCAACTAACGATAATCAGACCAAAAACCCCTGAACTATGGAGAAAAGTAATGGGTCAGGCCTTGTATAGTGGTAGAGATTGTACAGTGTAGGGATTAGAGGGTAAGGGCAATCATGCCCCTCTGCTTTTATCCAAAAAAAGCAGCAGAGCTGCTTTGATGATCATAGAATTTCCCACAGACAGCAGAGTGGAGTACACTTTCTTAGAGCTGTAAAAAATGACTGATTTTTAGGATAGGAAGGATGGGCAGATAGAGACTTCTCAGTTTCCAGCTATGTTTTTAAGGGGAAACTGAAGACCACAGAGATTGTGTGTGCCCATTCCCTTCCATGTGCATTGTGGTCCCAGAAGATTGGCAGTGTGGAAAGCAGGACCTTATTAAGCTTGCAAGGTGTCAGAAGTGTTGGCTATGAAGGAAGGCAAAGGAAGCTGCATTTTCCAAGGTGCCACAAGGGTGGAAGTTTGCACCAAGTGCCCAGCTCCATCATGGTGTAACTGCACACTTTGCCATTTCCCCTCTGTAGTCAGTGTGGGTTACTGGGAGGTGATAAGAGTGAAAGGCTATTGAGCTGGTGCACTGAGGCAGATATTATATCTCTAAAGTACTGCAAAAAGGAAAGCAGTGATTTGAAAGAGAAAAAAATAAGCCTGCTAAGCATGCCATCTTCTTTAAACCCAGATTTTAGTTTAAAGTGTTTTCAGCTTCTCTCTGTGCCCCTGCATACCGGTGATTCACAGCACTCCTGCCCCACAGAGGTTCCCTGGAAATAATTTCTAATTCAGAAATGGCTCATGGTACGCACCCTGTAGGACATGGCTGCTCCCAGCAGGAGGGCAGTTTTCAAGGTCCATTGTGTCAAGCCTATAGAAACAAACTAGTAAGAAAACTCCCCACTGTTCGAATACTGTGATTGTCCTTGCCCAATTAAGCTGTGAGCGTGTGAGGAAAAAAACTTTGATTAAACTCTGGCCCCAGCCAAATGTTCATGCAGTGCCCTGATTGAATGTATTTTTTCCTTAGGAATGAAGACATAAGGAGGCCTCAGGAACAAAAAAATCCCTTAAATATATTAAATACCCATAGCCATCTAGAGCCCCTGCAGCCACTTACCTTTTGATTGGGAGTGTTGTGTTCTCCCCAGCGAACAAAAAGAAATCACATCATCTGTCCTGGGACCAGTCACAGTGTGTAGCTGAGATTTTGGCATCGGGGTCAGAGCTCAGTGCGTTGGTCTAGGGAGGCTTGTGAAAAAGAACAAAACTGCCAAGTGAATTCCAATAGCAAAAGCCTGCGGTGAGTCTCAGTGTGCTGACAGGGATTCACAAGCAAAAGGCTAATCAGTCAAGTAAACGTTTCTCTGGGTGGATAAGCTGCAGAGAGGGAACTGCACCCATTCAGTATGCACAGAAGCAGAGCATGTGTGTGCAAAGAGACAGCTCCAGCCGAGCTGCCGTGGGAATGCTGCTGTTTTCACAGTGGGCACTGTTACTATGGAGTCACATGTGTGGCTGCAGAACATGTATGGAGTGATGGATGGGAAATACAGCAGTGCCTTGCTACTCCTGGGCTGGGAATAGATGCCTGCTGGCACTGGGCATGCTGTGCCTTGTCCAGCTTGGTTTCCTCTCTAATCCATTTTACTCTGTGGAGGAAATGGGCCTGGCCTGTGCTTTGTGATCCCTGTGTGCGAGTCCTGGGTCTGTTGTGCAGCTGTAACATGTTCCCCTGCACATCTGCTGTCAAGGTGCTATGCTGCTAGGGCTGAAAAACATCATTCCAAACCTTGGGGAAGAATTCTTAGTGTTGAATCATGTTGTTATGGAGTCCACTGCTATGTCCTTCATCATTCCCACCTCCAGTGTCAGAGGCAGGGGTGCAAACAACCAGCTGCCAGGCCTCCTCTGTAATCAGTGGGGAGAGGGAAACACATCTGCAAGGATGAATTTGTCTCCTTTTAGGATAAGTATATCACACTTCGAAAATCATCCTAGTTTTCTCTGGAGGCCTAGGAAGTCTCTTCTGTTTTTTGGTCTAGAGCCCATTTGAGATTGCTCCAGCTGAGTCCTCTGGTCCGAATCTTCAAAGGCATCTCAGAACATTTCTCCATTCCCTCTCTTCATGCAAATGGATGTCTAATGTCACGGTCAGGTTACCTGCAAGGAAAAGGAAAAGCTACTGTCAGCACATCAGCTTGCCACAAAAAATAAGGGCTGGTTTTGATTTAGAGTTTAAGCATAATTTTAACAATGTGAATCTGAGCTAGTCCAAGTGGCCAGGACCACTTCTCTGCCCTGTGGACTTCTGGCTGTGAGCTCAGCTGACTCTCTGCTGTACTGCACCAGCACAGGAGACAGTAAGTGGCCATCACAGTGTGTCCTTTATTGTGATGTGTCTACTCTCATGCCTTCCTGCAGCCAGCAGACTGGGGCTCCAAGGACTTGTTTGTTGTGTTCAGTAGCACTACAAAGCATCCAGCTCTTGGAGTCATGCTCCTTAGAAACAGCTGTATCCTGGCTTTTCCTGTGCTGTCAGAGAAAAGATTCTCCTCCAAGAAGCCTGGACTTGAGTGGTGCCACTTAGCATCTTACACATCTTGGAGAGGTTCTAGCATGTCTGATATGTCCCTTGTATTATTTGGCCATTCCCATGTGTGGAAGCCCAGAAGGTAAGGGGACTAATGTGTTATGTCTCAAACACTGATAGGTGGATGGCTGTGGAGCCAAGCAAGGATTGATGGTAGTAACAGCCAAGGATTGTTAGTAATAACACACTGTGAGAACGAGCAGGATGTGGCAGGAAAGGGGCCATACGGAGGTAGGGCAGCACTTTTCCAGGACAAACATCCTTGTTCTGGCTCCTGGAGATAAGCACAGCATAGCACAGGCACAGGCAAAGGCTGTGGGGGGATATCGAGACCACCAAAGACCCCTGAAGCCTCGCACCCATTTCCTGAAAGGTCTGGAAGAACAAACTATGCATGATAACTAATTTGGAGAGAAAGTCAGAAACTTACCTCCAGGGCAGGGTAAAGTTATCCATAAACAGGTCCCCCCACAAAGCCCATGTGCAAGTGCACCCCAGGACCCTGGACACCCCATCAGCTGGATCAGCACTGGAGCCAGGACTGGTGATCTTTCTTTCTCTCTCTCTTCCTTTCTTTCTCTCTCCCCCTCTTTAATTCATCTCTGTCTCTTTCTCTCATTGCTTTCACCTCACCCTTTATCCAAAACCCACTGCCAAGTGCTTACTGGAGGTCAGGAATTCACATACTAGTTTCCGTGCTGAGTGTTTAATTTACTGATAGAACTTTGTAAGATTTTGTGGGCCCTCTTGATTTTTGTCATTCATGTCAACCACAAGTATCTATGGATCTTGGGTACTGTCGGGCTTGGTGCTGTGACCACTTCCCTGGGGAGCCTGTTCCAGCACCCATTCCCCCTCTGAGTGAAAAACTTTTTCCTGGTATCCAACCTAAACCTCCCCTGACACAGCTTCCTGTCATTCCCTCAGGTCCCGTTCCTGGTCATGAAAGTAAAGAGATCCGTACTTGCCCCCCTGCTTCCCCTTGTTTGCAGCTGCTGCTTGTTAACTGCCACTTGATATCTCATGCTTGTAGAATATAAGGACTAGCTGATCCCAATTCACCTTCTCACCCCACTCAGGATTATTTTGATTATTTTGACATCTCTCAGAGCCCTCATCCTTATTGTCTCTCCCTGGCTGAAGAGTTCTGGCCTGTCTAACTGGTCGTCTGATGGAACCTGTCATCCCAGATCTCTTCCTTGAGTGTCCGTAGATAGCTACAGCTCATCATTTTCATTTATAAAGTTGGGATTGTTTCTAAGTACCACTTGTAGCTTCATTTAATTTCAGCTGCTGCATTTTTGCCATTTTGTCACTTAGTGTGGTTATTAAAGTAGGATTTTTAAACTGAAATGCATGTGATTCTATGATTTATGTCTAATTCCAGTTCTCCTGGAATCTGGCTTTTCGGTTTGCGATCTGTTCTTACCATTTGAACTAGTCATTAAGCTGCTGCATAAGTGGAACAGTGCAGCAGTGACTGCATTAGAGGAAAGCAGAAGAAGTTGTATGTGGTTCAGCCTTGTCACTGAATGCAAGGTCTTGTAAGCCCCCTTCATTTTAAGTACTGTCAAAATCTACTGGGTAGTGCGAAGGAAATTGAGTTCACCAGTTTGGAATAGTGTTTTCTAGTATTTGATTTATGATGCCTTATTCCATTTCTTACAAGGTGATGGTTTATTCAGATTTGGCCTAATGTTGAATGTTTGTTTTGCATGTGCAGCTCTACCTATTATAAACTCAAATTTACATACACATATATGTTCATGTTCAATTTAATTTCTAGCTTCTAGATGGGAATAAGGGAATGTGTTTGAAAACCAATTTCAGTTTTCACTATAGTGCTAAGTAGAGATAGTTCCAACAGGTTTGCAATTTGCTATGAAAGGACTTCTTCAAATATTTTTAGCAGTGGTAGAACTGCCTGAGTTGATAGTTTGTCTCTCTCTGAGTTCTTTGATGTGCTCTACCACAGAGTTCAACACACATTGTCTGCCAGTAGGCATGATGGAACAGACTCTGTGTTTGGGCAGATCTGGTTTTTTGGGGGGGATTTCAGTGACAGTGAAAGATGCTGTCCTGACATGTATTGAAATCTTTCCAGTCAGCCACAAATTAGGTCCGAAGAGGGACTGGAAATTGAATTCTCCTACTTATACAGTCTTCATTACTTGTGAGCTGGACTTTCACACAGATCTGGTCTCAAACTTTTAGTTTTAAGCTTGAGGTTGACCAGTCCACTTGGAATTCAGCTGAAACTGTAAATGTGTTTCATACAACACCCTGGGGAGTCATCACGTGAAAATTAGTTGGGAGTACTGCCAACTAGGCTGGATTTGAACTGGTGACCCACCATCCACATTATATTCCCAGTATCATCCGTCGTGTAAGTCTGATGTTGAAACCTGGCATTTCCAGAGGTACTTATAGCATACTAAATGTGCTTCCAGAGTTCTATGTTTTGCCCCTGGGTTTCAGCCATTAAAACACTGGCATGTTCTCTGCTCCCTTTGAATGTGAATGGGGGTGGACTTGCCTAAAAACCAATTAGAGAAGAGACTGCAGAACTTTTAGCTAAGCCATTGTTTCGTTTCCTTTTATTTCTTAACAGGATCCAACAGCTGCAGCAATTTCGGACAGAGATTGTGATACAAGAGAGGGAGAGACTGTAGCCATGAACTATAAGCCATCCCCACTTCAAGTGAAATTAGGTAAGTCTTTGCTGATGGAGACTGAAAAGGCTGAATTCAAGGTCTGAAATACAGTGAGGTGCCTGTGTGATCATATGCAGATCTCCACGCATGTGGCTGAGCATGCCAACTTGGCTCAAACAGCTCACAGAGCAGTTTTATCATTGTGATTCTGCTGCTGAGGGAACTGACCTACAAACATGTAGAGACCCTGTGTCTGGGGATGTGGTGGAGGAAGGAAGCTGTGCCTTGTCAGAAAGGCATAGCTTTTTTAAACCTACAGCTTTTTTATCAAGCTAAGATCAAGGATTGGCCGGATAAAGAACGAAGGTAATATAGAGGGACTGTAAAAAGAAGAGAAGGCAGAATAGTTGCAAACAAAAGGGAAAGGATCACAGAGTCCACACACTAACAGGAAAAGACAGAGCTGTGTTACTGTGAGATGGAGAACTTTTAGGTCTGTAAAGTTCTCATACAAATACTCATGCTCTTTCTGAGCAATATTTTTGAAGTTCTGGAAGCAGAATCATCCAGTTAGCACAATACTCTGCTTCCTTGCAAGGCTAATGCTTACAAGAAGACAACAATCTAAACATGGTTGTCCTGCCTCCAAAACCTGAGCCACTGTTTTGCTACACAGCCTCAAGAACCTGATGACAAACATGTCAAAGGAACAGTGTGCTAAAAAAATGGGAATATAAGTGTGGAAAATTTCCCAGTAGGAACAGGAAGCTGTACAATCAGTGCAATTGATGTTGAGAGGATGCTGCTGGAGCTGATTGACAGTGCCTATGCCATGTTGGGAAGGCTTTGAAAGAAGTGGGAGCCCCCATGGAAGTGGAATAGCTCTGGCCCCTGCCAAATGAGTGATAGAGAAGGTCAACAGACAACTAAAATTTGAAGAAGGTTTGGAAAAGTTTGGGCATTGGTGTAAAATTATGAAGATATGTTCTTGATAGATAAATTTACCCAAGGACCTGCAGCACTTCTGCAAAACCAGTGTTAGTCTCATTTATAACAGGAGCCTTAAAGAAACATCAGAAAAAGGCTGAGGAGCCTTGTGAAGTCTCAGGGCTCCACCTGAGCACATGGTAAATTGGTCACAGCAGTGAAGAAAAGAATGTAACTGCCTAGACTCAGAGACAGTAAAGGAAAATAAAGTAGTTGAACAGACAAGATTTCCCTGAAAGAGTGACTAGGAAGGAGAAGGCAGCAAGTTGGGTATACAAACACAGCAAGATTATGCAGCAAAGTGGAGGACCTTGACCTACAAATACAGAATATGAGCAAGTGGATTGGGGCAATAGATCAGTCCTGCAGCCACAGTCATAAATATCCTAAAAACAGTGGCTGCTTTTCAGGGAAAGGCAGGGAGCAACAGTGTGTTAATGATGGCACAACGCATAATTTGGTAAAAGATTATCACTGCCAGAGTGCCATATGCCACTAGGATCCTTTTTCACTGCCAAAAGTGTTCTGTAATGGTTGTAGAGAGATAATTACTACTGCAGTAGTTGTTTTGGAGAATTTAACATTGGGAAACAGGTTAGAGAGCAGTTAATGCTATTATTGGTAAGTCTGAGATAGTCTTGCTTTTCTAGGCAATAAAAATATCCTCTGGAGATTCATTGACCTGATAGGAAATGGTGCTTTTTTAGACCTGGCTTTGGTAAGTCCTGAGAATGTTATAGAAGGTCTGATCATGGAAAATAGATTTAGATTCAGTGTAAACAATTCATACAAATTAAATGGAAAGGTAATTTGAGGTAGATTTTTAAAAAAACTCAGTATTCTAAAAAAAGCCAGTAGAATGAGAAACTCTGGAACTCAAACTCAGGTAGTGTTGAAAGAGAAAGTATCAGAAGAAAGGACATTACTAATGGAGTTCTATAACAGTCATTATTTATATGTTCATTGATGACTTTTATGTAAAAAGCAAGCAAAGAAAATAAGTCAGAGTGTATTTGGGAGACATAAGTATAATAAAGACTGAGAAATAGGACAGAAAAAACATGAAAACTGGAATAATAGAAATGAGAAAAATATGATAAGAGAAACTCAGTCTTCTGTAAACTGGAATTTAATAACTGGAGGTGACTACTTTAGTTGACTGGAAGGTAAGTAATTATTGTAATGGACTAATACATGAAAATAGGCCATAGTTACATTTCTGCAGAACTTGAAGAGCTTTTTTCCATGGTTCAGATACAAGAGAATGACTAGCCTTTCTGCCAGAGCTTCTGCTTTTCCATATAGGGAAAATTCTCCTTCATTTAGCCAGTGCTGAATGGCATGAAGTACAGAGGCAAAGGGAGGTACTGGAAGAGTTGCAGTAGATAGAGACATACCATTGCCAGGACCTCCCTTCCAGCTGGTGCTTCTGCCCAGTGAACTCAGTGCTGACCACAGTGTGGTTATGAAGATAATAGTGGGTGAAACCTACCTGCCGAAGAGGAATTGTCTTGAAAGGCTGACAAGCATCTTCCTGCCTTGTCTTCAGAAAGAATTCTGCTCCAACACCTCTGCCTGTGGAAATGGCGTGCCTCTTTAATTAGGTGAACACATGTCTACTGGCATTTGGACCAACTCTCTACTCTCAGCCATCCCCAGATGAGCTCTGGGTTATCTGAGCCAAAAAGACTGACAGTATTGTATGTAGGCAGTGTAACATGCCTTTAATTCACACCAGCTCCTGCTGCTTTTATTCTTAATATCTGCCCAGCCTTTACAATTTTCAAGCAGTTTAATCACTGCATCTCCCAGCTCTGGCCCCCATTCCTCCAGCTAGATTTTTTTTGTCTTTTCTGCTTTAAACTTGTCAGGATTTGGATTGGTTTTAATATCTTTAAGGCTAGAAAAAGTTAAGGTAGTACATAAATGTTTAAGAGTTTAACTGGCAGAGCCATTGTTGGGGATTGTAGCAACTAGGATTTTAATCCTGTTGCAGGCTTTCCGTATGAATAGTGGCATTTTTCACTGTTAAATCAGAGTCAATTGTTCAAATGTCAAATGTTCTGGTGGATGGTTGATAAATGTCATTTTTCAGTTTGTGAAGATTCATGTATAAATCTGCATCATATGTGCTTGCTGTAAGCTTGGGTCAAGTGAGCTCAGTTAAATACCAACCCAGCATGAACACAACTTTTGCTTCCAGACACTGCAGTGATTGAAGTGTGACAGAAAGAGTGTGATGTACTGCACACACTGAAGGCAAATTTACCCTGCTGCTTGAGTGGTCTTTTCCTTGGTTGTTTCTCTCCCTCTAAATAAACACACTTGGCCACATGTTTGCTTGGGGGGTCAGCTAGATAGAGGAAAAACTTAACGGTTGTCTTATATTTCTAGTGAGTTACACCTGGTTTATAAGTGGAACAGTGAAACACACAGCTTGCTGCTTAGGGCCACATCAAAAAGAGAACCTCACACATCGGGGAAATCATCTCCAAGTTCATGTAGTTCATAATTTTAAACCCCTACTGATATTGTATCTATATTAATTATGTATTTCTTACTTTTCTAACACTCCCACTTTGTCTTTCTGTCAGGAGCTGCCAGATCCAGCCACCCTTCTTTCTTTCTTTCAAATCATTGATAAGGAGACTCCTGACAGCATGGGTTGGGGGCTGGGTGTACATTAGTGCTTAGGAGATGTCTCCAGCACATCCTTATTAGGAGTCATATCCAGATGGAGCACATACCACAAGCCTTTGAAAACAGAAGAGAGTTATGATAAGGAGAGAGGGAGGAACAGAATAATCCCCAAGTGTGACTCTCAGGGGCACCACATCTACTGGAAGGCAACAGATCCTACTGGGATTCCCAGGAGACAAGATATTATTTTCATGGAGCTTATGCCATCTGCTTTTCTATTTTGCATTTTTAATTTCCGTTCTCTGCTCTGAAATACCCACTCAGACAGTCTGTGTCTGTCTTACCTGCTAGTCAATGACACAGTTTGTGTTAAAACAGAACAGACAATGTGGAAAATGGTTGGAGTGCTGCAAAACAAGCAACAGTTGTGATGAGGGGTTGTGGCAGTGGCACATACACTCATAGCAGCCCTCAGCCCTCTGAGGTGCCTGTTGCCTTAGATGTAAGCACCTTTTATCCTTGGATTAGAGAATAAGGCACTGGTTTTGGAAGGTTCATCAGCAGGGTGTCTAAGACTGAGTAAGCTATGTGCAGTTGAGGTCTCCTGCCATATGACCAAGGGGAAGCTTAGTTCATATTGACAGAGGGTTCAAGTGTTTATGATTTTTGGTTTAGATTTTCTTTGCAAAGGTTCTTGTAAAAAACAAGAAATTACCTGAATTGCAAATGTAGCAGATAATTTTCCTGTTCTCGTAGCTACTGTTTTGTTCCCCTCCCAGCTTAGATCTCATGATGATATTTCTCTTAACTTGAAAAAGAATGGTGGCTGATTCTAGTCACCTCTGAAAGGAGAAGCAAGAGTCAGAAAGTTGCCTTTGGTGTATGCTGCTGTAATCAAGTATATAATCCACCAGCTTAACCAGAAATTTTCCTTGCTTCAAAAGGCAGGACACTATTGTAAAGCCAACAGTGCAGAGTTATTTCATTAATTAGTAGGAAACTAACACTTTCCTCCTGCCAGCTGCACTGTAGAATGTTGATTTTTTTCTCTAGGAGACAGTAGAAAAAGGCATTCTCTGACAAATAACCATAGTGTTCAGCCTCCAAGGAGACACCTCAGATGAGACCACCTTGTCTGCTTCTGCTTCTTCCTGTACCAATGCTTTCTCTTCATCTTAGGATGTATAAACTTCCTAATATTTCACTTGGTGACAGCAGAGAAATTCCTGTCTCTGTCTTCCACAGTCTCTAGCTAGGGATGGGTATTCTGCATGGAGAAACCAATTAGTGTGTCTGCTACCAAGCACTGAATTATTTTAGTTCCATTGGATTAGTTCTTGCTTGTTAACAAGATTCTCAAAAATCTTGAGCAAGTCACTGGAATGCTGTTTGCTTGGACCAAGCAAAACTGATAGGGGCTAAACAGCAACAAAAATGCTGTTGCAAGGACAGAGGGAATGTTGTTCCCTGGTGTGCTTGACTTGGACGAAACTGAAGATCTAATTTATGACTAAGTCCTATCTTGGTGGAGATTGAAGTGAACAGAGGAGATAATTCGTTTGGGGACAGAGGCTGATGACATGTCTGTGATGTTAGCTCCTGCCTTCCAGCCTGCTGCTGTGCATTCATGGCAGATATTGAATTGCTGTGAGATCAGGGAGGAATATTTCTAGGAATATCAGTCAGAACTACAAAGCCCTAAGGGTTCAACATAACAAAATTGGTGCATTTCTGGCTGAAACTTTACAGATGGTCTCTGATCCCAGGAAAGGACAGACTGCCTTTATCTTCCCATGTGGCTCCTGAGACTGATCTTTCAATTGGTGTAGTTATTTAACCCCCTCTCCTAGGGCAGGGTGTGGGTTCAGAGTTTGTTTTAAAGCTCTGCATCAAAGAGCCACAAAGCGCGTAGCAGAGCAACCTTATCCCATTGCTGTTCAAAAGGATGCAGTACTCAGAAATCTCTCTCCAGGGCTTCTCTTGCCTCAAAATGTAAAACTGGTACTGGGAGATGCAGGCCCAAACAGAGCAGGGAGCAAGCATCTTGTGTAGGCTGGAAGGCCCTGTGCCTGCCCGCATCTGTGGCTGCTTTCCTGCGTCATCACTTCCCAGTCTGCTTCACAGCTTGTGACTTCTTGAGCTTTTTGTACAGAAAACAAAATAATAAAGGGAAGTTGAAGTACACCGGACAAATCAATGCCATTAGTGTATCATTTTGTCAGTACTTCAAGTACTGTACTATTCCCAGTTGCTCTTCTGTAACAAGGTGATTAATGCTAATTAGGTACAGCAGCTGTTGTTTCTGGGAAGACGCTCTGTAGGTAAATTAGGGAAACATTTTATAAAAAAACATGTAACTCTTAAGCTAGGTCCCCAGGTTCCAGCTCTATTGACAAAACTGCAGTTTTCCATATCCATAACTGTTTGCATGGTGACCTCAAGTGACATCATTACCTTAAGTGCACAAAGCCATTCTGCTCCCCTGGGAGCACCCATTTCCTTGAACACAGTCTGTGCTCTGTACTGGGGGAGGAGGGCAGCGTGGAAGCCAGACAGAGGGAGCGATACAGCACTGCTATTGATTTTCTTCATGAAGATAGAAGTGCAGCCTTCCGCTTAGAAGTCTCACTGAGCTTGGGAGGCATTCATTTGAACATTGTTTCGTCTGTTATCACTCTTTCCATTTATGAAGAGAAATGGCGTACACAGGGTTATGGTAGCGTCCTTCCTGTAGGATATCTCTCTAGGCTCTTTTTGGAGGGGATGAAAGAGCGAACAGCTGCATCACATTAAGGGCAGAAAGGCTGTCTGCAGAAGAAGCAGCGAAGATGAGGGCAGAAAAATGGTTCTGACAGGCATATTATTGTAGATTAGTTAGCGGAGAAGCAGAGGGGCAGAAAGGAAGAGGTGCATGAGACAGGCTTGGGTAAAGAGTAAAGCCACTTAGAGAAACTGGAACAAAGCAATCACTGGAGTTCAGCAGAGAGCTCTAGGCAGGAGGGAGTGTGTAAGGGGGTGAGACAGAGGGAAGGGAAATCAGCATATCCCAGGAGCAAAACACAAGCACATGAATATGGGAATGATGTGGCATGAAGTTCAGCAAATGACCTTGATTTTTGTGTCACTGCAATTTGCTTGATTTGTTATGGCACCGCACCAGGGCTTCACTGGCCTTTCCCAGCCCTCCACTGGGATACATTCACCTCTCTTGTGACACATTCCTGGGTCCCCCCACACCTCACAGGCCAACAGACTCACACCCATTCACATCTTGTGTTGTTCACTCTTGGCTGATATACCTTCAGATAGAAGGTCATGACAGAGGAAGCTGTAAGGTAATTGAATGATTTTTGAGTATTACCTGGCCATCCTTTAGCCACTCCATATTTTTACAGTTCCTACAGATCTGATAGTCTAGGAAAAAGAGCTAGTCCAGAAGATCTTCTTCTACACAAGTTATTTTATTTTGTATCAAGAATGGGGCAAAGCATCTGGAGTGGGGGGTTTCATGCCCAGAGCTGCAAATTACTGGTTCTCTTTGACCAACCATAGTCAGTCACCTCAAATATGAGAAGCACCTCAGAAGGTTGTGAGGCAATAAATACTACCTGGTCTAGCAAAGCCTAACCCAGCAGGCAGCACCACACAGTGGTCTGCTCAGAGGTCTCATTACACAAGTATGTATTAGTCTCATCACTGTTTTCTGTGAAGTATGTAGAAAGCTGGTTTAAAAGAGAGGTGTCCCTAAAGGTGATTTGCAGCTTGTTCCTGACATTAAAAAGAGTAACACCAGCTGAGATGATAAGGCTGCCTGCTCAGGTGTTGGTATCTTTAACAAAATCAACACAGAAAAGGGCAATAGTACTCTTTTCTGGCTTCTCAGAGCTCTGTGTCCTTAATGTAGGTTACACATGTTCCTCTGACCCACCACAGTGCAACATTTCCCCAGTTCTGAATTACCCAGATATTATTATTTCTGTAATTCCTTCTGATGTCTCCACAGGTAGATGAGCTTCTTCATAGCACTCAAGGGAAGCAAGTACAGCCCAGTGTAATTAATGTAAATTGGCTCCAGAACAGACCACAGTATCTAAGGACAGTATTGGATGATTCATTTTTTAAATGTGTTTGATTTTTTTAAATGTGTTTGATTTATTAATGATGAGCCTTAAACTGTTCCTGATAGTTAATTGAATTTGTTCTGATTTTTCAGTGATGTGGGCTCCCACTTTTGTCTTCTCTGTGCTGCACACTCAGCTTTTAACAGGGAAAAGTTACTGTCTGGTTATTGAATGTGGGGACTAAAATGCTCCATCAGCAGATCAAGCTCTATTAAATAAAAATAATGCACACTTCTCAAAAGGAAGGAGCATGTGCTGGTGTAGTAAGTTCACTGCAATTCTTGGGTTTTAACTACTGTCCTTATGCACAGAGGATGTTCACAGCACTCTGAAAACTTCACGTTGCTTCCCTGGATCTTAAGGATCTAAAGGATCTTAAAGGATCCTTTGAAGACTCAGAACTTAGATGAACACAGAAAATTTCGTGTGCCACAGCAGGAGAGCAGCGTAGATGAGGAGGTCATCCATATCATGTGTCCTGTCATTAGCAGAGTCCTTGTTAGGTGAGGGTACCATGATGGTCTTGGATGCAGACTTCGTCTGAACATGGCAGAGATACATCCAAGGAACCCATCTCCTGTGAATCCAGGAACAGTCTTTGTTCCAGGCATAGCAGACGGTGTTACATCCAGCTGTGCACAGCAGAGCCCCGCTTGCCAGACCCAGCCAGTGGTGCAGCCAAAGCAGCACCTGCAAGGCCAAGCTCTGACATGGCAGGCAGGGAGAGGTGCCACATGGAATGGTGGAGAACAGCTGAGGTAGAAGCAGCAACCACAAATGGAGTACAGTTTTTGCCCAGTTAGCAATAGTCAAATTTCACCACATCCATCAGTTTTAGTTCAGAGGTCTAGGGAGGAGGAATTCCCAAAAGCAGGGGGCAGCACAGAAGAAACCACAAGATTTTCCTCTGTAGTTCTTCATGGAGGGAGGACTGTTTGAAGCAGGTCATGGAGCAATATGAGCCTATGCTGGGCACAGGCAGAAGAGGCTGTTTTCTAGATTAGCAGACTGGTAGAAGCAACTCCACTGCAGCTTCAGCTGTACTCAGCATCTCAGCCTCTTACACCAACCAACACCATTCTTTATGGAGAAGTTTTAGGACTGGGAATTAAGCTGCAGTGGAGATGGTAGGACTAGTTGTGCAAAGAGACCTCTGGATCTTCTGAGTTCTGACTGGGACTAAGAGGGAGCTTTGTTCCCTGACAATCACTTCACCCCTGGCAGTAACAAGGCAGTGACCTCTCTGGGAAAGACCACAGTATTCTTGCTCTGCTGTGTGTAGAAAGTCTGTGGCACTTCTCCTTTTCTTTCAAACCTCTAACTTTTGGCACTGGTCTTTTCTTGTTCTGCTTGGCAGGCATTCTCTATAAAGCAGGTCACACTGCAGGAAAATAAAGCTGTTTTTATGGATGCCATATATTTACCAAGATAAGATTTTATTTAAGAAGTTATAAAGTCACAGCAGTAATTGGACAGTCTGATCCCATTTCTCCAGTTGTTAAACACAACTGTCAAAAAGCTTTAATTGCTGTCTGAATCATGGCTGAATAGCTTGTGCTTTTATTGCATCACTCATGGAAATGAGATTATGAAGCCTGGTACTGTGCAAAATAGCTATAGTCTCCTTTTTGAACATCTTCCAGAAGGAAAACCAGAAACTTTTCATCAAATTTTAAAACATCTGAGTATTTAACCTATAGAAAAGCATGCCCCATAGGCAATGTTTGTGTCCTTTCTCCAGGTCCAGTTACAAGGGGAAAGGTAATGTACATTCATGGCAGATAAATCCATCTCCAGCTTCACCTGTATAACCACTGTGATCTGTTTGTATCTGCCTCCTACAAGTAGTAGACTCCTGTTCTCTCCATGCTGCTTTGCAAACTGCTCCTCTCCCAGGCTTCATCCTACTTTCCATATCAGTGAAATCATCCATCCTCACTTTTAGAGACTGCACAGCTGAGCCATTGCTCTCAAGGACTCTTGCCTTCCTTCCTCTCCATTGTCCCTTTCACCTGTGAACTCTGCCCAAATCTTTTTCTTTCTCTTTCTTTTCTTAACTCTCTACCTTTTTTATCCCACTCCCTGGTTACCTTGAGAAGAGCTTGAATTGATTCAGCCTAAGCCTTTGTGAATGGGGAATTTTTCCAACTCTTTGTCTTGTAAACTAGCACTGTTTATAGCACAATAAAATAAATCCTCTACAGGGTTTTAAGGTAATTCTACTGTAAACGCAAAATTGTGACTTTATGTTTGCTATAACTTTGATTTTTTTCTACCTTGTGCTCTTAAATGGAAGACAATCCCCACTTTTTCCAAACAACCTACATACCTTCTTTTTTGATCACTGCTGTGAAATTGGTTCAATTAAGTCAGCAGGTGTTAATGTCTTCTGGAGGAACGATGCAGTTCTTCTGTCTAACTCACCAGTCTGAAGCTCACGAGTTAAAAAGTGCTTTCTGCCGTGAGTAAACAGTGAGCTGGCTATGAGAAGAAGGTTTAATCACACTGGGTGTTTCAAAGCTGCGGGCTGCTGGCAGCTCCTCTGCTGCAACATAGCTCACAAGCCACTCTGTGCCAGAAAACAGCCCCTCTCTGGCCCCCATCACTGCCCAGCCTGAAAGTAAGAGCTGATTTTCAAAAAAAAAAAGAAAGATTTCCTATGATTTATTTTAAATACTGGTTGTAGGACTGGAAGATTGAGAGAAGTGTACAAGTGAGACAATTGAATAAGTTCACCTGAAAAACCATGTTTGACATATTAAATGACACTGCTAAAAATATGTCTTGAACAAGGCTAGCATATTTAATATTTAAAGTGATGCTGTCAAGCATGAGTAGTTTGAGTCCATAATGGAGGCTGCTCTTAAAATTCAGATTTTCAGGTTTTGCTTACATTTTTTTTAAAGAAAAACAAGTATCCTGGGCTTAAACTTCCTAGTAAACCCTAGCACTACTTTTTTTTTATAAGGTCAATAAAAGAACATATAACTGGTTGTTCCAAAACTCTTCACAGATTCATATCTAATTCATAACATGGTTTTGACTATAAAAAGTTTGGGAGACTCAGGTTCACAAAGCAGCTATGTCTTTTTTAGATACAGACTTTCAGCCATAACATGAAAGATTCAAGTTCAGTTTCTTTTTCTGCCTGAATGCTTCAACTGTCAGGTTGAAATGTGGCTTTATGCAGCCTCTGATCTGTTGGGCAGGGGGTGAAGCAAAATGTGAAACCAAAACTTTGACATGGTTATTTCTGTGCAGGCAGATATCGTGTTTTTAGTTCCTTCCAGCTTACACAGCCGACTCGCTCCTGCCAATGTGCAGAAGAGCCACAATACACAACAGTCCTTGAATTTGACTTTGAGTCCTTTGGGTTTTCTATCCTTCATTGAAAGGGGATGACCAGCAACACAAGGAGATGATCTTAGCTCCTTGGTTGGCAGTGTTTTTCTTTCCATCTGCAGTTAAACATTCATGGGTACCTGGGAGTTTCCATCTCCCTAGGAAGCAGAGACATGACTGCATTGAAAAGACTGTGGCTGCTTTGGGTCTCGTTGACTAGGTGAATTGAACCATCTACAGGACATTCACCTGACCTAGAACCAGGCTGTAATCTTCTCTGCTTCAAGGCAGGGCAGATAGAGAAAGGGAAAAGGTCAGGAATAAAGAGAGCAAAAGACAGTGCCAGTTGTCTGCATTGACCTGGTCATGACCATCAGATGGGAGATGACCAGGATAATCTGGAGAGTTCTAAGGAGAGTGGAAAAGCTTCATGTGAAACCCCCTCTGTGCTATTGAGGAATGATAGCAACATGCATGCCTGAGTTGGAAGCAAATTGCCTGGAGCATCGAGTGCACACTTCATTCCCAACCAGCTTCTTTTCTCACCTTACAGAAATCCTTTTTCACCATGAGGATGATCAAGCATGGGAAAACTTTTCCCAGAAAGGTAGTATCATCTCCAGCCTTGAAGGTTTTGAAAATCTGACTAAATATAAAGCTCTGAGCAGCCCAATCTGATCCCAGAGCTGATGCTCCTTGGAGCAGGACATTGGACTAGAGACCTCCTGAGGCCCCTTCCAACTTGAAGTAATCCTGTGATCCTTTTTCTGCTTAGGACTCCAGTTACTTTTTTAGGTGTTGTATAGTTTCTACTCCCTACTGAAAAAAATTAAGTCCTCTCTAATTATTCTTTTGGGCTCCCAGCACAAACACAGTTGGATTTGCAGAGCTAGATTTAGGTGACTTGTGTCCACTGGCACACAAAGCAGTCCTCTGGTATGTCCACTGGTAAACAAGAAAAACCCAATTACTACTTGATTTTCACTTCATTATAAATATTCTTCTTTTTAAATTTTAATTATTGCTTTCTGTTCTTTCTCTTTAATTCACCAAATCTTCTTGATTTTACAGTGATTGAATTTTAAAAAGTATTAAAATTCATTTTCTCCTTTGCTTGTATTGCTTACTGACTCCAGTGCACAGGCAGGGAGATTTGTTCTCTTACAGATGTGTTTCCTAACTTGCATTTTGTTCATGGTTCTCAATGCTGAGTGATTTTTTATTACCTGCAAGCAGCTGATTTCTTGTACTATGTCCTAGGGCATTCACAGAGTGTAGTGATGGAATATTAGAAAGAAGAACCAAAATCAAGATGTTTGTGCATGTGTTCGTGTGAGGTGACAAGCTGCTACTAAGGTGGCTGTACAACACCTCCATTTCTTAGACCAATTTGAGTTCTTCTTGGTGTTGGTGATGTCTCAACTAGACATTGGAAAAGGCACTTGGATTGGTGGAGGGATTTTTTTTCTTTTTGCTGTGATTTGGATTTTTGAGGAAACTTCACAGAAAAAGACAGGACCCAAAGGTTGTCACACACCCTACCTGCTGCATGCCACCAACAACGTAAGAAAAGACAGAATGAAAAGAAAAGGAAATGAATCCTCCCATCCCATGTTTTTCCCTTTTGCGTTACATGTTTTTTTCCCTGTAGAACAGGGGAATAGATTTGAATCAGGGAAGATTAAAATCCACCCTGGAAGGTGAGGTTGGCTCACCAACTTTTAATAACTTGAAAAACATTGTTTTGATCTTGTGAAGATTTTAGGGCAGGAGTGAAGGCAGTGAGCAGGTGTTCAAGACTGTTGAAGTGTGGAGGTTGCCTTGAGAAAAAGGGAATGTTGGTCTGTAGCAAACTGATGTGTTGTCTGTAGCCCAGAAAAAATAAGTTCTCTTTCATGGTCTTGGAGTTTGGAAAAAAGCTGATTGTTCCTAACAAAACATCCAACAAGGTTACAGAACAATACTAAAACTTTTCAAAGGCAGGATAAAACAAAAAAACAACTTGTCAGACCTTATAGACCAGGTGTATAATCCAGAGGCAGAATCACAGACTTGTGAAAAATTAACCAGAGAATATTTGAGGCCCTAAAATTGAAGACTCATGAACACATTTCTTCTGGTCCTTCACCTCAACAGATTATTTACTCTGGCTCCTGAGTACTCACCATGTAGTTAGTGCTCAAAAGGCCCCTTAGCAGTGGTTAACAAACAGGGCTGTGGAAAGGCTGAGTACTCTGAGCTGTGCTCAGTGGAGGAAATGAGGTTGTTGGGTGGAAGAAAAGTGTAAGCAGGGGCATGTCATGATATGTAAATGGACATCACTGAAAAACTTATTAGTCAGGGCAGTTCTTCAAAGCCTCTGGTGTCTGCTACACACAGATCCCTCTGCCAGTCTGGCAGTGCTAACATCACCCAGTTGACTTCAAGTGAAGACCATGGTCCTCAGAGATTTCCATAGGGAAAGTGCCCCATAAACACCATCTGCCCAGGCACTGACTTTGCTCTGTTCCTTCGCTTGGAGACTTTTGGCATTTGGAGATTGTCGGATGTACCTGGTAAACACAAACACTCTCATGGTGATGCCTTGCCACGTCCCCAGCACCTTGCACTGTTGTTGTTAGATGTGGGTTGACCTTCATGAGCTCTGTTCCACATGATCAGGTTATGGAGCCAGTGGTGAATCCTAAGTACGATTTTTCACAAGGTCAGCCAAAGTAAGCAGAGCACATTTAACACTGCAAGTAAAGAAAACCATATGTTCACTTTTCCAGCCACTGAGACCTATCCAGTGAGCAAAGCGTGGTATATTTAACCCCCAAATTTCTCTCTCTGTGTTACTGGAATTGGCTGTTGCAAAGCAGCCTCTCCAGAACAGACACAGCAGGGACACGTTGTTGGAAGTCTTGTTAATTCCAATTCACTGCTTTTAAGCATGAAATCAATGCAATTTACAGAAGAAAATACTTTCTGCCTCTGGTTTCCAATATAGTTCTCTCCAGAGGAATGTGGAAGAGTGATGGCTCTCTGTGCCTTTCCCACCAGACATTGCTGCAGACATGACACTGTCAGAGCTGTTCTGACAGCTTTGTCATAGCGTGGTCAGGAGAGGAGATGCAGTTTGCTTTTCTTTATATTTTACTGGACCCTGGAGACCTGGTAGGAAGAAACCTTGTTTCTGTCATCAGGCTGAGTCAATATGACTTAAAGTACCCAGGGAACAGATGCAGGGGATAGAAAATTACTAGTTTGGGTTGTTGTTCTTTTTGTCCTCATTTTTATCCCTGTGAGCTGCAAGTCAGGACATGTCTCCTCAGTCAGATGGCTTTGCTGGATTGTCTATTGGGTGATCAGAGAATGATGATTCTCATTCTCCCAGTGCACACACTGCCCGAGGAGAAACTGTTAAAGGCAGCTCTGCAGATTCCAGTGCCCCCAAATTTTGGCTTACGTGCCATCCCTGGAAAGGACAAGGCTGTCAGTCCCTGGGCTTCCTCCGCATCTCTACTGAAGAGAAGCTAAAGGTTTTTTATTCCCCGAAGCTTGGCACTGCCCTTCCATTCACCTCGCAAATGCAGCTGTTACAAACCATAAAGACCTGTTGAAAGCAGTGAGTATTTTCTGCCACCCTTTCCCTCTTCTCACAGCTTTCCCTGGTCCTTTTTCAGCACTGAGTGTGCCAGCATCATTGGGGTGGAGAGACCGTCCAGAAATCTGAGTGTTAAAGCTATTTCTGTTTGGGTTTTGGCAAAAGCCAGGCTGCTTCCAGCATACCGTGTGTGAGAAAGAGATTCCAGACTTGAGAGAGTCCTCCTTGCACGTGCTTGAACTTCTTGCCTCTGGGGAACCGGTACCTCATTCCCACTCCTTGTCTCCTGCAGACATCCCAGTTCAGAGACAGTTTCTGATGTCACTTCACAATGAAGTTGTCTAAGTTGTCTTAAGGACAGATAAACCTGTCACCCTTATTTTCTGTCCCCAGGGTAATTTGAGATACAGTATGACCTAAAAGTTGTTGGTGCTTCTGTGGAGAAAAATAACAAGGAAAAAAAAGACGACAGTTGATACTCTGAGCCCTGCATGCAGTTGGTTGGCAATGGAAACCTGTGTTCTTGATTCAAATCAGATTATGAACAGGAAAATTAGTTTCTTTACAAGAATGCATAGCAAAAAGAAAAACAAAGCAAGCTTGTATCTCTGCAATGGCTCTCTGAAATCCCACCATGCCTTAAGATTACAACCTCCTGCTCTTCATGTCTTTTGCTTTCAATTGGAGTCTGTAGGATTTAGTTCATTGCACATCCTGCCTGCTCCATCAGCAGCCAGCCAGCATCTCCCCACTGTCATCTCCTCTTCCCTTCACATCTGCCTGTTCACCTGGCAGCACAACCTGACTGAAGGGCAGGCAGATCATTTCTTATAAAGTCCCTGATATATCCTGACCCTTATAAAGTCCTTTATATAACCTGACCCTCCTCATTCCCCTTTTTCATGATTAAAGTCGATCCACTTCTGCTGTGTTTAAGTGTCTGTGTGTACAAAAGTTAAAGCCTCGTGTATGTTTTAATTGTTGAAAGATAATTCAAACTGAAGTTGAAACCAAGAGAAACAGTAAATTGTTGAAACACCTCCCATTCTAGCTGTCTGTAGTCTTTATGTACAGTCTCTTTTTTGTCTTAATTTCCTCAGGCAAGCAACTGCATCTTCTATACACACTCATTAGTTCCTTAGCTCTACTGCAATAAAGCCTTGCTTGCTGAGACCCTCAGGCTGTTTCTTTCCTCTTTTCTTCTACTCCTACAACTCTTCTGTTCCTTTTATCTCACCACAGCTCAGTCAGGCAGACAAACAGGTAGCTCTACAAAATAAACCTTATGTTTGTATACAGGTGGCAATTTTCACTCTCAAATGTGCCAAGGGAAGCTGAACATGTGCGTGCTGTGGCTCAACATATACCTGACCTAGGCATGCAAAGGGCATAAAAATAATGATAATTCTTGTATTGCTTTTGCATGTTTCCTTCCTTTTCTCTTAGAAATGCTGTAGGAAATCCTTAGCTAATGGTCTTTTGATGGGCAAATCCAAGCTGAGATTTTTCCTCCCTTCAGTGCATACAGCTGGTCATTCAGGAGGGCAGTAAAATTGTTGGTCTGCAAGAATTTCTGCCTCACTGGTTCATTTAGGAGAGAGGGTCAGATAGTGGGGACTCAGCAGCTGCAGCATTGCCAACAGTCTCAGTGCTAAGGTGTTGAGAGTAGGCAGCTGAGAGGCAGAATCAGGAACCTCCTCTGCCTGCTATTTGGAGGAGGTAGGCCTGTTTGCCAATCCAAAGGCATGAGTCTTTGCAAGATTAGTGGTGTGTGGAGTGAGACACAGTGTCTGGCATTCAGTCATGGTCACACCTACCTCCCCTTTGCCTAAACTCCCATTTACAGACCCCCAAAAGTAGTTTTAAACCTTGCTCAGGCCAGCAATGTTTTAGCACCCACCCTTTATCCTTTGGGGCTGCCTGTGGCCCGGCAGGAGCAGCACTGGGATAGCAGTGTCATAGCCTCAGCCCTTTGGCAGCTTGTATTACCAAACCTCTTCTGAGCATTGCTGCCCCATGCACTACCCCAATAAAGGGTAACAAAGGTGTAAAAAACATCAGGATTAAAATACTATACCATGACACAAACTCATTGACATTGGAGTTCTTTATTAAGAACTGTCACTATCTTTCCCAGTATGTTACTACTTTCTTCAGCATGAGTCAGGCTTTCCCTGAGCCTCTTTGAGCTCTCCATGCCACCGGAACTGCTGCTCCTTTGACAGGGGCTTCAGCAGTGCACATATCTGATTTACAGCCACAGGGCTCTGCAGTTTGGGACAGCATCTGCATCCCCCAGCCCTGCTTTTCCTCCTGCAGCACTCAAAGCAGCTGCAGCCAAAACCTTGTCTTTCATCCTGTCTCTCAAGCCTGTTTCTCAGGGGTTTCAGCAGGGACACAAGTTTTCTCTGGCCAGTCCTTTTTCCATCTGCCGCTGGAAGCATGGCTGTGTTTTGTCACCAGTCCCTTTGAGAGGTGTGAGGAAAAGGCAGTTGCCAAATGCTCAGCCCTGCACCTGTAAGGAGATGGATATTAAGGAACTTAAAATAGCTGGCAGCAGCATTCTGCCATCCCCTCTGCCATCCTGCAGTGGCTAACACCGACAGATAGCAGCCCTGCCTGAGAAAGGAGACAGGGGATCCCATCCTTGAGGATGGGAAAAGGTGCAGTCATTTAGGATAGTTTGGGACTAATCTGCGAACTTAGGCCTGATTTCTCTACCAAAACAGGGTCCGAGCTGGAGATAAAAGGTGGCAGCACGCTGCCCTCTCTGCCAAGGCACCCTACAGAGAACAGATCACCCCCCAGTGAGCCCAGTCCTTCAGAGCATGAGCCAAAACACAAAGCCAGAGGTGAAGCCATGAGCTTTCTCTAAACTCTTTGCAAAGAGAAAGAGGAAAGGAGTTCCCACTCCTCCCTGAGGTGAG
The DNA here is from genome assembly GCF_036250125.1 of Pseudopipra pipra. Classification (NCBI taxonomy): domain Eukaryota; kingdom Metazoa; phylum Chordata; class Aves; order Passeriformes; family Pipridae; genus Pseudopipra; species Pseudopipra pipra. The sequence continues at coordinate 8,307,067 of NC_087581.1, read as the reverse complement.
CCACCCACCCCAATCCAAATATCAAAATGACAGGCTAAGCCCTTTGAAACTGTACTTGTGAGGTCTCCAGCTGCCCTAGATAAACCCTGTGTGCCTCCCTCTACACCATCTGGCAAGACTTCAGAGGAGAGGAGCGGGAGCCTTTGAGCTGCAGCCAGGTATAACAACCAGGCTGTAACACTGAGCTGTCACCAAGGGCCACTGTGCCCCAGTGATCTGACAACAGCTTCAGGTGCCTCCCCAACAACTCTTGCAGGTACTTCTGGAGCAGGAGGAAGAAGTGTCAGGGCATGCCACACACAAGGGCTCAACAGAAATCTCCAAGACCATAGGGGCCACTATCCCTCTGAAATAGAATTCCTACCAGCCTAATTAATGAAAACTTAATCAGCAGATTGGTTAATCATAAACTTATTAAAGAACTAATTGAGCTCCAAGACTGTGTGTCAAATTTCCAGACCGTGGCAGCCTCTCTAATGGAGGTATCAGGTCAGTAATCCTGTTAGGGGGAGCAGGTTTGCTCTGTGGGACATCTCTGGCTGAGCCACTGGTGATCCAAGTACCCAGGACTGGGGGTCATTAACTGAATAGCAGGAAGAGGCACTTTGAGTTGTACATATCCTGTTCTCCTGTAGAGGTTCGTAGCAAACAGGCAATTCATCTAGTGAAACAATGCCTGAAAGTCCTCTTCTGGGGAGCAGAGTATTTGGAGGGTGACATGCCCTCCAGATACCCTGCTCACTACTAATGCATTTTCTTTCCTTTTCCAGGAAAGAAAACAGTAGGTATTGTACTACAGAGCGGAGATTTGTCAAAGTGGGGTGAGGAGTATCCATCCATTCAGCCTGTTAAGCAGCCTGGTTGCCTTTCTCTGTCTGCTTTCATCTTGTTAGAGAGAAAATATGGAATTTTGTTTGAAGTGTACAGGTTTGTAGAAACCCAGTGCAGCAGATGATAAAGCAGAGTGGATCAAATATATGACATTTTGCTGCTAAATAAAGCCAGAAACATGGCTTGGACTGTCAGCTGCAGTGCAGTCCTCAGAAAAGTCCAAGGGTCCTTTCCAGACTCTATTTAAGTGGGTTTTATACAAATACACACTATACGATGACCTCCTGTGTAACCAAAGGCTGAGAGTATTCAGCTAAGCAAGTTTGTACTGTCACTCTCCTAAATACACATCACATTTACTACATGCATCAGTGACCTTAATGCTTCTTCACAGAACATCAGGACTCAGAATAAATGTGATGTAGGCACTAATATTAACTCTGTTTATCTGGTAGATGATGCCTTTAGCATAGCTGATGTTTCAAAACATCATGAAAAGAGTTAAATTGCACTTAGTAGACTCCTTTCTTTTTCTTTTATTTTCCTTTTTTTTTTGTCTGCAACATCATTCAGCAGGGTCAAGCAAATGGCTTTGACTTAAACCTGTGTTCAGGTGACTAGAAATTATGAGGGAGCAGATTTGCAGATCTTTCCAGGTGAAATAACTTAATTCTCTTTGTCCCTTTAAAGTATGTTAAGGGAGAGAATACCTCAGTTTTATGAATTATATTTTGTAGAGATCTGTTTATAAAGTGACACTTTTTAGCTGGAGTTGTCAGGATACAAATGCTTCCCCAGATATCTAGCTTTTTGCCTCTGACTGGCAGGAAAAATATTCTTTGAAAAGTAAATGGAAATATCAAATAAGTCCCTTTCTGAAGGTAAACTTGGAAAATGGAAAAAAAAAAATTTAAATATAACCAGTACTATTCATATATTCCAGTTTTGACAGTGATAAATCTTTATATGCAGTATTTTGCAGCCATTAGGAATAAAAGTCTCAATCCTTTAAAATTAAGTGGGAAAGCACATGCTGAATGAGAACGAAACAAATGCCCTTCTGAGGTGGGAGCTGTGATAATAGATGCCTTTGAAATAAGTACAGAAAGGTGTTCAAAGATAAAGAGATGAATTGCTGCCTGCTGCTGCACACTCACAACCCATCTGAATAAAATGGCTGCAGAGACAGCTCAGGCGGAGGACTGGGAGCAGCAATCCCGGTTCTCTGGTCCCCTGCTGCCACAGATGCTCTACATGGCTTGAAGGTAAACCAGTTAAATAGTTTCTACCAGCAGTAAAATACAACCTACTGTTTTACAAAAATGATTCACAATTGTGTCGTGCCATGAAGAGGGAAGATACTCTATGTTCAGAATAGTGGGGTTTTTTCCCTGAAGTGTACAGCCATGAGGTTTTCACTGCTACATGTGTAACTCCAGTGAATGACCTGCTGTGCATACTGGCTGCTGCTTGTAGTAGCTCCTATACAAGAGATGAAGGGCTGCAACCTTGAATAATGAGAAACAAAAACATTAATTTTGTACTCTCTAGGTCATTAACCGGTTCTTTGATCAGGCCTTCTTGGGAGCTGAAGGGGGCCTAAAGCCACTCCCAGACCACTGGTGTTTGTGCCAGCTGTCAGCCACTCCAAAGGCACAGAGCAGCAGCCAGACCAAGACATGGAAATGTTGCTACTTGCATGTTTAAAACCTGGCCCAAGAGGGACCATGGAAGGCAGATTTGTACACCTGTTATTGCTAGCCAGTTCTCACAACTAAGAGCTAAAAACTAGAATATAGCTCGCTGTCTTCCCCAAGTCTGGCTGGGCCAGAAAAATAATGTGCTTCAGCTAAAAATACTGTGTCTCGCCCAAGCTGGTAGTTGGATGACTTAGCTGTCTGACCCCTGCTATCTGAACAGTCTTTTCTGAAACCAAGTGAAACAATCCTGATTCAGATAGCCTGGCCTGAATAATCAGTGCCGATGCCCAGCACGTATCAGCCTGAAACCATATTCCCTGTATTCACAGTAGGGGGCTGACCACCGACAGATCCTGTTTCTGCTGCTCCTGTTTAGTAAAAATCACTTTTCTCTCGCCTTTTTTTTCAGTGCAGGGAGGCACAGCCATCAGCTGCACTAATGCCAAGCTTAACACTCTCCAAATCTCCCCAGGGAGCACAGCCCACACTGGGATCACCATAGCCCTGTCACACAACTTTCTTACACCTTCCTTTCTTTACAGCCTGGAGGCAAAGCCCCTATTGATGTACATACCCTGAAATCTCTCCAAGTAGTGACACAGTCCTCACTGACAAATACTCTCTGTCAGAGGTGAAAGGTAGAGAAGGTTTCAGTGTCAGCTAGATGCATGCTAATGTCCCAGAGCTAAGTGATGCAAGTGAGCTGAAATCAGGACTTGTGCTTGAGGAAGTTGTAGACAGCACTTCTTTCTTTCTCCCTCCATTTGCTCATGACTGTTCATTATTCAGCAGGATCTTAACAGAAGGATTAGTTTTATTTAATGTGTAATTTAAATTCTCAGCTTGCTTGAGAAGTTAGAATTCATCAGGGAGTCACTGCAGTCCTCAGCCTTAGAAACAGTTTGGCTGACTGTGGGAGACAGAGGGGAAATACATCCCAAAATCTCATCTCATAGACCTTGAAGATGCAAAAGTACAACTCTGTCACACTGGATTAATTTCTCTTTGTCTTCCCACTGCAGCAAATCCCATGGGCCCGTACTGCACTGTCCCCATAGCATGAAGCTTTGTGTCCTGGTCAGGCAGGTTCACAAGCAGTTGAGTTACTGAGATTCAGCCAGCAGCTCTCAGCAAAGACACAGGAGCAGTCAGTACTGCTTCCACCCCACAGTGGCAAGGAAGCAAATCAGCCTAATTTGTCATAAAACAGCATTTGTGCCAATCAGGCTGCCCCAGCTGAGGGGGCTGCAGGTAGTCAAGCCCAGTGACACTGAGGCCATGAGTCACTCTCCACCCATCACAGACTGATCATAGCCAGACTCGCTCACCATCTTGAGACAAATGGAAAATGTGGATTTGCGGTGTCTGATCCTCCAAATAGTTCTTCAGCATAGTACAGGGTGATGTTCAACAGACTCCTGGGTTGTCTGCTTTGCCTCATGTCACAAAAGGGAGTCTCAAGGATATGGCTACTTTTGCCACTTCTGAGGCAGAGTTTAGGCAAAACCAAGGCCTCCCACTACATAGCTATGTGCACCAAAGAAACTTCAGCATTTCATTTTTAAAAAAACAGGAAGATGTTGTTAAAACTGGTTATGATTTTGTTTCAATGCTGAAACCAGGGAAGTAATTTTAAGGATGCATTCAAGTCTAATTTTTAATTTAGAGACATTCATGTTAAGTCTATTCTGCTTCCCATGCTCTGTTACTATTTTCCCTCATCATAAAGAAGCTAGACACATCCTGCCAGCTAAACAGGTAACCATTTTAAATTGCACTAAGTCATTTCAAGCAGTGCTTGGAATCATTCATTAGGGCTGTAGCTGTTCCCATGATAAGGGGAGAATTCAGCCCCTCTCGATTTAGACATGACTTTATCTCTAAAGGATGTTCCCTGTGGGGGTCTGCATCATTTGTCAGCATGCAGCTGTCTGCCCATCCGTCCTCAGACACATCCTGGATCAGGCAGGTGAAACCACACTGGAACAGGGATGGTTTGCTGAGTGCTGGTCATGCTGGGGCACTTTCTTATTGAGGACCTTTGCAGGCTCCTATAATAGGACACCATTGCCAGACAGGGAACAAGGCTGAGCCACTTACAGTCCTGGTTGTGTCTGCAGTGTGCATTTCCTTTGCTCCTTTATACTTACGTGTTATTCCTGCCTTACTGAAAGCTCCGTGAGCTGCTTTGGCTGTTGTGACCATTAGAGCTTACCTTGAAACAGCACTTGGATCAGAGGCTGAGTGGCTCAGATGGAGTGAGCGAGCAGCACAGGCTGGTGTGAGGCTGGACTCAAAGGCAGTGGTTTATTCATTGAGCAGGTTCATCTCTCTTTAAATGATTATAATGTCATAAGGGGACAAAGTGTCTTAAAAATCAAGTGACAAGGTGGACAAGAAAGGAGGGGCAAGATGTGATGTGGTTGGCAAATCCAGACAAAAGGCTGTTCCCCATGCTGTTCAGAGCAGGATAATGGTATTAAAAGGATCCTGGATCACCTCCTCGCACACATACAGACATAGAGGAATGCATTCATGTGCTGCTCCATGTGTTCTTTTTTTCTCACCATGTCCAGGATTAGGTGAAGTGGAACTGGTGCAGACAAATTCCCCAGTGAGTCAGACTGACAGCACAGCTCTCTTCTCCAACCTCTTCACTGAAACCCAAGTCAAGGCTGCTTTGCTCCACTGTAGTGGGTTTGTAACCCTCCCTGGGAGGGAAACGAAATTAGGATAGGTCACCTGATGTATATTTTACCAATAAGCTATTCCATATCATGTTATGTCAGCTCAGATATAAACAGACAAGAAGGAAACAACTCCTTCCTTCTCTTTTGAGACAGTTGCACAGGATAGACAGCTGTTCTTTGGAGGAGGAAAACACCTTTCGTGGGGACTTAGTCTTTATTGTCAGTCTTCCCTGTGTTTATAGTGCTTCTCTTTTTCTTCTCTGTGTAAATATAAAACTGCCTATAAAACTGTAAATATAAAACTGCCTTTCTCAGCGGTCTCGGTTTTGCAAGTTTTTTTTCTTTCCCCCCTTCCCTCCTCCTTTTCCCTCTGGAGGGGGTTGGGCGGAGTCTCGGTGGACACAGGGTGTTCAGCCAAGGTAAACAATAACATCCACTCAAGCATGGAGACAGGTAGATTACCTGTGGTGGGCTGACCCCAGCTGGACAGCAGGTGCCTGCCAAAACCGCTCTGTCACTCAGCTGGACAGAGGAGGGAAAATACAATGACATCGTGGGCTTCCCACAGGGTCACAGCCCCCTTCAGGCATCCACCTGCTCTGGTGTGGGATCCTCCATAGGCTGCAGGTGGATCTCTGCTGCCCCATGGACCTCCATGAGCTGCAGGGGAACCTCACCATGGTCTTCGCCACGGGCTGCAGGGGAATCTCTGCTCCAGAGCCTGGAGCACCTCCTGCCCCTCCTTCTGCACTGACCTGGGTGTCTGCAGGACTGTTTCTCTCACGCATCCTCACTCCTCTGTCTGCAGTTTTTTTCCTCCCCTTCCTATGTTATTGCAGAGGCTCTACCACCATTGCTGATGGGCTCCCCATGGCAGGTCCATCTTGGAGCTGGCTGGAATTGGCTCTGTCAGACATATGGAAGCTTCCAGCAGCTTCTCACAGAGCCCACCTCTGCAATTCCCCACTAACAAAAACTTGCACACAAATGCAATACATCACCCAACGCAGTAACCTCGCTAATGATCAGACAGGATATTCAGACACCTAATTGAACATATTTCTTAATGTCAAAGGCACATGCAGGCTGCTTCATGCCCTCCCAACCTCCTCTGCTCTGTCCTGCTTCTTCAACAAAATGTCTCTGGAAAATTAGTGACAAGTCAGAAGGAAGCTGGATTTGGTTAAAGCTGCACTTCCCCAGCTCTTGCAGCCCTGCTGGTATTGCTGATGGTTGCTGTTGTCTCTGCAAGCCAACACACCTGTACTCTCAGTGTTCTTGGTCATCTGTAGCTGTTTCATGGGAGGGGGGATGACCAACCGTGTCTGAGTTTGAGTATTTCACTAGGTACAATGGTAAAAAGTAGAACAGCCAAGTGAAATGAAAGCTAAACAATTTATTTTAAATACTTGCAAATGCCATATGAAGAGCATCACTGGGGCTCTGCTTTTACGCTGCCAGTAATTACTGATTTCTCTGAAGTAGCTGGAGAGCAGCTTAATTTCATTCTGACTTTTCCCATTTCTGAATCTCTGTCCTTCACCTTCCTGTATTAGCTTTTCATCCAACAGCAAACTCACCAAACATGAAATAACCAGTGACTGGAAATCAGAGTCTTCTGTTTTTTCATTTCTTCTTGTGTGTCCCATTTTCTCTGTGTTTGGCAGGACTGCCTGTTAGCAGAATCCCAGAATCACAGCATGCGTAAGGCTGTAAGGGACCACAATGGGTCATATAGTCCAACCTCCCTGTACAGGCAGGGTCATCCCATGACACAGGATTGCATCCAAATGATTCTGGAATGTCTGCAGTGAGAGACACTCCACACTTTCTCTGAACAATCGAGTCCAGTGCTCAGTCACCCACACAGTAAAGAAGTTCTTCCTCATACTCAGGTGGAACTTCCTGTGCATCAGTTTCTGCCCATTGCCTCATGTACTATTGCTCAGCACCACTGAGCAGAGCCTGGCTCTGTCCTCTGACACCCTCCGTTCAGATACTTATAGTCATCTCTGCTCCAGGTTGAACAGGCCCAGCTCCCTCAGCCTTTCCTCCTCTCGCCTTGTCTTTGCTGGTTGTGTGTCTGATTGCGGATTTTGTGAGAACTACTTTAATTTGTGAAATTACAGGGGTTTATTAAAATATTGGACTCTGAAAGTAATATCTTTAGAAGTGCCTAAATCAGTCGCGTTTCTTAAAAGGACTCAAGTACTTAGAGTTTGGGAACTTGGCCTTCAAACAAACGTCTGGGAAAACCAGATGAGCTGAAAGCCAGGGAAGGACCTCACTTGCCTAGAAATGGGGTTCACAGACTCCACTGGCTATACCAGGAAGAAACACCACACAGAAAATGGGCACTGAAAACCTCCATCCTATGTTCTGATGGACCTGATGGTTGGTGTGCAAGGCTGGAATTTATAGCTCAGAATTACTGGAAGAGATTGGCATCCAAAAGCTCCCTTGGGTGATGATAAAAGTATCAGTAGTTCACAACACTTGTAAGGCTCAAATACTAGGTTTCCATGCCTTAAAACCTGATGTGACTCATGCACATCTTCACCACCTTCCAGGAGCTTGTTCTAACACACTTGGACTGAGAAGGCCTCCCGCTGCCCCTGGAAGCCAAAATCGCATTTTGACCACCAGGGACTCGCACTTCATAGCATTCAACAGGAAGATGAACTGTTGATTCGCATTTAAGAAATTTGGCTGTGGATACAAGCATAGATTTTCCTACCACACTCACATTGCACTGGGATTGTTCACTCCAAGCCACTAAATAATTGAAAGGATTAGATAGAAAAGCTCATGTCATTCTGACCCACACGTTGCAATAGGAATCAGTAATAGAGTAGAAATGGTCACGGAGAGACCTACTGGAGGAAAAAACATGGTTAGTAAAAGTCCAGGTTCATCAGCTGAATGAGTAATCTGAGTTGGAGAACAGCATTAGTGCTTGTGCTGAGGGATCAATAAAAAGGAGAGAGTGCTGTCTCATTTAAAAGGCTCAGGCAGGCCTTAACTTCCATGAAAGAAAATGAAACCTGTACCCTTGTTTCTGAGTCAGGTGTCTTTTGTGGGTTATACAGCCTCCTAAAGCATTGGCAGCTTGTCTCAGTGCTGTGTATTTGTGGTCAGCGCTGGAGCTTCTGATGTAGATGGGTGGAAATTGAGTTGTATTTAGTGTTGTAAATGTTTGCCTCCACAGAGCCCCACTTTATCCCTCTCTGGACAGCAAAATTCAAACAGCCTGCAAAGTACCATGCTTTTATTATGGAGACAGAGATAATCAATGCATTTGCAAGTTCCAGTACTGAGAAATTACTCTGATTTAAGGTTTTGACTTCAATCCTTTATCAATCTCTTAGCTGTTCATGCCAGAGGGATTTATTAATCCAATCCCTTTCCTGCCAAGTGCCATGAGCGTTTATTGGCCTCCACTGTCATCAGGAGCAGGACTGGGCATGGTTTGTACTCTTCTCTCCATGTTCCTCATCATCACAGTCTCTAGGCATCTCTGCTGCTTGCTTCTCCCTCAAAAAAGGCAGCCTTGGGCATGTTTCCCCCTGCTCTGACCTGTGAGGAAGGGACAGAGTGGCCCACCTTGAACTTACTTACATAGTAGCATGTTGCTTTTCCACAACAAGCAGGAAAAGCTCCTTTTCTCTCCAAGGGGAAATAAAATCTAGAAAAAAAAATAAAAAAAATCAGCACAATTCACAGCCTGTAGGGGAAGCAGAAGCAAAACAAATTCACTGTTCAGGTTCCTCAGCAAGCAGTCTGGTATATCCGTATTTTTCAGGCATGCCATGAAAGTAGTTTCCAACATTTTGTCACACTCTGGAGAATGTTTTTAACCAGTCCCTTTCCTGCTATACTGGCCCCATGCTCAGCTTTTGCCTACAAGCCTTGTCTGGCATTGCAGGATGAGATTGGGGCAGTTGGCCCAACTTTTGCAACTAATTGGTGACTCAACCCAATTGATTTTCCACAGGAAACAAGGCAAGACTTTGAATCAGAAAATTTAATATTAGTTTGTATGAAAACCCATCATGCCTGTGTTCCTATCCCTGCTGGAGGCAGGGCCATATTAGTACAGCACAGTATCATGCAGCAACCAGCTGCAGACAGGGACCAGGTCTCTGTCCTTTGTCTGCTTCCACTGGGTCTCATCCAGAAGCTCCAAGACCTTAGAGATGAAGATTTTAGTGTGTTGATGTCAGAAGCTGCTGTGAGTGAATTAGCTGTGAGTATATTAGTTTTAGCCCCTGGTGACCTCTAAGAAAGTGGAACACAGCTCATCTGGCCTTTGCAGTGTCCCTCCAAAAGAGATGTAGAGCTCAAGTCCTTTGCTATTAATTCTGCTACGCTTTTTGCCACTATCAAATCTGGATTTCTGTAGCTGTATGGTGGCCAGCTAGGCTGTTGCCCTGATTTTGCTTTTGCCCTTTGTGTCTCATATGCAGAGAAGCAGAGGGAGCTGGCTCGGAAGGGCTCCCTGAAGAATGGCAACATGGGAAGCCCAGTGAATCAGCAGCCCAAGAAGAACAATGTGATGGCACGAACAAGGTAAAGGACTGGAAAAGTACTCATAGCTGTGCTCTAAGCTGCAATACCTGGGGAATTAGGGTGGTCAAGGACAATGTTTGTAGCCAGTTGCCTACTGCCAGACATGCTGCAAGAGCAGTGATGGCCCTTCCCGGAGCTGGCAGGCCCAAGTGCCCTGTGCTGTGTTGCATCACGTGCCCTGGGAAGATGCAGGGACAGCTGAGCCCAGGACCAGTGACAGTGCAGCCTGCAGAAGGCAGAGGCAGCCCATCCTAGTTGAAATCAGGGGTTTGATAGGGCTGTCCTGCAGGTTCTGGGTAGTCTCATGTAACACTTAACCCTGCCAGCGGGAGAGGTACAGAGCTGCTTCATGTAACACAAACTACTTAGAGCTTAGTTCTGCCTTGACTGCTTTTATCACAGTAGTTCCACTGCTCCTTTTCGATGGTGACCCCTTCCCCATACTGACTGATTTAATGAAGGCTTGTAAATAATCTGTCTCTCTGTGCCTTGCTATACACCTCCTCCGCCCTTGGAACAGCAGGGTCATGCTTTACTGGAGATGCTTTGGCACATCTCTGTATGATATTATCAGACAGTGCTACAAACTGCTGTAAACAAAGACATTCCTTGATGAATATTTTCTTTTAGAGTATTTCAATTTTTTTCCACAGAAACTTTAGTACACCAAAATACTACTTACCTACATTCAGAAGGGAGGAAAGCCCCTGAGCCTACATGCTGCTTTAATCTAGCAGGATTACATGGTGCTAGAAAGGTAGCAGTTTTTAGTGGAGGTCCTCACTTAAAAAGACAGAAGAATCTGATGAATGCTGAGTGTTTACTGATGAAGGGGGAAATTGCCTGGATTACCATATTTTAAGTAGAACAGGAGCTGCAGGTCAGAGTTGTCTATACACAGTGCAACTGAGAGATGAGATTTCTTATTCACATTGATTCCCAAAACCCAAAATACTAGTCATGCCAGGACTTCATAAACTTTTATTTGTAAGCCTCTGCAATATTCATGGAATGTGCTGCATTACTTCCTCTCTGTCTGGTCATTGAGGCCATATTGTAGAGCCAGACCCTTCATGGCAGCAAGAAATGCAGCAACTGTTCTCAACTGGGTTTTTCCATGCCCACTCTTCCTCCTTGTCTTCCAAATACAAGCTGGAAAGGCTTGGTTTCTTTTGGCAATAGGCTGCATACTAGCATCCCAAGAGGAATGGTTGCAGATTTGCTAATTGAGAGATTTAGAAACACTGAAATTAGTGGAGGAAGATGGTAAGGGAGAGACGATAGGATGCCTACCTGTAAAATTAGTGACTTCTCCTTGAAAAGGTTGTTGTTTCCAAGCTGCCGATGGAAAGAGATTTGAGAAGGGAAGAGCAGAACAGTGACACCTATTGACTAAAGCTTTCAAACAGCCAGCTCAGTTTTATTCCACTTGTGAACGTCTGAGCACCTCAGAATGGTTCAGTCTGTCTTGCCACAGACAGGGCAGCATAAGGAAGGCAGAAATGCCACAAGATTGTTTAAACAACTTTTCACAGTGTAGCAGTTGCAGTATAACAGGAGATATTCCAGCAGGTTATGCCGCAAAACTTCCAAGTTTCCAGGTATGCTGTTGGCTTCCTCTAGTCTATGCAGGAGAATAAGCTAATGGCATTGCCCCCTTTTCAACAGTTCTGCTGTTCTCATCAAATATGTTTTCCTTCATCTAGGCAAACCACACTGTCTCTCCCAGTTCTCCACCTCTTCCTCCTTTCCCAAGGCCTCTGTTATTCTGTATTATTTCTATGGATTTCTAACATCCAGCCTCTAGTACAAGGTTACCTTCACCATTTGGTTCTCCCTGGAAAAAGGACAGAGCCAGCCTTAGAGGTGAAAGTAACTGGATCTATAACACACTCAGTCTCCCTAAGAGCAAATAAAATGTGAACAAGGTTGGAGTGATGCTGTACACTTCCTGTGAGCACAGGCAGAGCCCACAACACCATCCACACCACTTGGGCACAACTGGATGCTACAGTCCACTCAGGATAACCTGAACTTGGATTTGTGTCATAACATGTTTCATGTTAAGTGAGCAAAACCACCAAGACAAGAAGCTCATACTGGGACAGCTGCAGATGAAAGCAGCTACCACTGCTACCTGACTTTATTCCAAGGACAGTGAGAAGTGACAATAAGGTCAATCAGAATGTGAGGGAAAGACTTAAATCAGGGGCAGAGACATTATAAGAGTTTTTGTCTGCTGCAGTAAAATTCAAGTTCTGTGTTATTAAGGAAAAAGACATTTCTCAAGAAAAAGATGTAGTGATTTTTTTTGTCATCAAGTAAATATCACCACAAAGGGTTCTTCTGCTAGATCCTCTGAGAGTGCTTTGTTCACTGATGATATAATAGCAACTGTCAGTGAATATATATGGAAGAGGGACTGGAAAACTGAAGAACAAAAATGGAAATCAGTACTTCTGATATCTGTATGGGCAAGCTACTGCTGCCAGATCTCAACTTCAATTCTAGACATCTTTGCTTCTTGACTTCCTGGCTACATACTTCAGGAGCAGAAGGACTATCCTCATGCTCTGAGAAGGGCTGTTGAATTTTGCAAGTGGATTGCATTTTCTCCAGTCCCTTGGTGCAGCAGGTTGGAAATTCTGCATTAGTTTTAAAATTAATTTATTTAATTTACATTTCAGTGAACAAAGCAGGAAAATATAACTAATTGTGACCTATATATTTGCTTTGTTATAACATTTGATATATTTTACTCTCTTTGAGCCTGCCCATCGTCAGTGCCTGCCAGGACTTGTACTCCTAAAACTGTTAATGGTTTGCTGCAATTTTCTGAGCAGAAGAAAAAAAGACACTTTCAGGAAGTTAGAGAGCAGTTGGAGCATGGATGAGATGGATTATCATCTTTAGATTTGTGTTTCTCAAACTCTCAGTGAAGCATCATTTTGTGTCACAGTGTGTTGTTAAAGAGCTTTTGGGAGAAAACCCCAGTTAACCCATGGAATGAGGAGGTTTTCTTCACTCTTATGGTTCCTATCTACTGAACAAAGAATCTTATTTCATTTGCTTGGTTTGGTTAATCTCATTTTAAATATGAACCAAAGTATTTGTGAAGTTTTTTGGATGAAAGAACTCTGTTGTGAAGTAGATGCCATTGTATTAACATATTTTCCTTATCCTAGAAGCTCTGAAGCCTGTATTCCATTTCACAAACTCTCTCAGACAATTAAAGGTGCGAAGTCATCCTCAGCCTTTGTAACACTATTGATGAAGTGAAATTCATTACAAAATTTACAAATTTAAAAAGTGCTGGTCTGACTGGTCTCTTACACTGGACCCACCAGCTCATATTTCTAATACTCCTAAATTTAGGACTGAGACCTCAGACGTGTTGTGTTGCTGGGGGCCCCGACAGGGACTCAGACAGAAAGACCACATCACGTCCCTGGTTTCCAATAATAGAATAGTAGGGTCACTGAGCCTCTGCCTTCCCCTAGGAAGGTACTTATTGCTAGTGTCATGTACTCGTTGCCAGGAAAAAGAAAACAACACGAAAAGGAGCGATCTGGTATGACAAGCAGTGCTAGCCAAACAGGTTCAGCAGCATGAAGTGCAGTATCCCAGTGGGTTTTTTTCTTCCACGGAGGAGCGTGTTCCCAAGGCACATCCAGCATTTCTCCCTGTGAAACTACTCTAAGCTACCCAGAGACAGAGCTTGCTTCTTCTGAATTGCACCTATATGAACATCTGCACCAATAGGGGAGAGCTTGTGAGGAAATGACATGGGGAAAGCCAGCTATCATAGGACTTTACCCTAGCTAATGTATGCCACTGAGCTTTCCTGTATGGTTAATGGACAACATTTAATTCTTTCAGGCTCGTCGTTCCCAATAAGGGCTATTCTTCACTAGACCAGAGTCCAGATGAGAAGCCACTGGTAGCCCTGGATACGGACAGGTATGTGAAGGGTTAAAAAGGTGATTATGCATGATGGTGTAATTGATTTTTCATGCCAGAGGGCACCACTGGAGCTGACTCCTGCTGAAACTGCTCTTGCTCACACTCTTCCTTCCACTGTTCTCTTTGGCCTATGCCATGACAGGCATGTGTGTGTGAACTTGTCAAAAGAGCTGTGAGTAAAAGAGCACTGTGATGAAAAGATCTGAGGGTCACAGATGAAAGTTGCTCTACAGGCTCCCTTGATGTCACTTCTCTGTGCCTCAGGAACAGTTTCATGGCACAAGAAAGATATGGCTAAGCAGGGAATACACGTCTAATCTAACTATTTCATTATTGCTATATCTTGTCCTTCCCTGCAGTGATGATGACTTTGATATGTCCAGATATTCCTCCTCGGGATACTCATCAGCTGAGGTGAGTTATACTCTCTCCTGGCATGCTTACCACGAATGCAAATGATAGAGCAGCCAGAAATGGCTTAGAGTGGCCTTGCACTGCCAGAAATGGCTACACAACCAATTTACTGGTGGTATAGACTCTGTGAGTCTGGAAGGGGCCATGGCAGAAACTGTGTCATGTTGCTTTCTTCCTTGTGATCCAGATGGCTTCATGCCTACACTGCCATGGTACGGGGATCTGCCCATCAGCTGTTTTCACAGGTACCTTTGGCTTCACTCAGGCTTTTCCCAGCTCTGCTTAGTCCTGAAGTGTTGGCCCATGTGGTGCAAAACCATCATTTTGTCTGTCACAGCAGCTCAGCAACTAAATGGTTGCCAAGGACACAAATAAAGAATCTGAGGGTGTGCTGTGATTTCCAGTTATTGCAGTGGTCAGGGTCACCCAATGTGTGTTTACTTGGAGTAGGCAGAAATTCCAGGGAGGGCTTGCAGATATGAACTCCTGCCCTTTCAAAGAGAAAAGGCAGGAAGCCCAGGCTTGTTAATCCTACATTGTTTCTCACTATATTCCCAAACTCTCTAATGAATTAGGTGCTCAGCCTCTGGCTACTGCTTCTGCAGGATCTGATTTTACATCCAGGGTGCTGAGCAGCCATTCTGCACACAAGCCACTGGTAACTCTTCCCCCCTGTATCCTTTTCTGGGCAAAATACTTCTGAAGCACAGAGAAACAGCTAAGAGCAGGGACTAGATCAGATGATCTGAGCTGTCTCTGTGCCCTGACGAACTGTTGTTCGTCCAGCACTTGGATCTGAGATCACAAAGAGCCAAACTTTACCATCTTTTAACTGCTATAGTGTGCCCCAGACTGAGAGGGGAGACTGTCCAGCTGCCAGTAAATATTATTGTTACATTACTTTCAATGAGGGCTTGTTTTAAGGGAAAAAATACTGCAGAATAGAATAGCATATTTCACTCTAGATATTCCTATCCTGGAAGAAGCCAGTACAGAAGGCAACCCTCCCCTCACCTGTGGTCAAAAACTGGAACTGTTTCATTAGTGGACCAGCTGTTAATGATGGGGAAATATATCCCAGAATAAGGGACCTCCTTGATCTTCTGACCACCAGAAGTAAGAAGTCTCGAGTGTTTGACTGTTTGTCTCTTTGTCTATAGCAGATCAACCAAGACTTGAACATCCAGCTGCTAAAGGATGGGTACCGGTTAGATGAGATCCCAGATGATGAGGACCTCGACCTAATCCCCCCTAAATCGGTCAACCCTACCTGCATGTGTTGCCAAGCCACCTCCTCCACCGCCTGTCACATCCAGTAGTGAGGCCGGCAGGCTGTGATCAGTGCTTTCCACTATAACTGTAAAACTTAACAGCCATTGCTTCCTCCTATGGTAGGACGTGCACCTCTTTGTGTTCATGGAGCCAGGAGAAACCAAAAAATTCATTTTATGATTGGTGGATAAGTTATTTTAAACTATGGTTAAACAAAAGAGAAGTTGCTCAAAGTGCCAGGTAGTGCCTGGCAGAACTGACTGGTCTAGAGAGCGAATGCAGAGGGGTCCAGAGATACCTCCTTGATTAGTTTAGGCACTGGGGATATTTTGTAAAGTGTCTTTTCCAGAATGGGAAGGGTCAGATGGGGCTTCAGGTGATCCTGCCCACTGAAACCAATCCATCTGCTAGATTAGCATGAGTTGGAGGTATCAAAATGTTTTACCAATGAGAGGAAGTCAGTTCTTAATTCACTTACTAAACCTGTTTCATTTACATAACCAAAATGATACTATAACTGGGGCACAGGAATGGGAACGGACCAGGGCATCCTTTCTTATGGCAAGGCTAGCCAGAACTAGCATGACACAATTCATTCACTCACAAAAGGGACAAATAGGTGACATTTCACTGTGAGTCAGTACTAGCTAGAGCTGTTTCATCACAAAGCCAATGCAATCTACTCTTAGCGCCACATTAAATTATCACCAAACAAACGCATCAGATTCAATCTGCAATCCATCTGTGCACTTCAGGGATTCGCTCCTTGCCCAGGAATACCAATCATACTCATTAGTTCAGTTCAGTCATGTATTCTGACTTCAGCCTATACTTAATTCCTGTGCAACCCGTCTCTTTCCAAAAATCTTAAACTTTGTTCAACTAAGAAGAAATGAGTCCTGCACAAGACAGGACTAGAGCTGTACAGTCTGAACATCAGTGCTGTAGAAGGTAGTTGAAGAAAGTGCATTGGAACAGTGCTTGATTCTTGATATTCTCTTGATACTCTGTCTCTTGGTGCCTGTGGGAGAGATTCATTAATGCTGAAGTCATCTCTGTGGTGGTGAAGGACTTCAGGGAAGTTGTCAGCAACAGAAGGGTTATGAACAGCTTCAGCTGAAAAATACCCATGAGAGGAAACTACAATTTACCCCATCTCTGCCCACTTGTGAACCAGATATGGTGGTCTGTGTTAAGAGTTGTCCCATGTCATAGCAGATGTGTTTATCTGGTGCTGGAATAGTCAGGAAATCTGGTGTTACATTAAGTTGCTGGACTGAGCTGCCAGTTTACCGGCAGATTGTTTTGAATGCAAAATCACTTTGTAATTGGGAAACGTGTCCACTTCCTGGACAGTCTTATACTGATGGCTTCAGCATCTGCAAGGGATGGGCTGACATTTTTCTCAGTGTTGAAATCTTCTGCCACAGGCACAACTGTGTGTTTTTCTGCCCTATCAGGAGAAAGGACCACCTGCCTTGGGTCATCACTTGCTTTGTAACCTGGGGAATGGAAAATGTGAGGGCAGTTCTGAGCTTCCCATCACAATTCCTGAGTCGTGAGGCAGAGCCTGAGTTCCACCACAAGAGACACATCCTCCATCTGAAATCTGCATGAAGTGAGCTGAACCTTTAAATCCTATTCATGATTAGGAGGAGGTTTGTTTAACGTTCCTGGGGATCCACTTTGTGCAGTGCAAAGCTCAATACCATCCACAGCATGAATGAAAGAGCAGGTACACAAGATTCCTGGGCTTTACTATTCACTAGCAACTTTCAAAGCTGTGCTTATCCCCCCTCCCTAAAACAGCACGCTGCCACCCTGGCTCCAGGCCATAGAAAGATGACTTGAGTGGTGCTGTTTACTGGGAATCCCTGCCTCTTCATGCAGAAGTGCTGGTTAACTTGCCAACTCCTGTAGGAATAGTGTTCCTCAAATGAATTCCTCCTTTTCTCACCACCTGGTAGTGCTGAGGGGGAATATTTCCAAAATACAGCTCAGATTGAGGTTAGCAAGTTGTCTGGAAGTGGGGGAAGCATTCTACCAATGCTGTGTAGAGAGAAAGATAAAAGGGGATAACATTCCTTAATGAGTTTTTTTAATGGGGAATGTAGTCAAAACCTAATAGAAACACCGTAGTCAAACCAAATCTTATAGGACATGATCAAGGCTCTTTATATCTTAACTCTTCTAAAGAGGGACTTTGCAGTTCATCATTGGTACCATGGAATGTCTTCATTGCATTGATCCTGCAGTTCAGCATTGGTACCATGGAATGTCTTCATCACATTTACCCTCCTGGGTCAGTCTCTGTGCCTTCCAGCCAGGCAGCACACGCTCAGCCTTTCCCACAGCCCTTGCTCAGGAGCTCGGAGCATGTCAGTGTGCCTGCTAGAGCAACAAGTCATCTGCTTTCCTGAGTCAGCCATGGAGGACTGCAGGTCCCACAGGTGTCCATCATGCTGCCATCATAGAATCGTGCAGTCATCTGGGCTGGAAAAGACCCTTAAGATCATTGAGTCCAGCCATAACTGAGCACTTGTTCTGTTCACTCTAGGACAGAATGAGGCTTGCTGACACTGTTAACTCCCAGGGTTAAGGCCTCTCCTCTAAGGGACAGACCTTCATTTAGTGGTGGACTTGGCAGTGCTGGATTAACAGTTGGACATGATGATCTTGAAGGTCTTTTCCAACCTTAATGATTCTATGATAACCACTGTCCCATGGCACTGTGATCAAGTCCTTTTATTGCCCCTGTTGCTGTTTTTTTGCCTGCCATGTGCCCTGAGGCATTCCTCAACTCTGCAACTGCCTTCAGCCCTTTGCATTGTGTGATGTGCATCTGCTTCTAGCACAACCCATTAGGGAGGGAGGGAGGGAGGGAGATGAAATCAAATGTTACACCTGGTGCTTCCTCCAAATACAGACCGAAGCACAAGCCACATGTTTTTGCCTGTGCACAGAAGGAGTTGGTTGCACAAATAGCTATTTTGGCATGACAGTACAGGACCATAAAATGGCAATTTTTTGGCTTCTCCTCTCTATGCTTTGTGTTCATATATTTTATTAGGGGAATAAAGTAGAAATGGTGGGGATAAGTAGTTACCTGTGTAGGGTCATTATCAGAAAGGCTGAGTGGATTAAGGCAATGCACATCTGGCTATCACAGAAAATTGAACACTAATGCTTCTGAACTGCAGCCCCTTAAGCAGGTTATGATTATGGATGTTTGTTGGCTGGTTATGGAATATGTTGTACTGCCCCCTGGTATGTATTAACTACAGATTAGGCTGGTTCCCTCTGTCTGGTCTGTTGTGTTCAGACCCTTGCTTAAACCAGCAGGTTTTCCTTATGCCCTCAAAATCACAAGGTCACAGAATGGGTGAGGTTGGAAGGCACCACAGTGGGATCATCTGGTTCAACCTCTCTGCTCAAGCAACCCTTGTTGGAGGTTATGCTGTGGTGACTTCCTGGGAAGGTGTATGTCATGGCTATTCTGGCACTGCTCTCCTTAGACCAGTCTCTGCCACCATGGCCAGGAGAGGGCAGAAGGAAAGAGCATGGACCCTGACTCTCTATTGCAGCATTTTTAAACCCTAAAATCTGCAGAGGTGCTGGGCATTCTCCAAAATGCAGATTGCAGGCAAGAAAGAGAATCGTTCCGTGTTCCAGTCTTTGCACCAAATTAGATGGTCTTCTCTGACCCCATTTTCAGTCCAAAGGTGTACAAAAAACCCAAGGGAGGAACACCATGGAGTATTAAATGCTGCATCGCTGTCCATCGAAATTACCATGAAAACAGGATTTAAGGATATTGATGCTGGTGCCTCCACAAAGGAATTTGTATTTGATGCCTCTTAAAGCCAGAGTGGATTTTTGTTAGCTTTTATGTAATGTCAGTCACCAAATTACCTGAGTTTAAGCAAGTCCTTTCCTTTTATCAGATGTTAATCTGATAAAATATCAGATAATATCCTTTAATGTGAGCTGGATTTGAACACCAGGGTGTCGGCACTCTGCTCTGTCTCTCTGGTCTGGAAACTCCACATTTCCAGACATCTTTGTGAGGAGGAACACCCTCCTAGTTTTGAGGAAGGACTTCAGATGGCATGGTCGTCTGCTTTTCTGATGTTTATAAATAAACTTTGGCTGAAAGAAGGCTGATGTCCAGGCGACCATTTTGAAGGCTCATTTGATGTCTTATCAGACACATCTTGAAGCCAACCCTTGGAAGAGTCACAGGATCAAATCTGACATTGCTGCATGTCTGCCCCTAACGTGCGCTTGGCCGTTGGGTC
This sequence comes from Pseudopipra pipra, assembly GCF_036250125.1. Classification (NCBI taxonomy): domain Eukaryota; kingdom Metazoa; phylum Chordata; class Aves; order Passeriformes; family Pipridae; genus Pseudopipra; species Pseudopipra pipra. The sequence goes on along the minus strand of NC_087581.1, from coordinate 8,287,330 downwards.
TGCGGTGCTCTTCTGGCTGTCCTGCCTGCAGATGCCTTGGGGCTGCAAAAGCCGGTGACTGGGCCTGCTGCATGGGCTTTGAAAGGGACTTCAGACAGCTCCCCCATGGACAGGATGGACTCAGCTCCTTTGGTTTGTCTCGCTAGCTCTTGTCCCAAAAGGAGGTGCCCGTTGTGTTCAGCTGTGTGCTGGCTGAGACACGTGTCTGCAGTCCTGAGCAGGATCCTTCCCTTCCCATGCACAGTCTGTCCTTGGGCTGGCCTGCAAGCTGTGCAGAGCATGCAGGAGGCTTAAAAAGTGCAGTGCCCTGTGTGTGACTCAACAGAAACATGAGGATGCTTTTGAAGAAAGGAAGGACCCAGCTGGGGAACAGATGGAACAACAGGAAAAGGAAAACAAGTAACTAGAAAGATTGCCAAGTGCTGTATTGGCCTAGAGCAGATCCCAGTTGTCTGAGTTAATCTGTCTCAGTGCAGTGCTGATGCCAGCAGGGAGCAAAGCTCACTTTCAGATGTACACACCAGAAACACCATGTCCCTGAGCTGGCACCGCAGCCAAATACAACCCTGGAGGGTCTGCTGGACTGTGAGAGCACGGAAATGAGATCTGGGGTCCCTTTCTGCTGCTGGCACTTGGTATTTGCTCTGACCTCAGGCAAATCACATCCCCTCTCAATGTCCATTCCCTTCTGCAGCATGGGGGAGAAACCTGTCTCCCCAGCATGGGACCACCACTCTGCATGGACATTGCTGAGTGTGTGACAGGCACCAACAATAGGATAGGTCTGCAGGCAGGATGTAAATACTATGCTGTAGAAATTTAATTCCTGTTTTCAGAGTACTACTCTGCTTTCCCTCTGTTTACCAGTTGGTGATGTTGCTCACACAGGCCAGAAGGCAGCAGGGTGAAGGTTAGTGGAAGTATTAAAGAACTGTGGAGGAAGATGTTTGGCAAGGATGTGTTTTCTAGTTATTTGGCAGCTGACTCCTGCACAATTGGCTTCTGAGTTTGCCTGCTGCCAGAGGGAACATGTAAGAAGATTTGTTGGCCCAACAGCACCATCCACTGATAGCAGAATTAAGGAATTTAGGAGTCCAGCTTGGGATGGCGAGTACTGATGAGGGGGAACAGAGCATTTAAAGGCTTGTTTTTGGGATATTCCGACAGCAGTTTCATGCTCTTGCTTTTAGCAAGCATCTCATCAATTAAACTGGTGGTTTTGCCTGGGCTTCTCCTTTACTTTTCCTTTCTCACTTCAAACCCACGTGGGATTTGGTCACTCTTACCTAGAATGCAGTAGGCTTTGTGACCTGGCTGCTGCTCAGCTCAGCAAGCTTGGGCTGCATGTTCAAAAGAAACATCTGTATAGAGAGGCAGTGCCACAGGGTGAGCTGGGCTAGCTGGGAAGGCATGGAAGGATCTTCATTTTAAGGCTCTAGGCATCCTTGTCACTTCCTCTCAAGACTGCTGTGAGAGGGATTGCTCCAAACCTTGAACCACATCTCATGAGACAAACCCAGCTCCATTACAGAACCATGCAAGTTCTGAAGCAGAAGGACCAGCAATGTAGCATAGAGGGAGACTTTGTGACTTGAAATTACCTACAGAAGATTAACAGAGGCTTCTCACAGGGGCTGTCATCAATATCTTAACTCCCTGTATTGTGCGGCTTAACTGCTGCATTGCTTCCCAAAAAATTACACCTACATCCCTTCCTTTGCCCCACTTGACATTGCTGGCAATCCCAGGATGAAAGCAGGCTGAGTGCTGCTTTGACAGCCTGGTGGGGAGGCAAAGGCTGGGACTAACTGGAATTACACAGAGCAGAGCACTGTGGCCATGCAGCAAGACATGTCACAGAGCAGCACGGATGCTGGCAGGACAGGCTGCACCTTTCCCTGCTGCCCGTGGAGAGCAGCTTTTCCCATTGCTTCCCAGACCCATTTGCCACTTGTGGTGACTTCGAGCCTTTTGCTTTCTCTAAAAAGCTGCTCCAACAAAAGATGAATTTGCTTGTGGAAGGTGCCCACCTCGCTGATAGCACCTGGTCTCTTGAGCCATTTCCATAGTAACAAATTCATGGTACAGGTGGTGGGATTGGATCAGGGAGTGGAAAGTACAAAATAAACCTCATTAAAATGTGACTGTCTCAGACATGTCTCTGGAAAGCAGCACAGCAGGCACTAGGAAAAGAAAAGGTCACCCAAAGGCCATGCTGAGATAAGTCCTGTTACCTGATGAGATTTTTACTTTCCCAGAGCAGCATTTCTCCTCGGTTGCTCATCCAGCTGTCTCAGGTGAGCTCTCTGGGAAGCATTGCTCTTCACCTAGGCTGTCTTCTTGCTTCTGCCACCCAAATAAGCTGCGACTCCATTTGTTGCCCACCTTCCTCAAGCCTCTGTGATTAGGGAGACACAGTTTGTTGAGAGATGTAATACAGACACAGGGAAAGAGCTGAAAAAGTCGGTCAAGCACTCTTCATGACAGACCTTCTGGTTTTTGTCACCTTTCTCTCCATCCCCAGTTCACAGGTTTCTTTGCTCAGTTTCTTTGCATGGAAAAGCTGCGGTAGCAGCTGTGTTTGGCTTGTAGCTGTGTGTGTCCTGAGACAAACGCCAAGCAAACTTCAGACCAGCAGAAAATCCAATGAACAGGGTGGGCTGTGAGCCAGACAGCAGACTGGGATTCCTCTTCAGCCACCTGATGGCTGTGAGGGTGAGGGTTCACCAGGCAAGTGGTGAGATCCAGCCAGCCAAGCTGGCCTTCACCCTCCCAGTCTCAGTGCTGTGGGAGGTCTGGGGCCCACACACCAGGTCCCAGATCTGCCAGCCCAGGTGCTCCTGGTGCAGGCTGGAGACTTGCAGCAGAGGTGCCAGTGGGAAGCCTGCTGGCTGTGTTCTTGCTGCACTGGGACAGGGGCTGCGAGACTCGCTGGCAGGGCTATAGTTTTGCCGGGAGGAAGACTCTTGTGGAGACAATTCAGAATTTCTACACGCACACACCCTTTTTTGCACTTTTAAAACCATTTTTACTCCTTCCACAGGGGTCATTGAACTTTCAGTTTAATAAAGGAAATCAGCTGCCATTGAATAGCTTTCTGAAGGGTCTGAAAGCAGGTGCTACCTGTCGTGCAGAGCTGGTCTGTGCCTAACGTGATTTCCAGACCTCACTGTACAACCTATAGCAGAATCACCCCATGGCGGGGTAAGGACTGGAGTGGGTGAGTCGGCACTGGACATCATGCCAAACAGCCATGGCTTCCCAAACTGAAGCAGAATCAGATCAGTAAGTGGGGGAAGAAGCAGCAGCAGTAGAAGGATAGCTAGTTGTCACAGGTAATCTTCGGTATCCATGTCCAGTGGTTAGTGCTAGAACTGCAAGCCTTGTTATATTGCACACACGTCCTCCTTCCACTCCCCTTTCCTCAAAGCAGCCGTCACCTTTCCTCCCACCGCCCCATGCACTAGTGATGAGCATCAGAGGCAGTTGCACCAAAGTGATTCTCAGCCCAGTTCTGCATCCCCCTTTGCCGCCTGAACCCAAGGCAGCGTGGACAGTTGTTGGCCTGCACCAGTCTAGTAATTCCACTAGGGTTTCTTTCCTTGTGTACCATGGCTTCCTTCCCACACACTCTAGCAGGGCAGTACAGGAGGCTGTGACCATGTCCCAGGAAGCTTCTTTGCCCCCAGCAGCACCTTGCAGACATGCACCTTACTGGGAATGTACTGGGTTAATGCTGGTGAGATCTGGCACTGCCAGTCTTGCATGGGTGGCAGCTGATGGGGATCCACCTGGGGAAGTTGGCAGAAAGTGGCTACTGTCCCTTTTCTTTTCTTTTTTGAGGGAGAAGGGGATATTTTGGCATTATGATTATTGTCCATCTTCCAGTGGCCAAGTTCTGGGCTGCATTAATAATTGGGGTTCATTGGCTGTCCAGGCAGGTGTGGAGCTTTGCACCAATCTTAATAGCAAATGTTGTGGCTGTATCCAGAGCCTGGATACAGGATGGGTTTATCCCATGCTGGCAAAGTACTTTCAGCAGGCTCCAGATGGACATTTCTGGCAGACAGAAAAACAGCACTCCTCCAAATCTGGATCAAATCTGCACTTCCATTTTGTGTCCTCAGCATGGAAAAAAAACTCATCCTAAGCAAATGCTTTCCAGGTCTCCATTCCCCATGTGGTGCCTGGCAACCCAGGGGAGGGGGTGTCTAGAGGCATTTCAGGGTCACCAAAAGCAAGATCCTTTCTGGATTTATTTAATGGAAATACATTTCAGGAGGAGAGACCTCCCGACCTTTGTGTTAATCTCAAGAGCAGGAGATGAATTTCTGGCTGTCCTTGCATATAGTGAAACATAGCTGAAACAGCCAAATGCAAATAGAGTTAAATGTAGGGTTTGACCTGAATAACCTTTTAATTAGGAAAATAAATTTGTTGTAGCTTGACCTTAGTCCTTGTTAGGAACCTGCTAATCATTTGACATGCAGAGTGTATTAATGCTGCACTTAACTTGGCCATTGGTTTTATTATCTGGTTTGGGGAGTTTTTTCACTCCCAAAGCATCAATCTGCATCTTGTATGGGTTTTCTTTTTTTAGTTTTTTTTCCTGTTCAGATCATGTAGCACACTATTGTACTTTTGTTCCCGTCTGTGTAGAGTATTGCCTTAAACAGATCAGTTGTGTTGTGGTTTGTTTTGGGTTTTCTCTTTTCTACCATCAGTTTTATGCATTAATTTATTTAAAAATGTGGAGGTTTTTTTTCAAAAACATGAAACATGTATAATATATTTTTTAACATTTCCATTGCAGTATTTATCATTGTTACTGGTTGTGTGTAGTGTAACGGAATTAATGATATTAAAAAGCATACATATGAAAATGAGCCTGCCAGCCTTTTTTCATTGGAGAGAACTGAGGCAAGAGGATGTGAGCTGTGCCATCTTCTCTGAGCCTCCAGCAGTCACAGATACTGAAATCAGGGGTGCAGCCTTCATCCCATGGCTAATACCAGCCTGCTTGTGCCGAGAAACAGCAACTGGTGTGGAGCTGTGCTGTATGGCAGAAGTAAATATTTAGGAACTGGCCAGCTCCCCACCTACACTTGTCCCCAGAGCAGTGGGAAAGTGCACAAGGCTAGACCCAGCCCCTATATCTGGTCTGCAACAAGCAGAAAGAAACTCGGCATCTGTATGGCATCAGTGGGTGAAATAACCTTTTCTGCAGCCCTTCTGCCCCTCAAAGCTGTTGGCACAGGAGCCAAGCACTGATTTTAAAGCACCAGCAGCTGGAAAACAGATGGACCACCAGGGACAGGGGACAGCCATGGGGTCCAGTGGTTCACTAGAGTAGGATTAGTCCCCCCACAACTCAGAGGCTTGGACTCCACCTCTCTGCAGAGCAGTGTTCCCCAGACCTGTGTCCTGGAGTGCTTCACCCTTCCCTCACAGCCTCCCGCTGATTCCCAGGAGGGGATGGGGCTGATGAAGAGCCTAAACCTGGCTCAACAGAGTCCAGTGGGGTGTGAAAATCAGGGGCCACTTGTTTTCTTCACCTCTAACGGCACATTTTCATGTTTGCCTGGAGCCACTCAGGTGCCACAGGCTGCCTGACCCCACCGTCGCCAGCAGCAAACCAAGCATGGTTCTGCATCCCTTCAGGGGCACAGGTTGGCATCCACTCTGCCAAGACAGGCTTGGGTCTGCACCAGTCATCTCCGAAAACGCAGCAGCAGAGGAGCTGGAACTGGGAGCAGAGCAGGGCTCTGTGTCAGCACTGCGTGACAAGCCAGGCCAGAGCAGGGCTTGGTCTGTCCCCATCCCTGCAGGGGCAGGGATTCTGCTCAACTCCCCAGCTCCAGGAAAAGCAAACCCAGCGCATGCAAATCCCTCCCTGGCATAATCCAGCTGCCTTTCTGCGCTGAGATGGATGAGGATCTCTCATGCTGACTGCAGAGCCCATTACTCAGAATGGAAGAGAAAACAAGCCGCACAGGATCACCTAAATCCAGCTTCTAATTAAAAAGGGGAGGCAGAGCAGGTCATAATTCCCCTGGCTACCCCAGAGGCTGGAGCAGCTGTTCCTGGTGCTGTGCTGTGGGCACTGGCTGTGCTGGTGTGGGGCTCTTTGCCTGCAGCAGGATTTCCAAGCTAATACAGGAGAAAGGGGCTGGAAAAACCACAATCATTTCTGCACCTCCCAAAGTAAAATTATCTTGACTAGGACCAGCTGAAACTGTTTCCTACCATTGTTAGGTAGTTGCCTGCAGGAGGGGAGGAAGCTGGGAGCCAGGATAAAATCAGGAGGGTGCAGCCCAGGAGTGATGCCGGCAGAAATTGCTCTGCCCTAGGCTAGAACTGGAGTATAGCTATGGAGCTGACAGAAAGCCACCAAATCCACCTGCTCCCATTCTGTGGCATCACTAATCACATAAGCACCACCCAGGGCTCGCAGAGCAGTGGCACCAGCCCCGTTCCCCTTCCTGTGTGGGCTGCAAGTCCCCAGGCCCAGCCCTGTCCCAGCAGGCTGCAGCAACATGTTACTCTTCTCCAAAAAACACAAGGCCCCCATCAGCACTTACATCAGCTCCTACTGCCTGCTGAGCTTTGTCGGAAAGACCATCCAAGAGCAGACTCCACAGCAGCTCTGGAAAGAGAACAAGTTTGTAAAACACATAAATGCTGCAGGAGGAGAAAACTTCAGGGTTTCTACCCCTACCCAACTGCTGCTGCAGAGGGGCGGCACAGGGGGGGAATTGCCTCCTGATTAGGAGGCGTTTTACAGCTCACAGCCACTGCTTGCTGACTTCTTGTCCCCTGGAGCTGCATCCTGCAGTGGCTTTGGGCTCTGAGGGCTGGCAGTCACCGGGAAGAGCTCTCACACATCAGCCCTGTCCATCAGCAGGTTTTGGAGTGCACAGGTTTGGAAGCAGGATCTGCTGAGGAAAGGGAAACTGAGGCAGGGCTCAGACCAGGGCTGCTGCGTGATATGGGGGGGCACACAAGGTGGCTCTGAGAGCTGCTCCAACACAGCCCTCAGGCTCAGATCAGTTCTGATGAGGGGCCTCCCATGACAGGGGGACCGTGTGAAGGGCTGGGGAAAGATCTGAGCGCCAAAATACCCCTCCCAGCCCTGGTCCTGGAGGAAGAGGGATCCGTGAGCCGAGGTCTCAGTGTGTGTGTGTCTGTGGGACACAGCTTTCCCTACAGGGGCTAAGAAGGTCGCAGGCACTGAGGCAAAGCTCACTGCAAACCATCTCATCTCCTACAGCCTCGTTAGCATGTGCATTATAACGAGGGAGTGAGCAGAGGGCACAGAGACGGATGTCACTGCTGTGCAGGGACAGAAATGGAGCACACTACCAACCAGGGCACCCCTCTGCCCCACAAGACCCAGCCCTCTCTGGCCTTGCCAGCTGTAGGACATTGCTTTTGTTGTTTAACTCTCCACCTGTGCTGGCCCCATTCCCAGTGCACTCACTCCCATCTCCCACTAAGGCAAAGTGCCCAGATGCCTTTGCCCACCCTGGCTGCAGGGGGAGAGGAGCCAGTGATGCCCAGCCATCCTTCGTCCCCTGGTTCTGGGTGAGCAGGGAGCCTGGAGGAAGGATCACGGTGCTGCAATGAGCCCCAGGCCCACCCACTGTAAGGGAGGCTTGGTGTCAGATGTACAGCTGCATTTCCAGCATTAGATCCTGCCTGATAATCGGCTTCACCGTGTGTCCCGATGGCTGTGAAGACAGATGCTGCCACATGGTATGGGTGTCTCTTCCCACTCCCTGCTGTCTGTAGGGATTAACAACGCCCCTGTTACAAAATCCATCGAGCCAAGGTCAGACCAAGCATTTGATAGAGATGGCAATGCAGGGATACTACAGCAGCACCATCACCCTGCTGCTTACTGGCCCAAGAAGTACTGGCTGGGCAGGTCTGAAGGTACTGGTGAGGTGCCAGCTGTCCCCCTGAGTCACACAGGACACATCTCCATGGGGTCAGGAGGCTGAAGATGCTGGCAGTGGCTCTGTTTATCCTCCTTTTGCATCCTGTGTCCCCCTTCCAGCGGCAAAGGGATGCTCCCTCAGTATCTGTGCTTGTAGCTTTGCCATGGCCACCCATCTCCCTCCCTGGACTGAGACTGTCACTGTCCCAGGGATATCTGCTGATCCCTAATGTTTTGTCCCCTGGTATCCCATAAATACCCCCTGGTGGTAGGTGCTGCCTGAGGGATACTCTCCAGGAGAGTCCCCAGGGACCAGGGCTGCACAGGCAGGGACAAGTGGCCAATGAGCTGCAAGTGATGGGTGTCACCTCCATGACAGATCCTTGACAAGAACCTCAGGATCAGCACCCCTGACATGTCCCCTCACCCTGTGGCATTGTCTTTCACAGAGTGGGGGAACAGTTGGGACTCTCTGGACATCCCCCCTTGCCCCCAGCACCACAGGGCACCCCTGTCTGTCGCTTTTGCATTACACAGCACAACACAGTTTTTGTCAATAAGGGCAAATACATCACCTGGACAACAGGTCCCTACAACCACATAGCCTGGAATAAGCACTCCTCTCACCTCCCCCTTCTGCCCAAGGTGGAGTCCAGCCCTGCTAGACCCCCCCAAACTGGAGCTGCCTCAGGTGCTACCGGCACATCGAGCTCTGCAGCACAAGGCTGACATTGCTCCTTGCAGGAGGCAAGGTTGGAGACCTTTCTGCACAGCATGCCCAAGCTGTATCCCCCAAAACCCACCTGCCTAGGATGGGTCAGACTGCAGACACCGAGGGGTAGCAGGTCCCACCATGATGCCCACACAGGCAGCAATGCAGCCCTCACATCTCCATCTCACAGTGTGAGTGAACCTGACCAGGGCAGGACACCACTGCAGTGCTGGGCTGTGGAGAATGTTGTTGCCACCTGCAGAGAACCAGTTGCCAAATTTACCTGCCAGGACAGCTGATGCTATGCCTGGTCTCACCTGTCCATCCTTGGAACTGTACGACCCCTGAAATCCCGCTGACATCCCTGAGCCAGGATGCATGTAGCTTAGCATCCTCACAGACCACTTCAGTGTTTCTTGTGCTGCTCTTGTATTTTCTGTTGTCATTGTGTGCTCTACTTATCAAGAACCTGTTCCCTGGTCACGCTTATGCAGTAATTATCCCTGTCCTTCACCCACTCCAGGTCCAGCAGCACCTTTTAATCCCCACATGTTTACCTTTAGGATGTCTCTGTTGCTGAAGCAGCTTTTTTCAGCCCTGGGGAAGCAGCGAGGGCAGAAGGGGGGTTGTCCAGACAGCACAGTCATCACTCTGCTACTGCATTAACCCCCCATTGGCCAAAATTAGGTGTGAGGCTTTGCAGAAAACTTATGACTGGCTTTAAATTCCAGAGATCTGAAACTAAAACCAAACAATGAGAATAAACAGAGAGCATTGGGTTTCCCATAGATTTCCCTATGCCTGAGGCTCAGAGAGAAGTTTCTCAAAGTCTTCTCCACTTAGAAACAGGAGTATTTTCCTGGATTGGCATGGCTCTGGGAAAGAACATTTTAGGGAAATGACTATAAAAGAGAGAGAGGGTGTTTGCAGGAAGGGAGACCTGCTGGAAATGGTCTCCTGGCAATGCCAAGGAGCGTTAGTTTATCTCAGAGGCTTACTCTGCCCCATGGCACTGGGGAAGGGCAAATATGGGCTTTCATTAAAACTGGCTTGCACCAGTTCCCCTCCGACCCTTTCCCACAGGCTGGGGAAGTTCCTGGTAAGGGGGAGGAAACTTCAGCAACTGCTGGCTTGGTGGGCACTTTAAGAACCCTCAGGGTCTGGTACCTTGCCACCGTGCACAAGCTGGAGATCAAGAAAGCACACCAGGGAAAGCTCTCAGAGCATAGTAACACAGCCAAAAATAGAAGCAGTCATTGACACCCATGTTTGTCGGCTTCGTGCTGGGCTGCTGAGGACGTGCTTGCTTTTGGCAAGTTATCCAGGAAGAGCTGCCATCCATCTGGGATACTGAGCACGGACACAGGCTAAATAAGGAGGGGGACTTGAAAGCAGCACATAATTAATGAAGGCATGAAATGCCCTTCTCTGACTATGATCTGAGAGCACAGTGCCAGGGGGCAACATCACGAAGGGCCCTCCAAGTGTGCTGCTGATTATAAACCCATAGCACTGCAGTCCTCACAGTGGGGGGGATGCTCCAGCACAGAGCCATCTGAGAACCCACATTCCAGTGGGGCAGCTCAGCTGCCATGCTGTACCCACACCAAGCAGCACCCCAATCCTTCCGGGGCAGGGAAAACCCCATGAAAACATCATCCCATGAAAGAGCATCCCGTGAAAAGCATGACCCGGCCCAAAAGCACTCATGGAAAGCCCATCCCAGCCCCAAAGCATCACATGAAGAGCCCAGCACAGCCCAAAAGCATCCCATTAAAACCCCGTCCCAGCCCCAAGGCATCCCATTAAAACCCTGTCCCGGCCCCGAAGCATCTCACGAAAATCCCCATCCTGACCCAAAAGCATCCTGGCACAGCCCTGCCAGCGCCAAACCCCGAGCTCCCCCATCCCAGCCCCAGGGGAACCCGTATGCTCACTCGTCCCCCGGGCATCCCCAGAGGGTCCATCCCCCCCGGAGCAGCCCCGCCGGGGCCGAACTACATCTCCCATCGGGGAGCGCCGGTCCGGGGGCCGGTCCGGGGCGGGAGCCGGGGCGGGGCGGGGAGCGCCCAACCCCGGAACACCGCGCTCAGCCCCGCGCCCGGAGCCCCCCGGCCCCGCAGACCCGGCCATGGCCCCGCGCCCCCGGTGAGTCCGCGGGTCCCAGGCCTGCCCCCGGGGCGGGTGTGGGGGGCGCAGCCCCAGCACGGGGGGTGCGAGGTGGAGGCGGGCGAGGGGTCCCCCTCCCGCAGACCTCAGGCTGCCGGCGGGAGTGGGGATGGCTCGGGAAGGCCCGCGGGGACCGGGGTGAAGGTGGAGAGCTTCGCCCTGACCTTAGGGTGCGAGCTTTTGGCATCCCGCCGTGCAGGGACCGCTCGAGTTCTGTCATGGGTGGGAGTCTGCCCGCCCGGAGGAGATGAACGGAGCTGGGAGACACGTCCCCAGCTCCAGTCGCCAAGTGCAGCTTCAGCTTTTACCGCTGGATAGATGCTTGGTAGTGAAAACTTTGCAGATGGGTGTACGCAGCGAATTGTGCCATTTGCCGGGTTGGGTTTGGAGTGGTTTTTGGGACAGCTCCGCCATCACTGGCCGTGGCAAGGAGCAGCCAAAGAGTGTTGGAAAGCACAAATGCTACTCCCTCTTTCCCCCTCCCTTACCGCCTTGGGATACTCATGATGCACAGCCAGGTGGACAGTGAGGTTTGGGAGTTTGTGTCTGTATGACTGGATCTGCACATGGAGCATGCAAGGGAGCCCTTAAAGGGAATGACGACTGCATTTGGCCCAAGGTTGTCCCGTCTCATTGACTGTTGGATACAGATGCAAATTCAGGGACCTGAGTCACCAGCCCAGCTCCATTAGCCATCCACGGCTCTCTGGAACTGCTCAGTGCCTGGAGTTTCATGGTGACTCAATGGCTGGAAAATCACCGGGGCCGTGCCAGAGGGATGTGCTTATGTTTCCATTTCTCTCCCATATCGTGTTGTAGCACTTGGGTATTGGGGTGAGCTCAGGTTTCAGCCTGCTTCAGCATCTGGAATGCTGAGTGCTCCCAAAGTGCTGAATCAGCTCTTTTAAGAATCTGGGGGGGGGGGGCAAAACAGGGCACCAGGTCCTGCTGTGGGGTGGCTTGTCTTGGAGGAGGGAGATGAATAGGAAATGAGATTAACACCCGCTTTGGGGAGAGGCTGTTGGAGTGATGAGGTGTTTGATGGCACACATCGTGTACCAGACGGAATTGGGCTGAGGGACCAACAGACAGCGGCAAAGACACCGAAATCTTGATGGCTGTGAATCTTATACGGTACATGTGACAAATGAAATAAGCTAATAGTAAACTGATGCCTTGTGTGGAGGTTTCAATGCCTGGCTGCTGGGCCACCTCCTTACCTGGTGCTGCTCATTGGTGGGAGTGATGGAATTATTGTAGTTATCACTCTCGTTTATTTGGGGGGAGTGATTTATGTCATCCTGGCATGCAGGCAGGTGGAACCTCTTGCATTTGGTGTTTTGCTTTTGCTGCTGTTGGGCACAAGAGCTGATGGCCCCTTAGGTGCCAAGAAGCTGGCTGCTGGGCTCTGGGCTACCCCATGGACTGCAATTTTGGAGCCAGGCTGCCTCCAGCTCCCCCAGGGCCTGTAGGACTCCTCCAAGGTGGACAGAGAGATGTCCTTGAAGGGAGAGCCCTGGAGCTTTCTCTGCCTTATGTCCAATGCACTTTGATACAAGTGGACCAGGACACCTCACTTTGTTTTAAAGTCTCCACAAATCTTTGAGGTTCAGATAAATTCAGGTGCTGTGATGTGCCTGCAGGCAGGGGAAAGCAAGAGCCTCTGGTCATGGTTTAGTCATGAGATGTCAGCACCATAAGAGGTGTGCATGGTTAAAGTGAAAAACCAGCTTATTAAACTTCATCTTGCTAATTAACACAGAGTGAAGAACAAAGAAAGACAATGTTGTAAAGGGGGAATTATCAGGGGTGTTAAATATTAAGTCGTCTGCTGCCAGAATTGGTTCCCAGTGGCTATTTTGTATTCATGGTCAGACACTGGATGAGGTGTCTAAATGGATTTGGAGCATCACTTGACACTGGAAGCTTTAAAGGACAAAACTAGGTTGTAAAGTCACGATTCCTACAGTACAGGTGAAAGTATTTAAGGCTGTGCAGAGCTAATGCCACAGCTTCAAATCTCCTGCCTCCTCTTACAGATGGAGTAAGGTCCTGGCAGCATGTCTGCACTTTGCAGATGAGCTCTGTATTGACGTGGCCCCCTTGGATTCGGGGTTTATCCTCTGGGTGCCCAGTGCTGTTTAATCCTGGCTTACAAACCAGCCGGCAGCAGTGGGACTGCTTGTTTCTTATGGCTCGAGGCAGCCTCATTATCCGACAGGATCACGACACTGCTTAAAATCGCAGGATTTGGAGGGGGGGAAGAAAACCTACCCCAAACCGTGTGTTGGGTTGTTTTTTGTTTTGTTTTGTTTTTTATTTTGCTTTCTGATTCTGGAGCTCCTGTGAGAGTGCAGGAGGGAATGAGCTTTCGCCGGCCCTTCTCGCCCGCCTGGCAGGGAGGGGAGATGCCAGCCCGGATCCCGGGACTCCGGGAGTGTGTGCCCGTGTGCCCCGGCAGTGCCTGCGGCAGCTCCCCTTGGCCGGGCGCCGCTTCCCTGGCACACCCTGGCCAGAGGGTTGGCTGCTCCCGCATCCGTCACAGTGCCTGAGAGAACACGCCGGTGACGCGCCGGTCCCCTCCTCCTGCTCGTGGACGCGGAGCAGCCGGCTCGGAGCCCCGAGACGCGATGGAGAGGACGAAGCTGCCGGGGAGGCGGAGGTGTAGCTGTGCTCGGTTTTTATGTGCTTAAAAAGGCATCTGTGATGAAGCCAGGCGGCAGGCAGGGATCCCCGGGAAGCAGTGGATAGGTAAGTACCCGGGGCACCGTGCCCCCGGCGGGATGAGCTGCCTCCTGGCTGGGCCTGTCCGTATCCAGCAGTCGAGTGCTGTGGGGAATTTGCAACAGCCCCAGCAGCGAGGGTTTGTCACTTTGCAGGAGGGGCAGGCAACCCCCTCCCCGCAGCCTCTCCCTGAGCCCCTCAGACCAGGCAGGCTGTCGATCCCTGCTCTGACCACAGCGCGGACGGTGAAGGTGACGGTCCCCCTCGCTATCCCTGCTAGGGCAGAGTCGCTGCCCTGGCTCAGGGGCCGGGGGTCTGTGCCACCCCAAGGTGGCTTAAGCATTACAGGGATAAACCCAGAGCCCTGGGGGGATCTGCTGTGGTATTTGGGAGGATCCACAGGACTCGGGAGGGAATCGGTGCCTTTGATCCACGTGGAGTCAGGGTGTGTGGGGAGCAGCCCTGTGCTCCGTGAAGGGGTTTTTACCAGGTGCCCCGACCTGTCCCACCTACAGCACCAAGCAGGTGGAACAGTGATTTCACCATATTTGACCCCATAAAGCCCTTCAGAGAACTCCAGTGCTCTGCTGCAGACCCCTCCAAGGGAAATTAAACCCTCAGGAAGGGTTTGCTTGTCCTCCATCTCAGGTGTGCAAAGTCTCTTTGTCAGGGCTGGTTCCCCACAGGGGATTCCAGACTGGGCACGTGGAGGTATTTTTGCTCCCACAGCTCTTTTGCAGAGAAGAAATTTCTCTTTTAATTTGCTATCCTGATTCCCTTCTCTTGTATGGGGTTGGAGGTGCCTCCTGCTGAAAGCTGCAGCGTTTCTGTGCTGTTTCCTTAGCTCGACTCCTGCCAACATGTTTGGGGAGGAGGCGGTAGCACCTTGCAGCGTAGGCAAGGGCTTCCTGGCATCCCGGCGTGGGAAATGGGTGTGTGTCCCCAGCACAAGCTTGGCCCCCAGCATGGTTCAGACCTGACCCTTTCAGGGCAGTAGAGACCAGTTGTATGTTATTGACCCTCTTTAAATGAATGTCCTAATTGCAAAGTGGCTGGGGTTAGTGGTGCTGTGGGTCTCGCAGCCCGTGGTTAGCGGCGGTGTTGGTAAAAATAGAAGCGGTCAAAAAATGGATTTTTATTTTTACTCCGTAAAGTGTGTCCTGCTCAGATGTTTTGCTTTCATCTTGGGTTGAGGCAAGATGGCTCGCTGCTTCCACAGAACACAAAGAAAAAGCTTTGTTTTGGGTCAGCTGGGAAGCTCCAGCACAGCAAGCTGCAAACATGCTGTTTGACTTTGACACTCTCCCTCCCCGTTTTCTTTTTCTTTTGATTGTTGTTGGTTTGGTTTTTTTGTTGTGTTTTTTTTTTTTTTTTTTGAGGAGTTAAAGGTCACCACAATGTCATCTTGGAGCAAAATAACAAGTTAGCATTCCAAAAAAAAATGTTGAAACACGCAGTTCATGAACAGGCACCTCTGCAGGCTGCAGCTCGCGATTGAGAGGTGGAAGGCGTCCCTGGGGAGCCTGGGAGACTTAGCTCTCACCTGGGGTGGAGCCATATCTCCCACTGGAGAACATGCATTTTGTTAACAAGGCAAAAAAATACAGGGACTGCACGGGCACAGAGCAGGATTGGGTTTGGAGACCTTTCTGTCCCATCGGTGTGCTGGGTGATGCCCAAAAACATAGTTCCAAGTGTCTTTGTTGGAGCAGTCTCCAAGCAGGCAATGTCCATCAGCCCACAGGGTTTGATCCTGGCCCAACCATAGCAACCAGAGCAGCATTAAATCCACCAGCTCAATCACCCAGCCTTCACATCCCTCTGAGGCAGATCAGTGTCCAAAGGACACAACAGGATGCAAAATCTTTCTTAAAATAACATATTTATTTCTCTACTGACAGCAGCAGTGATGGCTCCCTCATGTATGCCATGAGCTCCAGCCCATGGGGGGTAAAAGAAGGAAACAGTCTAAAAATAGAGCAGCTTGGAAGTAGTTCATAAATAATAAACCAGCCTCCTGAAAGGGAGATAAAAATCCAGAAGCTCCCTAAAGCCCTGGGTGCTGCTGTCAGTTTTACATGGAATGAGGAGGTGGCTGTCGCCACAGTGGCAGTATCTAACATTTCTTGGGCTTAAAACCCTAAGTGAGAGTTGGAAAGAAAACACCATTTTCCCCTCTTTTTTGTACAGAAAATATGAAAACTTAAAAAAAATTACTTTCCCAAATAATTTGCAAGTCCTGCTTGATGGAGGCTGCATTTTATATTTTCCCCCCCTGAGCTTTGCAGTCCCCAGGTAAGGCAGGACTGAGACAGAGGTGACAGGTATTTGCATCTCTCTCTCTCTGGCATCCCAGAAATTCCCAGTGCTGAGAGGGAGGAAGCTTTTTTGGGCTCAGCATACCCATTTGTGTTTCCAGAAGCATCCTACCACTTGCGGCTTTGCTCAGCTGTGCTGGTTTTGGCCAAGATCCTTCCACACACCTTCCTCCCCGCCACCCCCGGTAAAGCCCTGTGCTGCTTCTGGTTCATCCTAAAGCAAAGCAAGAGTTGGGAGAGGAGATGAAGGTTTATCCCAAACACAGCCTCTTCCCACCACCAGCTTCCACCACCACCCTACCTTTATTGCCCAATTTTTGCTGGGCTCCGCTGGCCTTGCATCACATGTGCTGGTGGGTGAGAGTCCCACTGCCCTCCTGGGGGCTGGATCCATCGCTGAGTGACACAGTTGGAATGGCTGGAGCTGTCCCCATCCTGTGGGGAGTGAGGGCTCCGTGGGAGCTGGCCATGGGACAAGTCATTTAACTAAACCTATCGCCTGTTCAGGCTAATCGCTTCCTAATGCCTCCGTAATCCCATTTAAAGCAACTGGCAGTCTAGAAAGTTACTGGCTCCCAGGGGAAGGTTAAAATGACCTGTCTGGCTACACAAAAAGTTCCCCCAACTGCAAGGTCTAGTTCAATACACGCTTCGAGATGATTAGAAAACACGGAATGTTTAGTTTAGCCTGTGCACAGATGCTGCTGTGGGTTTACACATGGGCATGCCTGTAGCGGAGCAACAGGGCTTAGGTGGTGCTCAGGACCCCTGTCTGCTTCTCTTTGCCTTTTCTGGGGAGAAAGGTCTGTTTGAGGCACAGAGTGTTCTGGCTTGTTGCGCCTGTGGCAGGGAGAGGGTTCTGTATTTCATTTTGGATCTTTTTCTTCCCTTCTGTTAAGAAAGAAACCAACCCCTTTAGAGGGAGCCTCTGCAACCAGTTTCATCTGTGCCCCAGAAGAGGGCTTTTGCCCTCTGATTTTCCCGCAGCTGGCAGGTTTCCAGCCCCAAAGCCTGGGGAGGAGGCGGCGTGCCGTGTTTGCTGGCACCGGGCAGGTACCGGCCAGCTGGTCTGCAGCTCTGCAGCTCCTTCCCCCTGCCCCTGCTCCTCCTGCAGCTGTGTTTGCTTCTCACTCTCCCGTGTCCTTACTTTACTTTTTCCCCTGGATCCCGGGTGTTATGCTTGGCGGAGCCCAGCCAGACCATGGCCAAGTAAAAGCCATTAGCCTCTTGGCACAGTCCGCTTCCCCGGGGCCACGCAGGGGAGAGAGAGATGGAGCTGAAACACAGCCTGGAGCCTTACTGCGCAGAGGAAGAGCCCGTTGGAGGTCCTGCACTGCTCACTCCCAGCAAAGTTAGCTTTTCTCCCATGCAGAGCCCTTGTAGAGATCTGAGCACGTGGCAGAGCCAGCTGCTCTCCTCTGGCTGGGGACTGCTGGTGTGGTACCTCCCACAGCCACACTTTGCTGCTTACTGCACCCCCTACATGCCCCCCAAAACCAGCCATGAGCAACTGGTACCCCAGCCCTGTTTGGCTCTCTGGGAGCTGTGGAGAAGCATGGATTTTCCCACCTTCACTGCAAAGCATCACCCAGCTGGAGCAGCTGGGACATGCTGGGGACATGCTGGGGACAGGAAGTGGATGGTGCTGCAGATGAGTTGAATTAAATCTGCCAGGGAGGCAATTTGATTAAAATTAGGAGAGGCTGCCTGGAATTCATTACGTGGTGTCTTTTATGGCTCCTAGTTATCCCTGTCTCTTAAAGACACTGTCAGTGGGCTGATCTGGCTCCTGTTCAGCTTCCTTCTACTCCCTCCCAGCCTCCACTCCTGCCTCACTGAAAGGCTCCCAACAAGAAAAGAACATTAATTATGGCAGTGATTTGGTCCTTGTTGTCCTGGGGTTGTTCTCGGCGTGGGGCCCGGGCTGCTTTCCACATGTGTTGTCTTGCCTGGGGTAATTGGAGATGGTGTCTGGTACTCGGCGTACAGCACCTGGCACGTCACAGTTGGGCAATGGGGGGCTGGGGGAGCTGCTCAGACTGAGAGAGCAATTGGATGACATGCTGTCCCTTGATTCAGAGGTTTTTCTGACACTATTTATATCCCCTTCTTTTGCAGAGATGAGTGTTCTGGGAGTCGGTGGAAGTGGGAACTCTCCTAACAGTCCCTTTTTCCTCTGCTGAGAGACCCTGACTTGCTTCCTTCCCACTTCTCTGCAAAAAGCTGTAGAGAAAACAGCACCATGTACACCTTCCTGCCCGAGAACTTTACACCTGTGAAGCAGAAGCCCTCCAAGGAGCTGAGGCCCATGCTTGGGGCCATCTTGCTGGGCCTCATGCTGTTCATCGCCGCGGTGGTGGCCTGGTGCTACTACACGGTGTCCCTGCGGAAGGCGGAGCGGCTCAAGACGGAGCTGATGGACCTGCGGGCGGACGGCTTCGTCATCAGGAACCAGCATGGGGAGGTGGTGTTCCGGCTGGCCTTCCGCTCGGGCAGCCTGGACCTGGAGTCGTGCTCCAAGGAGGGCGAGATCCTGAGCTGCACACGGTCGAGCCGGGGGCCGCTCAACTTCTTCATCCAGACGGTGAAGCCCAAGGACACGGTGATGTGCTACCGCGTGCGCTGGGAGGAGCTGGCGGCCGGCCCGGCGGTGGAGCACACCATGTTCTGGGAGGATGCCCACTGGTACGGGGGCTCGGAGATGAGCACCCAGCACTGGCCCATCCGCCTGGCCGGCTACCAGGAGCCCGTGCCCTACGTGACCAGTGACGTCTACTCCTTCCGCGACAGCTTTGGCGGCATCCTGGAGCGCTACTGGCTCTCCTCCAAGGCGGCGGCCATCAAGATCAACGACTCCGTGCCCTTCCACCTGGGCTTCAACGCCACTGAGCGCGCCCTCTTCTTCCAGGCCCGCTACAAGGACTCGCCCTACAAGCCCCTGCCGGGGCAGCCGCCCTTCCCCGAGCTCAGCTACCGTGTCTGTGTGGGCTCCGACATCACCTCCATCCACAAGTACATGGTGCGCAGGTACTTCAACAAGCCCTCCAAGATCCCTGCCGAGAACGCCTTCCGATACCCCATCTGGTCCACCTGGGCACTCTACAAGAACGACATCGACCAGGATAAACTCTTGCGATTTGCCGAAAAGATCAAGAAATACCGTTTTAATTGCAGCCACATAGAGATCGATGACATGTACACCCAAGCCTATGGGGACTTTGATTTTGACCCTGTCAAGTTCCCCAATGTGACGGAGACGTTTGCAAAACTGAGGGAAGATGGGTTTAAGATCACTCTGTGGACTCACCCTTTCATAAACTACAATTCCTCCAATTTTGGTGTGGGGATTGAGCGTCAGCTGTTCATCAAGGAGCCATCAGGGCGGCTGCCAGCCATGGTGGAGTGGTGGAATGGCATTGGGGCCATCCTGGACTTCACCAACCCAGCAGCCCGGGACTGGTTCCAGAGCCACCTGCGCCAGCTCCGACACAAGTACGGCATCTCGTCCTTCAAGTTTGATGCAGGCGAAACCAGCTACCTGCCCAAGCAGTTCAGCACCTTCCGGCCGCTCTCGGACCCCAGCATCTGGTCCCGGCGCTACACGGAGATGGCCATCCCCTTCTACGAGCTGGCCGAGGTGCGGGTGGGCTACCAGTCCCAGAACATCTCCTGCTTCTTCCGCATCATCGACCGTGACTCCGTCTGGGGCTACGAGCTCGGCCTCAAGTCCCTCATCCCCACGGTGCTCACCATCAGCATGCTGGGGTACCCCTTCATATCTGCCGACATGATCGGAGGGAATTTTTTCCCCAATAAGACAAATGGGGCGGTGGAGATCCCCGACCGGGAGCTGTACGTGCGGTGGCTGGAGCTGTCGGCCTTCATGCCCTCCATGCAGTTCTCCATCCCGCCCTGGCTTTACGACAAGGAGGTGGTGGAGATCGCCCAGAAGTTCACGGAGCTCCACGAGTCGCTGGTGGCTCCGCTACTGCTGGAGCTGGCCGGGGAGGTCACCGACACGGGCGACCCCATCATCCGTCCCATCTGGTGGATCTCGCCCCGCGACGAGGCCACTCACAGGATCGACTCCCAGTTCCTCATTGGGGACACCCTCATGGTGGCACCTGTCCTGGAGATGGGCAAGCAGGAGCGGGATGTCTACCTGCCGGCGGGCAAGTGGCGCAGCTACAAGGGGGAGCTGTTTGAGAAGACCCCAGTGCTGCTCACTGACTATCCCGTTGACCTGGATGAAGTTGCCTATTTCCTCTGGGTGTCCTAACAGGCTTCTTCCCCAGCTTTGGAATAACCATGCCTTACCTAGGACTTTCTAACAGATAATAATTCTAATTGCACATTTCATTTGAGACTGGGGTGGAGGAGGGGAATTATATAGACTTCACTGTTCTTGGGGATAATTTTTTTTTTATTTGGGGATTGATCTTGTTTTTTTTAATTTGGGTCAGTTGGGAAACTCTGATTGGATAACAGTAGGCAGCAAATTTCTCTGTATAGATCAATAAGAAGTTGTCAGTCTGTCTGCAGACACTTAGTAAACCCAACACCTTTTCAGTTCCCAAGGATTTCAAGATGTGGAGGTTGGTTAGTGCCAGTGGTAGCGTTTCTAGTTCTGTGGGAGCACCTGGCAGTGGCTATGAGGGTGTGTAGTGTGAGAGGGTTGCTGCAGCACAGCCTGCCGTAAGTTTTAAATTATGGCAAATATATTCAAAAGGATATTTTTAAAAACAGAAAGCAAAATATATATATATATATATATACACATATTTTTTTACCCCTTTTGTCTTGCGTGGCACTGGACTAACAGTTGCCCTGTGCTCCTGCTTTCCTGGCTACCAAGCAGGCCAGGTCACTCGATGTGTTTTAATTTTATGGGCTGCTTATTGCCCGCTGGGACAGCTGCATCCCACCTCCTCGCCCATTTGACACCCTGTACAAGGCTCTTGTCTTTGTATTTTGCCCTGGGCATCAACATTGCCTTTCCTGCCCATACCAGCGCGTCCCATTAGTCTTTTTTAAACATTTATGAAACCGCTTTGTTACGTGATTATCCTGCTGATGCCATCCTTTTTTTGGTTTTTAAGGACAGATGAGGTTTGTTGCTGGCAGAAGGACTGCCTGGAGCAAAGCCGCTCTCAAGCACTAAGTGTGGCGCGTCCCCAGGAACAGCCGGTTCCCGCGAGCAGCACGTGTCTGGGATTGGCGGGGAGGTTTGCTGCTAGCCGACTTGCCCATGGGTGGAAAACACCGGCTTTCTGGACTGATGGGTCTGTGCCAGCGGGTGTTCTCACTGCGCCCACGGAAACGTTCTCATCTGAGGTGAAATTAAACCAATACCCGCCTCAGGTCGCGGTTAGAGGTGATGACTTGGGCGAGGGTTTTTCTGAGTCAGCCCTCTTCTCTCTCTGGGAGAGTCCTAAGGATCCTAAGGGTCTTCCTCAGGCAGCTGGAGGTGGGATTGCTGTCAGAGGCTTCTGGAGGGGACACGGGGTGATGTGATCCTGCACCCAAAGTCCCCTGCAGCTGCAGAGATGACTCTTTCACAGATTCCCCATTTGCTTTTATACGGAAAGATGCATTTACGGAGACTCGAGACAGAGCGAGCAGGACTGAAGTCTGGCAGCCTTCCTCCCTAAGGCAGGACATTCCCGGCTGTGCCCTGGTTTGGGAACGTGTGTCAGCCCCTGAATTTTTAATGAGCTTCCGCAGAAGCAATTGAACTGCAATGGCTGGGAAGGGTTGGGGCACCAGCCAAGGGCAGCTCAGTATCCTTGGGGCTTCTCCTAGGATTGTATCTGGGCTGAGCATAGGTCCAGCATGAGTCTGCCACTGAGGGGGATGGTTCATGTTTTGGTTAGGGTTGAGTACCAGTGAGGATCTTTCTCAAAGTACGTCTCCTACCACTGGGCTTTACAGGAGGCAGACAAAGAGATGCACTAAACCTGGAGGTTGTAGTGGAATCCAGGAGGAGAAATTTAGGTGTTAGGGGCAAAATCTGAATCTAGTTTTATAGTTAGGAAGGGAGGAAGTCTGGTTTGAAGGACTCTTTGGAACATCCCTTAAGATCTGAATCTGCCCTGCATAATTTGGTGTTTCAGCCTCAAAATGAGATGTAAGGGGAGCCTTATAGGTCCTTGCCCAGCTGGAGCACAAGTATGTTCCAAAGCCTCTTTCTCAGGCTTGTAATTCTGAAGCACTCAAGCTTGTTCCTCACCACCAGTACAAAGAATGATTACAGCACCAGTTACAGATTCCTTCTGGCAAGGAGCTAATTCTGGAATCTCAGCATCATTCATCAGGGCACTAGCAGGACTTGGGCCTTGCTTGGAGGGTGGAGGTGAAGGTAAGGATCTCCTGGAGATGAGTCTGGCCAAAGCCTAAGGGAGGACAGGGTGTGGAGAGATCTCCAGAAATTCATAAAGGTCATGCCTTGATAGGCTCCAGCTCTTCCCTTTCAACCTGAAATACTTGTCATCCCTTGGTGTGGGAGTCATTAGGTGGAGGGGGTGATGCTGCACAGCTCAGCTGCCAATGTAGAAGTGGGATCCTTGGCATAGGACTTCATAGGAAGGATCCCAGGAGATATTGCATGTCTTCTCTTCCCCTGTTTCTGTGCCACTCACCACATCCCTCACTAGTAAGGGATAAGACTGTGGGAAGAGAAACACGGAGTTCCTCTTAGCATCCCTCTGCTATTAAAATGATGGGAGCAGCCAGATGAGTGCCTTCAATCTCCTTTCAGTGGTATCAGGCACTGTCAGGGAGGTCAGGGAGGAAATTCTCCATTAGACACACTGCTTTCCCCTCCCCTCAAAAGAAAGGCTTTTATTAACAAAGTTTTAGTTTTCTTTTTATTTAACTCTATCATAAATGGGTAAGATTATACAGTACCCCTTTTTTTCTAAATGCTGTATGGCTATTCAGGACTCCAGCAAGAGGAAGGATAAAGCTGCTGAGAGGATGTAAGGGCTGGTGTTGGGGATAGACTCAGCAGTGCTGCCTTAAGGTGTCTCAGGCTTCTAGGTGCCCTTTCCATCCAACTTTTTACCAAAACCACTACTTCTAACACTATGCTGTAGCACTGCAGGACTTGAGGATCTCTCGGACCTCATAGACCACAAGCTCTGCACAGACACCTTGAGAACTGCTGGTAGGGGGATTTCTCTGATTTACACCATGAGTCACTGGCCAAAGCAGGAATTAGCTTGTCTCAGCAACGGAAAAGCCCCAAAACAGGTTTGGGAGTTGGATTCAGCCTTTCCACATGCGATGCTCATGTGATGGAAGTTTGAAGCTTGCACTGTTGTGTATCGGGTTTCCTGGGTGCTTGTGTTTGCACATGCTGTCCTACGTCAGACTGTAATGCTGGTGGGTCTGTTTTTAACCACTTTTGTAATTCTTAATTGGTATGAACTGTAACATGAATCACCCTGATTGAGATAAAATTTTGGAAAACAAAAAGAAGTTTAGCTATGTTTTTCTTGACCAAGTTGCTTCAGCTGGTGGTTCAGGAGTATCTGGGGCTTTTTTTACCCTTATTGTCACTGAAATCACAGTTGAGATTTTGTTGTTTTAATTAAAGCTGGCAGCCTGCAGCTTTGGTGTATGTTTTAAAAGGAGGAGCTGGCAGTCACCCCACTGTTGTGTTTGCAGTGGTGGCAGACAATCACACTGGATCAAGGATTGCCCTCTCTTAGGTCCTGACAGCAAGGAAAATAGCTGTGCCTTAGGAGTGGCCTGGAAAAGACCACGTCCAGGAAAACCCCGATGTGTCAACCCCGGGGGTGGGGCCCATACTGTCATGCCCGTTTTTACTGATATCCACCCAAAAAAGGCTAATCAACACTGACTCTGGGGGGTTTACTAGTCCACACTGTTCTCAGAGGACACATACTTTGGGACTGTTTGCAGGAAATGAAGAAGAGGAGCCTGCCCTCAGCTCCCCTTGGGCACTCCAGAAGGTCCTTCTGGGCCCTGGCTGTCCCCACTGCCCAGGGTTCCCTTTTCCAGATGGCACTGACAGCAAGGACAGGGATGGAGTAGATATTTGTGGCTGTGAAAGTCCCAGGAATGGAGCACGTGAAGCTCATTTAGGAGCCTGCCTTGCCCCACACCATCCCCCTTTGCCCCACATAATGTTTTTCCTTCCCTTTCCATTGTTAACTGCACAAACCACAGCTGCCTTGTGCCATCAGGCATCAGTAGCCCTGGCCAACACATTCAGCATGGCTTAAGAAATGAGAGGAACTTCAGTTCACTCCGTTTGCAATAAAAGACATTTTCCCAATGCTGTTCCTTTGACTTCTTCCTTGGATGCGAGTGGCATCCATACACTTGGCTGATGATTACATGGAGGGTGAAGCTGGCCCTGCTGAAGACCTTGGCAACTTGCAGCAGTCACAGGCTTGCAGCAGATCCTCAATAATGCAGAGGTCCTCCTTGGAATCGGTGCTTTAGGTTTAGGTTTGGTTTGCATCCTCCCAAAAGCTGGTGCTGTGTGTAGAGAGGGTGTCTGAGGCTTGTCGGGGATATGGGGACGGCAAGTGGGGACAGCTCTGTGCTGCATCCCAGCTAAAATGGCAGTGCTTGAAAACTCATCCACAGCTGTGTATTGCACAGGGGGGAGTGCTTATGGCAAAGTCGAAACACCACTGAGGCTAAAGCAAAAGCCCAGTTCATAACTGGATTTCAAGGAGGTGCCTATGGTGACAGCAGAGCAGTGGGTGCTGACCCATGAGATCCTAGCTGTGAGCATGTCCGTGCTGCTCAAAATAACAGCTTTTATTAAAAGTAAGAAAAAAACAACGCGCAGGCAGACCCCAGGGCTAGGGAGGACCATGGTAAAAGGAGAAACTGACGGCAGCAGAGACCTTTAGGGCATGTGGCCAGGCTGGCAGCTCAGGAAAAAAAACAACCTCCTCAGTCTCAGTTCATCCCGAGCCTGGTGGGAGCTGCCAGCCTGTAGATGCCTTGTGCCAGGAGAGTCATAAAAGATGGTCTGGGCTGATGCAACATCCCAGAGGCCAAGTAGAGAAAACCAGAGATTTTTATTTCTTTTATTATGTTGCCAGGAGGGCTAGGTGGTTTTTATCTCAGTGATCATCAAAGATTAAGGGCAATAAACTGCCCCTGCCAAAAAATAAGCAGACTGGGGTGAGCTGTGTGCTGGGGCAGAGTCCCATGTCACCAGCACCTCCAGCAAAGAGCTCTTGCTCAGCACTGGGAGTGCAAAAAACCAATCAGGACTGAAGCTTAGCAAGGCAAACAAGATGTTCCTCTGTCAGCACACAGCCCTGGTGCTGCAGGAGGTTGTCGAGAGGTGGCTGCGGTACCACCTGCTCACAGGATGCTTCCAGCACCCATCCCCCATGGCTCCCTGTGGCTTGGGTGGGCAGCAGGGAAAAGCACTGGGGGAAAGATTGGAAAGGGATGGGGGAGGCATTTTTGCAGCCATGGTACCAAGCATCTCATGTCATCTCCAGAGTTTGCAGAAAGTCTCAGTGATGCCTATTTTTTCCACCCAGTCTGTGATGCAGGTGGGTGGCAGAGCTGTGTGTGCATACAGAACACACTGATTACACAGGCAGAGGTGCCATATGAGGGGGCTGGAGTCTGGTTCTCCCACCTCTCCTCAGCATCGAGGGCATCAGCTTTGCAGAAAGCTTTTTTTTTTTGGTGCAGCAACAACAGCCAGAGGAATCTTGCTGGGCCCCTCCAGGACCCTCTGGTTCCCCCAAGCTCATATGTCAGGGACTCCTTGGGGCTTCAAAGCAGCAACAGAGTATCATTCAGAAACACTTTCTCAACCTCGGGGGGAGATGCGTTTCTTGGAAACTACTATCCTGGAGTAGAAGAAAGCCTACAGTAAGGATTCAGAGATATCCTGTTAACTCTGAACAGAACTGGCAGACTGATGAGCACTGCCTTCCCTTTCACATCCCTGGATTAAAGTGGGGTTGTCCCTCCCCTCAGCCACACCAGCAATAGCATTACTGCAGCTTCAGCTGCTTTCAGGGGCATCTAGAAGATGTTCTGGCTCATCCAACTTGGCATTGCTCTTGTGCCACTGTGCCCACGCAGAGTCCTCTCAGTACAACGGACCCCCTGATGGGTAACAGGAGTCTGAGCCAGTTTTGGGGCTGCTTCACCTGGACACCAAACCAGCCCTGGAGTGAGTGCGATGTTCTCCAGCCCCCGTTTACCTTTTGTATGGATCAGCTCTGGGACAAACCCCTAAAGAAGGGAGCTTTCTCCTGTCCTGGGGCCACACAAGAACTTTACCTCCCAGTTACCTACAAGCAGTGTGCTGGGGTCAGCAAAGGGATCTGTATCTCATTTTGGGAAGGCACATTGCATCCCAGAGACTCTTGGGCTCTCCCAAACTGCTCAGATGTGTCACCGTTAAGCTTTTGTTTGTTTAAAAAGAGCAGGGAAGGTTGGACCAAGAGTGGAGAGCATTTCACAGACAGCCTGCCTACCACAAGCCTTCAGGAGCTGCTGACACACCTTCACTCAGGAGAAGTCACCTGTGTGGGCAGAATACCAGCTCATGGACAGGGATCTCCATTAGCACAGGGTGGGAGAACATTTTCAATGGGGAAACTGAGGCAGTAGGGCACTCAGGCTGGTTTGTTAATTGTCTGAACTCTCTGAGGAGGCCAAGTTCTCCCCTGGGACCTCACAGATTGCACCCTTTGGCTCTAAACATGGTCCCAAAACACACATGGGAGCACTATCAAGTCTAAACCCTGACTTGGTACTATGTATTATTAATCTTTACTACCATGAGATTTCACCACATTTACAGGCTTACCTGAATCCACACCATGGACATGATTCTCAATAATTTATGAAAGGGGGAAAACAGTTGCCACAGCATACAGCAAGTGCTGCAGCTTTCTTCTCCTTACTCAGATAGCCATGGGAAGTGTAAACTCCTCTTCACACCTGCATCAGTTCCCATCTGTTGTGCAGGCTGCAGTTTGGGTGCCTTCCTCTTCAGGATAACCACAGACTGCTTTTTGTAAAAAAAAAAGTAATTTGCTGCAGCTGCCTCCTTCACTAAGCACATGAAATTTTAAATACCTCAGGGGATCAGCTGTGCAACTGGGTAACAAAGGAGTCCATGTAATTTCCTTTATAAACAAGAAGCGTGCATGGCATTTCTTGGTGGGAAAAGATTATGAGCAGAGACTGTGTTTCTATACATTGCACTTGTCACACTGCAATAACAAAGACACTCATCCAATATATATTAATTAGTTATGGAGCACCACTTGCTCCATAAAAAAAACAGAACTCTCAGTGTTTTCTTCAAATTTCATAATGAAGTGTTTCTATGTAAAAAACTATACCAATTCACAGGTCATTAAAGCTGTTGGTTAATTAATCACTGAGTCCATTGCACACTGATGAGGACCATGTTAGGACACCCAGAGGAAATAGGCAACTTCATCCAGGTCAACAGGATAGTCAGTGAGCAGCACTGGGGTCTTCTCAAACAGCTCCCCCTTGTAGCTGCGCCACTTGCCCGCTGGCAGGTAGACATCCCGCTCCTGCTTGCCCATCTCCAGGACAGGTGCCACCATGAGGGTGTCCCCAATGAGGAACTGGGAGTCGATCCTGTGAGTGGCCTCGTCGCGGGGCGAGATCCACCAGATGGGACGGATGATGGGGTCGCCCGTGTCGGTGACCTCCCCGGCCAGCTCCAGCAGTAGCGGGGCCACCAGCGACTCGTGGAGCTCCGTGAACTTCTGGGCGATCTCCACCACCTCCTTGTCGTAGAGCCAGGGCGGGATGGAGAACTGCATGGAGGGCATGAAGGCCGACAGCTCCAGCCACCGCACGTACAGCTCCCGGTCGGGGATCTCCACTGCCCCCTCTGTCTTATTAGGGAGGAAGTTCCCTCCAATCATATCTGGCAGCACAAATGGGTACCCCAGCATGCTGATGGTGAGCACCGTGGGGATGAGGGACTTGAGGCCGAGCTCGTAGCCCCAGACGGAGTCACGGTCGATGATGCGGAAGAAGCAGGAGATGTTCTGGGACTGGTAGCCCACCCGCACCTCGGCCAGCTCGTAGAAGGGGATGGCCATCTCCGTGTAGCGCCGGGACCAGATGCTGGGGTCTGAGAGCGGCCGGAAGGTGCTGAACTGCTTGGGCAGGTAGCTGGTCTCGCCTGCATCAAACTTGAAGGACGAGATGCCGTACTTGTGTCGGAGCTGGCGCAGGTGGCTCTGGAACCAGTCCCGGGCTGCTGGGTTGGTGAAGTCCAGGATGGCCCCAATGCCATTCCACCACTCCACCATGGCTGGCAGCCGCCCTGACGGCTCCTTGATGAACAGCTGACGCTCAATCCCCACACCAAAATTGGAGGAATCTGTGTGTATAAAGGGATGGATCCACAGAGTGACCTTAAACCCATCTTCCCTCAGTTTTGCAAACATCTCCGTCACGTTGGGGAACTTGACAGGGTCAAAATCAAAGTCCCCATAGGCTTGGGTGTACATGTCATCGATCTCTATGTGGCTGCAATTAAAACGGTACTTCCTGATGTTTCTTGCAAACTGCAGAATTTTATCCTGGTTTATATCTTTCTTGTAGAGTGCCCAGGTGGACCAGATGGGGTATCGGAAGGCGTTCTCAGCAGGGATCTTGGAGGGCTTGTTGAAGTACCTGCGCACCATGTACTTGTGGATGGAGGTGATGTCGGAGCCCACACAGACACGGTAGCTGAGCTCGGGGAAGGGCGGCTGCCCCGGCAGGGGCTTGTAGGGCGAGTCCTTGTAGCGGGCCTGGAAGAAGAGGGCGCGCTCAGTGGCGTTGAAGCCCAGGTGGAAGGGCACGGAGTCGTTGATCTTGATGGCCGCCGCCTTGGAGGAGAGCCAGTAGCGCTCCAGGATGCCGCCAAAGCTGTCGCGGAAGGAGTAGACGTCACTGGTCACGTAGGGCACGGGCTCCTGGTAGCCGGCCAGGCGGATGGGCCAGTGCTGGGTGCTCATCTCCGAGCCCCCGTACCAGTGGGCATCCTCCCAGAACATGGTGTGCTCCACCGCCGGGCCGGCCGCCAGCTCCTCCCAGCGCACGCGGTAGCACATCACCGTGTCCTTGGGCTTCACCGTCTGGATGAAGAAGTTGAGCGGCCCCCGGCTCGACTGTGTGCAGCTCAGGATCTCGCCCTCCTTGGAGCATGACTCCAGGTCCAGGCTGCCCGAGTGGAAGGCCAGCCGGAACACCACCTCCCCGTGCTGGTTCCTGATGACGAAGCCGTCCGCCCGCAGGTCCATCAGCTCCGTCTTGAGCCGCTCCGCCTTCCGCAGGGACACCGTGTAGTAGCACCAGGCCACCACCGCGGCGATGAACAGCATGAGGCCCAGCAAGATGGCCCCGAGCATGGGCCTCAGCTCCTTGGAGGGCTTCTGCTTCACAGGTATGACATTTTCAGGCCTTTCTTTGGCAGCACCCTTTGGAGCATTTCCATGTTTTCCCAGGCGGTGAGTAACTCGACTCTCCATGACTGCTTTGCAGAAACTTGGCTGCTGAATTCTTTTACTCCAACTGGTGGACAGGAAATCCTGGATGTTGCAGGCAGGTGTTCACAGCCTCCTTTCCAAAGCTTGGCCACTCATATCTGCAATGTTATTTCATGAAACAAAGGGCTATAAACACCAAGAAACCCAATTAAATCTTACTGAGGGCCACAGCTCCTCCGCTCTGTCTGCAGCCCTGTGGCTCTGGCTCACTTTGCTCTCCAGTGGCAGCCTGTTCGCTGGCAGCTGGGCTGAGCTTTTTTTGGAGCAGATCTGTGCCAGGATTCCCATGACCCTCTCTTGGCTGCAACCTCGCTGCATCCTGCAGAGCAAGGATGAAGGGATGAAAGTCAGACCAGAGCCTGGAGGCGAGTGGGGCCAGGGGAAGTGCCTGGTACCTGAGCGTACAGGCTAGACTTCACAAGCTGATCTGTTTTTACATTAATTATAAGCCCTGCTGGATTTCCCCTCCTATCCACAACTTCTCTGCTTCAGACAGAGAAATGCTGCGCTGAGTTCTCCAGCTTCACCTGCTATTCCCCACCAGCCTCTGGGGATGCAGCTGGTGAGTGATGTTTTATCTCCCTGCACTTTGTTCCTTTCCTGAGCTGCATGGAGATGTGGGTTTGTGGGGATGTGTTTCTCTGGGGCAGCTGGGCAGAGCCTGCCATGCTACCTGTCTCAGAGCCATCACCCCAGGACAGACCCTCTTACCCTGGCAGGGGCAAAAGAGAATGTTTCCCTACATATGTATATCTGGTTTTTATTGTAATTCAGTTGTCCTAATTTATTATAATTCTCTAGCTCCTGAGCTTATGCCAGGCAAGACACTACAGTGCAATAGGGATGGAAGATATTTTGGTACAGAGCTTGAGGACAGGTTAAATTGAAGTTGTTGCAAGACCAGGACTATATTAAAACCTTGTTTTGTTGAGATATGCACAGAAGGTGACACATGCTCCAGCTGTATCATCACCAAGCCAGCCTGTGCTGCACAGCTGAGTATCCACTGCCAACAAAACACAGGCAGAGGAAACTGAGGCTGGAGGCTC
This sequence comes from Pseudopipra pipra, assembly GCF_036250125.1. Classification (NCBI taxonomy): domain Eukaryota; kingdom Metazoa; phylum Chordata; class Aves; order Passeriformes; family Pipridae; genus Pseudopipra; species Pseudopipra pipra. The sequence continues at coordinate 8,256,872 of NC_087581.1, read as the reverse complement.
AAGGCAACACACTCTGTGCAGCTGGGCTCACTGCTCCCCCGGCCCCATCCTGGGATCTGTGTGATCTGCCAGGATGCAAATTTGCAGGAGCAGCCTATATGGAAAGGTGAGAAAAGAGCCAGCTTGCTTATCCAAGCTGTGCCCAGCAATACGTGCTGGGTGTATTTACCTGTGTCACCATGACATCAGTATCTAAGTATACAGAGATGATAAGCCACCCAGAGAGCCATTAACAATGACCTCACCCAGAGGTCACCACCTTTGGGATCGATCAGAGCAGATCCCCAACTGCCCAACTTAGCTGCCTGGCTGGTTTTTGTAATGCATTCTTGGGGTGAGTGAGGCTTTGCTGAGAAAAAGAGCTGGAGTGGACAAAAAGCATTCCCAGGCAAGTCCTGGCTGGCGTAGGGAAGTGACAGAAGGGAGGTTACTGCTGCCCCAAAAAAATGGTGATCCAGGACAGGGGTGGGTTTGGAGAGCGGGCTGGGTTACATGCTCTTGGGGCACTCTGGCAGCTCCAAAGTGCTCAGACCCGGCAGCCTCCCCTGTGTTGGCCTGGCTCCTGACACAGCTTTGAATCCAGCTCAGGTGGTTTACACTGAAACCCTTGTGTTTTGGCAAAAGAACCTTTTCACTTTGAAGAAAAGTGAAATGTGCTGTGTCGGTCCTCAGTTGCTGACCTTGGAGCTTTCCTCTCCTTCTTCCTTCCTCCTTTCTCCCTCCCAAACAGCCTTGAGACAGAAGTCTTCTCTGAAATGAGCTGCACCATTTTCCAAGGTGAAAAAACAAGGAACAGAAAGATAGGCTATCCCTTTTTTTTTTTTTTTTTTTTTTTTTGTTAATATTAAACAACACATAAAAAACTCGAAAACACAAGGACATCATGACTCAAAAATCCCTACAACAGTAAAGGACATGAAGAAAGTTTCCAAGCTTTCTATGTGGTGATTTCACTCCCCGATACTTGCTTTAAACGTCTCCATTTCCCCAGGAGCAGAAGACCAGTGGCAGAAAAGTGGAATATGAGGGAGCCAGGACTCCTGAGCCAAGCTGTCCTGTCCCCAGGGTCTTTTGGGTTTTCCTAACTCCTGTTATGTTGTGGGATGCCAAGTTGGTATCCCAGCCCTGCCCCTCACAGAGAAGAGGTGAGATGTGGGTGGTCAGAGGGAGTGCAGGCAATGGCACATCTGGAGGCAGCACAGCATGAAGCTGGGACTCCCAGGATAGATTGCACCAGGCAAAAGGAATTTCTGAAGCTGCCCTTCCATCCTTCAGGACTTACATCTCATGAGATTCTTAAACATCTGCAGACCTAGCTGGCAGCCTGATTGCTGCCCAGGGGGGATGAGAGGGACTCTTGACAGGGGGTGCACAGAGGTGACCCAGAGCCCAGATCCAGCCCTACCCTTGCTCCATTCATGGGGTTATGGCATCACAGTGTTTCTAACCCGTGACTAACTGGTCCTTGCAAAGCCTCTCTGTTCCAGTGAGTACTTTATTAACCCACACAGAGTGCAAGTGCTTCCAAGCAAGGATGGCACAAATGCTCCTGTAGTGCCCTGAAAGCCAGATGTCCCAGGGATACAGGCACTGTTGTGTTATATTTGGGCTGGTTGATCAGGTGCTAGTCTGGTATGGATCTGGCACTGTTGGTCCTCCAGGCTGAAAGAAGCTGGGATTCCTCACCCCAAGGATCTAAGCATGCACAGATTAAACATTGACATATCCAGTGCCGTGACATGCAGAAAATGAGCCAGGACTTTAGACTCTCTTACAGGTAAACAGAAGCTTCAAGAGTTTCAAGAGATGAAACACGTCAGCCAGCTTGAAGGGCAGCTACACACCTAAATCCCTCAGTGCACCTTCCCCCAGAGTCTCCTTCCTCTAGACCAAATCTGTCCCCAGCAACCCCCGTGATCTCTTGGCGTATGTAGCAGGTCTCAGTTCAGGTTCCAGCTGTGTGATGCCCGAATCCTCAGATTTTCACCAATCCAAGATGTTTACCTACCTGCTGGTGCAAGGAGACCATCACTCATCAAGGAACCCATCAGGAGACAATTCTTTCTTTAAATAAAGGGATAGTTTTCCATATTGAAATTCTTTTTGTTACAGGTTATCAGACACTTAGCAGTCACTCTTCGGTGCTCAAAGGGAGCATATACAATGTATCATAGCAGAAAGCACCAGATAGCTAAACATAATAAGTCATAAACAAACTATTGCCCTGTCAAACTCTGCAAGAACTGATTAATCATTTACCAAGCCCTTTTAGAATGTTTAAAATTAACCTTTTTAACAGAAAACACACACAAAGTAGAATGCAATTCCCATCAGCTCTCATTTCTCACAGAAGCCTGGCAGACGTGTGTCATATGGGGGATTTATTACTGAAAGGGGCATGGGGGAGGTTTGCTCACCATTTTTCCTGTGCATATAGATGACGTGAGAAAAGAGGTGTCTGCTATCACTGCAGCCAAGGAGGGAGAGCCAGGGTTATCTTATGAGCTGCCACAGATTAGCTACAAAGCCAACAAGGCTTAACACGAGGTGGAAGTGGCTGGGGGATGGATGCAGAGGGTGAGGTGACATTGCCAAGGACACTCTGCAGTCCATGTGGTGCACGCAAGGGCACCAGCATCCCTGCCACCAGCAGCCAGCACTTATGGAGCACCTGGAGCAACACAAGGAGGTGGAGAGGAGGGACATAGTCAGAGTCCCTCTCTTGGAGTGGCGCAGGACCCTGCTCCACCTGGAAATATTGTCCTAAAGGGACAATATCAGCCACAGTGCTGAGTGCACCACTCACCCCAGCTCTGGGCTTTTTGCAATTCCTGACAGCTCCAGCGAGGGTGATGACTGGCCTCACCACCTTGACCTCTGGCCCATGGGGATCTCCCCAGATCCTTAGGCTGAAACAGGATTTTGTTTTACATTAACCCCATATCAGCAGCAGAGTCTGACCTGCTGGGGGGCTTGTGGCTGTATGCTGCAGGGATGCACCAGCGACATGGAGAGACTCGCACCAGCTCACACTCACCAGACCACTCTGAGCAGGCCTATTTTTGGAAGCCAGCCTGATTTGAGGGGCTCTGCTGTGCTCCCCATGGCTCCTGATGCCTGGAGGGTTTTTAGCTCACCTCAGTGTGAAGGTGGCTGCACAGACTCTTCTCACTTCTGCCTGCACAGGGTGCTGCTGCAAAGCTGATTACCCTGTGCAAGCCTGACAGTGCCATAAGCCCCCCAGAGTCTCACAAATCCAGCTCAGGTCTAGAGCAAAAATATTACCTGAGTTTTTTCCATATCCAGAGAACTCCAGTCCCTCAACACCAGGAAAGAAATAGAGTTTACTGCACAGATCTTTCATTCCTCATTGCTATAGGAGCAGGCAGTGGAAGATCCACTCCTGTCCTCTTGTATGAACAAACTCCTTCCAAAGACAGCAGAAAAAAACATTGCCAAATCAACTTTTTCCCTATTTCAGAGCTCTCTCTGACTCCTGAGCCTGCACGCAGCGTCCAAGTGCTGCTGCTAGTGGCCACGGCATCCCACTGCATGCTGAGTGCCGCTTTGCCCACATCCTTGGGAAGGAGCTCCATCTGCTGAGCCGCTGGCTCAGGCTGAGTCCCAGAGACCATTGCCAGACTTGTCCTGGGGCTGTGGGGTGACTGGTCATCAGGCATTCCTGGGGTAGTACTGAGATCATCAGACCCTCTTGTATCAGGACCAGTGCTCGTGAGAAGCTCCTGGGAGTTTTTGAGGTGCCTTCCCCCTGATGGAGAAACAAACTGTGGAGAGAGCGATAAGCAAAGTGCAGGTGAGGGGAGAAAAGGTCCTTTTGTGCAATCATGTGAGCAGACTGGGGGAAAGTGGAAATACAGGAAAAGGAGGAATAAAGGGTGCTGTCATCTCAGTCTTCTTTGAATGAAGTCAGTGAGCTGAGCTCATGTCAGGTGAAGGAAGAAGCCAGGAAGTGACTTGGGTTTCAGTTGGGCTTTCTCCCACTTAGATCCAGGCTCAGCTGGAGGCTCTGCTTGGAGAGGGAGCTCCTGGGAGCTGCCTGCAATAGCAGAGAGATGAAGAGGCTCAGCTCTTGAAAGGGAACTGCTCTTGGTCACTGTTTTCTTGTGACAACGAACCAAAGACCCATCATGAGGGCAGGACCAGTTAGGTCCTTGAGGGATGCTTCATGCTCTGCATGGGTTAAGCCAACTGCCTGCCAGAGTGAGGGGTCCTGGACAATTCATCCCATGCCTGCCCCTGTGGGACTTCTTGTGGCACTGATGCACACTCAGTGGGAGATAAGGCTCTCAGGCAGACTGAGCACATCTGCTCTGGGATCCCCATGGTCTCAGCCTGCTGCTCACATGGGACCAGGAGCAAATCTGCAAGGACACATCTAAACCAGGCATCTCTGGAGCTGTTGCTTTATCCCAGACCAGCTCCACTTCCCAGCCATGGGAGAATTTTGGTATGTAAAAATACCTTTTTCCTTCTGCATCCCTTCTTGGAGGTACAGGATCTTTACTGTGGTTATTTTCATAAATATTCAATGGCGAGTGCTTCTCTGTGAACAAAGGTTTCACTGCAGAGAAAACCTGCGATAGGCCAGAGAGCTGAAAAGAAAGCTAATGAGCATTTGCACCTTGCCTGAAGGACATTACCCAGGGAGAGAGGAAGATTTCACTCCTAAAATGCCAAACAAACAGGGAGCCCCTCAGAACCCCAGTCCTTCTCACCCTGCAGACCCAGTGCAAGTTTTGCCATTTCTGTTCTGGGATGACAATAAGGGTACAGAATTGAGCTCGGATTTTAAGCTGCTTGCTGGCATCCCCAGTGTCCTAAAGTACCTTGCTGGCTCCAAGACTGAAGTCAAAACCTAACAGATGGCCATGCTGTTCCTGAGCACCCTGAAAGTTTTAGGCTGGTGAAATGTTCGTCTCTGCTTACTCCCCAAGCTGCTGTGTGCTGAAAAGCAGTGCCTGTCCCAGACCAGACAGGGCTGCATTTGAGTGTCTGGTGAGTGACCCCGGTGTCTGAAGATTTGGTGGTTAGTACCATGCCACCATCAGGAGATGATGTTTCACTTGATGGTCGCTTCACTCTGATTAAATTCACCATGAGCTGCAAAATGATGAGAAAAAGCAATGCACCCACCAAACTGACGATGGAGACAAGAACAAGGCTGTTCCATGGGACTTAGTTGGCAAGGACTAACTGACATGGAAATTACGTGACCGAGAGCCAGCAATTACAGGACTATCCTGCTCCACATGGGAGAGGCCACAGTTGGAAAATAGTTTGCTGTCTCCTAGGGACAGTCCAGGAAAGGCTGTGGAAACTATTTGAAGAAAGCATCCCTATGCATGAGGCTGCACTGTGCCATAAGCAAGGCAATGCACTGGGGAAGAATGGGCTCTAAGGCTACAGAGCAATTGCATATGAAAAGACTTTCTTGCATTTAAAAGAAATAAAGCCAAAATTGTGTCCTGAAACCCTAAAAATCTCAGTGTCTGATGTTCAGCTGATTCCTTTTAGTCTGTGCTGACAGAAAGACTGACCACTTTTTTCCAGGGCTTATATAGGGCATTGGTTTCTGGTTTGGGGTCTCCTCAATCTGGTGTCAGAGGTTTGTTCAGTAGCAGCCTGAACATCCTGCATCTCATTAAGGGATTGCCAAAGCCATAAAAAAAGATTTGCCATTGGATCTCTCAGGAGTTCGTAGCAGGACCAGTGGTATTTAATATCTTCATTAATGACACAGAAGATGAAGACTTTTCCTTCCATTCCTTTCTTTCCTTAGGGCAAGGAAGTGAGTATGGCTTAACAGCAGGTTAACCTCTGTTAACCTGCTTCAAATAACCTCTTGGTTATTTGAAGCAAGAAGATACCCTTCAAAAAGCTCGAATCACACCCTGTAGAAGAAAACCCCCTGGATTTCCTGAAGGTTTTGCACAGAGTTTAAAAGACCCTCAACAGGAAAAGAGGGGACTCGGAATAAGAAGGAAGGTCCTGGCAAGATTAAATATCTGCAGAAAGAAGGGAAGCAGTGGGAATGGGATTGTGATCATTCTCCTCAAGGAGGTGACAGGGCCTTGCCCAGGGCAAAATCTGAGCTGCTTATCATGCAGAGGCAAAAAATCTGCTAAACATGGTGGGATTGGGAAATCCTGGGCTGGAAAAGAGTAGGGGACACACTATTTTCTCAGTTTTCGCTCAGCATCCTCTGTGGGACTCTGGTGGATTCAGGCCTGGGGTTGCACCTGTAGCCTGACCCTGCATGGTCCTTCCCATGCCAACCCTACAGCAAAAATGCCTGAGAGCCCCTGTCTGGCAGAAGGAGGACAACCCCAGGCACACACAGGGAAAGGCTTGCTGGGTGCTTAAAAGCAACTGCAACTGAGTGGATTGGGATAAATCTGGGCTTTAGGAGCTCCAAGGCAAACTTCATGGCTTTGGGCGGATCACAACCTCTCCATGCCTCTGGTTCCCTTGTATGAAACAGACAGAAGGGCCAGGAGGAGAAACAGGAGGTATGCCAGCTCTCAGGATAAAAGCAGTAGCAGGATCCATGGTAGAAAAGAACAGTGACCTCTTTACCAGGATATTTGCTTCAGTGTTCTCCATCCAATGGAGAGGCCTCTTCAACCTGAGCTCTTTCCTCTCCTCCTTCTCCTGTGGGAGGGACACACTCACCCAACAACGCACTGGAGAGTGTTTGCATTTTCAGTCCCAGTCATGCCTTTTAAAATTAAAAATGCCCGGTATTTAGTGCAGCTTGACCCATTTCCACAGGGAAAAGAAACCAGTAATCACAAAGAAACCAGTTCTGTGATATTTTTCTTGAGCACAGTGCTGCAGACAGGCAGGAGCAACCCCACCAGGGTAAGAATTTACCCCAGCCTTCCCCTTTGATTGATCACAGGATATCCCTTGCTATATGCAGATCCACCTGTGAAGAAGCCAGACTACTTTGAAGCCAGATCCCCCTTCTGATAGTGGGAAAGCTGGGAGCCATCATCCCAGGGCTGGGCAAAGAGAGAGTTGCACCATTGCAAGGCTATGGCCTAAGCCTATGCCCTTGCATAAATGCCAATACTGTGCTGTTTTAGTTTGACAGCTTGGCCACTAAAGGAAGCAACTCCCAGCCCTCCAAGTGACTCCTGGCCTCACAGGCAGAGCTGGGAGATGCAACATTGGTGCCAGCTAGGACTGGACACCAAAAGTAAAAGTGAAACCACCATTTTTAAGTGTTTTTGAGACACTTAAAAGGCAAGAATGACCCCAGGTGAGAATGACCCCAGCCAGCATATGGGACAGAAAGGAAAGGATGTGGCTGAATGGGAGTATCTCACTAGCAAAATTACAGCTCTTGCTGCTGTTTCACCTGTCAGCCTTTGCTGCTTTTCTTCTGGGAGGGATGTGTGGTTTCCCCACTGTGCAGAGCCCAAACTGATGCATGAAAAGCCAAACTCGACCCAAGCAACCCTTGAGGTGACCATCAGGGCAGACCTGCAGCAAGACCCTGCTCCCCATCCAGGAGCTCAACTCCCCCTTCCATCACCCTCCGGCTCCAGGACTCCCACAGCTGGTTTGTGAGGTTTTATCTCTGCCAGGAACTGTGACAGTCCCTAAAATCATCTTGGTGGGGATAATTCTCTCTAAAGAGAAAACGACCCTATGACAGCACAGCCAAGTGAAAGGTTTCAGCAGGCGCATCCAACGCCCCTCGGGGCATTCCTGCAGAAATTTGCTTTTCCTTGCCAGGCCACCCCTGCATCCTCCTCTGCTCCCAGCCCCGGGAAGGCAGCCTGCCAGCCTGCTTAGCATGCACTTGTCATTGCTGGGAGCAACTGCTGCTGCTAAGGAGCCAAGCTCGGCGGCCACGAGCATCTCAGTCCAGTGTCCCCCCCCATCCTGGCTTGTCATATGATTTCTCCTAAGGGATAACTGCTGAGCGGGACCGTGTCTCCAAGCTGATCCTTTGCTGATAAGCCGGCTGCCAAGCCTTCAGTGCTGAGACAAAAGAGTTTTTCTCGTCCCAGCAGGTTTTTCTGCTGTGAATGACAGAGAAAGGGGGAAAAGTGAGCTGCCTGGCACTGTTCGTGGGCAAGAGGCTTTGGGGGCTCCTTCTCCCCCGCTGTGCTGGCAGACCATGGAGCTTTTCAGGCTGAGCCTGGGCTGTATTTGTCTTCTTCCTTGGCTTGAGGGTAAGTTTCTCCTCCTTCGGGGTAGCTGTAAAGTAGGAAGAGAACTGCCTTCCAGGTTTTAACCTGCTTTTCTGCTGAACTGTTGCTTGGGCTGCAAAGCTCTGAACCCACTAGCTGTAAAACAAGTGCTTCCAGGCACATTTCAGGGCAGCATCTAAAATGGTATTAAACACAGGGCTACAGAAGAGTGAGGGACAGGCTGGCAAGGTGCAGGGATGGTTGGGCCAGGGACACCACAGCGTCATGCCAGCCACTTTTATAAAGTGCTTTTAAAGTGCTAAGAATGGTGGATGAATGAACCTGCTCTGGGAGGGAGGCAGGCACTAAGTGACTTCCTAAGGACTTCCCTGCCCCATCTGCCCCTTCCCAGGAGAAGTGAGTGGGCTCAGAACATGCTGGCAGCATGAAAGAGGGTGGTGGGAAGGGCAGCAGGACCTCGATGTAATTGTCCTCCTCTTGTGGTGGGGGTCTAGGAGGAGGAGGTGCTGGGAAGCTGCAGTGTCTGCACTGCTCATCTCCGTGGAACAGACCCGGTAGTGGTTCGTGTTAACATTCAGCTGCTTTCTGAGGTTGCTCAAACCCTGTAACGTACACAGGAGTATTTTGCACCCAAGCAGCCTTGGTTCTGACATGCATGGGTAGATGAGAAAAGCAGAAGTCCTATGGAGTGTTATCTTGCAGAGCCAGAGCGGCACTGCCCAGGAAGAGCTACCCGGCAGTGGTGCTGCCTGCGGTCTCACCCATCCCATCGTGGGCACTGGGCAGATCTATTTCCCTTGAAAAGAAAAACTCCCCGAGCTAATAAGCACTTCCCTTTTTATTATTCCTGAGATGTCAGGTTGAAAGGGACTCATTGAAATAAATCCCTGAAGTGCTTCAAGGCTCATTCAGACTCTGAATCTGAGAGAACAGCCCTGCAGTTTTACAGGTTACCTGCTCAGAGCTGTTCAAAATCCCTTGACCAGAGGACTACAGCTATTTGGGTTGCAAAGCTGGGATGTTTATGGCTTAAAGACAACCCTGAGACTGGCAGCTCTGACAAGCTACTTTCTGTTCCCTGCTCCACAATCTCTATGTGCATGTTCCCTGGGATGCTTTGAGCAGCCAGCCCTTATTTTCCTCTGCACCCAGGTCAAAGGACAGGTTTGTACTCCTACAGGTTTGACTTCTGCTATTTTTTCCAATTAGGGTAAATCCAGTGAACTGAGTCTTTCATTTTGTAAAGCCCCAGGCTGAGGGTATGTCACTGTACTATTAAGGGGTGACAATACATGTGCATCTTTTAAAAGTTAGAGGAGATCTAGTTAAGACCTGGAGATGAAACCATGGTGGGATGTTAGGAAAGCAGAGCAGCCTTTAGGGTCTTGCTCTTTCTCTCCCTCAAATGCAGATCTTGTCCAGTGTTAGAAGAAAGTGATTTTTTTCTGTTGCCACACGACAGGAGCCTCATGGCTGTATTTTATTCGTAAAGTATGGAGGATCACAGGACATTTCTTTTCCTTTCCAGTGTAATGCTTTCCGTGAAACATGTGCTCAAACTGCTGCATTTCAGCCAGACCACTAATAAAACCACAACTGTTTTGCCAGAAAGGAATTTATCTTCCCAACACCTGGCAGTGCCCAAAGAAGCTCAAAGAGCAGAGCACAAACATGTTCTTGCTTGGGGCTGATCTCCCCCTGCAGCAGCCTCTCTCCATTCCCTCCTGCCTGAGGCTGCTGAGTTTTGAGGCTGCTGAGTTTTAAGGCTGCTGACAGGACAGAGGTGCTTGCTGTCAACAGACCTTTGAGGGTTTGGTTTCCTGCTGGAAACTGAAAATCCTGGAATTGCCTAAGCTGGTCCCGACAGCTGTTTCTTTGGACAGTACCTGCAAGCAGGGAGGGAGCTAAAGTGTTTTCTTAGAAAGTCAAACCTAATGGTGACTCTGTGACGTGGGGGTGGGTGGGTGAAGGGAAGTTGGGCACCAGAAGTATTTGTGTCTATACAGACAGAAAGAAAACTGCTGAAATAAGACTGCATTCAACACCTACTCTGGATCCTCATGCACTAAGTGTGAGGCTGGTGGTGGCTCTGCTTGGCATTTTGGCCTGATCTCATATCTTAGGAGCCACTCTCCTCTCCCTCAAGCCCATGGCAGTGCTGGCTGATCCCTGATCCCTCATGTCTCAACCTCAAAAGACAGCCCTAAGCAATTGAAGAGGCAGAAAAGCCAAGCTTATAGGACACTTCTCCTCCCCCTTTAATTTTCTAGTCTCCAACTATTTTCAGCTTGGGGGATTTCCTGACTGTAGTGTGTTTAACTCTTCAGTAGCTATCAGATCTCCTCCGCTGGCTTGTGCAGACTCTCCCTGGCAGCAAGGATGCACAACTCCTGGGTACAGAACCACCTCCTGCACACTGTGAGCCGTCCCTTGGCAACCCCCGTCCCATCTGGGATCAGTCCTTGACCAGACAGCCCCTGTCCATCCTTTCCAGATCTCTCTGGATTTTATAGACACTCACCATATCCTCCCAGGGACTGGTTTTCCCCACTTGCACCAGCTTTGTGGTGACGTCTCCAACTTCCCCAGCTTCCCATCATTTATAGATTTTTTTTTCCCATGCCCCAAACATTCCTTCTTTTCCTACGGCTGCTGTGCTCACCCAGCTGCAGTTCTGCCTGTTCTGCTGGGCAGAAGCCTATTTGCTCTCCAGCAGGGACCCACCAGGCTCCATCCAGCATCATCCTCTCCATAGGGAAATTGGCCACATGCACTGAACTGCCACGGTCATTTGTGTGTCTCAACTTTACATCAAGCAAGTACAGTTGGAGGCTGAGGGAGGACTGGGGCAAAATAAAGCAAATGGTTCCAGTCAACAGCAGTTCTGCAAAAAAAAAATTACTTAATCTCACCTCCTGCCATGCTGGTATTGGTTATAAAAACAGAAAACAGAGTGCCAATTTCACCACTCCCTTGTGCACATCTGAATTTCCTGTCTTTGACCAAACACATACCATCATACTTCTCTTAGGACAGCAAGTGCCTTCCAGCTGCTTTTAATTTCTTCATCCCACAGCTCTGGGCTGGAGTCCTGCATGGGCAGCAGACAGGGGCTTGCTCCTTTGCATGGAAGGAGATGTTTCCATACGAAGGATTTGCTGATGGGCTGTGTTCAGCTCTGCTCCTACTCACTTACTCGGGGCCCTGTTTGTCTACACCCGACAGCAGTTCAAACTGATTGCCTCAGTTCGATTCAATGTAATATTCCTACAAGTGATCAAAAGAGAGCAATGTCAACACCTGCACCAGGAATCCTCTTGCCTTAACTGGGAGTTTCCCTTTTCTGCTACTGCATCATCTCATTTGTATCTTTGCCTGAAGGGAGTAGTACGAGTAGTACCATAATTAGTAGCACTGTATGGAGTGGTATTGTCCTCATCACCACAATGTCTGTGCAGCTAAAGATGGTTTTTCCCATATTTTCTGGTTAAATTTTACCTCTTTTGGGCTGGAGCTATTTCTGGTAGGAACTGGAGTCCTTCGCATCTCTTTTTAGAGCTAGGGCAAAGACCAGCATTGCTGTCAGGGCAGCTTGAGAGGATGTGAGTCTTCCAAAGCCTCTTCCCATCTCATGCTCTTTGAACCGTTGCAATAGTCCAAGAAGGCAAGAGGGGCCTGGGAGAGCTGATATTCAGGGGAGTTATGCAAGGAGACAAACATGGAATATATATGAGAATTGTGTGGGTCAGTCTCCATTGGTGTATGCTCTGTGGAAAAGATAAGATCTGCTGCAGTGGAGAAGAGTGGAGGTAGATAAACATGAGCAGAAAACTCTCTGGGTTATCTCACCAGTAAGTCAGGCCATGGTCCTGCAGGACCTGAGGTTTCTCAGCCATGGTGCAGGTACCCCCTAGGGCTGTCTTCATTTTGGGTGGAAGCAGCAGACAGCTTGGAGACATTTCTCCCAGCCACTGTTGCCACTACCTGGGTCACTCGGGATAAGCTGCTGTCACACGGTGGTACCCAAAAAGAGACACGTTTGGGAGCTCTTCTGGGCTGTGAGATATCCCCACAAAGCAGTCCCTATGAGAGGTGCCATGGCTGCTGCAGATGGATACCTGTCTTTGAGGACAGGTAGAGGCAGGAAAAGGTAAATTTCTGACTGTGACTCAGCACACATCTCTCTACAGAAAACACCCACTTGGCAAAGAGAATTTGAGCTAATTAAAAGATTTTTCCAAGTGTTAGGAACCCCACTAGGGAGGACAAAAGAGGCCAAAGCCAATGCTGATATTCCTGGGTGACCTGGAATGTTTTAGGAACCTGTGCTTGCTCAGCTCTGACTTGGTTCCCTCCACAGAGCCTTTAGAGAGGACAACCCACCCCAAACAATTTGCAAGTGTCTTCTATCAAACCATCACAGAAATGGCAGAAAAGCCTAGAAACAGCAGAAACTTTCCCAGCCGCACTGGGATTACTGGTAACCAAGGCTTTACTGGTGGCATTACCTTAATTAGGAACATTGCATGGCTTTTGCTCCTAATCCTACATGGAACAGCATGTCCCAAGGGTGGCCATGCTGCAGAGAAGCAGGGGGCTATATTTGCCTACTTTTTCTATCTTGTAACCAGACAGAGAGACAGTATCATAGGACAAACGAGCTGGCATCAAGAGCCTTGCTAGAAATTGTTTATTTTGTACCTAAAAATATGAAGAGGCCTAAGTGTTCAAGTATGAGCAGCTCAAAGCAGGCATCTACTTGGGCTCTGTGGGTAAGGCTCGTATTTTCCAAAAACGCTGAGTCCCATCCTCAGGGAGTACACTGGATGCTCTGGTTGCTCCAGGTTAATATCCCTAAAATGTTAGGGCTGATGGCCTTATTTGCTGGACCACTGGACAGTGGGGACTTGGCAATGTCAGGAAAAAGAATGTCATTTTGCCTCCTGAGTAAAGATTCTTAGTGCCTGACGTGTATCTCAAAGTAAACATACTCCAGCTTTAACTGTGTGGGGCATGTTCTTTAGAGTGGAACATAAAACACCAGGGGCTGTACAAAAGAGAGCAAAACATGCATCTGCTGGCTGGGTTAAACAGCAACACTCTTGAAAATGTAATAAAAATACGCAAAACTTTCAAATGGACAGTCACTGCCAAGTAGGGAAACGAAAAAAAGCAGCAGAGATTCTGGCACGTTTAACAATAAAACCTGTAATAAAACATAGGAGAAAGAGACTTAGATGAGGAACCTAGAGAGGGCCCAAAAAAACTGCCAACGGAAATTTTCAAACGCATCTGAAATAGGAATTTGGTGGGGGTAAGGAGGTTAATAAACAGCTGACATAAATATAAGAAGGGCAAAAATAAAAATATAAGAAGGCCAAAAGTAGGGCAGTGTAGAAAGGCTGAATGGATCATTGGCTCTGGTGCTCACTTCAGACATGGTCAGGCAGTCACTCTCTGCAGTTTGAAGAGTGTTATCAAGCAAAATTGGCAACAGAGGAAGTTTTAGGAGGAAAAAAAAAATCATAAATAATTCTGTGGCAAATGACCAGCCCACATGGCATTCACACTGAGTTACAGAAAACTAAAGATGACATTTTTTTATACTTCTAAGGGGTGTGTAAACTCTTATTTAAAGCAACCTCAGCACCAAAGGGCTGCAGTACAGCAATGATGTCCCCCTCAAGAGGGATCCTTGCAGAGCCTGGGGAGACACAGGTCACAAGGCTTGATTTTGGCACCAGGAAAGTCAGTGAAAGCAAAGCACAGTATTTACAGGCAGACAGAAAAATATGAGAAAAGTCAACACAGCTTTTGTAATGGGGACTTCTGACATTCATGAGGGCATCAATGAGCTCATAAATGGGGTGAGCTGACCAAGACTTTGTGCTTGTGTTTGCAAAAGGCTTTTTGATAAGATTCTTCCACCAAGGCCCTTAAGAAGCTCCATTCTCATGGAGTAAGAGAGAGGCTTAGCCCACAGGTTGGAATAAAGAGCTGGAATAAGTTGACAATGGTGACAGCAGAGTGAAGATATCAGCAGGTGCTGACAAAAATCAAAAGGGGTGAATAATGAAGTAATTAAGTTTGCTGATGCCACAAAATTATTGAGAATAATAAAAACTGAGGTTGACTGTGTGGAACTGCAGAAGGAGCTCATAATACTGATGAAGCAACAAAATGATGGGATTTTTTACCTTCTGAGTTGAAAAATACAATGTAGTGTACATGAGAAAAACCATTTTAAGCATAAATCCTGGGCTCAGCAGATGTTTTATCTGTCCCAGAACAGTCGTCATATTCCCGTTACTTTTTTTAGACAGCTCTCAAATCATTATTTTGGAAATGGGTTTCTCACAGTTAAACTGAAGCAAAGATGTGAGAATTCTGGATTTCAGATCCAAGGGAAAAAAGGCAGGGGTGGGATTGTGTTCATCCATTTCAATTTTCCGCGGATTATGGGAGATTATATATGAGATATTTCTCGTGCCCTTTGAAACTGGCAGAAACTCAAGTCCAAAGTGCATTAAATATCTTACCTCCACCCAACCCTCAAAAAGGGTTAAAGAGAACAGGACTCATAAGCTGTCCACAGACAGCCTAGAAATTTAATTTCCATTTAGGCACATTGGTTTGGCAGAAATTGTCTGGATCAGTGGCTATCACAGGTCCATGAAACTCAATATACCAGTGCAGACACATCCATCCTCATCTCAGAGCTGGTGCAGTAGTACTGTGGTTTCTAGCTGCCTCTCTCCAGGCATTCAGGAGGAGCAGAAAGGCCTGATCTGTTTCTGATTTAACAGCCCCCAGGCACGATTTATCTAACAGAACCCCAGAATTTCCTGAGAGAAAAACATGAGAGCTCTTTTAAGCTATTGTTTATACCCTTGGTATTGTGTACTGGCTTCTGTTTATACTGTCACTTATTTTTTCAGGTATGAGCCAAATACTTGCTACAGAGAAAAGTATTGTTCTTTGCTCTGGGAGGGGAAACTCTGCAGAAGTAGTTTAGATAAAATCAGTGTTCTTGTTTAACATCACTTTTCATTGTCCTTTTACTCTTTATGCTCTGCACTGTTTGCTGATGGGGCTTTTATAAGTCTGCTCCTGGGGAAAACAGGGGAAAAAAAGTCACTGCTGAAAGCTGGGAGTTACCATGTGTTAATTGTAATGAAGAGATTTCCAGAATGTTCAAAAACTTGAAACTTATTTCTATTCCTCTGTCTTAGGCATAAAATACACAGCAGAAGGTACATCCACATCAGTGACAGATGGTTTGGCATTTAACATTTTGCTCAGGATGTTCACAGGCCACACCTGACGATTTTATACTGAAAACAGGGCCAATTGTCCACATAACATGACAATATCCATACTAAGTCATCTGAGATCTTGGGACCTGTTGCTCTTAAAAGCAACAAGCAATTACAGAAATTGCTTCAAACTGTATGTTTGTTGTGGGATGGCTGTAATGTCTCTCTCTTACAAAGGGGTTGTTAAAAATGGTACCTTCATGCCTGGGGTGCACAGACCAAAGTCAGGTGTGCCAAAAAGAAGATAATTTCAAAACTTACATGAGCGGCATCAGCCAAATACTTACACATTTCTGATGGAATATGGTTTTATCCCACCACTGCTTTAACATCACCAGAAGCCATTTAATGGAAAGTGTAGTGCAAGGTGGCTAGCTGGCCCCAGATGAATAGCACTGGGGGAATTTCAATTGCTTTTTTATAAGAAAGATCTGACCCGGATAGAGGTGAAAAAACCCCAAACCATCTAATCATTTCGGAGGGAGGGAAGGATGGGTACCTAATTATAGCAGTTGAAATACTGAATTAAATATATATAGGCAGGTATTTCACAGAATCATAGAATTGTTCAGGTTGGAAGGATGGTATAAGCTTTTTTCCCCATTAGTTACGTGGGCTGTTATTTTTCTCTGGCGTTGCTCAGGGCTATTTACACACTCTGTATTTTAAAGAAATGCCATTCCGGGGAATTAGGAAGCCCAGGGAACTGTTTATCTGGGCATGTCCACCCAGGAAAGGACTGGTGGGTTATGTTCTCCCCTTCCCCAGGACATTTACAATGTCTGGTGCTCAGAAGAGGCGTTTGCCTCAGACATGCACAGATACTAAACCGTGCTCTGATTGTACCGCAGTAGCAGAGGGACAAGGCTTCCTCATACGGAACACCCGCCTGGAAAAGTGCATTCGTGTCTCCCTCCACAACACCAACAGCATCAGCCTGACCAGCTGCAAGGCACATTCCCAGCAGCAGCAGTGGAGCTGGGACCCCGACAGCAGGACCATTGTCAGCCTCCAAACGAAGCAGTGCCTGTCGGCCCACAAGGCGCGGGAGAACGCTCTGGTCAAGCTGGAGCCCTGCGGAGACTGGGAACGCCAGGCATGGTCCTGCAGCAAGAAGGGGCACTTGACTCTGCAGAGTCTGGGCTTCCACCTCAGCACCCAGGAAGGAGGCCACAAGGTCTTTGTCTCAAGGGAGAAGGACAAACTCAGCAGGTGGAAGACTTTAGCAGATGAAACCATCTGTGCTGCTGCCTGGACAGCAGCTCGGAGACCCAGCAAGCCAACACAACAAGATGTAGACACACGTGTGTGGATCTATGAAAGTAAGATGAGGTAGATTTAGCATCAGATAACATCTAACTTACATGTCACCCAAGCCACCTAACACTGGGCTTGCATCCATCATTCTAACTCATGTTCACTTCAGCCCCATCTGGAGAGATACCAGATGGCTCCAGCTCAGCCCCACTTGGTACCACTGGCTCCCCCAGTAGCTTCTGTTCAGTGTTTTCCAGAAAGCTCACACTACCTTACAGGATCAGGTCTCTAAACCCCAGCTGCATTTCTGATGACAGGCAAATATTTCAGAACGCACATAATATTTCAGGTGCCCGTAGCCAGTAATAGTTGAAATTGCTTGAGCCTCCCAAGCCCAGAACAATGAAGACAGTCCCACAAGGTCAGGTGCTTTAGTCTTTCAAAGGGCTTTTGGTACGTTGGGAGGTCATTTTTGGTAACAAGACAACTGGAGGTAGCTGAAAATCTCTTTTAAACTTGTACAAATCATTGAGAAGTAGCTATATTTGAAATCAGAAATTGTTATTTGAAATCAGAATTGTTATATAAGGTACAGTTATCTCCCTCGAACAATGCACGTTTCACTAATGAAACCATAATTCTAACCTTCATTCTGTGTTGTCATGAGCCTCAGAAGTGAACCTTGCTCCCAGTGCCTGAAGTAACCACACAGAGATTAGTGAACACAGAAAGTCGAGGGAGGCAGTGTGTTGCTCTGCCTTTGCAGTGAGAAATCCTAGAAGACGACATCAAAAATTACAAAAAATCTGGTTTATATTATCAGTTTCATGCCCTTGATCTTTGCTAAGAGAATCTAGTCTCTCCCTTCATGAGTGTTCACTAGCCTCTGCCTAGACAGGACACAAAAAGGGTAGAAACCCTGCTCCTGTCATGGTTTTAGGTGTTGGACACGAGGCTAAAAGACAATAGGCATAGTCACTGTGCCACAATGACTGTCATCATTTGTCACATGCTCAGCGAAGCCCACTGCTGACCACTGATAATTCATGGTCCAGTATGTTTCTCTCTTCCATTTAATCCCTTCTGTAAAGAATGGTGATTTCAGGACTTTTCTCGTAAATTTCTGGACGGAAGTGAGACCTGAAAATCACACTCAATTCCTCCCCTCATCCTCTCCTTCCCTCCACTCCAGGTACCAGAAAAAAGCTGGTGTTTGTAGTGGCTTTTCTGGGTTTGTTTGTCCCCTCTGTAGGTTATGACGTTCTCAACCTTCCTGAGGGGAAATTATTCCCCTTACAGGAGGCTATTCCTTACTTTAAGGTTGATGGTCCAAAGAGATTTTGAGCTTTGTAGAAATGAGTAAAGAGAAAATTGATGAATCTGGTTGGCATAAGCAGATGGATTATGAGTATAACCTTTCGACACAAAGAGGTTATATCTAATTTTTAATAAAAACAGATACATTAGCTGTTTGGGCTGCCATGTGAAGATACAGTGGCCTTTCCCCCAAGGTTTTTAATTAGCCAACTAGAAGGTTAACATGTAATTATCACTGTAGTCACAAGTAGTGTTTTGTTTAGCATGAAGTTAAATATGGACCATACAAATCAGATACCATAACAGGCTAGTTAAATATAGGCTAGGAAATGCGTGGAACATTTAAGATATGGGAAAAAGGCATGTGAAAAGAGAGTTTGCATTCCCCAAGGCACTGTTCCTGGCAGCCCAGGGCTGCCTCTGAGCCAGGATCCTCAAATAAGGCTGTGAGGGTAAACACTGAGCAGGCTTTGAATCAGGTTGTGCCAGTTAGTGCGTCTCATGCAAACTAATAATTATCCTATCAATCCCATGGTTCAGTCTACTGGAGGGAACCTCTGATCACTCACTAACAACATCAAAGTCCTATGTGTTTGTTTAGGCATTTCGTATCCAAGTTTCAGTTGATCATCGACAGAGAAGTTCTACCTCAGCGAGTTATTCACTCAATAAATTACACTTGTGTAACCACAGATGCCACAGGAGGGGATAGGGGTCAGATAGGCAGCAGGGAGCCCTGAAGACATGGGTTTTTTGATCTTGCCACACATATCAGTGCAGGAGAGGGGTGAATTGCTGCCCCAGGAATTCCCACAACCTCCCCTCTAGCAGCAGCTGCTTTCCCACTTGCCCTACTTCTGCAGTAGGACTCGAAGGCAAAGGAAGTTGCTGAGCCCTGCAAGAGGTATGGACTACTTAGCACCCTCTTGATCCCATTTTTTCATCTGCAGAGTTGGTAGTAGCTGTGATTCTTCCTCTTGCCTCTTCCTCACACGTCATGCTTTAATAGCTGGTGTTGCACTCATACTTTTTAGACCAATGAGCGTATTTACCACCAGAAAACAAGCTCTGCTTTGGTTGTTGATTCAGTCCCGAGATGTTCATTTCACCTTTAAAATCTGTGAGAACTGAAAGCCACTGATGCACAGGAGGAGGTGATTCCTACTGCACCACATCTGTTTGCCTTGCAGGGCAGAGGATCAAAACAGCAGGAATGGGTTCCCTTTCCTTGCTGGGCATTGAGCATATTCAGGTTCCTGTACAAAAAGTAAATGATAATCATACAGATCTTTGCTTTATTTTCTTCCAAGCTAAAACCATCGATTCATCAAAGATCGATGCCGTGGACAGAGAGTCTCCTGTGATCTCGACTGACCCACCTCTGGCTAACAAATGGAACAGCACAGTGTCTCCAATAAGGACCAGACAGGCACAGCTCCCAGCAAATGAGGGTGAGCACTTTTCTAAATGCATATGTGAGAACAGCAGGAAGGAAAGTGTGGGCAGCACTCAGAGGTTACTCAACTATTTTCAGTGCTCTGAGGACTTCTGAAGAACTTCCATGTGTACCACGGACTGCTTTCATAAACACACTGAGGTGTTTTCCCTTGGCAAGCAGTTCATTGATATGGCCATAGCCTTAACCTGCAGGCACAGCCATTAGATGTTTTAGGAGCAACAAATACCAGCGGATAGGGAACACCAAGGAACAATACAGTTTCCTTTTCCCTTCTGGGTCCATACAAAGGGTATTTGTGGTTACAGTGCAGCCCCAGGAGGAATTTGGTGTTTTCTCTGGTCCAACTGGAAGCTTCTAATCTGAGTCTCTCTGCTTCTTCCCCTAGATGTATCCCAGAATCACTCTAAGAAGCATGGAAATCGAGGAAAAAACACTGGAGCCAGGCTTGCAGGTAGGTCCAGGGATCAGCCAGAGGAGGAAGGGACCAGGTAAATGAAGGTTCATCAGTGCTCCTGTCCTTCCCATCACAACAGAGTTACATTCCCCTGGGTACTGCTGAGGATGCTCAGTAGGAAGTAGGGCACCAAATTACCTGTCAGAAATACTCTTTTTAAAGATTAAACAAATCTCCACAGGCCTGGAGTAAAAAAGTGAGTAAAAACATGCAAATGCTTTACTTCAGCTCATCAGAAGAATTAGATACCTACCTACGAGCTCTGCTGCCTTCCCCCAGCACTTCCTATTTTGTATCAGAAAGCTGCAGAGAGGAGAAGCACAAATAATTATTGTCTTCACAGCAAAAAAGAAATCCTTTTGTGGACATTTTCAATAGAGGGGTGCTGTGTAGTGTAAAGCAGCTGTAAGAGGTTGATCTTATAGACAAAACACTTTTCCTGGTATCTGCCAGTCTTTAGAGACATTACAGGTGCTTTTTTGTGTCAATTGTGGGTATTGCATAAAAGCAGGGACAGGTACAGCAAACACTTGATGCTTTCTATGATACCCTTTCAGGCACCAACTGGAAGACAGCCATGCTGGTCCTCAGCCCCTTGGCATTCATACTGGGATTAATAATACTGACACTCAATGTTCACTACAACAAGTAAGTGACATTCAGGTTCATTCAGCCTGCCATGAACAGTACTTTAAAACAAAACTTGAGCATTTCAAAACAAAAAGTCTTGCTTGTGGCACTGCCCTTCTCCACCTCACACCCGAAGTCTCTGGCTCTCAGCAGATGGGTCTGCTCACCAGTGATGTCACCCTTGGTGATACCTCCTCTCTGCCACCCCATTTATCTGTCCCACTCACTAAACCATCCAAATGCAGCCACTGGAGTTGGCTGCTCCTCTCCTGCACAGCTCTCACCACCCTGGAGGATGTGGCATTACCAGTGAAGCCACCAAGTAACAGGCAGGTGCAGTTACGTGCCCTCTTCTCTCTCCTCCTAGGAAGAAGAAAATCCTCTCCGCCCTGAAGACCTCTCCAGCCAACAGCAGCAGAGTTGACCTACGGGAGCCAACTCCCTTACGGAGGGGTCCCCAGCCGTACCTCCCACCATCCCGCTCCCCTTCCCTGAGGCACGGAGAGATCCTCATCGAGTGGAAAGATGGGACAGTCACTCCTCTTTTTGACAATGTCAGTTATCAAATGGACTAGCTTCAAAGTAACAGAGCTGTTGTTCCACCCCGTGTCACTCTTCCAACCAGGAAGAATGCCACCATGGCCTTTCTGCCCTTGCTGTTTCAACAGTAAGCACTGTTTGGTTTTTTTCTTTTTTGAACACTTGAGTACAATCTCCTTGCACAGCACAGGGTTGAAGCAAGCAGAGTAGATTGGTTTGTAGAGGCACATGCTGCTTAGCAGTTCCAGAGCTGCTTTAACCCATAACAAAGCCCAGGTTTACCTAAATGAAGTTGAGACTTTCACCAGCTGCAACTGCTCATTGAACCGAAATTCTAGATTACTGAGCACATGAGAAATTAAATCTTTGAAGATAAGGTATAAGGGAAAAAAAATGAAATCCTGATGATCCATAAATTCTTTTTAAGACAAAACTAGCTGTCAACAGGCACAGGAACCTGTCGGTTATGTTGTCAGTGTGAGAATATAACTAACAAGCACTACTTTCAGGACTCAAAAAATTATAGTCTCCTCCAGATATCTGCCAAAATACTCACCCCCACTAAGTTGTCAATTAAGTAACAGCAAGCAATTTTTCTAACTTAAAAGGCAGCACTCCATTGTCCTCTCTGCATGTCTGCAAGAGCCCTGCTGAGAGAGCATGTGTCTCTCCAAATACTTCCCTATTTAGGATGTACAAAACCTTATTAAAACACACATCCTCTTTTATTAAACAGACTGGCAGGTAACGTCGGTCATGCTTGTTGGGGATATTGCATATAGAGCCACGTTATACCAGCTTCAGTCTCTGATCTCCTATAATCACATGAAATAGTCAATGAACAGATATATTGCTCCCATCAGAGCAGTAATATAGTTTGGGGTTTTTTTCTACACAGGAGTTAAGACACTGTTTTCAGCCTTTACACTTCTTGTTTGAGTGTAATTACCTGTGACTGTCACACTCAGTCCTGGTCTTTTCTCGGTGAAACTTGCAATGTCTTAGTGCTTTCCTAATATTCACGAATTTATGCTTTTCTTCTCTCTGATTTTGAGATGATGTAATCATGGCTATAAGTAAGGAGTTATGTGGACAAAGAAATACTAACACCAGGAAATTACAGGTATGAGCTGTGTCAGTGTATTCATTCAGCAGAGCAAGGAAAACCATATCCTCATGTCTCTTACTAGAACAACTCTTTTCACCTTACCTAAATTAGGTTGTTCTGCTATTTCAGTGTAGCTTGGACTTTTTCTAGAGTTTGACTTTATTTAACCTATGGCAGAAATAAGGTTCCTCTAGGGAATTTAAAGTCTCTTCCTTTTTTAAATTTTTCTTTTTAAATATAGATCCACAGCTTGGTAAAAGGTTTACTGCCATGAGATACTATTACAAGCAAAAACTTAACTGTTCTCAAGAAAGAAAATAAAAGCCCTATTGGGTTCAGAGCATGAAAATTGTTGAGGTCAGAAATAAATGTTGTCCCCAGGCATATTATTCCTTAATTATTTACTGGAGGGTTTCCCAGACGCTCCTTGGAAAAATAATTTACTACTAGACATGGGCAGAGGAAGAACTCTTTCTTCACCAGTGAGCAGGGAACACGAAAAAGAATCAGAGTTAAATTCTGACTTTCCAATGTTTCCACTTTAAAACAAATTCAAAGACTTTGGGGTCAAGGTTCCAAATATGCAAGCATCATTTTACTTCGAAAATTTGTGGGAATGCATTCTGTACATAAATATCTCAAAATGCACAAGAAGTGCCTCACCAATTATCACAGTTACATCCCTTATACCTTCTTCTACCAGAGTTAAGATGCCTGACTTTGAAATTTTGTCCAAGGAGCACATCACCTCACAGTGCACAGCACTGGTCACCCTCCAAAATCTGGACACACTTTGGGAACACTGAGTAAGCAGTGCCTTTAAAAGAGAAATAATGGCTTGGAGTTCAGCTCCTTGCTTTCCAAAGCAACAAGTACATATGTTCATTACTGCTGAATGGGCAGAACTGATGACTTGTTAATGACTCTCTGTAACTCGTACTTAATATGTTAATCTTGCTCATAAACACGAAGGCAGCAACACCATTGTTTACACAGCACTGATTAAAATGTAGCTCAAACAGTAATGAAAAAACAAGACTGAAGCAGCACAGGCTTTTAACTCTTCTCTCACCCTGTCTGTAGCTTTTTGTTATTTCTCACTAGTTTACTCACATTAGATGCTAGAGACCAAATGTTGCCAGGTATGGACAGAGGAACTGAAGGTGTGAGTCTTCATCGGGAGAGGTCTTAGAAAGAACGTTGGCCAAACATACATCAGGAAAGACTCCAAAATAGCTGATTCTGCCATGGGGCTGGACCTTGTGGCAGTGGGATTCACCTTCCATCCTCTGGTTCCGAAGTTAGCTGAGAAACACTCAGACCAATCGCACAGCCCGTGTGCTTCCACTTCTGTGACTACCTGAGTGAAATGCTTCTGAACAGTGTTCATAATCAAAATAAAACTTGACTGTAAAATGGAGGGCATTGAAGTTGTTTATGTGTGTATACATGTATCTGTATAAAAGCCTCCTTAGAGTGCATCCTTTTTTTGTGTGTATGCATATATACATACATACATATATATAAAGATGCACTATAAGAAGGATTTTATAAATTTCTCCACAGGAAGATAACAGTAATGAGCAAGGCGCTCCTGTCACACTGGTACTAACATTATGAAAGGATACTGCACCAAAAGATGAGAGGCTGCAGCCACAGAAACACGGATAGTATTAAACAGATTGCACATAAGCTTAAATATCCTGTACAGAAAATGTATTAACCACATAGATTTCCCTTTCTCATCCCCCTGAAAAATGTATGGCTGTCAGTTAAAGATCAAAAAACGAAAAGAAAGAGGCCAAAGAAGAACTTCAGGTTTACCATCTCAACCAACTGTACCTCAACCGTTTACTAACTTTTCGGATGGAAAATGTTCTCATAACAGTACATTAGGGATTTACATAAATTCATGATATGAACAAACAAGACCTGAAATGATTTGACAAGTGATCACAGGATATCAGTGGAGGAGATGGGAACAGAACTACTGCTTCCTCACTTGAAATGCAAGGTGTGACTTCTGCAGCAAGAATTCTGTTATTAAAAATCTCCATATGGTCATTTTCTCAACTCTGTAGCTCTACATCAGCAAGTCAAGATACATCAAGTGTTTCATTTTTCAAAAAGACCTGTGGTTGTTCAGCACTTCAAGGGAGGAAAAAAAAAAAAAAATTTAAAAAAAGGGAGAAAATGAGACAGGGACAGAGGAAGTCTTTGTTAGATCTAGGTTTCAATTCAGACACCTCTGGCTCACGTTTCAATCAGATCATGCCTTTTTGTGTTAGCTAGACAAGACAAAAGCACGAGCTCTTTAAAAGCTCCATGTATCTTCACTGAATTTCTACAGTTAACAGAGGAATCTACATTTCTGCAGCCATGTAGTTCTTCCTCCAATTTAAAAACAAACAAAAAAACCCCGAAAAAAACCCAGACCATTTTCCTTCAGAAATTCCCCTTATCCTTCACAGAAGAACTTATTCTTTGGAGCAGAGAAACTGATGCGCTTCTTTCAGCGTTGCCTGCATGTCCTCATACTCTGCCAGTTTGCAAGCATCCTCCAGCTTCAGCCACTGGAAAGCTTGGTGCTCCTCCGACAGCTTTATTTCTGTGTTGCAGTCCTTCACTTCTGCCAGCCAGTAAACCACGGTCTTGGGTTTGCCACGGACAGGGTAGTGCAGCTCCTTCCTGTAGCCCTCTACGAGGGTGAGCTGGCTGGCCTGCAGACCAGCCTCCTCCTGCGTCTCCCTGAAGGCTGTCTGCAGGTCATCCTCACCTGGGTCCACGTGGCCTGCCAAGAGGGTGGAAAAGTCAGTCTCTGAGAATGAAACTTCCAGTCAGCAACTGGGAAACACTGGGAGACAGAGATGGGAGCACACTGCAGCTGATATGGGACGAAACGGAAATTCGGAGAGCAGAGATTGCTTTTCCAACTCTTATGTCTTGATTTGTCTTTGCCTTCTGGCTTTTAGGATCACTGTTTACCCCACACCTTTTGAAACCCCCAGTGGCCTGTCAGCACTAGACATGTTTTCCTCCCAGTCCTCCTCTAGTCTTCTGGAGCACTTTACACCTGTTCCACCTTAGATTATACTGAGGACCAAGTCCCTTATGAATGTTTTTCCTTCATCCTGTTAGAGGGGAGACTGCTCATCTGCAGGAGTCTTAATCCTCTCTCAACCCTGCCCTCCCACATAAGCTTAAGGCTCAGTTCTGCAAAACTCTCACTCATGCCAACAGACCAGAAACAAGGGGACCAGGCACCAACAAATGCCCATTTAAAAGGTGAGTTTCATCTATGCAGTCAGCATCTTTTTTTTTTTTTTAAATTTTTTTTTTTATTTCTCTCCCATATTCCCCCATGAATACTCTCTCTCCCATATTCCCCCTCTGAATCCTCAGAGCCAGTCCTTTCACCAGCTGCGTGGTTCTCCTAAGACACATCATTTATTTTGCATTGCTCAGAACGAGAGGTGCCACTACAAACAACGGATAAATATAACACATCCCCAGCCGTTTGTACTTTTGTTGAGAAATGTCAGATTTGGTTTTCTCATGAAAGCTCCAGACCAGAACATAAATAGAACAAGCCAAGCAAGACCTCAAAAAAGCAACATAGCAGGAGTTGGGAGGTTTTAAAAGGGAAAAAAAAACCCCTAAGCTTTATTTTGCCTCTCGTGTCACTCAATTTTCTACATAGCTGGCTGCAAATATCCGTAATTTAATTACAGAGATGAATCCTTCCTCAGGTTACAGGTACCCAAAGGCCCACTCTAGTACTACAACTGGGGTATGTGGGAAGTTGGTTTTGCTTTTGCAACAGGTCTCGCTCACTTCTTTGTCTGTGCACCAGAAGTTTAAATACCTCTTACAACATAACACCAACTCAAATGCAAAATATGCTTCTCTTACAAGCAGCAACTGTGCAGAAAACAGTATCTGATGTTGATATCTGTTGATAACCTCAGATATAATCTCAGTAAGTTTCCAAGTTGTACAGTGCAGTCTACCTGCTGGGGAGAAAAAGGACTGGTGGTAGCACCTCGCACCACAGCTTTCAGATCCTCTCAGCTGTTTCCATTGATGCAG
This sequence comes from Pseudopipra pipra, assembly GCF_036250125.1. Classification (NCBI taxonomy): domain Eukaryota; kingdom Metazoa; phylum Chordata; class Aves; order Passeriformes; family Pipridae; genus Pseudopipra; species Pseudopipra pipra. The sequence continues at coordinate 8,230,516 of NC_087581.1, read as the reverse complement.
TTCCAACATAGTGAGGAGGAAAACGAACCCCACATCCCTTTCCCTTCCCATCAGCCTTGGCTAGTGCAAAGTCACAGTTCTAGAGGCAGAGATGAGGCTGATGAGGTTCACATGGGGAAATCCAAGCAAGTCCAGTTTAATCCCATAGGATTGCAGCTGCTTAGGGAACTTCTAAAATAACAAGGTACAGCTGTAGCTGTAAACTGCCTTTCGTCTGTGCTTGGAAAGACAATTACAATGTCATCTTCTGGCTCCTGCCACATTGAATCTATGTCAACATCACAGACAAGCTATGTATATGGGCAGATTCAGACTACAAAGACTTTTTTTTATCATGAGAATGGTGAAAACACTGGCACAGGCTGCCACCAGAGAGGTGGTGGAAGCCCCACCACTGAAAACATTCAAGGCCAAACTGGATGGGCTCTGAGCAACCTGCTCTTGTTGAAGATGTCCCTGCTCACTGCTGGGTGGTTGGACCAGATGATCTTTAAAGGTCCCTCCCAACCCAAACCATTCAATGGTTCTGTGATTCTGAGTGTGTGAGATGTATGCCCATGAGACAATTAACTCCCTACCAAAATGCCTCCAAGTAATTTCAATTGCTTCTTCAGAATTACTGTGTTCCCAGGGAGCCTTTTCACGTGGGTCTCTTCTCACAACAATCAATCATGTCTTTTAGTTTTCTGGTTTTCCATGAGGCTGCAAACACAACTCCCTTAGGCTTTTGGTGAAGTGGATAAAGGGGGAGGTTTGGAAAGTTTTCTTCTTTCCCTTAATAGGAGAGCGTAGTTGGTACTGTTAAAAGATTATTTTTTTTCCCAATTTGCAAATTGCCATTTACAGACTGCTGCACTAGGCTTTAAAAGCACTGCATTTTACAAAAAGATAAGTGAAAACTATCAGGAACAAATCTCGGAAGGTAAAAAACAGCGTGTAAGAAGATCTGCAAGGAACCTGAAGTATTTCTGTGCTGCACTTTTCCTGGTTATCAGGGCTGTGACTGCGTACTGCCAAACACTGGCTCTGCCACCTTTCTTTACAGAGGAGGTGCTGCTCTTTGTCCTGGGGCTTGTCTTCTGCTTTGGGACCTCACTGATGAGCACTGATGGCTTAGGCGAAGATGGCTGACAGGAGAATTCACCTTCTCTGTGCCTCTCATCTCCACTGCGTTAGGCATGCGATTTTCACCAGTGATGTCCCTTCCAAGGAATTCCTGCAACTTCCAAGAAAAGTGTTTTAAAGTGTACCATTGCAGACTTCAGTTTGCCTTCTTGCAGACTGTGACCCCTCTGACTAGACACGGGTCAACCAACCTGGTCAGTGGTACCTGACAGAGGATCAGATCTGAGCAAAAAGGTAAAAAATTCACTTGCTACCTCACTCCTGTGCGGAAGGTCTGCCAGAAGTGAGATACATGAGGAGCACGACTGGGTGTCACCCCTACCCCCAACCGAAATTAGTGGCGCCCAATACCTTATACAGTATCCTTTGCAAACGACTTAAGCCTCAAAACTCTCCCCGCAGCTGCAGGAGCAGCAGCATCAGACAAACACCACAATCAGCAGCTACTCTGGGCTGGTAACTGCCTCTCTAAGTTGAGCTCAGCAGCACCGGGCCAAAGTCCAGTCTGCAACCTCACGCCAAGAGTGTTATCAGAACAAACATCACCTTTTGGCGGGGTCCAGTGGTGGGTGCCATAGGATGTCTGCAGGAGGAGGTACTCGATGCTGTCAGCGACCTTGGAGGACGGTGCTGGCTGCAGCCTCCTGTAGATGATCAAGCCACAAGCTCTCACTGCCATTCCCCCTCTGCCAACTGCACCGAGAGCTGTGGGACAGCACAGGGGGATCAAAGAACAACACAAAACATGGAGCTCAAATGGATTATTTGTATTTAGCCAGCAAATGTATCTCAGCAGAGCTAAAAGTTGTCCACCCCCTTGTATTACTACACAATCAAACCGCATCTTATTAACTATCTTTGAAATGTGAAAAACCAGAATCCTTTCCTTTTTAAACAGGAACCTATATAAAATCTTTTTAAAAAAGAAAAAGGTTATCAAGAAGCATGAAATGTGACCTGCATGACATTTCTTTGCTGTTGATATATTATGGTATATTACAAAACATATCGCAGGGAGGGATAAAAAATTATAAAGCAAAGGCAAAAAGGAAAGCCTTTTCCACTGCAAAAATTGAAAGGTCCCGTGCAGAGATAATACTTCAACATTACTGGAACTGGCATACAGAAATAATTGCCCCTGCAGCAGAGAAGTCCTTAGGATGTCAGTGAGAAAATGAATTGCAAAGGACAGGCTCTCTGCTGTCTGGGCTAGAGATAAATCTGTTATACAGAACTAAAAGCTTCTTGGCATGTGTATTAAGCACTAATTTGATGTAAACAGTAAAGGAACACACCTCTCAAGTGATAAACACAGTCATCAATAAGCAACGCAGCCGGGATGTCTGGCCCTATACAGAAAAAGAGGGAAAGCGATGGAGATGAGTCATCCACGTTAAAGGTCTGGGAGATTCCCAGTTCCAGGCAAAGCTTTGCATTTTGACAGAGATGCACACTTTAACAAATAATAACTTTACACAACACTGATCTTCCCTGGGACGCCAAGCGCGGCATCGTGTGACACCTCCAGATTCCAGTGCGGGATAAACCACAGCACGGAGCCCTTCGCCACCACCCACACCCCTGGACGGCGCTCAGCTCTCTTGGTCAACCCCTTTAACCGCCTCCATTAGCTTCTGATCAGCCACGACAAGGACAAGCCCCCTCGCCGGCCCCCACAGCCCCAGGATCAGCCCGGGGGACCAGCCCGGGGGACCAGCCCGGGGGACCAGCACCACCTCCCGTACACGCCGGGAAGGACAAGGACAAACCTCTCCAGGCCTCCCACGCCGCTGCCCGGCGCCCCGGGGCCGCGCTCCCATCCCCGCCCGCAGAAGGTCACCTGCCGTGCCCAGGGAAGGGGAGAGGTGTGGTGGGACACGGGGAAGCGGGACGGAGAGAACCGGGACACGCGTCCCCCCGCGGCGGCCGCCATAGCCCCCCGCCCTCACCTGCGCTTCCGGGTCCCAGAGTGGGGGGGACGCAGCACACGACTGACGGCGGCTTCAACCAATGACAGCGCCTCCAGCGTGGGCGGGAACCACTCCCGTCTCGCTCCGCCCTCCCTCTCCCCGCTCCCGCTCTCATTAGGCCCCGCCCTCTCTCTCGTTGAGGTTTCTGATTGGTCTCTCACCTCCGGGCCACGCCCTACCCGTCCCTCTCCCCTCTTCCTATTGGCTGGCTGGGGGCGCGAGGCTGCGCGCGGGCGTTTGAAGCGGGAAAAGCGTTGTTGCCATGGAGACACGGCCCAATGGCCGCCGCCGAGCGGCGCCGCGGCCCGTGAGGGAGCGAGGGGGTTCCCTGCCCTGAGGGGACCGGGGTGGCCGCGACCGGGGAGGGCTCCCGTACCACGGCCCTGCCCGGCCCCGGCGCGCTCTAGAAGGGGGAAACCGTGGTAGGACGGCGCGGGGAAGGATGAGAGGAGATATCCCCCCTCGGTCAGCCACGCGGTGCGATTCCGGACGCGCGGAGGTTTGTTTCGATACATTATTGTAATTGTAAAACAAAATTTTTAAAATAGTATTTTCTTTCTTTTATATTTTCTATATTTCACATTTTCTATATTTTATATGTAATATATAAAATATTTAAACATACTTTTAAAATATATACTTAAATATTTTGTCTATATTATATGTAATATAGATATAATTGTATAACATGTATTATATAATCATACATACTTATATAAAAATACTTAAATACATACTAAATATAAGTATTTAAATATTCATTTAAAATACATATGTATATGCATTATATAAAATATCAGAACACTTTATAATATATATTACGTATTTTACATATAATATATCAACTATATTTCGCGTGTTTTGTATATTTCGTTACAAAAAATTAAAATTATAAAATAAAACCTCAGAAGCCGTTTGGTAAATCCTGCTGGCAGGAACAGCTTGGGCGAGGTTTTCAAATAATCAGTTTTCCCGATATAACTCGTGGGTTATTTTCTCGGCACGTGGAGGGATATTGGACGCTTCCAATATCCAGTATTCCAATACTGGACACTTCCCCTCTCTGTGCAGCTGTTCTTGGCAGCTGTTGGGATCAGCTGCAGGATGGAGCCTCTTCTGCTGAGGTCACCAGGCTATACTTAGTGTGGAGGGAGGATTAAAATACCCCAAAATACTCTCTTAGGAAACAAAAAAAACCCCCAATATTTAGTTGCTTTTAAGCCTGCTTAAAGAAGCAAGGACATTAATTGTAGTTTTAGTGGCCTGCTCTGGGTCAGGTGTGTCAGTGGCAAAGGAAAGGGGGAGCATTGCTGACCTGTGTCATGGTCCAGCTGTAAAATAGTTGTAATTTAGCATTAAAAGCTTTCCCTCCTCTCCAGTTACTTTTGCTGTACTGAGGCTGAAAGTCGCTATCTATCTATTCAAAGGGCTGCCCCAACACTTGTTCCAAGGAGGGGCAGGATGTTTAATGCCATGTTGTTTACGTGCACGGAGTGGAGTAATCCTGTGATCTTCCAAGGGGATCTGCTGCAACGTCAAACATGGCCTCACAGCTCCCTACCTGCTGCGTTGAACTAAAATTATGGACTCTTTTTACAATACGGATTATCTCTTGTTGTGGAGCTTGTCTTTATAAAAGTACAACACACCCTGACCCCATTCTTTGCAGGAATGCCCTAATTCCCAAGAAACGGGGTCAGAATGATTTAAAGGTGAAGCATTTTGTGTGGTGCTCTGGAAAAGCAAATTAGCCATTCACTTCTGAAGGGCTAAATCAGATTTGGCTTGGGATCACGGTTAAAGAAAGAGCTTAATGCTCAGATGAATAAGGAATAACGATGGATGAGTGTTGACGTGTGTTAATGTGATTCCCTTTTCCCTATTGTGTGATTGCCAGATTGGCTTAGTTCTTGTCTCTGCTCCCGTGTTTGAAAAACCAGGCAACACTTTGGCATGGACAGAGCCTGTGCTGGAGTCTTCTTTGAGGGGGATGTGGTTGCAAGTAGTGAGTGCAGCACGCTGCTGTGGTTGTGATCAGGAGAGGAAACACCTACCTGCTGCATGCATTTACAAACTTTGCAAGTTTCTAACTTTTATTTGTGTAAGTATTTGTAAAGCTAAATGATCTGGATGGAAAACAAGGTGGTGTTTAGGTTTTGGCCACTGATTAACAATTTCTTTGTTTATCGAATACCCTTGAAAATCGTGCCTGATAAACCTATTTAATGATCAGGCCAGAGTTTATGATTCACAATGATTGCCCTAGGCTATTTGAATGTATAGTAGCATTAGTTTGCATTTCTAGGAGCATCACTTAAGATTTCCTCACTTTTCCAAGGCTTAGTTTCCCTAGTTTAAAGTATGGATATGGTGATCACTTGTGTCATTTCTCAGTGGTGGCACTCAGGACCGTCAGTGGCAATAATCTAAAATTCTCAGGTCAGTGTGAGTGAACTGCAGTGGGATAACTGGGCACGTGAGTGTTATTCAGGTGAACGCTGCACTGAGATCACTGACATATCAGAAGTTAATAAGGATCAAAATATAGTGGTCCAAGGCTGATTATTCTTAAAATAGCCCACGTGGGGATTTTATGTGATTTATTTTACATGCAGTGATTGACACACTCTGAGTATCTTTGAAGAACCAGCCTTTTCTCCACTTTGAAAAGTGCATTGAGAAGGAGAAGATTAGCTCTGTGAAAGAGCTTATTAATAATTAAAAGCCTTTTAAAACGGAGAACCAGCTCATAGAGCATAATTTTGTGGTAAGTTAATTTCCTGCAGAACAGAAAAATGTAACCACTCCTTTCTGCTGTTTACACCTGACTTTTTTTTTTTCTGCAACTTTATGACATTTAAAAACCTCTAATGCTGAAACAGAGGATGAGCTCTCTGATGACAAGCTGTGATCTAATTCCGTGGTTAGACCTGGTCCCTTTACACATAATTCTAGTACCTTTTTACAACAAGTACTCGTCCATTACCAGCATCTGGCAGCCTTTTAAGATCTTTGTAAAACTTCTTGGCCTAAGAAATAATTTGCAGAGCACTCGAGTTTGCCACATAAAGATGGCAGGCTGGATGTGCGTGGAGAATTGTGCTTCCACAGTGACTCACCTCTTGATTATCAAGATGTGTTATACACAACTATTTTAAGAAGTCTTATATCTCAACCCTGTTTTTTTCTGTGAAGTCACTTGTAGCCTTGTGGGGAACAAGACCTAGGTTTGGATATCCACACTGAAGAATGTTATACTTTTCTGCCCCAGGACACATTATTCTCTCAAGGGAACAAACAAAATTGGATCCTGACAGTAACTGAGGGAATGCTGGCTGTTATTTATTTTATAAGAATCAAAAGCCTTCTCTTTCTTTTGCCAGAAGATGGCATTAACAATTTAGAGTTCTTGAAAACCTCTTCTTAGTTTTTGCAAAGCCGATTTATTTTGAAAGACTATGTATCTGTTAGGAAAAGTGCCTTCAGACACAAAGTGTTGGATGAATTAAAGTATTCTTTAATGAGGAGAAAGGAGGCTTTTTTTTTTTAGGGCATCATTGAAAGGCCTGAAAGATTTCACTGACAACTGCAGTTCTCCCTGAATTCTCTCATGTATGAACCAGACCAAATCTTTTAGAAATTGTCTCCTCTCACGTTTTAAAGCAATCAGAAATGCTGGAACATGTCATCACAATGACTGATTAATTTTTTTCCCCATGGCTAATTAATTTGCTACTCCTTAATTAGTGAATGTTCGGTTTTCCTAGGTTGTGAAATTCCTTTTTGTGGATGGGAAGTCATTGGAGTTATCCCCTGAAACCACTCAGATCCAGTAAGACTTATTATATCTGGGAAGGCAGATCTCAGCTTTCATTAAGAGATCAGCCCTCATTAAGAAGCCATTCAGTTGCTTTCACATGGCAACAGACCTTAGCAATTAGCCATGCAGAGCTGCTTACATGGCTCAGTACTAACCTTCTCCTCTGTTCTGCAGTTCTTGCATTACTTGGAGTTTCCTCATTTTGAGAATTCTTGCCACTTGTTACTCTGTATAATGAAAACCTGTTATTTCTAGCTTTTTAAACCTGTACTGGTTTTACATTATAAGCCATCTTATGTAAGAAAGGGAATTTTTCCAAGACATAACTCTTCTTTAAATGAAGTCTCAGGTTCCTGTGGAATTTTATCTGTTAGAGAAGTTGGCAAGTTGTGAATGCTTGTGAAACCCTTGCACGTCTTTGTGTTTAACCTCCCTGATTTCTGGGTTTGCTATCCTCCCTGTCAATTTTGATTCACCCCTCCCAGGATCTCACAACCTCAGCAGTGACTCTGACTTCACCTCAAGATTCAGAGTCACATTACATACACATTAAATAAATCCAATTACATACCAGTGCTTTTGTCTTGAAGTTTGTCGCTGCTCAATCTCAGAATTTTGTCTACAGCATAGACTAACTTCTGAGTCATTTGAGATGACCTCTACTGCACCTTTTGACCTTTGTAATGTCTTATACAATCAGCACTTTATTTTAGTCTTTTTTATTTTGTTGTTATTATTACTTCAACATAATGTATTAATTAATGATATGGACTCAAAGTTGGGGGTGATATTTGGTGACCTTATTTTCTTAAATAATGTATTGTAGAGAGGCTTGAAAATCCTCACAAAGAATCTACCCTGAATTACAGGGAGGAAAATTTAGGTTTTAAAAAACTTGATTTTGTTGAATCTTACTCTATTTTCCAAAAATTAATAAGATCTATAGTTGCTGAAGCCCTAGATTGTACAAAGATATAAGAAGAGAGTGGGCAACAGATACTTGAAGTGCTATCATTTTTCCATTTTGTGGAACAAGTAAAAATATCTGCAGATATTAATCCATCTGGATACAGACAGCTGCACAATGCATTGCCAGTGAGACATGAGTGAAGAAGTTGGAGGGTTTTTGGCATACCTTTCGGTGATGCATGTTGCTTTTTCGGGTTTCCCAAGAACACAAGTGTGACGTTCCAGTGGCACACGTAGATTTAGAGAAATCCTATGTTTCAGATTTCAGAGAATGTTTGGGTTATTCTGCCAAGGAGACTCAGAAATGCTCACAAGATTCATGGCATAAAAGAGAAACCTACATAGCAAAACTACAACTTTGCTATTGTTCGTCTGTAAGACAAATGGTCTTAATTAGGCACCTTGAAGTGAGGAACAAATGCAGGGTTTTTTCCTCCAGGTTTTTTTTAACCAGGGCTAGCTGAACCACATTAGACCACACGCCTTCATATTAATTTGAGTGTCTTCTAAAATTAGGCATTTTACATTCTGCAGCTTGAGGACAGGGTTTCAGTAGCTGTGGCATTCACCAAGTAGACACCGGGCGTGTAGGAACTCAGCAGCAGTGAGTAACTTTGCCTTGTGCATTTCTTACACATTGTGTATTGTATATAATTTTGAAATATAATTGATAGATGAAATACAGTTGTTTTATGTTTTAGTTTATCATTATTGCAATATTCTGTAATGTTAAACAGTCTAGTGTATTACAGACTTGGAGTTAAACAAGCTTCTAGCCTGAGTGGCTAGGAGGAAATGGCATTGGGGAAATGTGCAGTCTCTTCATTAGTAACTTTGTCAGATGTGATGTTTCATATGATTCTAATGTTTATTTTGTTTTATTTCTTTTAGACTTTATCTTGAAGATGGCATCATGCCTTTATGAATGCCTTTGTGAGGCAGACCTTGAAAAATACTATCCCCATTTTGCTGCCTTTGGTCTTCAGAATATCGATGAGCTTGCCAAAGTTTCCATGGAAGACTACACCAAACTGGGGGTCCATGATATGAACGACCGCAAGCGGCTCTTTCAGCTCATTAGAATAATCAAAATTATGCGAGGGGAAGGCATTGCAGACTCAAGCAAGCAGGATTTTCAACCACGTGGCCTTTTCATTCAGCCCCAGGTGGCCAGGTCAGGTCCCCGTAGGCAGCTGCGTTTTGAGTCCTTCTTTGAAGAGAATGATGGAACAGTTAAAGACTCTGAGCCTGAATTGTATCGTTCATCTGATTTCAATGCCAATGAAGAGAAGGACAATGCAGGGGAAATGTTGGGACATGTTCAACCACAGGACTCAGAGCCAATCAGATTAACTAGAAGGGACCTAAATATTCCTGGAATATGCATGAAAAAGGACCTGAGCTGTCCAGCGGTTTGTGATGATATTGCCCCTCTCCTGGGGGATTCTGAAGCTCCTATTGTGCAAAGAGTAACTCATATTTCAGGGTATAATTACGGACTACCTCATTCCAGTATCAGGTAATGATCAGTCACCTTTATTTTGCTAATATTTCAGGTTAGTCATAATTAATTCTTTCTTACTTGTGGAGAAGGATCTGTCTTTGTCACGTCCAAATAAGCAATCCCAGCACTACAGAGCAGTGCAAAATCTTGTAGACAAGAGAGGGATTAATAAGCACTTGCAACTCTCTGAGTCTTGTAAAAGGAATCATCTGAATTTGACCAGCTGCTACTCACCAGGTTGTCTAAGAATAGTCAACCTGGTGAGGTTGTCTTTCAGGATATAAGGCTTTGTTTTCTTGGTGTTTTGGCGAATCTTTGTCTTTCCATGGGACCGTCTTTTAAAACATTATTTTGCCAAAAGATGGCATTGTCTGTTGTCAGGTTTGTCAAGCTTTTCCCAGTAGAAGGGATACACGCTGTGATTGCTATATTTGTTTCTAATGGAATTTCTGAACTGAAACTTTAAAAGGAATCAGAATGAGAATTCTGGGGTAGGTTCGTGGTGGTAAGAGGGATGCCTTGCAGCTGCTCCCCAGGACCATGATCTGTAACTTCCATACTTTTCCTGGTATTTGGTAACAGAAAGGCTATGATTATCATGAAATCTACCCTGGCAACATTTTTAAAGCACCAAATATTTTTCTTCCTGATGCAGCATCAGAGATCCTCTGCACACAGAATACCAGTATCTTGGTCGTTGCAGTGCAGTCATGGCATTTTTGTTTTAAAATGCAGGGAGGAGAGACAGCTGTATGACGTTGGAGCTTGTCTATGTTGGCTGTGGGAAAAGATTTTGTATATGAGAGGATCCATGGAGTCGAGGTATCAATTACAAATCCCACTGAGAATGCATGTAGCCTGGAGAAATAGTTGCTGCTGCCACACTGGAAAAATGCTAAGGTGACATAGTAATTAGGGCACTTAAGCTGTGAAATGCAAGACATTTTATAACACAACAGTTTATAGCTCTCCTTTGCTGGAAAAAAAATCGTTTTCACCTACCAGAGAAGTGCACTAACCTCTTGTATATATTGACATCGTGGTGCATTCTCTGTCTTTTCTGGAAGTTGAGCCAAGTGCAAATAAAAGGACAGGATTTATAGTGCTGGCACAAAAAAAATGCTAAAATATAAAACCTAATGGCTCAGCTAGGAGAGTTCAAGATTCTTAATCCTGCAGTAGAGTCTTCATTGTTGTCGCTTTCTTCTGTTTTTTTCCTAAGCACATTATGCTTCATCTTGTGGGCTTTCTGCATCTTCCTCTTGATATGCCTCAATTCCCTCTTCTCCTTTTTGGAGAGTTGTGCATTTCAGGCTTGGGCCAGCCTTGAGTTTGTAATTCCTGTTGGCAAGACACTTGGGTTTGTAATTCCTGTTTTGCAAGTGCCCAACTGCTTCACTGAATCCATCCGTTCCCATGTTACCTAGTCTAGTCTCATCCATGAGAAATATTGGAAAACACTGACATGATTTCAGTGGAAAGATATAGAGTTATTTTAACGTTTAAATTTATTTTGCCCTTGCCCACAGCAAATGGCTTGATTTTGACAGGGCATAGTGATTCTTCCGACCTATTATCTAGTCAGGTTTCTAATGATCTGTGTCAAGACTTTTGTTTGGGTTTTTTTTCTGGTAATAAAAATTATATTGTACTATGAAATACAATTTATATTTTCGAAAGGTTAGTAGGAAATACAAACCTCAGGTTTAGCATATATAATTAACATGCATTCTGTTCCCATACGAAATATACTTAACTAAATGTGTCTGTGTACCTGAGAGAATTTATGCCTTTTTGCTCATTGCCAGAGCCTCCAAGTCTTCAGTTTTTCCTTTCTCCAAATTTTGCCATCAACACTGCCTCCTTCAAGCTCTTAGAGCACAACAGGCTCTTTCTGCAGATCACCAAATCCAGCCTCTGACTCAAGAATTGAACTTCAGAGCTGCTGGTCATTTGTTGTACAACATTTGGTGCCAAGTGATACCCATAAGCTCACATCCACTTATGAAGCCCCTTATTTCAAGTATCACTGCCTTTCTTTTCCAGGGGAGGAGTTTTCTACTTAAAAGCAGGGCTTGATGCTGGTCTGCATGGGAGAGCTGCACTAAAATTAAATGGAAGCCAGTTACAAGTAAAGATTGTAACTGGTGTGTGGTCTTCGAAGACCATGTCTTGAGATTTGTATCTGTCATGTGCTTCTGGGAAATGGAGCAGCACAATAGCAACGATACCACAAGCTGGTAGCTGTAATGAGATGTTGAGTAACTTCTGGGTTTGATTTCAGTTTATTAGACAACTAATATGTCAAATAATTTTAACAGGTGACCCCGCAAGGAGCACACACAGACCACCTGGGAGGGACGGACGAAAGAGCAAGTTTATTGTGGGGTTGGGGTTTATAAAGCTTTTAGGAGGGTCAAAGGGGACCAATCACAAGTTCAGGGTCACACAAAAGAAACCATCAGGTAAGGGGTCAACAACCAATAGGAAGGGGTTAACAGGGGACCAATGGGACACCTCAGGACACCTTGGGTAGGAGACAATAGCTTCACAGGGGGGTGTTGGGAAGAGGGAGACAGTGACACTGCAGAAAATACACAAACATGTTGAGACATGTTTAAACTACAGTAAAAGCTTCTGTTTCCATAGGGTTAGAGCTGTTTTCCTCACCAGTCCATCTCTGACAGGACTTTTTCCACACAGCATATGGCAAGTTCATTGCCACATCTCCTCCTTTTTTGTCTTTTAAAGCTGGATATGCTTTTAATGATTGAGAAGTTCTGGCACAACTGAGGAAACATGGAAAGACACACATAAAAAGAAACACTACAGAAAGTCCTAGTACGATAACTACAATAATTTTCTTAATAGTGGAAGAGAGGCCTTTGAAGGGCAGCCAGCTGAAAAAATCATCAAAAGTCAGAGGATCAGCTTGCTTGATTTCATGAACTAAGGACTTAAGCTGATTAATCTGGGAGTGGATAGATTGGGAGTGATCAGAGAAGTTGAGGCAGCAGAGGCCTTCAAACTCCTGACACCCATGGCCATTTACTAGAAGGAGAAAATCTATTGCAGCACGATTTTGTAACAAAGCTTTCTTATTGGTTTGGGTATCTTGTAAGAGATCATCAAGGGCAGCACTTGTGGCATTAGCTTCTTTTGCTAGCCAACATCCCATTCTGGTAAGGAGAGTTAAGGCTTTTGTGGAGCTGACAATTGGAAGTATACCACTTATAATGTTTGCGGTGTCTGACCAAAAATGCATGTTGGAGTTGCATTCTGCTGTGAATTCACTCAAGGACTGTAATTTTGCTAAAGGATGTTCTTCAGCTGGATGTGGGGGTGCTGCAGCTACAGGGACCTGCACTGCTTTAGGTGGAGAAAGGGGTTTTGATTGTGATGGATAGAAATTAAGAGGTGGGTGCAAACCTTGGAATTGCCTGCGCACTCTATGATGCGAAAAAGGTGAGGTGCTTTGGAGGTTACTATTTCTTTTTGCACGATTTTTGGGAGGCCTTACAGGTAAAGATTTCATAAGGGTAGCTGGATTGTACAGTGTTAATTTTCCAAATGTGCAGGGGCCTCCAGCAGCTAATCTGGGAATCATATTCCAGACTCTAAGTCCACAAATTAAAAAGACTCCTTTTGGAAGAATAACCGAATCAGGGGTAGCATGTATCTGGTAAGGAACCTCTTCCTTGCACCAGAAACTGAAATTGGAATAAGGTCCATAAGAGGTGACATTAATTAATTCAGGAGGGGCAACATATTTGTTGTGAATGAAGTAAAAACAGAGAGGAGAAACAATACTCCCTAAGATTTCTAATTCCTCAGGTCTCTGCCACTGATAGCTAAATGTTTGTCTGTCATGTGAAGTTTTTGCTGGTCTTGTGAGACAGTCCAAGAATGGATTCTTGAACTGATCATGGTCATCACACCAGGGGATATACTGATTTCTAAAACTACCCCATTCGCTGGGTGTCCAGGGGATTCCTACCAGACAGGTCTTAAAAGGGTGAGAGGGATCTAAGGTAGAGAGACAGATAGAGTCAGTATTTAGTGATTGTGCCAGGTTTAGCCAAACATTTTGGCCAGAGAGCATTACCCAATTAGGAATTTTTGGAGGAGGTGTGGCAAGGGCTCCTGACATTAAGTCTTTCTGATTTGCTGGTGTTATGCTGCACGCAAAAAACAGGATTATCCCGAAGATGCTGCTGATGAGGGATCGCTTCCTGTAGCTGGTGCTGAATCCGTTGGTGCTGGATCTGCTGCTGGTTGAGCTGGGAGGGAAACTTCTTGGTGGATTCTTACTAGTCTGGACGGTATCCATTTTGGACCTGCTCCTGTGGAGACACAAGCATGTCCTCTCCCCCAAACAATTAGAGGGACAGGACCAAGCCATTCTCCTGTCAGGATATCTTTGTATTTTACCTTAGCTTCCCCCGTTTTTAATTTTTCAGCTCCAAAATGATGTCCAACAGGTGAAACATCCTCATGCAGCCTATTTAAAAAATTGAGGACATACAATGCCTTGTTTAAACATTCTGATGGAGAGAGACCTACAGTTGTTTTTTCTTGTTTTTTCAGCATATCTTTTAAGGATTTGTGAGTTCTCTCTACTATCCTTTGTCCCTGTGGAGAGTGCGAGAAGGCCTGGGTGATAGTGGGTTTCCGTGTTTGTCAAATAGAGATCGACATTGTACAGCCCAATGTACCCCTTTTTTACACCTGGGGCAAAGGCCTGGACGAATGGTTTTTGGAGAATTGGGGCTCTGAACTTGTGGGCAGTTAGCTTTTATATGACCTGCATGTTTGCAATTATGGCATATTATTGTGGAGGGGTCTAGGGCTGCTGCTAAAACCTGGGCCATTTTTTCTGCCATCTGCTGAGTTGCCTCAGCAATCTGATTGCCCAATTGTGTATTAGCTTCAACTAATTGGCTTGACATTGATGCCTGAGCTTGGACCAGGCTATCTGCTAATTTGTCATTAGGGCTAATATCTTTGCAAGCCTTTACCATATCCATGGGGGTAGGGTCCCGAAGGTTTCTAAGTATTTGTTGACACTGTGCATTTGAATTGGAGATAGCTAGCTTCAAGAACAGGGCATCTTGTGCTTCTTTCACCTTTATTTGTTTTTCTATAGATCCTTTTAACCGTTCTGCAAAGTCAATAAAAGATTCATCAGGCTTTTGAATTATATTATGGAAAGGTGGAGTTGTTTCAGAAGCCTCAGCTACTGATTGCAGTGCCAAAAATGCCATATTTTTAGTAGCAATTAAGTCTTGTTTTGGAATTTTGGCCTGATCTGTATTTGCAGAATAAGGACCTTCACCAAAAAGCATTTGTATGGTAGTTTTTATAGGTCTACGTGTAGTAGAGCTAGTTTCATGAGCATATTCTCTAATTAAGGCTTGCCATTCATCTAAAAACAATGATACTTGTACCTTAGTTAGTAAAGCTCTCATAATATCTTTTAAATCATTTGGGGTTAGTATAAAACCAGAGAATATAGATGACAGAATTCCCATTGCATAGGCTGAGTTTAACCCATAAGTTGTTACCGCTTTTTTTGCATCCTTGAGAAGGGGTATGGATAAGGGGTCCCACACTGGGGCTGAACCTGGATTATAAAACACTGGATATGCCTGCAATAAATTTACATCATTAACAGGTGTATCAATATCATCTATATCATTACAATCATTGGTCTGGTTGGTTCCTGTGGAAGAAACAAAAGGGTTAGAAGGAGAAACAGAATTGTTAAAATTATTTGACATATTTGAAAATGGATTATTGGGAGAAAATTGGTTAAATGTTTTTAAGGATTGTGAGTTCGGTGTTGCTGAGTCTATCACCGCTGGATTCACGCTGTAAGAAGTGGGGGAAACACTGTCTGTTAGCTGCGGGTTTCTTTGCATGTTGCAGCATGATGTGGGAAGAAGCGGAGCAGAACTGGAGCTGCAGGGCAGGGGTTGTCCCATCCTCGGGGCCGGGCACGGAGGGGGTCCCGATGACGTCATCCTGTCCTGCTGGGTATCCGTAGGGAAGGCAGGAAATCTTGCTGCTGGTCCGGCGTGGTTGAAAGCTGGAAATTCCTCGCCTCCTTTGTTTGACCATGCGGTGATAGTTGTCGGGGGCTGCGGCTGTGGAGGCACCTGGGGAAACTGCAGTTGGTGATCGCCTGCTGAGAGCTGCTGGGCGGGAGGGAGTGGGGCCGGGGCCACGCAAACGGCTGCTGGATTTTCCTCGGCACAAATCTGTCCCGAACAGTGTCTGTGGCGGAAGTCGGGGCTTGGGAGCAGCGGGATGGTTTCGCTTGCTCTCGGAGGGAGAGGGGGAGGGGGGCGAGGAGGGATCCCGTTGGAGCTGTCCGCGGGCGGCTTCTCCTCCCCCCGCTGCGCCGGCGGCCGCGGTGGAGGGGCCCGGGACGGGGCAGGGGCTGCCCCGATGTTAGTGCCCGGGATGGGGGTTGCCGCTCCGGGTCCCATCTGCGCAGGGGGCTGAGGCTGGCCAGTTCCAAAGCCTCCTGCTGTATCAAGGACCGGGGGCGCGGCTCCGCCATGTGCTGACCGCGGTGGGGGGGGGTGAGGGGGGACGCCTGCCCAGGGCTGCCGGTCGGGATCTCGGTTTCCCTCCTCCCCCGCTTCCCGCGGCGATTTCGATCTCCCACCCTCTCCTAGACCCCGGAGGGAAGCTGCGCTGCTTTCTCGTTGGGGCTCAGAATCTTTTTCTTGCATTTCAAGAATTGTTACGATATGAGTCCAAGCTATGTTGGCATGTATTGCTGCTTTATCGTTGGAATTTGCAGCTATCCAAATCTGTCTGCCTAGTAGTTCCCAGTCTTTAGTCGTCAGACAGAAAGGAAGTTTAAAGTCAGTTTTAACCATAACTTTGGAAAGGCTTTTTAAGGATTTTTTGTTAGTCGATTTGCCATTACAACTTAATAAATTTTTCAAATGCTTATAGTTCTCTTTTTCTGTCTTAGTGAGGGATGCTCCCATTTTTGTTTTTTTTTTTTTTTTTTGTTTGTTTGTTTCTTTATATAAGGGAAATATGCCGGGTCTGCTCCTTACCTGAATGTCGTCAGGAAGGTTGAAGTACTCAAAACAGGCTGCTCTCCTGTGGTGATGCTGCCCGCTAGTACTTTTGCCGCTTAGACTCCGGTCCTACCGTTGCGCACGACTTCGCCCCAGTCTGTGCGTTAGGACTGCTCTAGTCTTCACAGAAGAGTTCGAACAATCTTGGCCTCACCACGTGGCACCAATTACGGCGGATTGGGGATATTTGGGGGAGACCTCCAGGCCTTAGGTTGCTTGCCCCATTACCTGTGAGGTGTATGCCCTTCCCCCCACCCCTGCACGTGGCCCGGTGACCCCGCAAGGAGCACACACAGACCACCTGGGAGGGACGGACGAAAGAGCAAGTTTATTGTGGGGTTGGGGTTTATAAAGCTTTTAGGAGGGTCAAAGGGGACCAATCACAAGTTCAGGGTCACACAAAAGAAACCATCAGGTAAGGGGTCAACAACCAATAGGAAGGGGTTAACAGGGGACCAATGGGACACCTCAGGACACCTTGGGTAGGAGACAATAGCTTCACAGGGGGGTGTTGGGAAGAGGGAGACAGTGACACTGCAGAAAATACACAAACATGTTGAGACATGTTTAAACTACAGTAAAAGCTTCTGTTTCCATAGGGTTAGAGCTGTTTTCCTCACCAGTCCATCTCTGACAGGACTTTTTCCACACAGCATATGGCAAGTTCATTGCCACAAGTATGTGTTAGTTTTCGGTTGCTACAGTAAGAGATTTTGGCATTCGGACAGCATGGCAGAAACACAACTTTTGGGCAAGTTGGGGCTTGATTAGTTGAAACTCAAATCCAGGCTGAAAATCATTACTCATTTGGCTGAATTCAGCTTGAAAAAGGGAGAGGTATAATGAATACATTATTGTTAAATTCGAGCCTGTTCTTTATGCTGCATCACAAAATGCTTTACACAGCAGGTTAATCAATGAAACATGAAATGACCTTTGTTTCTGAGGTGTCTGGAAGGGAACTAAAGTAGACTTGCCAAAACATAAGAGCACAACTTTGTCAGTGGTCTGAAACCACATAACTTTTTACGAAAAAAGACCAAAGGGGAGACAATGACACGTTTCAAATTTTTTTGAGCTGAATAGGAACATTGTGATGCTGTTTTATTTCCCAGTTTGGGGCATTTACTTGTAACCTGTTTGACAATCTATAATGGGAAGAATGACAGTCCAGCATAGGAGGAAAAGGATCTAAATATTATACCTTCTCCTTTTGAAGATCTATTTGTACTTTTATCTGTACGTTTTTAAGTGACTAATTGTGAGTGCAAATAATTTCAGCAAGATTAAATTTCATTATGTTAACTTCCATATTATGCCATCTTCCATCACATATTTGTGTGCAACTGAAAAGATGCCAGTCCAGCAACAAAGTCAGGAATGTGGCTGTACAAACTCAACTTTTTACAGAAGTGCACAAAAAGCATCAGCCTGTTTAGGAAAAAACATCAGAAAATTCATCGTGTAAGAGTGAGGCATGTTATAGAGTTTTTTGATAAGCATTAAAGGCAGAAACATTACCTGATAAAGCTGACAATTCAGGCATATCCTAGATACTGTTGTAACCTGATTTTAAAATGTAAACCTACACTATTGTCGTAGATCCAACACTTCTGAGAAAGAGACTCCGTGGACAGAGAGTGAGAAAATCAGAGTGTGTGTCCGAAAACGTCCTCTAGGCCTGAGGGAGGAGCGACGGGGGGAGGTGAATATCATCACAGTGAAAGACAGAGAAACCCTACTGCTCCATGAGAAGAAGGAGGCAGTTGATCTTACACAGTATATTTTACAGGTAACATGCTCCACTGGAATGTTGAGTTTATGGGCTGGTCACATGTGTGGAAGCGTAAAGCATCTTGTGCTTGGAGTTTCCATGAGGGAAAACGGAGAACGGCTGTCAGCATTTCTTACACTGAAATAGATGGTGGGCTTTTCTTCTGATTTATGCCAGCCTGTGGCAGAAAACCTGAGCCTGGAATTTTAAGCTCTAGAAGCTCTAGAAGCTTTTTTAAATCTCTTGCAGCTTTCTTTGTATGTGGCAAAATAAACCCTCCTGCAGCAGCAATGGCACATTGCTGCAGGAGAACTGCCTGCTGCAGAGCCCACTGATGGCTTCACAGGATACTCCAGTGAGGGGTTCCTTTTCCACTGTTTCAGCACTGTAGGTCTGTTTCAGTGAATCACATACACGCTCATCCCCTCCATTCTATTGTTCTCAAATTCTTTTGAAAATTAAGTTCCCTTTTGGTCTTTGTTTCTTAATCCCGAATGCTTTGTGCTGTCATAGTTCAAATTCTCCCTTTTGACTGACAGCACCAGGAAGAGAACTGATTTCTACAGAGCAGCAAGCCATTCTCCCTCTACTGGGTGTTATTTTTACAGTCTGGGTCCTAGGAACAACTGTTTGGAGTAACCAGTGAAAATCCAGTTTGCAGCTCTCTCGGGTCCTGTTCATGTGCCACATTTTATGGTGCAACACATGCAGCAACTCCACCCCAGTCCCTCCATCTGAGGACCTATATTTGGCATGTATGCAGTGCTTATCACCTTCACGTCTTGGTGCTGAAATAACCGTTAACTAATTTTGTTATGTCAGTACAGATAAATGAATTCTTGCTATCAGTCAATATAGTCGAAACGAAAGTGCTGTGGCAAAGGCTGTCTCTACTCTGTAGGACCTAGGAGAACTTCTCTGCTTCCAAGTCTGGCTGCTCACCCTGCGTCCTTCTCTGGGTCCTATAGAAAGGACAGCAAGGGGTACAGAGCAAATGGGAGGTGGTGGAGCATATTCCATCACCCAGACCTCAGGCCCATCACAGAGCACATGTGCCCTGTGAGCTGAGACACCCTGGTTTAAGCTGCCTGTGCACTAGTGTGGTTGGTTTGTGCACTGTTGAAATGATTCTCAGTCCTAGAGATCTGCCACCTTAATATACACTGCAGTGAGTTTATTGGAGTGCAGTGTTACACACCAGTTCACGAGCACTCTTGAAAACCTGATATTTGTGACCATCCCTACAATCACTACTCTTAACCTCATAATGAAGGAGCTCATAATGAACTCTGCTGCATCCTTTCCACAGACCCTGCTTCTTTGAGTCAGAGCTGGAGTGTGGGAAGTTTTGGGTTTTCTTGCCCCCTTCTGAATTAATACAATCCAGCTTTGCCTAAGAACAGCTCCTCTCTTCTCTGGCACAAAAGTTTTTAAGAACAGAGGCAATTAATCACAACTTAGTCACAACTGAGGACTAATTTTGAGAAAGGCAAGAGTTGACTCCAAGTTCTTTTTACTGTTATAGTCTTACTGTACATCTGTAGGCTGAGTCATTTCATGAATAGGCTTTCTTTAACTGGTATTTTTTTATTCTTGTGGCATGTTCTGCTTCAGAATGATGGGAAATCAAGGCATTTTTCTTCCTTCTGTTTTTTTTTTCCTATCCTGAGTCTCCTGATTGGTGTGTCCCTGCAATATGTCGTGCTGCATGTTAAGTGTGCTGGGTCACTTTGTGCTTGTTCCAAAGCCATATGAAGTCACTGAAAAGACTTTGGTTATTTAATTTTACCTTTGAGTGGGATTGAAGGGGAAATAAAACATGTTCATTTTCATGCAAAGATCATCTTTATTTTTCAGCATGTTTTTTATTTTGATGAAGTCTTTGGGGAGTCATGTACCAATCAGGATGTGTATATGAAGACAGCCTATCCTCTCATTCAGCATATTTTTAACGGGTAGGGCATAAGTGCTTACATTTGTTATTTTTTGCCTTGTTTTTGCCTTGTTTTTCCATTTTCATATACTACTTTAATTTTCCTTTATGCTTTTCATCTTTTGAAAAATGCATTCATTTCACCCTTGCTACATACCTTCCCCCTTTCAGAATGTCTTTGATTGCAATTTTGACAAAATAAATCAAGGAAAACTTTGTGCTTGGCGGCAAATCTAAATTACGGAGGAAGGTAAAATTGGACCTGAGGTGCAACCAAGAGACACCATGGCCAGCCTAGAACAAAAAAATGTGTCCCAGGATTTCTGAAGTCTAATCTTCACTCTAACAATCATGTGGTGCACAGTCATCTGTAGAGGAAATATGTTACTTCTTTCCTGGGACTGCTGAGAGATGTTTTTGCATGTATTTGTACAGTTCACAGGGCAATAGAAATTGTTAATAACCTTGTGATTTATTTTTACTTTATTGATTTATATTTGCTTAGAGGTTTAATCATAATTACATACTTCCTGATTAATGGGAAATTGATGGTGGTTTTATGTGAGCGATCTTATTTTCATGCAAAATAATGAGCTCGAATATAGTTACCTTTTTCAGTCATAGAAGGAAAGGATTACATATCCGTGCTGAAAATTAACGAAGTGCAGTATTCTGTTCCTGAAAATCTCTAAGTGTCATCAGCAGAGACAGCATATCATGCTCCTGAGAAAAGGAAAATGGAAAAAAGGAAAATGAGGCTTTGTCTTGCTTTCTAATAGTCACTAAAGCCACGATTCACATTACAGCTAATCTAGTAATGCCACCAGAATAGATGACACTGTTTTTTCCTCAGCTTTCCCTAACTTTTCTGTCCCTCCTGCTGCATCCCTTTCACAAGTGTTGGTCTAATCTGACACCATGGTGAGCTAATTCTGCAATCTAAGCTGTCAAGAAATTGTTCACTATGCTCACTGCAGACCTGCATTTTTACCCACTATCTGCCAAGGTACTTACCTGGGTCAAAAGTCTTTTTTTAAGGGGGACAGGGAAAGGAAAAGAAAGGAAGAGAGCCAGCACTCTGTGAGACATGAGATCTCCATAGGATGTGCTTGGGAATAGTTGTTAAGTGGTGTGCAGTTTCCAAGAGAGGATGGCAAACCAAACCTCATTGCGAAGGGGCCACTATAGATAGATACCAACACTGCAGAATCTTATTTAATAGATATGAATGAATCAGATGTGACACTAAACACATCAGTTATCTTCACAGAGGCAATGCCACCTGCTTTGCCTATGGGCAGACTGGTGCTGGCAAGACTTACACCATGATAGGAACTCACCGGAACCCGGGACTCTACGCCCTGGCTGCCAAGGACATCTTCGGACACCTGGAAGCTTCACCGTCAGGGAAAGACCTTCTTGTTTGCATCAGTTTTTATGAGATCTACTGTGGGCAGCTTTATGACCTGCTAAATGGAAGGAAGAGGTATTTAAATAAAAAACATGGTTTACTATAAACCTATGGTTATGAATAGGTTGGTTACTGTTTAGAAATCAGTTACTGTTTCGTGCAATTTCATTTAACATATTGGCATTTACAGTACATGTTATGTATTTAATTAGGGCTGTTTCTGGGAGCTACTTAGGGAGGAAGGCAGGATCTAGCACCAAATACTGTGACACTGATAGGGACTCCTGGTTTTATTGTTTGGGGGAGAAATAAGTAAGAATAAGGACCTATGTTTGAGATAAGAGCTCAGATTGTTTTGCTTACACTCTAGAAATATAACAGCTGAACATCCATAGGTAGAGAAACAACTTTCTTGTGGCCTAAAGTTCCTATCTTAGAATCTTAGAATGGTTTGGATTGGAAAGGACCTTAAAGATCATCTTGTTCCACACTCAATGCCACGAACAGGGACACCTTCCATTGGACCAGATTGCTCAGAGCCTCATCTAACCTGGCCTTGAACACTGCCAGGAATGGGGCATTCACAACTTCCCTGGGCAACTTATCTTAGGGCAAACATTGTCCTTTCCCTGGTCAAACATAACCTCTGTCAGTCTCTCCTGCTATGCCAGGGGGGCTTTGGCTCTTGCCAGTCCAGTCTCTGAAGATCCTGTTGATCTCTACTTGTCATGCCTGACACTGCAGAGCCTGCTCACCCTCTCCCTGACCACCTTTACCTGGCAGCCCAGCGACTTGGCCAGAGCAAGCCTCTGCACGTGATGCTGCCACCACCTCAGTAGCAGCACCTCAGTCCCAGACTTAACTGGATGGTCCTATACTCCTACAGGAGCTCCATTTGGAATTAGGACAGCTCAGCACGTATTTTGCTTAAAAAAAACCCACCGTGGTCTGAAATTTCTAAATTTCAGCAGCAAAATGTTTTCAGGGTGACCTTGAAGGAACATACCTGGCAGCTGGGGTTCTGCAACAGTCTCAGAGCACTGTCCTTCAGGCTCACCAGAGGGCTTAAGGAGGAGGTTTCTGCCCCTCTGGGGAAGCAAGCATCTGTTTACAAAGGAAGCACCTTTCTCTATGCATGTGTGTTCCCTTTCTCCAAAACAGTCTTTAAGGAGCAGGCAGTGTAATCTGCTGTGTAAGGAGTAGATTAACTAAGGAAGAAGGAATGTCCTTACATTCTCTGCACGTCCACTGGCTAACTTATGTGTCACTGAAGGAGAAGATTAAACTTCCTCCCATGTGCATCATGTCTGTATTATGCCTCTATATTGTAAGGCTTCTGTGTGATTCGTAGCACAGGTTCATAGGAGCTGCTTTAAAATCCTGTGCAAAAATCTTGAGAACATGAACAGAGCAAAACTTAGTCTGAACTTCCCAGAGGAACCCGAGGTGCAGTTTAAAGAAAGACAGGAACTCTAAAACGTAAACATGATAATTCACTTCCTAGCTTTATTATATTCCTGAACTAGCAGAAATGCATTGCTAATGTCTCTTTAGCAGTGAGATGCCAGTGGCACGTGTTATGAATTAAGTACTTCTTCAGTTCTAAAAATAAATGAATGGCAGCAAGGGCTTTCCCCAGTGAGTAGCCTTGATTGCTTTTTCTCAGTGTCACAGCGCTGGCACATGTCTTTGTTGCTGCTGTCTGAGATTTCAGAAATCTCCTTTCTGCACTGTTTTGTTTTCAGACTTTATGCAAGAGAAGATGGCAAGCACGTGGTTCAAATAGTTGGACTGCAGGAGGTCCAGGTGGAGTCTGTAGATGAACTGTTGGAGGTAACCTTTATGTTTGTGATTCATTCTTTGTCTTCTACAGCCTGATTTGCTGATTTGTGATATTTGCAGAGATTGTTATTTGGTGTGTAGCACAAGTGTATGTTCCTGTTTCAGGTCCTGAAATTACCAGTCCCAGCAGAGTACCAAGGGATGCTATTAAAAGTGCTTAAAAGTATCATTCATGAAGCTGCTTGGGTCACTGTGACTTGTGTTAGCCACATGCAAGCAGTTGAGTCACAGCTGTCACCTCTGCTGCCATTCCTTAGGGAACATCTTTGCCAAGAAGGAGACTGCTATCACTATTCCAGAAATTAGATAGTGTCCCAGCAAGGGACCTTGAAAGCTGGATGTGTATTTTCTCCATGTGATATTCTATGAACTTAGATTTTTGTATATAAAGGGTATGTGGGACAAAAAATATAAATTTGAAATTAGAACTGGTAATTAGAAAATACTTAAGATTGAGATATTGATCTGAATTAGGATTAAAACACTGCTTAGGTAATGATGTGTGATAACAGCCAAGTAAAATTAAGGTCTTTAAATTGTAGCTGACATTCACCACAAGCAGGGTTTCAATTTTCCTTCCCCTTCCGGCTGAGCCTGAAAAGAACACTGGCAAATTTTCTGCATTGTCTCCTGCAAGAAGAAAGCTGATTAAATCTGCTTTCTATTTAGCTTGACTTTGCATAGTTTAGTTCCTTTCTTGGTAAGGAAGTGTAAATTACAAGTGCCTGGTATGGTAATTGACTCATTAAGATTGACGTAGTGTTGTCCACTTATATTGCACTTAATTTTGTTCTTCATCTTCCCATTGACTCCAAGCTTTGGGGCAAGCTGGTGATGCTTCTGCAAATTAGAGTGTAAATTTGCTATATGGTTGATTTACAATTCCTCTGTATTATCACATTTCACACACAGAAGAGCTATTAAATTACTTCATTCTTACAGATATCTTGGGGGGGGGAACGATATCATTCACAGGCCCTTTTGAACACAGAAATGTCACTGACTTGACTCAAAGCTTCTGAGTATTCTGCAACAGATATATGGAAAGAGCCTTGAATACATCCCTAGTTATTCATAATTGATGCTGGCTTTGATTCAGAAATTATCTGCACTTAGCACTAATATAAAGCTCAGAAGCAGCAGCAGTTGGTTATGCTGCTCATTGAGAACTGGCCACTGAAAAGCATGAATAATTCAGATCTGTCAACTGAGAGCATATTGATTTTGCTAGGTAATATTTTATTTTGTTCTTACAACCAGAAGCAAAATGAATGATTGTTTTTTGAATGCCCTGCTGCAGTCAATCCTAGGCTTTCTGTGACAGTCCTTTAAAGTTTTCAAAAAATAATTATACGGATTTGTATCTGGAAGGACTCTTTGTCCTTCTGCCTTGCTTCTCTTCCTTCTTGTTTTATTGTTGTACTGACTATAATTGCTCTTTTAACTTTGTTCCTTCCTTTAGCATAATTTCTTTTTGTTAGGGAAATTTAGAAAGGTTTTGGCACTTTGTATTTTTTGTGTCGTTTTCTGGATAATTGTGTCCATCTACTACAAGGGAAAGTGAAATTTTAAAAGAGCACAAATAGTCTAATGAGTCTCTTAGGTTAAGTGTACAATCTTACAAAAGTATGCCAGCAATGAAAGAAAGAATTTAATTTTATAGTTTGGGTATTTTGCAATTCACAGTGAGTGTGTGATGTAGCAACTTCTTATTTGCAGTGTGCTCTCTAAGCTTTGTAGTGTCACTGCAAGGAAGTCCACATACAAAGGTCTGAAAGAAACATTGTGAGGGATCCAGCCTAACTTAATTTCAGCCTTGTACCAAATTTTAAGGCTATAATGAGCCATTCATCATCTTGGGAGGACAAGATCTCTTTCTGAGAGACTGTATTTTTATTTACAATTTGCTTGGATTTTGTCCCCGTTATTTTGCAGGTGATTTTGAAGGGGGGGAAAGAACGTAGCACAGGAGCCACTGGAGTCAACTCGGATTCCTCTCGATCTCATGCCATCATCCAAATTCAGATTAAAGATGCAGCCAACAGGACATTTGGAAGGTAAGACAAGAAGTGCAAGTGCTCAGTGCTGATGTCAAGCCCAGGCACATCCAAGAGACAAAGAGGAGGTGTTAGTGGGCAGGTGTGAGTTAAATCAGAAGAAAGGGTTCAAAGGGACTTTGGGAGGTTTCAAAGTCCTTTCTCTGTTCCCAGGGAGAACATTTTAGGCACATCTGTTAGAGCTTTGACAAAACTGTTTGCACAGATTTCCAGTGAAGGAGTTTGGCAATCAAGTCCATCTTCTCATCTTCAGTGTTTAATCTGGCTGAAGGTAGATGTCTGCAGTGGACAGGTCCACATGTGAGCTCGCCACCTTTGAAGTCAGTGGAAAGAAATAGCTGTTTCTGGGATCCAATTCATGCCATTCTTCAGAGCCACCTAAATTAGGTCAGATGCATTTGCCTCTCAAAGCATTTCTATCCTGTAATTGACTACAAAGGGAGTCTGGGATGACTAACCCTGGTGGAGATGATTCCATTACAGATGTTTGCCTTTGGTCAGAAGAATCCTACCTCGTACCTCAGCTAAACCTCCCTGATAATTTGAGAGTGTGACTCTGATGCTATCTCCAGCAGACAGAAAGAGCATTTGGCTTCCTCTTCTAGCATCCACTTTATGTATTCGAAAAATAATTGTGCCTCTTCTCGGTCATCTTTTCTCCAGACTAAACAACCCCAAGAAATAGATCTGAGGAAAAAGGTCTAGGTATCTTTATTACTGAAGAGTGTCAAAAAAACATGCTGACACACCCTTCCAGCAACTACCATGTAGTCTTTCTTCCCAGGATCAGATTTTGAACACAAGGCAAAATGGAAGAGCCACAAACAGTGGAGAGAGGAAAAGACAGAACAGGCAGGCTTACAAAATAAAAGTATAGGGGTTATGGAGGTGTGGCATCTGGGCTATTTTTTTGTGTGTCTGTGAAAGAGAGGTGGAGCTGGAGAGAGGAAAGGGTGCCCAGATATTCCTATAAAAGAAGTCAAAGCTGTTGGAGAAAAACAAGAAGGGCAAAGACAAAGATACAGTGCAACAGCCGTTACAGCAGCTGGCACCCAGAGCTAGAGAATGTGAAATGGAATAATGGAGTTTTGTAGAGGAAGGACAAGGATCACTGAAAGCTCAGTGTATTTACTGCACTGGAAATTTCGGTTCTTATTGTTCTGAATTCCCATTTGACAGGGGAATGACAGTTGTCTGTTTTACCTGGAAGGAGAAATCAAGAAACTTACAATTTCTTTTAACTGTGTTCTTAGGAAACTACAATCACAGTGATTATCTGGAGAGATGAGTGTGTTGCACTTTAAACAGCTTGTCCATTAAACTGTGGAGCACTGTCATCACACGTAATTACACTTTCTATTACGACTGTGTTAGTGTTAAGATGCTCTGACACTGTTCCTGCTGCTGTGCTTCTTTTGGTGCCTCAGATATTTCCAGTGGATGTTTTTCATTGTTCAATAGTAGTAATTTCTAATCGTTCTCCTGATGCCATGTGTTGCAGCTCTCTGGTTTAATAAAGAAAAAGGAAAAAGAGGGGAAAAAAAGGCTCTAAGATAAATGCAACTTTTTTTTTTTCCTAGGATATCATTCATTGACTTGGCTGGCAGTGAAAGAGCAGCTGATGCCAGAGACTCAGATCGACAAACAAAAATGGAAGGAGCAGAAATAAACCAAAGTCTTTTAGCAGTAAGCTACTGTCATATCTGGGGGAGGCTTTATATTTAATTACTAGCATGTGTTTTAGGATAAAAATGACCCACATCATAATATTTGAATGTATTCCATGGAGGAGGAAAAATAACCAAGGTATTGTGTCCAGTTTAATTTGTATCGTGACCGAAAGACAATTTAAGAAGGAAGAAATTTTGTGATGAAAATCAAATATTTTTTAGCCATTCTTACAGTCAGCCAGGTAAACATAGCATGGAGAATGCTAGGTATAGTATAAGTGTCCCGTATTTTTTAGAGAAAGTGTTGTCCCTTCTACATCCAAAGACTACTGGCTTAGAATTGCTGTATTTTTTTCATAAAAACACATCTGTTCCTGCCGGTTATTTTCACCGCTTGAACTCAGGCTTCTCTTTCAAATCAGGAATAAAGGATTTAAATACTCAAGAGCACAGAAACTAGCAATTCATGCGTGGGGAGAAAGGAACAGGAAGAAATGCAGTCTTAATGCAAACTGTTCTTTTGTAAGTGCCCACAGTTAGGTAAAGGGGGACAAAGGAGCAGAAAAATGCCATCTGAGATAAAGCAGAAGTGCCTGTAAGGGTAAATTGTGCAGAAGGCTTTGCACCTCCTTTAATGCCAAGGAACAAAGCTCACTGATGACTGTGGTCTTTTCTAAGCAAGGCTGAAAGTGATACACAACAGTGCAGAAGTCAGTGCACACAACTGCACCCCTTAGTGAGCTGTAAACGGGAGGTGCCTTGCTCTGTTTTGAGAATGTAAATGTTCTTTTTCACAGAAGCTTTTCCTGCAGTGGAGTATTAGCATTTGTACTGGGAGGTAGCCTGTGAAGTGAATGTGTTTCTGTACTTTGTGCTTTCTGGAGTACTTGCTGGTGAATAACTGAATGGCACAGGGAGTTGGGACCTGAATAGAAAGAAGTCTGATCCTAAAGGTCTTCTCCAACCTAAACAACTCTGTGATTCGTGAGAAATGAGGCATAGTGTAAGCTCATGAAACTGTTTTAAAAGAAACTTTAAAATCAGAGTGTGTACCTTTTGGCATTGTGTGGAACTGAGAAAATACCTAGGCAGTCTACAAGTAGTGATTGAATTAACTGTAAAAGGTAATATAAGAGGTATTAAAGGTCCACATGACCTGCAGCCTGTAAAACCAACTCTGCCCTCAGTAATAATAACTTTGTCTTCAGGCATTTAAACACATGAGGTTTGAAGTTTGCTGCTTGTTTAAATATTCCTGTTAATTTCAAGTGTAAGACTTTCAGATGCTGCAACAAGGAGAAGCAGGATAAAAAAAAAAATAATTGTTTGATCTCCTGCGTGTTACAGGTGCAATTTTTAATAAAATGCTGTAAAAGTGAGAAATAAGTGTAATTTTAAGTAGGAGTCTGTAGAATGTAGTAAGGCTGTAAATGCTTCATGCTAGTATCACCATGACAGTACTGTAATCTGCTTATTTTTCCTTCAATATTTCCTCTAAAGGGCTTGTCTCGTGGCTATACTTTCCATTTCTGGCAGTTTTAGAGAGCATCCAGGCTTGATATGGAGTGTGATGCTATTGTGCTTATTCCAGTGAAGTACACATCTTTGAGTTTGAACATGACATCTTTTTACAAGGCTGATAATAAATCACAGAATCACAGAACTGCCAGGATTGGAAGGGACCTCTGGAGATCATCCAGTCCAACCCCCCTGCCAAGGCAGGATCAGCTAGAGCAGGTGACACAGAAACACACCCAGGTGGGTTTGGGATGTCTTCAGACAAATCTGTGCTCTGTGCTGCCTGAAGGAGCTGGAGCTGCCTGTTCCTGCCTGTGGCAGCTGCAAAGTGACCTTGGCACAGGACATAGTAGGAGTCAAAGGTGACACAGGGCACTGTTAGGTTTGGTTTGATGCAGTTCAGTTCATGACTGATTTGTTGTTCCCTTCTGAATGTTTTCTCTTTTGGCAGCTGAAGGAATGCATTCGGGCACTGGATCAGGAGCATGCACACACTCCTTTCCGGCAAAGCAAATTGACTCAGGTAAAATGAGCAGCAAGGCAAGAGCAGAGGTTTCCCTGTAAAGGGCAAAAATAAACAAAAAAAAGCAAATAAATAAATAAGTGGCATAGTTCAGTAACTGCTATTAAACCCCTTAGGAAAAGAAGAAAAGCATAACTTTTGCAAACTTTAATTCTAAAAGTAATCGCAGAATTAAGGCCAACTACCAGTTTCTCCCAGCCAGTGCTGGGGACTGGCATGGTTAAAATAACAAACAAACAAACAAAAAAGCTAAAACAAAACAAAACCCCAGAAACTACCTTCCAGACTCATTCAGAGTTACGATCCATCTGCAACCAATCCTGCATCTTCTGTGCAGTATCAGTCCTGGGAGCTTGCACCAACATTTCTTCAGTTGTAACATCTGCTTTATTCCCCAAAACATATGGGCACCCTTGTGGCACCTGCTGCAAGGGTTTGTTCAGAGCCCTGATTAACACTCATATTCATTTTAAACTGTAAACAAATAACGATAGGACAAATTGAGACAAAAGAACTACATTTAACAAAAAAGAAAAAAAAGGAGCCAGTAACTAGTGTTAAATTTCTTCTGTACACATTGCTAATTTACAGGACAAACAAGGGGCATGAACTGCTAAGAATCCAGGTTTTTTTCCTTTGAATTCTAGGTGCTAAAGGATTCTTTCATTGGCAATTCCAAGACATGTATGATAGCCAATGTATCACCCAGCCACTTAGCTACAGAGCATACCCTGAACACTCTACGATATGCTGACAGGTAGGTGGTGAAAGACAGTCTTGCCAGGATGAAAAACAGAAAGGAAAAACTAAGGTATGATATTTGTGGTTACATTTTATTTTGGCTGTTTTGAAAAGATTGATTTAGGCAAGAAGTGCAACTTACACAATGCTAATAAAATGTTTACCTATTCCAACCCTTATAATAGATCTTAAAATTTCCCATGTATTGTAAGTACTTCCAGTGATGAAGATATCACTGTGTGCCCCTGTAATCAGGATTTGGTTTAGCTTTGTATTACAATTCTACTTAGAATGTGTGCAAGTCCTTCACCTTCCCTCCTACATAGGAGGAGGTAAATTACAGGCTGTGCAATACTGGTGTTAGAAGGACAAGAGATACCTGAAGGGCAAAAGGGGCAAAGGGAACAGCTGAAGGTCAGGCTGATAGGGAACAGGGTGATACCAGTTAATCAGCTCTTTACAGTTTCACTGGGGATCAGTTGATCCAGGAGCAGTGTAGCCCTGTGAACATCACCAGAGCTAAGGAGCCCCACTGCAACTACTCCAAAAGTCCTGCTTAGTGCTCTGTGGGACTCTGATGTGCTGTGTAGAGTACCAGCTCCTTCTGCTGCATGATAACATGAGGAAATGACACTGCCTTGCACTGAAACTGGGGCCATTTCAACTCACTTGGCCTGTCATGCATCATTCAAGGAAGCACTTGCTATAGGCCTTTCCAGAAGTTCAGGCATTTTGGCAGAGGGATTTTGATACCTGTATCAAAACAAGATCCTGTTACAAAACAAACCATGATGCTGAATTCAGTATTTAGTCTCAATACGTGAAAGCATTAGTTTGTTCTAAAGATGCTGTTATTTATCTGAAAGCATGACACCTTCTAAATCCAGCCTGTTTCACAGGGTCAAAGAACTGAAGAAAGGGATTAAATGTTCTACCCCTGTCACAAATAGGCGTCGCAGAGCTGGAAACGTATCTCCAAAACGTGTCCAGAGCACTCCCTCTTTGCCACCTGGGGAAAAGAGCTCTCCAAAGAAAGTGAAGCTAGGCCTACAGCATCCCTCAAGTGCTACAAAAACAAAGGTATATCCTGCAGCACTCCAGCCACCTGGTGTCCCTCTTACCTCTACCCCAAGGGCAGTCAGCAGAGGACATGCCTACAAAGGAAATACCAGCACACCGTGCTTCCAGCTCGTGAGCCCAATTAAGGGAGTACTACGAATAGCACATCCCCTGAAGAAGAAAACTGATGATCTATCCCCCCTCTCTGAACAGAACCCCTCTGTGAAGGATTTCATCCTCAAAAGTGCTGCCACAGATGAAACAAGAGAGAGTGGCCAGAGAGACAAGTATATGCAAGACAGATCACCTGTCCAGTGCCTGAAAGTCCAGACAGTGCAACCTGTTCAGAAACAGCTTGTTTCTAGAGATGATATTTCCTTTGGAGAGGGAAATCTGCCCTCTGACAGCAGAAATACTTTTGCTAAACAATATATTGAACCCTGGACGTATCTGCCTCCATTTCAGAAGGAAAGGGAGGAGCATTTACGTCTTTATCATCAGCTGTTTCAGCAGCCACCTATTCTACAACAAAAATTGAACTATCAACCTCTTGAGAGGTTTTTAATGCAGTACAAGCCCGAGGAGATTCAAGTAAAACAGGAGCTGAGCCTTACTCCCACAGAAATGCAGAACAAAGAGGGGATGCCACTGGAAGATCTGGATGACAGCGATTTCAGTGAAGATTCTTTCTCACCTGTCTGTAGTCAAAAGAGCGTGAAAAGGGGAAACACCAACAAATGCAGTCAACATTCCTTTTTCCTTCATGAAAGAGAAGAAGGAACTGAAGAAGAGCAAAAAGGCCAAAAGCGACAGGATTTATTTTTTAAATATGCAATACCCATGCAAGAGCATGAACTAGATGACAGCTGGGATTGTATCGAGGGCAGCCCAAAGGCAGAGGAATCCATTAAAAATGCAGGCTGCAGCAGAACTCCAGCAGACTGGAACTATGACTTAGCTATTGAGTCCCCTTCAAGCAATACTGCAGAAAAGCCTTACTGCCTGCAGGAAGATCCTGCTTGTAGCTGGAAACACAGCAAGGATTTCCTAGCTGATCACGAAGAGTACAAAACCAAACACAGATGTCTTGTTTACTCCAGTGAAGCCACCTTAACTCCAGAAAAGGATACTGCAAACCCATATGTATCTCCTGTGTTGAAACCAGGAACTCCAGAGTGCAAAGAGATTGATCTCCAGCATGAGGAGAGGGAAGAACCCACTTTGGACAAACAGGCTGCCCTCGCAGGAGATGTACAATGGAAAGCTCGTAAAAGTGAAGTTAACCACTGTGTCTCTTCCAGCTGCTCCTCAGAATTCACTTCCGAGCTAATAGCCCCTCTCCCGATGTCCCCTCTTGACTGTGAGGAAACAACTGATCCAGACAAAGTGTCTTGCAACCAAGAGAAGTCCCCTGGTGAGAAGCAGGCTGCAGGCAGTGCCATGCAGGGCTCCCAGAGCAGATGTGAGGAGGAGGGCTGGCAGTGCACGAGGAGCAGAGCGCTGACGGACAGCATGCTGGAGCTGGGGGAGCAGATCCGGCTGGTGGGAAGGCACCGCGCCCTGCTGTGCTTCCCGCGGGCCGGGCACAGGTGGCTCCCGCCCGCCTGCTGCCGTGCCAGGCCCTGCTGCTGCTGCCGCCTGGGCTCGGGGTCAGCACAGCAGGGAGGGGGCTTGTGTGTTGGGCCTGACCCCACAGAAACACCCACAGCTGGATCCCCGGGAGCCAGGGCAGAGGGAGAGGGTGGGGTGTCCCACAGTGACTCCACGTGCAGGGAACACACCGGTGGCAGACGGGGTGGTGCTGACCTTAAGGATGGTGCCGGTAGTTCAGGAAAATCCAACTCGAGTCAAGAACCTAGTGTTGAGCCCATGGCTGAGGAAACAAATGCTGAAACACCTGAAAAGAGCTGTTTTTCAGAGGCAACGTGCTCTCTCAGTGTGGGGCACACGGATCATGCAGCCCAGTCCCCCTCTCAGGAGAACAGCCTGCTGGTGCAGCCCAAGTCAGGAGTGAGGAATGAGGACCTCACCCATTCTGAAGACCCTGCTAAGTCATCATTCAGCAGTGAGGAAACAGCATTGCAAAAAAACCAGTTAATGCAGAGTGGTTTTACACAAGAGACTTCTGCTGCAGATGCAGGATGTGCAACCAAAGATGATAAACCAGTAGCAAATGCAAAGAGCCCCTCAGCCATGTCCATCAGCAGCTCTCCAAGTGCTACATCAGAGTTGGGGAAGTGGCAGAGGGAAACCCTAGAAAAGGCACAGTAAGTCTTGCTCATCATTGAAGTTTGTAATGAAGCTTAGAAAAGTGATACATTTGCCTTTATTTGTATGTCATAGTCATACGTGCTTTAAAAACCAAAGTGTAATCTTCTAATAAATAATTATTTTATAAGATTAATCACAATTTATAGTCAGTATCTTTTAAATATGTGATTGCTTGTTACTTAGTGATATTTTAAAATCTCACAGGAAGCCAATTTTTCTATTAGAGCTTCTAACATAATGCTAGAGGAACTAACATTATAGTACAAACTGCAGTTCTCAGTAATTAATTGGCTTCCTATAAGCTGTAAAATACCTAAAATACATCAAAACCTTCCATCAAGAGTCAGGTCATAGCTGTTCTATCCCTATGGAGAGAAAAGCAGCATGGCAGTCACTGAAGGTGTAGATATAAAACTTCCAAGTACTCTGAGCTGCCACTGTCAGCTCCCAGGGACTGGCCTGCATTCATGTGTCTGAAAATACATTGTTTATCAGTGAAACTTGCTCAGAGGAACCAACAGCAGCACTGCCTTCCTTCTCTGCCTGTTTTTCACCAAAATTACTTTCAGCCTCATGGTTGTAAGCCATTTCACCAATTACTCAGTTGTTTTGCTCCTTGATTTCGCTCTGTGCCCCTGTGCTGCCTGTGCTAATGAGGGGCTGTGGTCGGTCCTCTGTGAACAACCCTCAGTCATCCAGATGACCCTTAATCCCAAACCAGTGCATCCCTCTGCACTTCAAGGAGCCCTGGAGCTTCCAGAGTGCCAGGGACACAGGACAGCAAGGCTCCCTCTGGGGTATTCCCCCTTCTTGAAGGTTTATTGAGGCCAGCAGTAACTACAAGTAGTGCAGTGGGCTGTGTAACCAGAGGTGTATTTTTTGTTTATCAGACAGGCTGTAATTCGTGCCCATCAGGAGCAGCTGGATGAAATGGCATGCTTGTGCTTCAAGGAGGAGTGCTTGATAAATCAAATGTCAGCAATGGTAAGTGTTTCATATGATGATTTTGGTGCCTGTTGAACCTGCATAGACTAATCTCAGAGATTATTAATTTGAATTGGTGATGTGATGTTCCTCATCAGTTCCTCTTCTTGTTCTCCGGTGCCTGTGTCCTTGGAGAGTCCTTTCATTCTCAGTGCCTGTTGTGTCTCTGCCAGTCTCCAGAGTCCTTGAGGCAGCAGGAGGTGGATGGGCCAGCCTGAACTCTTTGTCTCTTATCAGAAAGCCTGCCCTTATTTTGTGTCAAGGGCACCAGACTGTGTCAGACAGGGTGTCTGTCCCTGGGATGTTTTTCTCCTTAAAGGCTGGAGCAAGTTGAGTCGATATCACAGAACACAGCACACCCCTAAAGCATGGCACTGGTGGCATTTGGCTCTTCCTTCTGGGAGCCCCATTGCCTCACACACTGCAGATGTGCCAACAGCCCTGGCCCCACTCACTCCAGTGCTCTGGCCACTGTGGCTTGTGCCCTCACAGGCTCTTGGCTTTTGTCAGTCGGGTGTTTCTTGGCTTGTCCTTGTCTCAGATGACAACTGGTGTATACTGGACCCAAAGACTGGCACCTGCATGGCCCCAGTGCAGTCCCAGTTCTCTGTTCCTCCTGCATCCCAGCAAATACATGTCACAGCCATGGGACAAGTCTCATCTTTCACCCAGACTGTGAACAATTCCCAGTGAGAACTGCCTTCCCAGTTCCCTCATGTTATCAGTAAAGCCAAGCTGCATTGCTGCATTGCATTACCAAACCATTTCAGTTCCTATCACAATTCAGATCTGAAGTACAGGGACTCTTCCCTCAGGGATTTTGGACTGGATCCACCATGTGGCTTACTCACTGTGATTTCCAGCTGCATGTGCTCTGTTACAGATAACATACAGAGGTTCACAAAGCAGCACAGGAACCATAAACTGTGTTAGTTTTGTGGCAGACAATGGAGTGATACAAAGCAATCTTTTACTTTTTTTTATTTTTAATTTTTTAAAAAATCTTTTGAAATTGTTCTTCCTAAGTCTGTTGGTCACTGGACACCAGTTCTGCCCCCCATTTATTTACCCCTTGCAGCAAGCAATTATTTTCTGGCTAGCAGAATTATGACAAGCTTGCCAGGTCTCCCAGCAGTGTTATTTTACAGCATGACAGTTTTTTGGGTAGTGAATTCAGCTTGGGATTCCTGTGTCAGCTTCTCCGCTTCCATTTTCAGATGGTTTCAACTTCTCCAGCTGTGAAACTTTGGCTGCAGGAGAGACTTATGCCAAGACCAGCCACACACTGAACACAAAGCCATATTTAAAGTGCTTAAGAAAAATATTCCACAGCAGCTGGGCTGGTCTTTATTACTGTCCCAATGTCCCTGTGAGACAGAGATACAGTGCAGGAAATAGCTGGAATACTGCCAAATCAGCTTTCAAGTGATTGATTTCCATGCATAGCAGCTGAATTCCCCAGCCCTGGGGATGTTGACACCTCCCAGCTTCTCAGCCACTGACCTGTGAACAGAGGCACCAGACTTCTCACAGCTGGAGAGCAGAGCAAATCCAAGTGCTCCCTTATTAATACAAGCCCTACTTAAAAATAACTGCCTCCATTTCAGTTTTAATCAGCTTCATATTGCTTTTTATCCGTGTGGCAGGTTGCTATGGAAGGTAGAGTTCCCCTCGGCCAAGGCTGTGTACAGTGCTGGGATTGCTCACGTCAGACCTGGCAGACCTGCAGCCAGGCAGGAGTTGGACTGGGCCTGTGACCTGATGAGAAATAAACCCCTCACACCTCTCAAGATTGGGCTGTTATGATCCATGGGTGGCCCAACACCCCATTTATTTTCATGATCCAACATTAGAGGTGTCAGGAACAGTGTTCAGTAGATTGTAAAACTGGGTGACCAGTCCCTGTACCAAATCTTTGAAAAGCTGACCAGTGTAGCAGAGTAACAACAGGTGTTTCATACATTTTTATTTTTAAACTATTGTATTTGCTGTAATTTCACCAACAGATAAAACTATCAGAGTCAGTGAACCTTGGTACTTAGAGACACTGACTGACCTTTGTCTGTGAGGGTCGGAACTTAAATAAGGAAATGTTCTTGTAATCTACTATACTGCAGAATGGAAAACAGGCTTTTATGCACTGCTGCAGTGCAAAAAATATGCTGATTTTCTCAACCCTGCTGCTGCTGTTTCCTAAACTTTCCTTTTGCCTTCTTCACCAGGATTTTCAGAATTTCATGGCCATGCTGGATGAAATCTTGGAACTGAAGTCACAGTGTATCCAAACAATGCGAGCCCAGGTCCAGCTCTGTTTAGCCTCTCCTGGCACTGACATGTCACTGCAACCACCTCCACCAGTTTAGACCTTCTTTGCTTCCACACACACAGGAGTGTGGAAAACACCAGCCAGCACTTTGCTGCACTTGGTGCTGCAGAGTGTGGGTGGTAGGGGATAGCTTTTGGTTTGATGTGTGTGATTAGTGTGTATTTTATATAAGGATGGAGAGAATTCTGAGTAAATGAGAGGTGACTAATTGGCAACACAGGCTTTGTATTTTCATTAATACCTGTAAGCCACCTTCTTAAAAGTAACAATTCAGCAGCCTTTAAATATCTCATCAAGCAGCAGGCAGTCCTGTTCATGTATCTCAGCAACTTCTCACGTGTTAAAGGCACTTCTGCATTGCCAAGAAAAGGGGGGGCGGAGGGGAAAACAACCTGAATAGAAATGCTCAAAAGCTTCCCAGAAAAGTGTTTGCAAACAGGAGCCAGGGGTTGTTACAGTGACATAACCAGACCTACTTAGTAATTGGAAGTCAAGGCAGGGCAAGAAGCACTGTCAGTTTCAGAAGAAGGAAGCCTATCATTGCCCTAGTTCGTGGGATGAACACTCCAGAGCTCCTCAAAGATGTGGTTTAAGTCATGGGTAATGAGCGGTTTAGCAGGGACTTTGTACCAGAGATTCATCTGTTGTGTTAATAAGCGTGTGGGTTTCATGCTGCTGCCCACAGCTGGAGGCCAACAGCTTCACCTGCTGCACACATCAGCCCCTTGCCCCGTGCCCGGCCCTGCAGTGCCCACTGGTCTCACAGAACTGATTTCTCACGTGAAAAGCAGGTCTGGCTGGAGGCACTGAGCTCCCAGGGGCTGCTGATTGCTGTTATGTGAAACTAGTATTTGAATCAACAACTACAGAACCATCAGCTGGAGCCCTGTAGAAGCTCTGGTGCTGCACATGCATCACATCTAAACCACAGAGCAAGTCCACTTGCTGAAGGCACAAATGACCTTGGAACATGCTCGCTGACAACACGCTGTGTGAGCGCTCCCGCTCCAAAATTAGGGCTGTCGCAGCGCATTCATCCATCTCAGTGTCTCCTCAGTAATGCCTGTGGTAGCTCATTCAAAGCCTGCTCAGTAGCCAGAAATGCCAAGGGTAATGGAACACTCCTGTCTGACCAGCTGTGGGTTTTACTGCCTGGCTCCACAGCCTCCCGCAGGAGCCCCAGTCGGGCTGAGCAGCAGTGCAGTAATCACAGTGACACTCTGGGATGCATATTTGGTGCAAACACTCCCAGGAATGTCACACATGAATCCCACATCACTCTCCTGACTGGTGGGGTGTTTTTAGCACTGGTTAGTCTCCATTTTACAACTGAAACTGGATTTCCCTGTGGAGCAGAGAGCGGAGTTTCTCCAGGGTCTGAGTTGATGGCTCTCAAGATGGTTCCTGTGTCCGGGTTACAGGCCAGCAACATGTCACAGCTAAACCCACATGTCCCAGCCCCCTGTTCAAAAGGCCTTCCTTGCCCAGAGAAATGAGGTGTCCCTGAGCAAGACTCCTGGTGCTTGTGCACAGCACAGAGCAGTGGAGCACCACGGAGAGCTGTAAAGCAGTGGGACACCCAGCACCCTGCTAAAGCCACGCAGGGAACAGCAAGTGTTTAAAACAGCTCCCTCCACCTCCTGGGGCCAGGGAGAGTGTTCCCATGAGCAAGGCGAAGGGAATATGAGGCAGCTGGGTAGTCCTTGTACTTTCTGCATGAAAGGTTGTGAGCACTTAAGAGTGGTTTCCCCAGCACTTTCTCAGTGAGCACACAGCAAACAGGGCTGTCAGGGAGCAGCTGAGGAGTTTTGCAAGTTTGCTTGGAACCAAGGAAAAGGTCAGACTGTAGGATGTGTGCACAGGTCACAGGAAAATGTGATGCCCAGCCAAAAACACAGTGCGAGGGAGGAAAACTTTCCCTCCACGTGCTTTGACATTTGGGAGAAGAGTATTGGCTAAATGCACGTTCAGGATTTTAAAGTGCAGCTCAGCAAAGTACCCTCACAGGCACTTCGCAACTGAACATTTCTAAAGCAACACACAAGGAAAAACCATTTGCACAACCAGCAGTGCCATGTCCAAACCTCGGTACTTTCAGACAGTTGTGACAAGACAGATGAGTGACCAAAAATTTCCACAAGCAGGGATGTGAGTTAAATCAGCTGCCAGGTTTGAGCAACCTGTGAATCCCATCTGGTCTACTGTGAAAAAGGCAAGTTTCATCTGGCAGATCTGAGCCCCAGAGCCCGTTCCCAGAGCTGGAACTATTTGCTCCCTTGAGGAATGGCCAAGGACACTGGGAAACAAGAAGTAATCAAAATAACTACAACACACAGTTTCCCGAGGTCTGATACAATCTTTTTTTAAACTGGAGTCATCCAGCCAGTCCAGAAGACTGTACCTTCCTAAATGTAATCTTTTATTATCAGTCTCTTCTCCAAATTTTATTTTCCCTACTGAATGTGAGATTTGACTAAAATGAAAAAAATAAAGCAGCCCTGGCTGTGGAAATCTGCCCAGCCATGGCAATAGCTGGACATGTTTGAAGTGCTTCTGTGCCTTGACAGAAGAGAACAGTACTGAGTAACTAGCGATGCACAGCACCCAGAACACTGAAGTCTCATCACATTGTCTCTCATTACACATTCCTTCCCCTCCTTTAAGACACGAGGTTAATCCCCGCACTGCGTGGTCTTTTCTTCTCCAAGATGCCACCCCAGGAATACACTTCATGCCTTCAGCACCCAGTGATGTAAGTCTGGAAACCTCACTGCCAAAACACAAGCAACATCACAAGGGAAGAGTCAGGTGGGTCTGGCTCCCTGGAATGAGGAGACCACCTTCCCCTCCCTGCTCTCACCTCTACAACAGCCTCCACAGGCAGAGTAGTGGGGTTAAGAACCAGACCCCACAGGGAAAATGTGAAAGAACAACACACACTAACAGAACCAAAGAGATTATTTTATTCAGAGGTTTGGTCTAAACAGTTGTTGTTTCACTGGCAAGACTTCTTGCCTCTTCAGGACTGTCTGGTACCAGATGGGGATTTGTTGAGAAAGCCAAACAAGCAATACAAGCGACTGCTCCTGGCAGTGATGGTAAAGCAGTTTCAGTTTTGTTTGCCATGTTTTCCAATTAATCAGGAACCCTATTGTCTCATTTCAAACTGTCACATTTCTCATCAGCTGCTGCACATCCTTCTCAGACAAGTTTTAATTTCAGCCCCACCACTAGAAGATGGTGATGTTCAACACCATGGGATACATGCAGGGCAATCTGCCCTGGTCCTCCTCCTCATCCCCTCTCCACATCTCCTGGATACTTGCCAGCTACATCCCTCCTTGGCAGCATTTTAAGTAAAGGTATGTAATTAATGTACTTGGGCACCTCACAGAGAATTCCAGGAGTTCACACTGGGCTCAAATTAGATGTTCTGGTCACAGAAAGTTAAACACCACGTGGATAAATGCCACCCCCTTCAGAGTCCTGATGAGCTAAAGCCTCCTACTGAAAAACCTACACCAAGGCAATGGACTGGGCTGTTCTTGCCTGTGGAAGTCCAAAGCTCCAGCTCTAATGTGAGTTTGGATCCCTAGGCTCGGCTTTTGCCACAAAGCAAAAATAAGCCCCAGAGAAGCACAGCACACTCCACCACTGCAGCCACGGCCCCAAGACATTGGGATGTTCTGCCCCAGTGTTCACATGTGCCCACAGGAGCAGGACCCAGCAAGTTCTTTGCTGAAGCCAAAGAGCGTGAGAGATGGGAACCATGACACTGGGAGTTATATTGGAGGGTTTTATTAGTTGTTCTTCTGCAGAATCAAAATATTTAGCAAATCAGAGATTCCTCAAGACTGCTGATATTTTATGTATTTAGAACTCGAACAATGTACAACATAATATTTTGAACTATCAAAAACAACCCCAAACCTGATTGGTAGTACTAGATGTTATTATGTAATTCTATAGCAGTGTGAAAAATGGAACTAATGCAGTGAGTATATTTGTTTTAAAGAAGGTGCTTGAAAGAAACCTCCTGCATCACACTGAGTATTATTTAAAACAAAAAGATAACTGATTTCCTAGCAGGGCATTGTCTTAAATATCCTACAAGCCTGGGGGATTAAGAATACTGAGCCCCAGCTCTCTGCCTTCACGTACAAGAACCAACATAAGTTGCAGGTCCAGGTAGAGTTCACAGCTTACCTGCCTTCAAGGGAACTTACACACCACTGAGCATTGGACACCCATGTCTGGCAGAAGTGTTGGATGCATGGGTAAAATCCAAGAGGACTAAACAAGGTTCTGTCTTTATGCATAGTGACAATTTCTGAACCAGTGTTTTACTAAGTTACAGACTAGCTTTCAACCAAAAAATAAAACTCCATTGCACTAAAGGTCAACTTTAACCAGTTAATCTGGACTGTGACACAGTCAAGTAATTCAGGACAAGCAGACAAGACACCATAAAAGCAGCTTCAAAGAACCAAAGCATTCTAGTTTCAGAACCAACTTAATATTCTTCTGTCCAACTCCAGTGCAACAGTGAGGGGGGTACCACTCCATCTCTACCTA
Source organism: Pseudopipra pipra (assembly GCF_036250125.1). Taxonomy (NCBI): domain Eukaryota; kingdom Metazoa; phylum Chordata; class Aves; order Passeriformes; family Pipridae; genus Pseudopipra; species Pseudopipra pipra. The sequence goes on along the minus strand of NC_087581.1, from coordinate 8,189,344 downwards.
TGTACAATTCCAGTAGAGGCTGGGCAGTCTGAACTCTCCATGGCCAAGCTGGAAAAAGGAAACTTAGGAAAGGACACTTTAAAAATTTAATTTAAGAAAGAAAGTTGGCCCTCAGTGGAAAGAGAAATGCTGGAGTGATGCACGTGGGCAGGCTTGCTCAGTCACTCTCCCTTGTATGGAAAAAGCTGGACTCCTTCCCGCTGAGAGCAAGTCACACTGGGTGTGAAGGTGGCGGGGCTGGTCCTGCTCCATTGGACGCCGAGAATCCAGGAATGTGTTTTCAGCTGGCTCCTGCACGGGCCATTAGATCTTCCAAAGCGTTGTGTCGGTCCTTATGTAATAATAAGACCTCCTTAATGTCTTTTAGTTCAAAGCCCATTTCTTTAAATTGACTCATTAGCTGGAGAAGTTCTGTGATCTGAAAGACAGACAAGCCCATTATTTGCAAGAGACAAGTGGATCAGTGCTTGGTGGAGGTTTAGCACAGAGCTTGTCTTCAGCAACTGGGCATGCCATGGTTGCAGATTCCTCCTCCCCAGGCACAGCCTATTCTGGTTCTCTTTTGGGAAACTCTGCTCACAGCAGAGCTCTGGGTGCAGGAGGCCACGGGACCTCACCTTCAGTGCCCTCTGTTTCTTGTCCTTCATTTCCAAAATCCTCTTCAACAAGGGCACCAAAGCCTAGCCTATGTGATTGTCTCTCTCCCAGGAGGAAATTTATCAGCCTGGCCCAATCTGAGCTCCCAAAAGTGCTGATTAATGGGACCCAGCTCCCCCATCCAGCAGCTGCTGCTGCACCTGAATTTTTTTTAAAGTTACTTTGACTCTGGGAACAGCACAGTAGCCCTTGCTGTCAACTGGCTTCTCAGATCTAGGGCAAACTTGGGGGATTAGCACAAACCCCACTGTGCACATACAATACTACCAACGTCAACTGCAAATCCTCTCTGAGCTTTGAAAAAATGAAGTGGCAAGAAGCGAGTCAGCTGATCATTTTTATGAACCCTCTGCCATTTACAGTGCCTCTGCTCCACTCCAGGGGAAAGAGAAATCCCCAACAAGCAAGCAGGTTGAAATGGACAATCAGGAGATTAACCATTTCCAATTTTGGGGTTGAGCCAGTAGCAAATCTGTTTCCTGATATCAGTTCCTTCCCACCTTCACACTGCTGTTCCTCTGTTTGCAAGCTCATCACTAGTTCAAGAAAGGCAGGAAGGCATACATATGTCTGGGGTGGGGGTTGGGTTGCACCTTTAAAGACTTCATGTAATAACCTGGCACACAACAGGCTGGCAGACTTAAAAGATCCTGCTGTCCTCTGCCCTGGCTACCTGCCCCTGTTGTACCTTTGGTGCTGGTAAAGCAGCCAGACAATGAACCAGAACCAAAACTCATTTTCCAGCTTCTTCTAGAGCGAGCCCTAAACCAATTTGCTGAGCAGCCAGGCAGATGCATTCATACAAGGGAGAAAATCCATGGCCAGGGCAGGCTGGCAGGGTTTGAAAGACAATTTGCTGCTGCTGAAGTTAACTGTCTATGTACCAAGCACCTTGCCCACAAAAGAACTCTGGGCATTCAAAACATTATGACCCCAATAAGCAGGGTTTCAAAAAAATCCTGTCCTCATAAAAATGCTTGCAAAGTGAGTAACAGAACAATGCAGAAGAATTCTAATGCTTTAACAAATTCTAGCTTTATCAACACAAAGATGCCCTTTGGCAGTCAGTTTTGGGAAAAAAAGCAGCATTACCATGAAAGCCAGAATTACATCAGCCAGAGGAACTGCTGTTGGAATTCCCTGTCATGGCACATTCTCTGTTCCTGCACACACTGCACCCTCACCTTCTCCTCTGAACACTGGTGCATTTCCAAAGCTGCTTCAACAAGAAGTGGATCAAAGCCCTTCTCACAAAGCTGTCCATGTGCAAACAGGTAATCCAGCACCTGTAAGGAATGAAGAAAAGAAACCAAGTTTGCAGTGTGGCGTTGGCAGCGCGTGGTTGAATGGCACCTTTGTAGGCGCAGAGGGGCTGAGCGTGACTCCAACCCGGCACTTCAGAGACAAAGTCCTTCTTAGAAGAGTTGAGACACTCTTTTTATACAAGAGCGCAGAGAAAGCAGACAAGCCCTTCTGTCCTCCTGTGCTCTCCAACCAGCTCTGAACATCTTCCATGCCAGTCAGAGCACCCTCCGAAGTGTACCTTCAGCCCTCTGTGCCTTACGGCGCAGCAGAAGGCCAAAGTTTAAGTGTGTTTTTTATACTACACATTTTAAAAATGAAACTATAGGTCCAGCAGTCAAGACATGTCAGCTTTCAGCTTCCTCTCAGACAGCCACAAGAGCTGATGCAATCTGAAAGCAGTCAGCCTTTGAAGATCAACTCAACACACTGGTGAGTGAGCTGCAAATCCCAGCTCACATGCACAGAAACCACTGACACATTTCTTACCCATCCTCAGCTTTGAGAGGAACAGGGAAGGGTCAGGTGGGCAGTGCGAGGTGTGCAAAAGAACACAGCCTGCAAGTACAGCAGGATTTAAAACTGCCCTCCTAAGGGACACCTTTTTCCATTTGATACCACAGTTCACTCCAGCACAGAGCTTAAGCCACTCTCAATGTGTAGGGAGTGGGCAGGAGATCAGCCCAGCAAGCCTCCTGCAAGCCCAGCAAGCCTCCTGCACAGGCACAGTCCTGTGTGGCACAGAGCCTGCCTAGGGCCAGCACAGAGTCTGGCCGTGCTCTCCCCACTTAGAAGTGTTTGAAGTGGATACAAGACCCAGAGCCACCCTCCACCCTGCAGTGATTTAAGCTCAGTGACCTGGTTTTAGCAGTCATTTGAGGCAACACACACAAGGCAGAAAGCACCAGCACCAGGGTGCACACTAAAGTCGGTCAGTGGGGCCTTGCAGGAGCTTTTCAGGGCTGTCTCAGGCCTGCAGGGGCCGATCTCTCTACAAGGAGAGACGTCAGCATCGTAAGCCCTCGTGCTCAGAACAAGGGAAGTTGGCTGTATTTCTGCCACGTGGCACTAAGCATGGTGCAGAGCCATGCTGAGCTTCCTTTGGATGGGTTTGTGGCTTCTGGGAAGACCCAGTTCCTCTCCCAGCTGGACACAGAGCCAAGGCCCATCCCACGCTCAGCGCGGCTCCAACGCAGCACCCACAGATGTGGCCAGCTCGAGCAGTCTCTCATCAGGAACAAGCACAAGCGCTCTTCTCTTTGGTTTTGGGAGCCTCCACTGCCAGGTGACAACTCCTCCAGCAGCTGATGGCAGTCACTATAGGCTGTTAGAAGAAGTTTTCCCCCCCTATCCATCTTGCAAACCCAGGATTGCTCCTCAGCAGAACCAGTGTCCAACGAAGCCTTTCTTTGTTCTGCACAAGCTCTTACCTGGTCTATATTCTGTCCCTTCTTCTTCATGGCTCTCAGGACGTTCTCTGGTGAGTACCCCATGTTGACCACGGTCTCCACGCACTGCCTCTCACTGGGGGAGAGGCCCTGCTGCAGCTCCATCGTGCAGCTACTGCTGCTGGGCACTTTAGACACTGGGAAGTTTTGGTGTGTTACCTGAAGGGGAAAAACACAGAGGCTGAGGTGATGGTCATCTCCTGCATCCCCACATCCTGTTCCTGGCTAATGCAGAACCAGGATACCCCATGTAATTAATACAAGAGGGTTTCTAGACTGCCCTTGGGAAGTTACACGCTGTGAGGATGAAACAGAGCGGTGCACAACGTCTGATTCCCACCACACTCTTTTAACGCCCAAAACAGCAATCAACAACCCAGATTCTTCACAATAAACCCCCTCCTACTGGTGTAACCAAAACCTTTGAACACCCAGCCCCTGCAACAGTGAAGGTCATGATACAGCCAAACCCCACACCTCAGAGGAAGCACAGAGATTGCTTCCCTCACCACAGGTTTACTCACCACCTATGAGTTTTCTGTACTCACAGGAACACTAGATCTGGAGATTATCATAAACATGATCCAATGCAAGGTATTTGGAAACTTACCACAGGGATTTCTGTTTCCTTGTAGTCTGGGTGTACCTGCTGGACAACACACAAATAAAACAACCATAAACATTATGCACCAGTGAGCAGAATTTGCCATAGCTGGGGAAGGAGGGTTTTACAGAATACTCCACCACACCATGGAGACTCAAGGTCTGATCACGCTTCTGCATTATGAGAAGTGGACATCACACATCTCACATGCAGAAATAGCTACAGAATAGCCACCTATATGTGTGCAGCTACAGAATTGCCATCATGAGGATTTCTTCTCTCAGCACTCTACAAACGGATTATACTCCAAGCAGGATGTGTGTACTCTCATAATAATTGTAAGCTTGTTTATTCTGTCACTGTAACAGCTGTGTGTTCACACAGCTCAGCGAAACTCGCTGGCTCCAGTTCAGCTCCTGACCAAGCGCTGCACAGCCTGAGTAACAGTGGTACTTTTGAAACTGTTGCCTAGAGACTTCCCTTGACTTGTTGAACATGAGAAGGGGTAAGAGAAAAATACACCTCTTTTCTACTCCCAGAGCACTGAATTCCATAGCAGCATAGGAACAACGTGGCACACTGGCTAAAAAGAGCATGTGATTTTTCTGCTCAGCACTCAGACCCGTTCCTGATACAGCAACAAGGCTGGGTCACGTTCCTTCTGCTCCCTTTCCACAAAACCAGGCTGCCACAGGGCAGAACCAACCCACCACTTTATAGGATTTTGCCCAAGATAAGAGCTGTGCAAAGTGAGGCCTTGGCCCCACCAAAGCTGCACATTTCAGTTCACACATCTAGAACTCCTGCATTTTAAACAGAATTAGAACAGACTGTAGGAAATCACTGTGGACCAAAAACCATAGCTTTTTGCATTTCTTAACAGTTATTATGCCAACACAGATTGCTTGAAAGCTTGTCCACATCCTTCAGAAAGGCCTTCCTTGGGCCCAAACAGAACAACAAAAAGGCCTATACAGAAAACCAGTTCTGACAAAATCTACCAAGATTTTGACAAATTCCATTTATTTGCAAAAAGATGCCAAACCACCACCAAGGTTTTCTTCTCCATTTCTGACCATTTTAATCTCAAGGGTAAGAATTTTTCTTCTATAAGACAAAGTCTAAGACATCATATTCACTCTGAATACTCAGGGCAAAAAGCACTAGGATATGGGATACGGTGAAATGTGGGTCTGGAGAAGCCCTGAAATCAGCTGGTTGTCTGACTGAAGGATGATGCTTTGTTATTGATGCTGTAGCCAGGAAAACCAAAACTGCTTCTGACACCAGAGATTCAAGAGTCTGGGAAAACCAACTCCTGCTCCTCAATCTACTTGAGTTTAATTTCAAACTGCTGTCTTCACTAGTCTTTTCTCCTTCTGCCAAAGCTCTGAAAATCATACCAAAAAGTGAGGAGAGGGGACCACCACAGAACCTGTGCAGCCTCAGAGAAATGGAGAAACCACAGATTTGTTTCCATCCAAAATTTCCAACATCCTATTCACTGGTAAAGCAAAAACTCCACTGGTAACTGCAAATTCAAAGTTACAATTTCTAGTCTCATGAGGAAAAAAATTATAAAATCACTGTGGACACACAATTGTCCCGAGGCTTCCTAAAAGGCTGGGGCCACATTGATGCTCAAAGGACTGGAGTACCTCTGCTATGGAGACAGGCTGAGAGAGCTGGGTTTGTTCAGCCTGGAGAAGTTATGGGGTGACCTTAGAGCACCTCCCAGTACCTAAAGGGGCTCCAAGTCCCTCCCTCCAAGGAGAGGGACTTTGGACAAGAGCGTGTAGTGACAGGAAAAGGGGAATGGCTTTAAACTGACACAGGGCAGGGTTAAATGGGATATTAGGAAGAAATTCTTCCCTGTGAGGGTGGTGAGGCCCTGTCACAGGCTGCCCAGAGAAGTTGTGGATGTCCCATCCTTGGGAGTGCTCAAGGCCAGGTTGGATGGGGCTTTGAGCACCTGGTCTAGGGGAAGGTGTCCCTGCCCATGACAGAGGACTGGAACAAGATGACCTTTAAGGTCCCTTCCAACACAAACTACTATAATGATTCTGTGAAAAAGGACAGGCTTATTCTACATTTGATTCTGACTTCCTTCTGTTGTTTTCCTACTCTGAGGACTTCTGTTACATTTGCTTAAATTCTTTTGTTGCATTTACTTCAATTTCTTGCCTCTCAGCTGTCATTTTCCAGTCACTGGGACTTTCCTGTGGAAACATGAAACAAGTATAACCTGAAGTCTTGGAATTCAAACAGAAAGAACTAGTTCTGTCAGCATACCTCTTTCTTGATTTGCTGCTTCCAAAGGAGAAATAGTTTCAAATTAAGACCTTTATTACTTCTACTACCAAGTCTCTTTCTTTGTCCGTTTCAATCTTCCCTTACAGCATTCTTGAGGATACACCTTCCCTCTTGGTCTTTAACAAATTTTAATCCAGCAGAGAGATTTTGAATAGTTAAGAGGGAAAATCTGGCCATCTTAATTTCCATCTATCTAGTTGTGATTTTTCATCTTAGTCCCCAGAGATGCTATGTGTTTTGTAACTGAGGTTTCACCTCTGAGCTACCCACAACCACACAATCACCTCTCACCCCTGTGACTTGCAGCAGTGAGCAGGTGCTCAGCACACTGCTCCTCCTGCCAAAGTTCACAGTATTAAATTTGTTCTGGTCACCAATAAACAGCTGTTCTGGTGACAAACACACCATTTCCCAGAATCCTGTATTTCACAATTGTTAGTGCATTCACCTAAGCCTGAAAAGAGGTGGGAGAACAACAGGAGAGGAGCAGCATCATTTGTTACAGAGCATATGGTATCACAAAAACCTACAGTGTGCCAGTAAAACCACAGAACCACTGAAACACTGCTTATACTAGACAGAAAAAAAATGCAGATTATTTTAGAACCAGCTAGAGGGTTTGACTACACAGTTTTCACTAGGCTTCATGTCCAGATCTGAGATTCTTTACAAAAAAAAGTCCACAAACTTACTCTAATCTCTGCTCTTATTCACAAAGAGACAAAAACAACAGCTGGTGTGAAGCTAGTGTCCTCAGGGTCACTTTAGAACTTGCAACAAGACTGAGGAAATGAAGATTCAATCTCCTGTCTCAGAGCTGGGCAGCAACCAACGGTGATGTTAAAAATACAAGATGATCTTCAAGACTGGTTTTGGTCTCCACCAAGCAACCCTTCCACCCTCCTTCACAAGGGAGGGTGGATACCAGATTTCAAACCACCATAACTGTCTTCCTTTCAAAGACTGAATTTTAAAAGGATCTCAGGAAGCAAATTAAAAATAAAAAAATACACTTATTTTAATGCAGGTCAACCACAAGCACTTTTTTCTTCCCTGAATGACACAGCACATCTGTGTTTTTCAATTTGTTATTACTGCTATTCCTTGAGAAGTCTGCATTTCCCGTTTTCTCCAGCAAATAAAAAAAGCAAACCGAGGAAGAAATGTGGAAGAGATCTGACTCAAAGCCTAACAGCACTTCAGAATCTGATACATGTCAGCCGGATAGGACAAAAGGCAGGACCATACACAAAAGATGCCTTATATACTTAGTTCAAAGGTGTGCAACTATCAACAACAAACGAGAGCTGAGAAGCTGAAAGAAAAATCGCTACGGTTAGCCTAAAATTACCAAATTTTTGGGAAAAACTGCAGAGTAATCATCTGAGGTTCAGAACTGCCAGCATGAAGGCCTGTTGGATTGATCAATTTGCCACGTAACTCAAGAGGATCTACATGTCACTCCTAATAAATGAAGCTATAGCCAAAGCCATAGGACAGTCCAGAGGGAGGATTTGCCTCTGCACCTCCACCTCTCCCCAGCAGCCCCAGCTCCAATCCACTGCACATTTACCGTAGTCGATGTGCTTTGAGATGATTCGTCTTCCGTACAAACAGTCGGCGCAGCCAGGGAAGACAGCCTGGATGAGAAGGGTGATGTCGATGTCTCCCTGGCACTGTCCTCATTTAGAGCAGAAACACCAACCATGTGGAGTCCATTCAGTTCACTGCCTTTACTCTGAGCACAGGCCTGCAAAGAGCTGAGCAAAGTGCCGTTGCGGAGACAGGTAGTGCTGTGGAAAGTGCTCGTGAGCTTTGATGACTTTTGATCATTCTCATCGGAGTCAAGCTTAGGAAAGGACAGGGATTTGATATTGCTCACTGAAGTGATAGGAGAAAGGGACACTTTGGAAGACAAGGACATCTTTTCACAGTTTCCCAGCTGTGGTAAAGTGATAAAGCCATTGGGTTTATGAAGGGGTTTGAAGTCCAACGTGGCCCTTTCTATGGATGCCAGAACTTCTTCATCTTGCAACACAGACTCAGACCCTCCTTTGGGCAAAGTATTATCTAACAGCTGGGCAACAATAGGCCCAGTAGTACCAACGTGAATTTCAAGAATATTTTTTAATTCCTCCTTATCATCAATAGTTTTTAATTCCAGTTTGTCAAATGGGTCTTCTTCACGTTCAAAATCAGCTGGGTTAAAATCTGCTTTTGGACGAGGCGGGCTCAGGACCTTTTGCTTCACAGAGCTGCTGTTGGCTGGCGTGGGAGTAAGGATATTATTGTGCTGCAGGCTAGCGAGGATGGGGTTGATAGGAGGAGGCATGGCTTCAGGGCAAGGTCCCTCTGAGAACCCCATCCTGGTGCTGTCCTCTGGAGCTGCTTTGGAGTTAGCTAGTGCTTCTTCTGCCTTGCGTTCAGCTTCCCTCTGGGCAGCCTGGATTTTTTTGATGTCTTCAGCCCACTCGATTGTTTTCTTTTCCAGCGAGAAGTCATACTGGATGGGGGTGGAGGGGAAAGGAGAGAAGGGGAAAAAAATTAATTTGTAAGGATCGTAATTGCTACTTCTAACAGGAACGTGAGTTACCAAAGAAGAAGAGCTACCTGAGTTACCATGGACAGTCATCACCTTTTCCCAGCCTACAGATTAACAAAGCTGGCAGACACTACAAGTAGGTAATTTTGCCTCTGTGCACAAAACCTGGCTGCAGCCTGGATTAGAATACCATATTTTGTCTCCTTTCTGCATTTAATTTTGCTTTAGAGCTACTGATCATCCCAAAATGAGTTTCACAAGTCTCCCGCCTTCTTCCCCCAAGACTACAGATGTAGCATGGGAAAGTGTAACATGTTACTAGATGGACAATCATTCCCCAACCACTGAACTACCTCCCATCCACTAGTTCCACATGTCATTCAAGATTGCAGAAGAGTAACTATGCATCCGAAGGCCAATAGAGTATTACTCAGTTTGCCCTAAAAGATTCCTAAGGCACTCGATATTAGTTTCACACCCACTAGTTTAAGAGGTGTTTGTATTTTCACTCTACTGCCTTGCCAGCCAAAGCAGATACAATGGCTACAACAATGACAACACCTTCCTTCAGCAGCAGGTTTTGCTGTAGTAACTGACAGGACAGGATCCCTTAAGCTTTTTCCACTTAATATCAGGTCGTTCAGAGCCAGGTTAGCACAGAGAGGCATCTGTAAGCTACTCACTACCAGTGTACTGACCACTCAATGGCTTGGTTGTAAAGGGCAAAATTCTGCACAGCCTTAATCTTTAAATAACCACAAAATGTTCAGAGAACACAGCCTAGGAGTCAAGTCCACAGGCAGCCTAGACCTCAGACTCACAAGAAGTGTTAAGACAGCCTCGACAGGACAATGGCACATACCTGAACAGGAGTACTTTGCCACTGGATTGCCAAGTCATAAATTCCTAATTCTAAAGGGCAACAAGCCAGCAAGGATTCATGGGCCTCTGCAGGCTACTCACTGTGTTGTGCCACATCTCATCCTGTAGCGGGCTCCAGTTTCCCTTCCCTGAGCTCTAAGACTCCAAGAGGTGTGATATGTAATTTATCAGCACAGAGATTTTGGAAAACAACACACAGGCAGAAGCATTGGGCACCACTACTACACACTCTTTGGTATGTGAGCAGAGCTATCATAACTTTGTGTGTGTCTATATGCAGCTCTCCCACATCAGCTTAAATGAGTGGAAACAGGTCTACTAGGACAATCAGGTAATCATTTAATGGTTATAAGGAAAAAGCCTAAAGCAATCTGTCACAGACAAAGTGAAAACAATCATCAACTGGGACTGGTCAAGGAAAATCATGGATCTAAATGAGAAAACATAGTTCAATTAGGTTTCCTGTATCACAACCTGCATTTGGAGATTAGGTTTTCAACAACTAGGCTAAAGCAATTGATTTTATGCTACTAACAGCTTATTTTAACAGAAACATGCTCCTCAAGACAGGGGAGCCACCAAGGTACCAAGCTGTAACTTGTTTGCCCCACAGAATTCCCTCTCAGAACTACACAGAAAAAAAGAACTGGAAATTATGCCATTGCACAGGTGTATCAGTTCTTAGCATTTTTGCTCTTAAAAATTATATTCAAACTTAGCCAGGGTAACATTTAAAACTGTAACCATTGCAAAAAAAACACCGTGCTTCTTCAAAGTAGATACACTAAAATAAATGCTTAAAAATAAAAGCCTAGTGGCTTTCTAAGGAAACAACAAGTAGAGAAGCTTTTTGCATGACCCATCATATTTCTATCCTTCTATAAAGTTGTTAAACAGACATTCTGCAAATACTGTCTGGTACATGAAATGACACCACAGGACTGACATGACTCGTGAGTGAACTGTGACTAACTGCAATTTACAGCACCACATGTTGGGGCCAGGGGAGAAGAGAGCAGAAAGGCAAAACACATCACTCACCTGGGCTTCTCTGACAAGCTGAGAAGAATCAGGCAGACAGAAACCAATGGGTAATCCAACCTTCGCTGGGGTTTTGAACTTGTCTCCTATCTTAAAAGGGACATCATCAAGGTAACTGAAAGGCCCTAAAATCAGAAGCAGAAATTATATTAAAAAAATCCCCACAACTCGCAAGTTGAATGCTTTCAATTAAGGTTCACTTTGCTGTATTTGGGAGCTATTTTATCTCTGCTGCCACAACTATGTCAGGTGACAGTACAAACGAAGTTTGAAGTTGTTTGGACTTTGATGCCTCAGTTTTGTTTGTGGAGTTTGTTTGGTTTGTTTAGATGTTCTAGCCCACAACTGTTAAAAAAAAAAAAGGCAACGCCCCTCACAACATAACAATCCATCATATTTTGAAGTCTCTGCACCCCATGTCCTACTTTCCTGTGTGACAAGACTATTCCTACACAACTGGATGCTGAAGGTCTCCTGAACGTTGTATTCTCTTATATCTCTATAAACAGATCCATCACTTTTTACCATATTCAAAAGAGGTTTTGATATGACCCAGCTTTAGAGCAGCTAAGACGAACTAAAATCCACTTTTTGACATGCAAGTAGGAGGTAACATTCAGAAAGAAGTGGTCACAAGGGCAAAGTGACGACCCACAGACATTCCACTTTAACCAAAACACAGTGAAATATCACGACTATTTAGCACAGCAGTTTTGATTCTTGAAACAAGGCAATCAAACTTGATCAGGTCCTACATCTGTCCTTTGTATCTATCACTTACACCTGATATTTAAAAAATGTTTTAGGGTGACACTTTTCAGGCATCCTACAAACTCACAAGGCAAAAACCACTTAAGCTCAGCCACCTCCACCAGACTATTGCTGTGTTTTCCTTGAGCTACTGTGAAGAAGTATGGGAAAACCCACAATACAAATTGCACTCATTTTTTTTATTAACTGGAAGTGATCTCTTGGATTGCTGGTCTAAGCTTTGGGAATTACAGGCAAAGTTTCTGGTGTGTGTATCAAAAGTGCCTCTAGGCCTTCCTTGAAACTCCTCTTTGAGTGATGCAGATAAAGAGAGACATCAGTGGCAATAACTGAGAGGGTGTTCAGTGCCCAACCCCTCGCTCAGTGAACTGTGACTTGCCATTTTTATCTGACCCATTTTCATACTCAGATGGCAGCTTAAGTACTGTTTGTGTTCCCTCACTGTCAACTCATCTACCAGGCAGCCACAGCTCCCAGAGGCCGAGCAGCTTTCAAAAACAGGAACATCCTGTCAATTTGGAGTTACCGGTTTGTGGGCTGTCATCACTTGAGCTCTCATTCCACGCACTGGAGGTGCTGATCACAGAGTTTTGTTAAGACACAGGTGCTGTCTCCTGCACTTTGAAACCATCAGGATGAACACCACCTGCACCTCCAGGATGAGAACACACTCCAAGCAGAATATAATAGCATTTTCACTGATCCTTAGTGGGAATAACCTGTTTAACTGCACCATGTCACCCAAATTGTATTTGAGCCGGCAATTTGAGAACCAAAGCATTTGCTTATACAGAAATAGCAACTGTGGCAGCCTCTGCACCAGGAGCAGTAAATCGTGGCCAGGTCATGAACAACCAGAGCCCGGACTGTTGCTACTATGTTCTGCATAGCCCCACTCGCACAAGTCCTGTTCCAAACCAGATGATCCGGGTGCAGCAGGAATGCTTCTCCGCGTGGATCTCACCGGCCAATTAGCTCAGTGTTCAAATACTTGTCTCATTAAACCTATTAACACAGTAAGTGGCAGACACCTCTTCTTGCACAGGTGCACCTGAAAGAGATACCAGCCACAGGGGCTACAAGCCCAGACTGTGGTATTTACATAGTAACTCCTATTTTGCTCAGAAAATAAAATGAAACACACCTAGATGGGCCGCACTTACAGATGCCAGCTTAACCTGAAAAGCTTGACTAAGGAGTAAAAGCTTTCTAGTTTCTCCCCAGTATACTGATATTTTAATAACCACTGCAATAACCTCATCTTGAATACGACTCTGCTACAAAACACACAAACACGTATTAGGAACACACCAAGTGTTTCAGGACAGTTGATGGTAAAAAGTCTTTCTGAGGCAAAACACTGATGCACATAGCATTCAGTTTGTTCCAGCCCAGTCAGAACGGTACTAGTTTGGTGACACTGTTTCAAAGTCACATGTTCAAGTGAAACAACTTTAGTTTTTCTGAAACTGTTATTTAATATGCCTGTTGGGCACTTCATCCTTTTATCAGTTAAAAGCACATTGAGGAACTTCTGAGACTAGCTCTGGCAAAAGTGTACCTGCCAGCCTGATCTCTGACACTGTGCTCTGTATTACACTCCTGCCTAACAAAGATTCCTCTCCACTATAGTGTAATGCAGAAGTCACTGGTCAACCCACAGAAATGTCCTTCAGTTTGGTAGCAAAATAGAAACACTTCAGAAAAAAAAAAAAAACACAGTTACCAGTTATGAATGGGGAACAGTTTTGAAAGCATGTGGAACTGAGTTTTCATGGTCACACGAACCACGCTTATGCAATTGTCAGAAATCAGAGTTAAAAGGTTTTAAATTCTATAGTGACAACGATAACACAAACATTATCATGCTGCACTTGGCATAACCCACACTTTTTGCACAACAGATGAAAGCTGCATTTCTACATGCCACTAATTCCTACAACTTAAGCTTGAACTTCCAATTATTCAAATGACAGAAGAGGACCTGAAGTTACATGGTTAGGAATAGTTACAGGTGTATGCTAAGAACATCCTTAAAGACATGAAAAGGGCTCCTTTTCTCTCCACTCATACTTTGTGGTCCCATCTTCATCTCCATTTGAACGTGGTCCTGAGAAACCTGAGCTTAAGCAGGGGGTTTGGACATAATCTGCAGATGTCTCTGCCAGCCTCAACCATTCTGTGATTCAACATCAGTCCTCTAACCTCTAATAAGTAGCTCAGCAATAATCACAAGAGATACATCAACTATATTGACAGATTTCATCAACCTGCCAGACACCGAGCTGCAGGCAGCTGTTGGACAAGATGCTCTACAGTAAGCCAAAACTCAGTTAGTAGGACTATTCTTAACAACCCCGGAGAAGACTGAAACAACTGTCCTGCTGATTTCTTAGGACACCATTAATCCAAGGAAGTTGCTCCACTGCTCCTCAGAAACAGTACTGTGACAGTGCCGCTGGCCATTAGGAACAGAGGGCACGCAGAAGAGCAGACAAGTTAACAAGGCAGCTCACAGCACCATTTGTCTGGGCCTTGTTATTTTGAAGCCAGGAGCATGTTCCAGCACACTGTACTGTTTTGGGAAATTTTTAAGACACGTTGAATTCTAGCTGTGGGCAGCATCTTTGCTCGTCCAGTTGGGCAAACAGGAGAGAAAAATTAAAACAGACATAGAAGACAAGCAGTTAGAGACTGTTTACAGATAAAGAAGCAACTGCTGAAGGGCTGGCAGCTACTTAATGAGGAAATTAGTTGTCTTGCAGCAGGATCATTGGGCCACAGCAAAGGAGACCATCTAAAAATTAAGTTTTGATAGGCTCTTTTTATTAATCCTTAACCATGGACTTAAGTGAGGCATTTCTTATTTTGTACTTTAACTTTACACTTGCAAGACTAAATAAAAAGCTCAAGGACAACTGGAATTCCCCAGGACCTTCTTATCTGAAAAATTAACAATAAAGATCATGGCTGAATTTCTAAAAGCAGAAGTTTTGACAGCATGAAAAGCCATGATTACCGATTTGAGCAAGCCACATCACATACAAGAAGCTGAACTTTAATGTTCCACAGAAATATTATTTGCACTCAAGTCACAACTTATTTTCTAAAAACTATGCATATACACAGGCAAATAACTTTTACGATACAAATCATCTGCATGACTTTACACATCTCATATGCAGAAGATAAAAAAATATAGTCTGTTTTTCATCTGCCTTCTGAACCAGATTAGTCCATTTTAAGAAAGAAATTCATGGTTGAGCAAAGACCAAGCACAGTTCAATGTTATATTGAAAGCTTCACTTTCATTTCAACTTCTCATATGACTTCCATAGGAAGATGCTACAGCTCCAGCATCCACTTCAGCAAACATCAGAGCAGTCTCACAACTGCAGTTCAGCTTTGATTTTGAAGGGAGTAAGTGGGATAAGGGGAAAATATAACTCTGCCATGACAGAGTAGGGAATAGTCACAGGCTGAATTTCAGTTCAATCAGAGAACAAGCACACACAGCACCAGCAAGCAACTATTCCAGAAGGAAGCCAAGGCATTCCTAATCAAAAAACTACTCGGTGGCTAAACAGATTAGTCTATATGGACTGTCTAGGCTGGGACATCAGTCAGCAGCAATAGTAGAATTTATCCTGTTGAAAAGACAAGGATGCCAAATTTCACTTACCATGAGAGTCGGATCCCAACTTCTTAGAAGCCATTTAGAACCTGAAAAACATTTTAAAACAGCTTTAACAACTTCATATATGTAGCACAGATCAAGTCTACGCTGTTCCAGAGTCCTACCTCTAGGTTAGGGAACACTTTGCAGACTCGATGTGCCTGTTCCCGAGATAGACAAGCAAACTTATTTTACAACCTTGAGAACCAACTGAGCAGACAAATAACTTAGCCCAGGATCTGCCAATCTAAACGGCAAAAACAACTAACCAAACCACAAAAACCCAAACAAATCAACCAGACACAACCTGGTTGATCAGGAAGACAGAGTTCCAGATGACAGCACTCGGAGGCCTCTCTCTCCCAGCCCCATGGAGCACACCCTGCTTCCCTTGGCATTAAGAATAGCTCTTCCTACTGGAAATACCACATTGATCCTCTTCAGTTTAATCCCTGCTGCTCTAAAAGGGGATACTACCATACTGGGCACACAGTCAGTTAGCCAGTGAGGCACTTGTCTAGACACACTGGGTAATGCACAACACGGGTACACAATAAATGGTACCATTAGGAAGATACTTTTGGATACACACAAGAAAACACTGGTAAAAAAAGAGGTCTCATCCACTGCCCACAGAATTTACTAAAAACTTATAAAATTTAGATGCAAGATGTTAAACACAGAGTACTTAGACAGCTTGTAAACAGAGAGTAGTCCTGCCCCGAGAAAAGAGTTGCTCAAGATAGAATTATCTGTCTAATTAATTGTCAGCTAAATCTGTGCTCCAGGATGCTTACGGTATATTCAATAACATAACTGATTCTTTTGCTGGATTAGAAGGAAATCACAAGATCTATCTCAAGACAACACAGCATAATTCTTTGAATAACTGAATTTTTAAGTGATCCTTGTGACATTATGCATTACAAGGAATCAGAGCTGCCCTTTGTTCCTGAAGCCCTCCAGCTCATAGACTGAAATGCCCAACAGCTGGTCTTCAAAAACATGGAGCTCTCTGGTACATCCCCAGGGGCAGCAGAGCACGTGGGGCAGATCATTCCCCAGTCAAGGACTCTTAGGCTCGCTGTTTCCACCGCAGGTTCCAACTGCAAACATTACCTTAAAGGAAGGGAGTCATAAGGTGAGGATTACACAGACAGCTTAGCTATTCTTCCTTGTTGCTGCTGACAGGACTGGGAACAAGGAGGACCAGTTACAAGCACTTTAGGAAAAGTCCCTTTTGCTGTGCAAAGGTCCCTTTCAAGGTTATGTTGAAAGCAACAGGTGAACCAGCCCTACTGGCTAACGGGAATTCAGCACAGGGCTAAAGCCAAAGCGTACAAGGATCACCCGGGTGCAACCAGACTTCAAGAGACAACAGCCCATGGGGAAGTGAGTCATGCTGGGCAAGTCCAGCTGCACCTTGGACATATAACCTGTGTGTCATCCTGCTCAATGTTTACCAGCCTCTTCTCAGCACTGGTATTACATCCAAAACTATTCCACTAAGCCAGAAAACCCATTTTGGCACCTGCTGGCAACTGCTTCTCAGAAGCAAACAAAACATTAAGGATTCAAAGATGGAAGGAAAAGGAGATGAAGTAGTGCCAAGCCTACCATCTCAGGAAGCATGTCAAGGGCAAAGCCACCAGACCATGCAGCAGAGCTGCATGTCGACCACTGGAGCTGAACGAGCTTTACTGGTCGCAGAGCCGCAGAGGAGACCAGACTGCAGACAATAGCACGTGAAATAGCTGTACTTTCAGACCCTGATCACGCTGCCAGACAAGCTGCTGTGTTGCTGGTTTCTCTGTGTGAGAGTAGCAATTAAGACATCAGCTGGGTTTGTTATTACTGAAAAAGCCAAGTGAAATCGTACAGCCTTCACGTGCCTCACCACTCCTCTGTTTGCCGCCGGACACTCGTGGCACTGCCTGCAATCCCATACCGTGGCTGTCCACCATCCACTGAACTTGGGACAAAGCCTACACACACTTCTTTTAGTTTCTCCAAGTTCTTTCTTCTAGTTACTACCTCAGACTGAAGAGCAAGTGGTCCTTTCTCCATAGAATTTAAGAACTTCCAACGAGAGGAAGTAAACTCCTCACTTTCCCAACTTAACTGACACAGGAGTTCTCAGTGCAGCACCAGTTACTGCTCCAGGGACACTGGTGTACAAATCCCACTGAGCCAAGACTGCACATCTAACTTTCAGGGAGTTTTGCAGTAGCATATCCATCTGGAATTGCATCAAGTCTCAGTGTCTAAATACCTCACATAAGCAATATGTATCTTGCTTTTGTTGTCAATCCTGTAGTAAAATCTAGTGCAGACTTGGCATTTGCATTACTTTCAGGGTGCAGTGGGGAAAATGATTCCCCTGCCATATGTAACCCCTTATTTAACTACAGAACTAGCTAAGGCACATCAACAGCAAGCTAGTCATGAAATGGACCATTTTCAGAGACAGTCACCCTTTAGACTGAGGTACCATTAGAGATGATATCACACCAGTTCTTGCTGATGCACTGTGAGTGTGCACTTAAAACACCATTACTGCAGAAGGCACTTGTCAGCAAACAGAATTGTTAAGCACCACACACAGTAACACAGAAAAAGGCTGCCAGCCACATTTCATCACCCCCTTCCCAAAGAAGGTTTAATTAAAATAGTGTCTTGTGACTAATCAGATTTGATAGACTATTCAGGGACCACTGTTACAAGCATCTTGCTGTTGCTCTGTCCTCCTGGTTGGGAAAAAAGTACTTGCAGCCTGTTAGAACATTACTGATGTTGTTACTATGCTTCTGGGCATTACCTGAATATCCATTACACTGTGCAGTAGAAGTTTGCTTATTTTTGGTACCACTCATGTAGAAATTTAAAGGACCTGCTTCCAAAGCCTTACTCCAAATCAGATGATTGACAACTGCAGCCCTATCATCTTCCCTTTCATCTCCAGTCTCCTGAACAGGATGCTCAAAGGCATGTGGTGGCACAAATTTTGGCACAGCATGTGGTGGCACAAATTTTGGCCTGATGCTTTACTGCACACTGTAAATTGGCAAAGGACCCACTCTACTGCATGTAACCTTTCGCAACACTTTTCCTGGCCTAGAGAAAACAGTTGTGTAATACTAGAGGTGTTCTTACTGCCACCTCTCTTCTGGCTCTGTGGCTCTCCTTAGCCACATTTCCTCATTCTTGGTTCTGGCCAACCCTCTAAAGAGAAGATCATGGCTACAAGTGCCTAAAAGTTATAAGCAACTGAAGCAACCTGATGTGAACTCTCCCCTTCCCATCTGTATTATTTTTCTGACAGTAACAGTGAGGTAGCAGGTCAACATTCCTAGAAACCAGCCAGCCCGAGGAACGCAGTGTAGCAGAGCCCAGGATGAGGACAGAGGACCTCAGAGTAGCCATGATAGAAGTACAGGGAGGACAGGGAGAAAACCACCACCACCACCACAACAACAAAAACAACAAAAAGATGCAGAAATAGGAGAAGTGACAAGGCAAAACCGACGACAGAAATAATTAGCACAAAGAGAGGTGACAAGCTGGAAAGGCTTGAAGGGACGGCACAGAGGTGACCAGGGCAATCCACTGGACACGTCATCACTTAAACCTCAATGACATTTCACTGTGCTGCCAGACAAGGAGAACAAAGAGAAGCATGACTTGGTGCAGGGAAGCAATGCCAAAGGGAGAGTGTCATCAACAGACCAGAGCAAAGAAGTTATTATAAAGAGTGACTCATGGGGAGCTGCTGGGAAGTTGGGGTGGTTTTTAATTCTTAGCTCAATGTTTCTTCTATTGGTGTTTTCTCTGAAGCTTATATCTACATTCCTTTTCTTCTGAAAGAGCTCTGACTGGACAACTTGGAAGAATCCTACCTATAGAATACCACCTGTAACTGCTTTATCTGTGATAACTCAGACCAATTTGACTATTCACCAAGAAATGGACTCTTGTTGCTAGATCCCTGGTTCTGGATTGCAAATATGTCCTGATTCCACACTATGTGAATTCTCTGAAGTAACTCCCCCCTAAGACTAAGATAAATGGAAAATGTACTCCTTATGGGTCAGAGAAAACCAAAATGCCTCAAGTTATCAACCATAATGAAATCAGCCACCTCTATGATTTTCAGAGAAGAGAAACTTGATCTTGCAATTTCCATTTTACCTGCTAATATACGTCATGTAGTCTACACACTACTAAGGATGTATCATTCATTCTAAAAGCTACAAAAAGACTGAAAAAGTCAAAAAAAAAAGATTTTTTTTCTCCTGTCTATATTACATTCAAGAACTACTGCTGATTTTACAGGAAAGAAAAGAGAAAAAGTGAAAGCAGTTTGATTCAAAGGGTCACAGGTGTTCAAAATTTAGACAGTAGTTTCAGTTTTCACCACACTACTTGTTTCAGTGCAAGTGAAAAGCTATAAGCAACATCAGGATTCTGTATATAGCCTCAAACGGCAAAAAAAGAAGTCAACAGTGCCTGTTGCTAAGACAAAACAAAAGTTAAGATTCTCATATCAAAGCTTCCCACCTCCCTAAGTGTTCAGCCATTGCTACACAACTGAGATCTCTTATGTAGACTGACGGTAAAGAGCCGATCAGTTTACTACAGTACAAAACAGATACTATGTTCATTAACTGCAGTATCCAAATAGATGACATCCCCCAAAATCTGCAGCAACTGCTTCGTACCTCTAACAGTTCTGAAAACAACAAGCACATGAAGATACTCCCCTCGCATAAAGGAGGATGATGTTGGTCCTCTGGTAACAACTGTTCGGATAAAGTTATTGTAAAACTTGATGTGACAGTGTTGTAACTACATACCCAAATCGACCAAAAAAAAATCCTTGAAAACTAAAAACCCACAAAGAAAAGAAAAAAACCATCTCTTCCACTAGTCCTAACAGAAAAATAAGTTTTAACTGTAACTACAGTAATTTTTGTTAAGTGCTTCCACAATCCAGAAGATAAGTTACATGAAGGTTCTTGGTCCATTTTACGATCAATGAGAACAAATCAGACCCTCCTTCAAGCAAACACTGGTGTGGAGTTGCCATCCAACATTCAACGGCCACTGGTTAAAACAAATCTAATGACATCTTCATCTTATAGGATACAAGTCCAAGTGGTCACCCTGCACTTCACCAAATGCAGAGTAGGGATTACAATGACAACAGGAGGCTGAGGGAGGAAAGTGTGAGGTATCCCTGCTGCTTACAAACTCCATGGATCAACAATCCAAGCAGCTGTGATGAGAGATCTAACTCTGAAGAGCAGCCTGTAACATTACACTGATGCAGTTTGTTATTACTAGTGCAGTGACTGAGGGGCAGAGGGACAGGAACCAAGAAAATGGGAACTTTTAAAAAACACTTTCAGAATATGTGACTAGGAAGGGCAAGGAGAAAAGACCCCTTAAGAGCAGGTCTGTGTACAGACCGCATTCTGGATTATAAAACAACACCAGTGATGGCAATAGCATGCATTATGGGGCTTTACACCTTCGATAGGATATTCCTAGCAGTGAAAAACATTAGGAGACATTGATTCTTCAGATTGTGCCATGGCTTCATGTGGCACTGTGGGCAATTAGACCTTCTGCTTCGGGACCTCTCAGATGGTGGGAAGTTCAGGTGGAAGTCAGCTCCACAAGCTCTCAGAGAATCACGGCATCTCTCTCTGGTTCCATATGGATTCACAGCATTAATATCAGACACCTGTAGTTACAGTTACCCTCATGTCACCTCCCACTTTGCTCATCAGAGGCACTGCATTTGTTAAAAGCACATACTGTTTGGGCTGGTTAAGGATTGTTTCAGTTTTCTCTTAACTGAAAACAGACACCTCTATTCCTCCTTTAAGATCCTGACTGTGTACTTGGGGCATGAGATAATTTGCCATACCCTTCACCCAGAAATCAGGGATAACCCTACAATGGCTGTGGAAATGCAGCACACTAATGTACCAGTCTTTTAGTCACTCAGTGACTTACCAGTCATACAGGTTTCCAATGCAGTTGAAGCTTATACACCACACAAACCTCTAAAAATACAAGTTCCACAAGCAAGAGCATAAGGAAACAGAAAATCACTTATAGGCAGCCCTGTGGTCAAAGCAGAAAGAGTGCAGGCTTTTCCTTTGGCCAGACACTGACATGTCAAACAACAGCATGGAAGATGCACCTACTCTTAATTCACATTTAACTGCTGCAGCAAATGGGTGACCCTCTTAGAAAGGACTCTTTCCAGAAAATTCAGTCCTGTCACAAGAGAAAACCACCTGCAACTAACATCTAAGACTGATCTGACGTCCAAACTCAGCAAACAAGAGGATAGCCCAGGTTCTGTCAACTCCAAGAGCAGATGTGGATTTTAGAGTGCAATAATTAATTATTTACAGATCATCTAAACAGAAAAGCTGAGGGAGAAAATAGATGTGATTACATCTTTTTTTTTCTTCCCAAGTTCAGCTTCACTAATTTAGAAGCTAAAAAAAAAAATCACCAAAAAGGATGGCAAACTGGAAATAGAGGGACTATTTTCCCCTCCTTGAGACACAAATGAAGCAAGATAGAAATCTGAGTGATAAATCATGGCATAAAATATAAATGTGCCATGCAGTTCCTACATTCTCAGAAAAAGGTGAGAAAACATGATCCAGCACTCCTACCACCAGTGAGGGCTGCAGTAATCTCACAATGCATAAATGAAACAAGTCACAAATTTGATGAGCAGAGCAACTACTTTTAACTGCTATTTTCCTGTATCTAAAGTTTGGATAGGAAATACCTGCCAGTTCCAAGAGTTTAAAATAGTCAGATGGGAAGCATCTATTAACAATTTTAGCTGCTTCAGCCTAATGAGCATGAGATTTCACACTACTACAAAAGAGGCAAATCTTAAACAGCAACTTTATAACTAGCCAGAGCCAGGCCGGTGCACCAACTTCCCTAGTTCATGCCAGCACTTTAAAAGAAAGCTAATAGTTCAGCACAAATCTTCTTGAAGGAGAGAGCCTGCTAATTGCTACCTTCAACAGCAGAACTGCCCACTTATTCTGTTCTTTCGGTAACAGTGTGTGAAAAAGCAGTGGAATATCTGCACACTTAAAATGTATGCCCGGAACCCACAGCATCATCAGCTAATTAAAATGCTGCTGTTTGTTGCAGTGGTACTTCAATATGTAACAAGCTGTTTCTGAAGTACTTGAATATTATTAATACTTCAAACTTGTCCCAGTTGTGAATGAGGAGAGATAGGCAGACACTCCCAAAATGCTGCCAACACACAGCAAAACAGCTTTTGCAATTAATCAGAACATACCCTTCTTAATACAAAATTAATAGCATCTGTGCAGTTTCAAGCTTTTTCTTCTTATACTCTTTAACCAAGAGAGGACAGGTGGCTGATCTGATATTACTTAGAAACAAGTTGAACTCCATTGGACACACCAGAACCTATTCCCAATACCAACATAAGAACTCAAGTTATTTTACTGCAGAAAGCAATTAGTATTTATTCATATTCTTTTGATACATATTTATTAACCAGAACTTAATGCATTTAAACATGTTAAGCAATTAAATGACTACTTA
The DNA here is from genome assembly GCF_036250125.1 of Pseudopipra pipra. Taxonomy (NCBI): domain Eukaryota; kingdom Metazoa; phylum Chordata; class Aves; order Passeriformes; family Pipridae; genus Pseudopipra; species Pseudopipra pipra. Next base: position 8,166,485 of record NC_087581.1, on the reverse strand, counting down.
AAAAAATCCACTCCAAAGAAAGCTATACAACTGTCACATTTTCCCTGTTTCATTTCAGAAGAGAAATTATGTAATTTGTTGGTAATTATGGTTTTGGTTAGAAATTTGGTGAAATACTAATGCTTATGGAATTACTTTAACAAAGCAGACAAAAAGTATCAAGCAAGAAATCAAGCTCGAAAAATAAAATCCGCCAGCAGGTCAAACATCACTTGCAATTTCATGTATTTGATCTCAGCCAAAATATGTGCCTATTGCACTGTACAAGAATAATGGGGTCAGTGTTAGACTACTATAGATGTATCAACTTTTCCTTTTATACTTGGGTCACATGAGCTACCCACTCTCATCACACATTTAATACTTTCCCAAAAGGACTCAGTGTGGTAATGAGAGAAAAAAATAACTATTTCACCTCCAAACAACGGTGCCTGCCCTGCAGCAAGCAGGCTAAAACCTTGACATCCAGCATGGGAGCCACTGCTTCATGTCCTGATTGCACCCTCAGTTCAAATACACGAGGCCAACAACAGTCTTCTCCCACTCCCCACAGGATCTTTTCCATCATGTGGTTAAAACTGCTGCACTGCTCCAGCCATCTGATGTCCCTGTGTCTCACTAATACATCTCATTTCTCTCAACAACTGTGGCTAAAAGAGGCACATTCTGAGAATACAAATTCCCTGCAGATTCATTTGATTTAGAAGCCACCAATCACTGAATGTTTTGGGTTGGAAGGGGCCTTCAAAGACCATCTGCTCCACCCACTCTGTCACTTTCTCCCTTGACCAGGTTGCTCAAAGCCCCATCCAACCTGGCCTTGAACACTTACAGGGATGGAGCATCCACAAGTTCCCTGGACAACCTTTTCCAGTGTCTCACCACCCTTGTTTCTCCCTGATGTTCAATCTTCCCTCTTTTCAGTTTCATCTCTCAGTGTTGCCATTTTTCAGGAAACGCCCTTATTCACCATCAGTTACTCTTTCTCCAAATACACACTTTGAGATATGTGGAAACAGAGGTCCTAAACACTTCCTCCTTCTGAAGCACCAAAGAGCTGATCACAGCATACGTGAAAAAGTGTGGTCTCCAAAATGTTCTTCTGTGACATGACAACATAAGCTCAAACCATCTCAAACCTCCCTAATTATCAAAACATACCTCATGAGCTTGGTTCGCCTTTGCCTTGACAGCACTGATGTGAGAAATGTGAACTACATCCCAGGTGCTACAGATGTGACAGTCCTCACATAATTACTTGACTTTTTCTTACTTGACTTTACTTGACTTTTTTATGCAGTTTCATGCATCAGCATATCACTGGCACAGTCTCAGCTTTCAATGTCAGCTCATTTTGTCCTCCATTCACGTGTCAGTCCTATAGAGCCAACAGGCACCTGTCTTCATCCAACCCATTTTATCAAGACTGAGACAAGAAAATAAGCACAAACAGAAGTACACATCTGAAAAAAAAAAAAAAAAAAAAAACAGGTTTTGCTACACTGAAGGATAAAACTAACAGACCAGGAAAAAAAAAAAAAATCCTCACCACTACAGAAGGTGAACACTCACTCTAGCTCCTGTAAAAAATTTGCTGAGCTGAGGCCTCAGCAAGAACATACTCCTCCCCAGATTAACTCAACAGAGCAAAGGAATCAAACTAAAATATTAAAAAAGTGCATCACACAAATTAAAAGATGGTCCTATTGCAGTAATGCCTGAACAAGAACCAAACTATGTCTCCAAACACAGTACCAGTTGAGCCTGCTTCCATGTTTTTCCACTCAATCCAAACAGGACTGAATGACTGCATTAAAAAGACAGCATACATGGGAAATACTATTGGTAGACAACACCAAATTAAATTCCACCAGCAGAAGTCGTATTCTAAATGAGTAAGTTTAACTAGTTTAATTAAACATGGAAATGGTGCCTAACAGAGCATTAAGAACAGGAAATTATTTTAAAGTGACTAGTAACTTCTTAATTATTTCTTGAAAAGGCTTGTTCACTTTAGAGAAGGCCAGAGCTGGTAGTAAAGATTATGTTCAGCTCTTTAAAAACACATGGAAACAGAACTATCATTACCAGCTATCAAAAAAATAAATGCTCTGACACATAACAACAGCAGCAGACACTTGAACAGACTCTTGCAAACTGAGGGTATCCACACTGAGTACGCTCCTGGAACTGAGTTCTTTGGGAGCACAGGAAGGTAACTTTTTGAGCAAGACTGACTAGTGTAGAAAAGTAAAAATTTACCTTTGAGCAGTAAAGTTAAACTGCGGTTGACCCCAGCTACAGTGGATGTATTACAAGAATATGATAAGTAAATGAGCCACTTGTCATGTTGTACACTAGAAAACCTCAGTGTCCTACGCTACCTGAAGGCACCATAGTCAGTCCTGAGCAGAAACATCTTCCTTGCAATCTCCTGATTTTGGAGTTCTCCAACAAGAAAGACCCCTTTATTAAAATACAAGTGCTTAAACAGGAATATGGTTCAGCCTATAATCCAACAGCAGATGGAAAAGCTCAGGAATGGAAGACAAACAGGAGGGGAAAAGTCAGTACACCTGTTAAACCAGGTTTACTCTACGTGTGCAACTGCTACAGCTGAGGTTATCAGCAAGGAAGATATACAAACATGCAGACAATCCTCACCCTCAGAAGGAAAGAAGAGCAACTACCCAGCTCCTGGGGTGTAACTTTCAAGGATGCTCCAGCTGCTACACCATCTTTATATACTGCTTCAGAAAGCCTTTCCATAGCACAGGTATCATTTCTCCCTCCCTTCCACAGTCAGACAAGATACTTAGTAGATCACTAAGCATCATAAATTAACCTCCTTACCCATCTACCTTAATTTCACCTGTTTCCACATAAAATGAGTTTAAAGATTTCAATTTCCTCACTTAAAAAAAAAAACCAAAACAAAAAAGTAAGAAAACAACAACTGAAGAGGTCTGCTTTCTGTGTAAAACAATTCAGTTTGTCCTCTCAGCACTGCAATCCTATACTTGCAGTTAATCTTTGAGCAGATAAGTTTAAGGACTGATGTAGACTAGAAGTCTGCACTTCACTAAAAACACAGAGTGAACCTTCTATCACAAATGCACAGAGCGAAATCCAGAGACTCCCAAGGTGCTGGGAGCAACGGACACACACACACACAATTCCAAGCCTCCCAACTATAAGGGCGTATGGAGACTGAGCCCTTGGTGCTCAAGTGGAACTGAAAATAGAAAAGAAAACCAAAGCCACAGAAAGACTGCTTTCAGATGAAATCTAGAAAGCTACATGATATTTATAATGCCAGGAATTACACACATACACATACTTTTCATTCATTACCTCTCCCCTGAGTGGAAAGCAGTTTTACTGAAATTCCCTTACACCCTCAGCACTGCCTCAGTTCTCATATATGACTTCAAAATACCTGTCAAGGCACTTAACCAGCAGTAAAATTATTCCTCTTTTGCAGGTATGAGGAATAAAGCACAAACCTGAAGGTGTTTGTCATCCAGCTCAGCCAGTAAAGTCAGAACAAAACCTGTGTTTCCCAAATCCCAAACCCACAGCTACCCCAGGAATCTCACTACATTCTTTCATTTGCACCAGTATCTTTGTCACCCCAATCTTCTCTATCAAATCACTCCTATCCAGTCTTTTCTTATCTTACTATTAAAGCCTTAAGGGTGCTCTTCTGGATTTGAACATGAATTTCGGTTTAGTCCAAACTTTATTTCTAAGTTACCACTTTAATTTAAGTCTATATACCGTATATCCACTCTCACTTAGTGGTATAAACTTTTTCCCTGCACATCAGAAATTTCTTCAGCAGCTACAGTAATGAATGCAGCCCCCAGAACACTTAAAGCAATGAATAACTAAACAGAAACGGCTCATTTTATGTGCAAAAGAAACCCTCAGAGACGCATTAGCTTCATTTCCTCAGGACATTTTGACATATCTGACTCAGCTTCAGCAATCCAGCCTTACTTCTATTTTATAACTAGACCAGAAGAGGCTGATGGATGAGACTGCCCCATGACCACCCCAGAGCCATGGCTTCTCCTCTCCAAACCTTCAACAGACTGGCAACAACACGGGGCTGCTGACAGCACAGAGATCTTTCTCAGTGGACCATTATAACTGTGACAAGGCAGCAAGACGATTTTTTGGCTTTTTAGAAGGAAAGTGGAAAGAGTATGGGCTGGCCACTCCCCAGCTGAGATACCAGATATTCTCCTGTAACCTGAGAATCAGTCCCAGCCTGCCTCTCTCATAACCCATATGTCTGATTCAATCCAGCTTACTTTAGGGAATTAATCCCTAAAGTGCTGCCGAATGACAGCACATGAGCAATACATTTAGATTCCTGCAGGAACATTAAATTACATGAGAAATATGCCTTGAAGGAAGCTTGTCATAAAACGGATACACAACTTTTCTCCCAAATTAAAGGGAAAGTGAGAAGACCTTTACACTACTTGGAGCTACAATCAATGTAGCCAGAGTACAGCCAGATCTCTTCACTAAATATGGTTATATTTCAAGTGTTCATCTCCACTGCTGTAACACACACAGAACACCCCCAGAGACAGGCAGCCCTTCAGAACTGGGTACTACTCCTGTATGCAACACAGAAGGTCAGTATGAACAGGATGACACTACCATGTCACAAAACCAGCCTGGACAGCCATTCTGCCAAACAAATGTCTGTTTCTAGAGCCCACCCCTGGCTCCAAAAGCAGCTTAGAGTAGTCTGGCCATTCATGTCAAACTCAACCTCTTCCTTCATCTATCTTTCATCTTATAATTCGACAGTGGATTCTGGAAGCTGCATTTATTAACTGCTTTTCTAGTTGAAGATCTTCATGCAGCTCGGATTACAGGCCATAACAGTATTATTTTTATGTTTACACTTGAAATTATTAGCTTTCCCTTTGCACACAAATTAAGAAATATTCGACAGTGTTACTTAAAAGCAAAAAGCTTTTTACCATCTTTTCTTGAATTTTCTTTGCAAAGGGGACATGACATTACTAAGCACAGGTATTCAGTGACCTAGGAAGGCATAAGATTTCCAGTTGAGCAGAGAGAAAACATGTATTAAACTCCCTCCTACAAACAAGAATAAAGCCTGTAACTGCAGGAAGGTTTTTCACTCACTCCCCTCTTCCCAACAAAGAATATAAAGGTACTTTCTGAAAAAGCTTTTTTTATACTGTTACAAAGACAGCAACCAAAATGAAACTCAATAATCTTTCACCTATTTTCTACCAAGAAGTCAAACAGACTGGCAACAAGCTGCTTGTGGTGACATAATACTTAATTAAAAGATTAAGAGCACATTCTTTTCTCAGAGGCTACGCAGCATAAAGCTTTTCTGTCCTTTTCCACAAAACACAATTTTATTCCAGATAATTAAAGGTGATTTTATTCACATAAAATCCTTTCCCCGGTACATATGCCTCCTATATTTCTATGTCAAATCATTACACACTACTATGCAAGGACACCACATGATGGTATTAGTCATTAGGGTGGATCCCAGTGTGGCTTTGCTGTATCACAAAAGGAAATACTTAATGTTCTTACAATTACTTTGCAGAGTGTAGGAATCTAGCTTTATTTTAAAGTTCAGAATTGATGAGGCAAATCAAATTGAACACATAAGCACATCTCTGTGCCCAGATTAAGCACAGGGCTAAACTGTGACACAGCACAACTTGTAACAGGCACTGTCAGAAATCCACCTTCCCAAAACCAGGGCTTAAATCTCAACAGGCATTTCAGTCAGGGCTTCCTCTGCTGCTACCCTAGATATGTCAAAGCACAAACATATACATTAGGAAGGGGCTTAAATAAAATCTCTCACATAATCCAGTACATAGTTACCAAGAACTCCAGCAACACAGACCAGACAGGAGCTTGCAACCCTTTACTACTACTTTCCATTATACCAGCAATCAGTAGTTAAGTAGATTAAGTGTATTCATATTTAGACCATCTTCCAAATGAAGAACTGACTACTCCTTGGATAGGATTCATATTCTTCCAATTTAAAGTGTTACTCTTGTGTAAGAGTAACAAAATGAAGCCGAGAAAATACGAGCCCAGTTAGTTAGAAACTGTAATACTACTGATGCAATGTGGCATTTTGAACCAATCTGCTTTCCTTCTAGAAATAAACATTTAAGCCTAAATCAGAGCAATGACATTGCATTCCCCTTTTGACATAATTCTGTGTTTCATGTACGCTACAAGCTTAAAGGATTCTGGAAAGACCTTGCAGCTTTCAAAAATAAAAATAAATTAAAAAAAAATTAAAAAAAAAGAAACACACACACACAAAAAAATCCCAACAACAACAACAAATAAATGCACAACCAATTCTAGACATACAAGCTGTCCTTTAAAAGTTTCCCAACCACAGGAAAAACTATTTCTTAGCATTTTAGGAAATGCCTTCCCTGCACAAGAAAGGATTTGGAATAAACCTAATGATTTAAGAGAGGGAAAGAAGGAAAGCCCCTCCTCAGCTCAGTTTGTGATGGAGACCTCAACACAGGACTATACTGACTGGAAAAGGTCATTAGGGACACAGAACATGAGCTTATTCAAACCAAGTCAGAGGGTCAAAGCATTAAGCAATGCACTTGCATACCAGAGAGGATTACCTACCTAAGCAGTTAACACACAACTGTGAGTTCAGGCTTGTATCAATCAGCTGCAATAATCCCAAGGATCGATTGCAGAGTGGTAAGTGCTTCAAGATCAATAGTGTTGCCTTCCCAGTTATCACAGCAAGCACACACAATGCCGTGAAGAGAAACCAACCTTTGATGCATCCTAGAAGACCTACTTTTTCAAACAAGAAAACTATTTATAATTTGTAAACAACCCCTCTTTGCCTTTTCTTCAAACAACTGTTTTCCAAAGCATCTTCAGAGCTTTCCAATTACAGCTCCACTAGACCCTCTTTACACTGACATTGATCTGAATTGTACTGGTCAATTTCAAATAGATAGACATGCCTCTAGGTAGAGATCCTTGCAAAATGACAGCTGAAGCTCTCGAATTCATGATTGAAAAGACTGGGAGTGATTACACTAGAAACAAAATGCCAGAAAGGCTGGATAGAGGTTCTGTCTAATAAGTAAAACTAAATTTCTCACAGACCAATTTATCAAAACATTCAACCCAGCATCAATTATAAAATACAGGAACAGGCTGCTGTAAAAACTTATTATACAGAGACTGGACATGGACAACAATACTGCATGTCTGAATTATGAATTCCGACAGCTTGTGGAAGCAACAGAAAACCATTATCTTATACAATTAAAAAGAAGAACGAGTAAGGTGATACTTTCTGTGTCATTATAGCACTTTTGCCACCAGCACCAACCAAAACAGCTTCAACTGCGAGCATGACAGTTGGATGATGCTGGATTGGTCCAGAAACCTGATTCCTCTTCTGTTAGTTACAGGTTTTTATCTCTAGGATAGCAAGCACTGGGCACTGCAAAACAGCACGTGAGTAACAGAGATGGATAGAAAAATCATAAGGGTGAAAAACAGTCACGAACACGTGGAAGAGCTCCATCAACACAGACTATACAGTAAGTCTCTGAGCTGATCAGTATACTCTTTGAATATTCTGAAAATTAAATTCTACTCATTAAAGAGAAACTAACATTTACTGATTCACATATCTTGTACCTGAGATTTCCCTGGTTTTCCTTTTGAAATTTCATGTGCCTTTGTTTCTGCTCACACTTGACTTATGCAGTGTCTGACCTTAGTAGCTGCAGCTTCTCCTCTGACTCCACTGTGCACCCATATGAGGAAAAAAAACCAACCAACCAAACAAAAGGAGGTATCAAACAGTGGAGGCCACACACAAACAGTGAAGGAAGGAAAGGACAACCACTTTCAGTTTTGCTTCTGAGACTAAACCCACAAGTTGCAAAAGCTGTTTAAAAATTGCCTGCTTTCTGTCCTCTTACCCTTAGAATTAAGGTCGTTGCCTAAAAGGTTTAAGTCACCCTAAAGCAGCACTACTCCCTTTGAATCGCAGCTCTGTGAGCACAGGAAACTGAGGTCATTAAGCAGCAGCTCTGCGCGGTGCTGCAACCCAACACCACACCACTCATAGCCTCGAACACATCGGCCCAGCCCGGCCCTGCTGCTGCCACAGGGGACAGCTCAGCCCATCCCACTGCCCTGGCTACGACAGAGCTCCACACAGATCGCTGTTCCCTACGGAGAAAATGGCAGCAGGAGGCCAAAACAGTTTTTCCCCCCTCTCCTCTCTCCTGAAAAATGTCAGGAAACAAGCAGCTGCAGGAGTTGCAGAAACACTCCAAGGTTGGTAAGGGAAGGAAGGTGACGAAGAGGTCTGGCCAACTGCAGCAATTCCTCTTTTTCCCTAACACCCTGGGCCACAGCTGGAGTAAGATTCCCCTCACCAAGCTCCCTCAGAAGCCTCTTAACCCCGTGACAGGCTGTGGGATGCAGCATGCCTTCCTTCCATAGGGAGCACAGCCACTGAAGTGACTTCACCACTCACAGCCAAGCTCCTTAGCTTGGCAACACTCATATGCTTAAATCCAACACAGAAACATTTCACTGAGTACGAGATAGCAGCAATGTTAGTTCCACAGCCAAGTGCCAGAGTCCACCTGGTTATCTCTATTCTAATGAGACAGAGGACACGTCATAAGACTTCTATAAGACTGGGGGTTTTTTTCACTTGTTTGGAATTTTTGATGAAGAGTAAAAACAGTTGAGAAGGTGATTACTCGTTTCCAACTACTGTAATTTCTTTTACTAATTCAAGAAAACCCCAAAGAAAGATAACTTTGCCTTTAAAAATGATAAATTTTGAGCTATCAAAACACAGGGAGACAGCCCTTGAATTACACAGAATAGCTTCATAAAAGTGTTAAATGTTTAACTTCTGGTAAGCACTGAGCTAAACAGAAGACGAAGCACTACCGGGAAGTCAGAAACTACAAAACTGAAGTATTTTTACACCAATGCATATAACCATGGGATGTCTGCATCTCAAATGCAGAGAGAGAGACATTCAAAAGCAGAACAGAAGAAAAGACCCAGAAATAGGTGATGAGCATAGAGAAGGAAGTGTAGGCCTACGACCCATGAAGTGAAGACAACTGGCTCCTCATCCTTAAAGGAGATGCAACCAAAGAGTGATCACTCTGTGATTTAGCAGTGGTTTAGAAGAAGTCTGAAGTCACAAGCGGCACAGGGAAGATGTGCTGTGAAAACTCACAGTGCTCAAGCGACAGAAACTAACAAGTTACCTGGAGGCAGCCTCGACAAGCACCACACCCCCAAACAAAAATCGGATGTTTTTGCTCTTGACGAGTTTAAGTTACTGCGAGGGGGCACCTCCCAGCGCCACGGACACCAAACGTTCACTCCGATTTCAACAGCAGCCGGGCAGACTCAGCAAAGGCGAACTCATCAGCGGTTATTAAGCAGAGAGACATTCCCCGGACTCCGACAATCCCGGAAACTGCTGGAAAGCAGGAGCGTCACCCCCGGGCCCGACCTGCCCCTGTCCCGCTGAGCCGGGCGGGGGCGGACGGTCCCTGACCCCGGAGGAGGGGGAGAAGGAGCGCGGTCCGGCTCCGGTCCCCATGTCCAGGCCCCGCTGCGAGCGGACTGGTACCGCCAGCACCGTCTGCCCCTCCTCGCTGTCCCGCCCGGCATCTGCGGCCCCCGGCCCCGCTGTCCCCGCCCGGTACCTGCGGCCCCCGGCCCCGCCGTCCCTGCCCGGCACCTGCGGTCCCCGGCCCCCCTGTCCCCGCCCGGTACCTGCGGCCGCCGGCCCCGCTGTGCCGCCGCTGTCCCGCGGTCCCTGCCCGTCCGTCCCTACGGGCCCCGCTCGGCGCCGCCGGACTCGGGCGACGCCATCTTGTCTGGGCCCCGCCGGCGGGATGGCGTCACGCCGCGACGTCACGCTCCCCGCCGGGCCAATCGGGAGCGGACTGAGGTGACGTCACCCGGCGGGGATGGGGCGGGGAGAAAGGTGAGCCACGCCCCTTTCCGCGGGGGGCGGGGCGGGGCCAGGGAGTGTCCCTGTCCCATTCCTTGTCGTGTCCCATTGCCTGTGTCATTCCCTGTCCCTGCCCTTGTCCCTGTCTCTATCCCATTCCCTGTCTCTGTCCCTGTGCCAGCCACGGGCCTGTCCCCATCTCCTACCCTACCCGGGGGCTCCTGCGACACCTCCTGCCCCTCTCCCAGATGGGCTCCATGAGATGGTCCCTAAAGGGCTGGATGAAGGTGGGGAGCAGGGCCCAGGGAGGCCATTTCATCTCTCAGCCCCTTTCCTCAGCATCCACAGCACCCCCACCACCTCCCTTGTCCCTTCCCCTGAGGGGCTGAGGGGACACAGCCAGTGATTGGTCCTTGTTCCAAAATGGAGGGGTTTTGTCCCAACTACGGGTGGCAGTTGTGCATGTGAGGGAGGATATGGAGAAGGGAATTAATAGTGAGAAATCAAGACTGAAAACTGCCAAACTAGAATTATCCTTTCTATCCTCAGGGGAAGCTGGGAAGCCTGAGAGGTTCTATTTCACTTTGGCCTCTGACAGCACCCTTGTCTTTGGGGCTAGTTAGAGGAAAACACAAAAAAGTCATAAAAACTATGTCAAATCAGGAAAATATTTACTGATTCCTATGACTTGAGGCACCATTAGGTTTCAGGTGGTCAGGAACTGTCATTTTTTTCCAGCCTGCCTAGACCTAAAATGTTTTTCTTGTTTCTCCTCATCCTGTTTCTCTTCTCTGCAATGCCACCGGCAAGTGGCAGTCGCTGGGTTTGGATGACCCACAGTTTTGGCTCTATAATCATAGAAAAAAGTGCATATGAGCTGTGTGAACATCAGAAAAATCACTCATCCACCCACATGGGGGTGTAATGAAAAGCGAATACGCTATATCCCTTTAATTCCCCAGAAATAAGGGATTTCCCAGATGGAATGGTGTGGGAAAATGACTGTGTGTAAAATTAGAGAAAACTGGGAAGTTATATTAACAATTTAACAGAAATTGTGACAGTATGGAAATGATAGGGTGAAGTGCAGGTGCTGCTCCCTGGATGGAATGCGGTCATCATGCCCGGCTTCCCACACACAATCCATGCTGAAGGGGACTAAATGGAGAGTGGAGTGAAGTGGAGACAGTCGATGGTACTTTGTAGCTGAAAAGCCACACAGCAGCTGTCAATCAAGGGAGAAAAATAGAAGATGTCTTGCTGCTGAACCAGTAATTGTGGCGAGATCACAGATGCAATACTGGCACCCACCTTCATCCCAAAGGTTACTGAGGTGTAACAGATGTTACCCACCTCCAAGGTACGATCACCCTGTACTGCACATGATGTATGACTGGAGTTACTCAGGCTGCATCTGAATGCAAAAATAGCATAAAAGTAAGTTAAAAACGGGGAAAAGTTAGCGAAGACTCCATCCTAACTTCTGGAATCAGCTGACAGGCTGAACCTGTCTTCTCCCCCATGGGGCCTGCTGGGTAAGGAACAGACTCTATGTGGGGTGATTGATTATCTCAAGCCAGCCTTCTTTAATTATCAGAGCTTGTCCGTAGAATGCTTTGGATATGTTTTTCCAGCCAGATACTATCACCAGCAATCTTTGAACCTTAACCTGTCCCAATTTTCTATTAGATTAATAAAGAGTGTTATTGCATAAACTGTTGTTGTGAGTCCTCCAAGGGTACTGGGAGTGGAGTGCAGGGGGTAACGCACTCGGCTGCAGAGGCCTGGGAGAGGGTCTCTCTTATGTTGTTGGCATGTGTGCATCCCTGGATCTTCCCTGGGGTGCCGACAGACCAGTTAAAGGTGTGGAAACCCTCGAGCAGATCTTCATGTTTGTGTGTGACCCTGAACAAGTCAGTCGAACTGCCCTCTGATCCAGTGGATGGTTTGGTGGAGAGCTGGACATGAGGAGGAATTTTTTCACAGAAAGGCTGATTAGATACTGGAATGGGCTGGCCAGGAGGGTAGTGGAGCCACCATCCCTGGAGGTGTTTAAGGAAAAATTGGACGTGGCACTTGGTGCCATGGTCTAGTTGCTGTGGTGGTAGATCAGTCACAGGTTGGACTCAATGATCTCAAAGGTCTTTTACAGCCTAATGCATTCTGTGGTTCTGTGACCCTGTTCCCGTTATGGGACCCTTTCCTGGGGTTTTGGGAAAAATCCCTCTTTTTCCTGAGGGAATGCCGAGTCCCTGCCTTGCACTGAGCCCGCCCCGCCGCCAGGGGCGCCACCCCGCAGCGGGAAATGCCGCGCTGCCATGGCAACAGCGAGGGGGCGTGGTCAGCCCTGGCGCCCGATTGCCGGGCAACGGTGCTGCGGGCGTGGCGGGGCCGCCGCCGCAAAGCTGCGACGAGACTGTCGTAAAAACAAGAATCGAAAAAACCTGGGGTGCCGTAAAATGCCGTGAGGCGCGACCGGCGGGGCCTGAGGGACAGAGCCCGGGCCGGTCCCGCTCCATATGCCCCGAACCGCTCCGAACCGCTCCATGTGGGGCCGCTCCTCGCCCGCAGCCGCTGCCGCAGCCTCATCCTTCTACTATGGCCCGGAAAACAGTTAGCAGGAAGCGGAAAGCGGCGGCAGCCGCCGCCGCGGGGCCTGGGGGGCTCCAGGGGGAGCAGGTAAGCGGAGGAGGGAGAGAAGCGCTTGTTCTCGGCGGTGTGAAGGGGGATAAGCCCCGGTTCCCGGCGGGGAAGGGAAAGAGAGAGTGAGAAAGGGAGGAAGTTGGGGAGGGAGGGAGGGAGGGATGACCCTGGCCAGGGGCGGTGGTGTCCTGGTGCCGGGGGGACGGGTGTCATTTGGGGGGGGTGCCGGGAGGGGGGGCAGGGGGTGCTGGAGAGGGGCAGACCCCGGTCCCGGTGTCACTTGGGGAGGTGTCCGGGGTGGGCAGGGGTACCGGGGAGGGGCATCCTCGGGTCCCGGTTACACCTACGGGGCCTGCAGTGTCACCCGAGAGGGGCGGCCCCGGGTCCTGCTGTCACCGGGGGGATCCAGGGGAGGGGCAGCCCCGGGTCCCGCTGTCACCGGGGGAGGAGCAGCTCCTGGCCCTGGTTTAACTCAGGCAGGACAGCCCCGGTCCTGGTGTAACCCACTCCCCGCCGGGCTCGCGGAGCCCCGTTGGGCTCGGCCGTTCGCGATGCTCCGGCTCCGGCCCGGCGGAGCGATGGTGCCGGGGCAGCTCTGGCCCGGCCGGAGGAGGCCGCTGGGCCCCGCGGTTGGTGTCATCCCCGGAGTGTGACCCCCAAACCTGCCCACCTCCGGTTTCTAAACCTGCCCCTCTCCCGGTCCGAGCGCCCTTCCCGTTTCCACGAGCAAACGTCGCCCCAACGGTGCCGAACGGCCGCGGGCTGTCGTTAATGTCATCGCAGCGTTACTGCTCCTTTAGCAAATATTTATATGTTTAATTCCACGCTGCTAAAGGCCCTTTCAGCGTTTCGGGGCTTATCTCCACGCACGGTGTTCCGTGGGTGGTTTGGAAGGCTGCAGGTTTTCCGCCGGGAATATCTTGAATTTTGGAGGGTGATGCCTAAAGTTTGTTCCAGTTGCTTTATCCGATTTCCATCTTTATTTTTCACAGTATGTGTGGGATCACTCGGTGCACAAAAGGAAACGGCTCCCCCCGGTGAAGAGGTCCCTGGTGTACTACCTGAAAGGGAGGGAGCTCCGGATGCAGAATGAGTCCAGCTACCACCGCCTGTTGCACGGATACGCAGCCCAGCAGCTCCCCAGCCTCCTGAAGGAGAGAGAATTCCACCTCGGAACCCTCAATAAAGTGTTTGCCTCCCAGTGGCTGAACCACCGGCAAGTGGTGTGCGGGACGAAATGCAACACGGTGAGTGCCACCTCCCGCGGTTTCCTTTTCCCTCTGATAATTACTCCACCTCCCCCGAATGGTGCTTACTGCAGTCCAAGTGTGTGAACTGCCAAGGAAAACTTCAGGAAGTAGTTCAGAGCGAAGTCAGAATCGTGTAAAATTAACTTTGAGTGAAGGCGGTGCTCAGGGACGAGCCGTTCTCGTCTGAAAGTGTGGCAGGCGCTGCACACAGCATCTGTCTGATCTCTCCAGAGTGATTTACGTCCCTTTGCAGGATGGAGAGCAGCACTGGGGTTGGATCTTTTCTCTAGTCCTGCAGGTGGGAAGTTAATGGATGGGCATTAGCGTTTCTAAATGACAGCTGTCAGTGCCTGGCAGAACTGGCTGCTAAGAACCCTTTTTTTCATTTATGCTCAGTCTTACAGGTTTGATTTTACACACAGTTCTGTGCTGGTGACTTTTAAAAGTTGTTATAAAACTGTACTTAAACTCCAGATTTTTTAAAAGAGTAGCCAGAAATGTTCTAAACATAAAAAAAAGAATTTCAGATTTTTGGGCTTATCTTTTGTTTGTTGACTTGGTGATTCTTCACTCTAAAACTGCAGTGTTCAAATAGCTTTTCTTCTTCATCTATCTATATATACTTCTGCAAGAACTAAAAACTCCTCAGGCTCCTGAAGTGATGCTTTGAAACATTTTAGGGGAATATTAAAACAGTATCCTGTGGGATTAATAAGTGGAGGAGACGATACTCCTTAGATGATATTTTCCTGACCACAGTTGGTAGCCCAAGCAAATTCATGTGTGAAGTTCCAGTTGAATTACTGCAAAATCCCAGATGGGATTGTTTAGTGCTACAGACATGAACCAGGCTTTTCAAGGAATGCACAGATCAAGCAGCTCTTAAACCTCAAAGTGTATCCGTTGCTGCGGTTGCTTCTTTGCCTCCAGATCCCTTTTTTGTGCCGGAGCCACACTCAGTGCTCTGACCAGCAAAGGACAGTGGGATGGTTTTTTTCCATTTCAGACGTTCGTAGTTACACAGCAGGAGGCTCTCATGCGGTAGCTCTTAAGAAGTAAGGCCTAACTGTAAAAACAAAGCAACCTTTTAGCAGCAGTGAGCCCGAAATAGAACCTCTCTGCCTACTTTCTCCACGTATGTTCATCTCCTCAGCCAGTCAGCAGCCAGCACTGGTCGTGGAGCAGCTTACAGGAGACAAACTCCTGCTGAAACACAAGCTCCCAAAAATCTTGCTTACTCTAGCAAGATGACTGCCTGTTTTATGGAGCTGCAGTGATTTCGCTGCGTTCTGTAACTTTTGCAGCTCCAGCGCAGCTGCGGCGAAGATAAATGGACAAGTGGGTTGTTAACGCAACCTTGCAGAAAATTGTTTGGGACCAAACAATCGTGAAGCTGGAGAGGGATTCAGCAGTATTGTTGTTCCCTCTGCACGTGCTGCAGCCAAGTGTGTGCTTCTGCAGCCAGACTTAACATTGCAGACGGATCTCGTCTGCCGTTGAGCAAAACACGGTGATTTCAAAAGAAGTCACTGCAGCTTTGTGAAATATGGTGTGTGAGTTACAAGCACTGTAATAGCTGTACTTTGTTTGCTTTGGGTCCACATTTGAGCAAGTAGAGCGTTAAACTCCTCACTCTAATTACGAAATTCCTCTCTCTCATCTCCTTCGTGAGCGACATAATAAAGAAAAGATTCCTGTGCTGATTGTCATGTGCTGAAGTTGGGAGTAAATCTAAAACACCGTGGTTGACTTCAATTGGGTTTGCTGCATTGGAGTTACACTTAATTAAAGTTAATGCAACAGAAAAATATAAACTGTAGCAGTTATTTTAATCAGAGCTTGACTGTGGCACTGAGCGCTTTTAGCATGTAATTTATAAATTGCCCTCGGCTGTGCAGTGCCAGAAGGATTCACTATTCTTAATAACAAAACAAAAATACACTTCTGTCATAAAGGAGGAGGATTGGGTTTAGTCACTTGGCAGTGCTAGTCACTACAAAGACTGATGGGAATATGGAGCTCTCCATCAATTGCACGTTTTTAATGAAGATTATGATTTGTTTAGTGATGCTGGGTAACTTTTTATCCTTGAAAACTATCCTAGGGTATGATTCTGCATATGAAATATCTTTATTTTTCTCCACTGGATCCTGGTGCTCACAGTTGAGCGGCTGTAAGTCAAATATTTGAGTTTCTTAAAAGTGCATCCTTTTTCTGATAGATTTAGAATTATGGGACCCGTATGCAATCACTTAGGCTTTGCTGAGACAGGATTCCTCTTTGCAAAAATCTCTTAGACCTTGCATGCATGGGCTTCTCAATGTTTTCCAATTCAAATGACTGAATAGGGAAACTCAGGAGAGGTGCAGATTTTTAGGCTGTGTCCTGATAGGCATCTGAATTACCAAACACTGATGCCACGAAGTCTCAGAAGAAGATACTGTCTGTAATCTGCATCTTCTGTTCCAGCTTCTTGGAGAAACGCTGAGACTTTGGTAGAAGGCAAGCTTATGGCAAACAAAAACACTGAACATAAGAGAAGAGGCCTGTGGGTTTTTTTTTTTACTATTTCAGGAAATTACAAAGAATAAAGTAGATAAAGTCTAAAAAGCAGCTTCTTTTGTTCTGTTAGTTATGTATATGTGTTCAGGATATAATTCTTTTCCCGATTGTGAAGCTTATTAGTGCCTGAAATTCAGTTTGTGTTTTTTTTTCTTTTTCTGGGCAGGCCCGATAGATGTGTTTGTGCTTAACTTACTGAATGCCCAGATGGCATTTCCAAGGTATGCAGGAGTTGGTTTCTGAATGCTGGCTGATACCTTTTTTCTCTTCAGTGTTGCTTTGGGTGCCCTGCTGTAAATCACCAGCTCTTTTTTCTTAGTAGAAACTTTAAATTTGTTCAAGAGGTCCCGTGTCTGTTCCGTGCATCTCATACAGTTGGCCCAGTGTTGTAGTCCTGGGGTTGTGGTGGGGAGAACACAACACTCAGTTACTTCTCCCTTTGTAAATATGAACTGGCCATGGGAAAAATGATTTCCCCTTGCTTTCCAAGTTAATGTGTCTCCTAGCTTTGCACATGTGATGAAGCATCAAGACAACAGCTCATTTCTGATTACAGAGTGGAAATAACAAGTTCTGCTCCTGCAGTTTGTAGCTCTACCCAAAGTCCAATGAACAGTGACCAAAACTCAGCATAAATAACCCTCTAGTGCCTGTAGTTGATCGCTTTGTTCACCTTTCTTTCAGAGTAAATAGCCAGGTGTTGTTTCTTTTATTGAGTATTTGGTTTTCTGTCAACTGCATGTGATACTCATGTCGGTCTTCAGAGCCTGGTAGTTTCTGCGCCAGGTATAGTGTGATGCCCTTTAGCAGACGAAGTCTCTCATTTCTCCTTCCTTTGCCATCTGCCAGCATATGTTAATTGTCTGCCAGCCTCCTGAAGTGACACACAGAGGGCAAGACACAAATAAAAACTGACAAATGCACAAATCCAGTGATATCGAAGTCTGTGTCCATTAGCTAGTCGTGCTTCAGAGGTTCACAGCAAGGCAGAGTGCCTGATGGCACGTTCTTGTCTTGGAGATGTGAATTCGGGGTCAACCAACTTGCAGGGTGCTTTTACCTCTCCTCACTTCTCAGGTGGTTTCTTTACATTGTGGATTATGTCACTTTGGACCCTTTCAAGGAGGATGTGTAAGGCCATTACCCACTTGAGTTGCATCTACTGCACAACCTGTAAGTTTTGTGCTAAGATGAGTGCATGTTAGTGTGCTGATAAGTTGCCAAGCCACCCTCCATGATATTTGAACAATCACGGCAGTCAGGAGAAGTCCCAGATGACCGGAAATAGGGAAATAAGGTACCTATATTTAAAAAGGGTAGAAGAAAGAACCTGGGAACTACTGACCTGTCAGCCTCACCTCTGTGCCTGGGAAGGTCATGGAACAGATCCTCCTAGAAACTCTGCTAAGGCACATGGAGGACAGGGAGGTGATTTGAGACAACCAGCACGGCTTCACCAGGGGCAAGTCCTGGCTGACCAGTGGCCTTCTGTGATGGAGTGACTATATCAGTGGACAAGGTTACATATGTCACTTATCTGGACTTCTGTAAAGCCTTTGACATGTTCCCCCCCTACATCCTTCTCTCCAAATTGGAGAGTGATGGATTTGACGGGTGGATTAGGAATTGGTTGGAAGGTTGCATCCAGAGGGTAGTGGTCAGTGGCTCAGAGTCCCAATGGACATCAGTGACAAGTGGAGCTCCTCATAGGTCCATATTGGGATCAGTGTTATTTAATATCTTCATTAATGACATAGACAAAGGGATGAAGTGCACACTCAGCAGATTTGCAGATGACACCAAGCTGAGTGGTGCTGTTGACACACCTGAAGGATGGGATCCCATCCAGATGGACCTGGACAGGCTCAAAGAGTGGGCCCATGGGAACCTCACAAGGTTTAATAAGACCGAGTGCAAGGTGCTGCAGCTGGGTCAGAGCAACTCCCGGTAACATTCCAGGCTGGGGGATGAACAGATCAAGAGCAGCCCTGCTGAGAAGGACTTGGGGTGCTGGTGGGTGAGAGGCTGGACATGACCCAGCCATGTGCACTCACAGCCCAGAAACCAATCCTGTCCTGGGCTGCATCCAAAGCAGGGTGGGCAGCAGGTGAGGGAGGGGATTCTGCCTGGTGAGACCCCACCTGCAGTGCTGCATCCAGCTCTGGGGTCCCCAGCACAGGAAGGACATGGACCTGTTGGAGTGAGTCCAGAGGAGGCACCAGGATGGTCAGAGGGATGGAGCAGCTCTCCTGTGGGTAGAGGCTGAAAGACTGTTGTTGGGGTTGTTCAGCCTGGAGAAGGCTCTAGGGAGACATTATAGCACCTTCCAGTACTTAAAGGGAGATGTAAAAAGGATGGGGACAGACAAATTGAACAGAGCCTGTAGCAGCAGGACAAGAGGTAATGATTTTCAGCTAAAAGAAGGCAGATTCACACTAGATACAAGAAAGTAGTTCTTTACCATGAGGCTGGTGGCACAATGGAATGAGTTGTCCACAGTGCTGCTGGATGCCCCATCCATGAAAACATTCAGGGCCAGGTTGGATGGGGCTCTGAGCAACCTGCTCTAGGTGAAGATGTCCCTGCTCACTGCTGAGTGCTTGGTCAAGATGACCTTTAAAGATCCCTCTCAACCCAAACCATCCTATGGTTCTATATTTTGATCTTCACCAGAAAGTAGACATATGAAACCAGTTTGATAGTTTAGTCTTTAAAGAGTCCGTGTTTCTTTGGGGCTTGGCATATATTAGAAAGTCTGTATTGCCACAAAACAGAGGAACCTGATACCAAGTATTTTATGAACAGAAAGGAGAGATGTTTACAGTCTGAATAAGAGTCAAGGCTGAGAAATGGGAAAAACCAGTCAGTGCTACTCATATGTGACCAGCTTTAGCATCAATACAATGACATGATAAGCATTGTCTTGCTTTTGTTGTTTTGTTAGCAAAAAATTTATTTGAAGGAGGACAAATACTAATTTTCCAAATTGGCTGGGGGTAAGATCTTTCTGTGAGCAGCTTCAGCTGGTCCAGAGTTGCCCTGTTGCAGCACTGGGTGTTCCCACCTGCTTGTTCTGGCTGGCACTGATGTGCCTGTGGCGGGGGAGTCAGCTGGGTCAGCTTGCTGCTGTGTGAGCAGACAGGTTCTCCTGTAGGGTTAGTTTCACCAGAGGCGGAGATATGATCCAGCTGACCCTGCAGCTACCTGAGCACTAGTTGCTGTCAAAAGGGTGATCAGACTGTTTGGGTGGGTGAGGAGGAGGCACATGAATTTTCAAAGATTGGCTTAAGCCAATTGTGAAACTTGCCCATGATTGATTCTCTCTTAGTGACTATTTTTAGCAGGACAGTGTGCTTATCTTGGGTTTCTTTCAAATGTGTGAATGACATTAGTATGAATGACAAGGATGTGCCTGTGTGTGAAGAACACTTCTTGGATGAAGAATGAGCAAGGCTCTTCCATGAATGTTCTCTGTGCCTTGTAACTCTCCATTCATCCTGCTCGTGTTCGAAAAGGGAAAGTGCCGGACTCTGCACCTGGGGTGGGGCAACCCTGGATGTTCACACAGACTGGGGAAGGAGATGCTGGAAAGCAGTGCTGGGAAAGGGACCTGGGGGTCCTGGCCGATGACCACTCGGCCATGAGTCAGCAGTGCCCTGGCAGCCAGGAGGGCCAACTGTGTCCAGGGGGGCATCAGGCAAAGCATCGCCAGCCAGTCGAGGGAGGGGATTGTCCCGCTCTGCTCTGCCCTGGGGCAGCCTCATCTGGAATATTGTGGCAGTTTTGGGCACTGCAATGTGAGAAAGATATTAAGCTCTTACAGAGTGTCCAAAGGAGGGTAATGAAGATGGTAAAGGGCCTTGAGGGGACGCTGTATGAGGAGCGGCTGAGGGCCCTTGTTCTGTTCAGCCTGGAGAAGAGGAGACTGATGGGAGACCTCATTGCAGTTACAACTTCCTCGTGAGGGGAAGAGGAGGGGCAGGCACTGATCTCTGTATCACTGGTGACCAGCTATAGAATGGTCTGAATGGTCTGAAGTTGTGTCAGGGGAGGTTTAGGTTGGACATTAGAAAAATATTCTTCACCCAGAGGATGGTTGGGCACTGGATCAGGCTCTCTAGGGCAGTGGTCACAGCACCAAGGCTGACAGAGCTCAAGAAGCCCTCAGGCACATGAATGGGATTCTTGGGGTGCCCTGTTCAGGGCCAGGAGTTGGACTCGATGATGCTCGTGGGTCCTTTCCAACTCTGCATGTCCTGTGAGTCTGTGTAATAATAAAAAGAGGGTGACACCCCTTATTTTTTTTCCAATTAATTTGTAGAATCAACTAAAAGATAGGATAGGGCTGCCTGTTCATCTGCTGTTCTTTGTGCAGGGGCAGCAGCAGAAGACATGAGAGAATCTATGTGCTGCCTTGAAATGGCATTTCATAGCCCTCTTTTTTTAATCTTGCTGTTTGAAGTCAGTGCTTTCAGTTGAAGATACACAGGAAGGGAATTTATTTTTAATGAATTGTTAGCTTTCTGGGTGGTTTTTTCCTCCGCTAAATTATTGTCCCCAAAAGGCAGGTCAAAAAATGGAAGTATGGAAAAACCATCAAACTATTCTGATATCAGTATTGCATATAGGAGACGGATGGACTTTGCAGTTCAGGCTCTGGTCCTCCGATACTCTGTTCCCTGCCACTGTCTTTACTTTTGGCAAGCTGATTCATGAAGTTCCTTAGTCAATGAAGTGGGGCAGTTTCTTGATTAACTTGTTAATAAGCAGGTTGAGAAGAGGAAAGACACGTAGTAATTGTAGGGGAGCCATTTGCCAAAGTGACTTCTCACCACTTCTGCAAGCTGAAAGAAAAGTAAGCATGGAGCTATTAATCTCAAGGGATGTGCAAAGTAGGGCCAGATCATGAAGATGCATGGCTCTGACAACTGCAGTACCTGGCCATGCCTGTCTACCCTGATCCTCGAGTGATAGCACTGTTGCAAGCCGTGCGTCTAAACTGCTTTAAAAAACACAAAGAGGGAAGATGGATTTCTCTCTGCAGTGTCATCCAGCCTGTTTCCTTGTTAGAACAAGGTTGTCCAGCAGAGAACACCATAGTGAATCTGATGTTTCTCACAGATGAGGTGTGGTCCTTGGACTTCTGGCAGATGGCCAAAGCAATCCAGATTTGGGAAATCCTGGATGTTATTTGGCACGCTAATGGCTGACATGCATATGTTTTACTAGGAGGAAGAACTGAATTTTGTGCAAAGTTTGAAATCAATAGACAAATATGCACAGTTCAGTGTTTGGAGGTTGATGGGAGTTTATTACATCCAGGAAAGACTTTGGGGGCTGGTTTTTAGTTTCTGTATAATGAGTAGCAGTGAAAAAAGTTCTTATACCTGCTTGAGATAACACAGAAGATTACTGCCAGTTATCAGGACTTTGTCAAGCCATCGTGTCCAGGCTGCTTTGGAGTTGTTTGCAGATGTACTTACTTCAAGACTAGCAAATATTTTGTATTTTATTTACTCTAGAGTCTTTAAAACTCTTTAAACAGTATTCAAATTTTCTGCACTCTTAACTGGGTGCCTCTCTTGTTTCTTAGCATTTCTGCCTTTATGGCTTTAGAAGTGTTTAACAACTGTTCGGCTTCTCTTGGCTTCTTGTGCTGGATTTACAGGGAAGATTTCTAGGCAGGCAGTGGTGCAGCTTTCAAGTGTGGGCTTCTGGCTTCCTGTCCTGCCCCAGGTGATGCAACAGTCTCCACAGTACAGACAGTGCTTGCTTGTTTTACTCTAGGGAGGTGGTGGTTGTTTTTAAACTACCCAGAGTTCCTTACCAAGTCCCTTATCAAGCTGGGGAGTAGTTACTGCTCAGACCTTTTACCAGCTGTCTCAGGCTGTGAACTGCATTGTGAGGCTTGGAAAAAGTGAGGAGTGCCTCCTTCGAACTCAGCTGCATCTCACCTGCTGTCATACCCCACTTCTGCATGCAAAGTAAAGAAGTAACCCTGAAAATGCAGTCCCTGTAGGATCAGTCTGTGCAAGGCTGCTGCTGACAGCAGAAGATCACTGTGAGTTGAAGGTGATGCACAGTTCTAGACACAACACACAAATAGCAATTAACAGATTTTAATCTTTGTCTGTGGAATGTGTTTAACATACCAAACTTTATTAGGCTTTTATTTGACATTAATATTCTGCTAATTCAGTACATTAAGTAATAAATATGATTCTAAATTTTTTTTTCTTATGCTTCTATTAAAGAATAGAACTACAGTCTGTAAGAGTTCATCAAAAGCAGCTTGTTATGTATTACTTACCTCTGAGAACCCCTGGATTTCTATTCTGTCCTTTTAGAAATGCCTGACAATTGCAGAATGATTTCCTGGAGATGTTTATCTTTTAAACTGTACTGAGATTTTTTTTGTTGTTATTGTTGTCTTCGGTTCACTTCCAGAGGCTTTGAGACAACATTCTTTGGTTATAGAAGGAACAGACTTAAGGTGATGTGAAATTTAATTATAATCCTGGGCTGTGATTCTACATCACTTTCCTTAGTGCCAAGTCAGCTTCAGATCCACCATTTCCTTGCTTCACTTGTGTTCCCTCACAGTCTTTGTGTCCTCTGTTTGACTGTTGGTGCAGCTGCCCACTGAACACCATCTGTGAAATGACCCAGCCCAAGAGCCTCCCAAACGAAAGTGCCCTTTGGCAGGCAATGTAAACCTTTGTTCTGGCTTAAACTGCAACCCCGTGGTTGTTTATATTTGAACTGACATAGCTCTGGCTATAATGTCTGTTTGAAGACTTGTAAGGCTTTATAAAAGAGTTTTCTGACAAGGGGCCAGTGACATACTGCTCCACGTTCTAGACTTTTTACAGGATAAGTTATGTAGCTAGATAAGTTTTTTTCAGGTGTTTGTGCTGGCAGTACTGTATTTAGTTACTTTTTCCCACATATCATCAGAAAATAAACTCCAGTTGCATAGATTTATAAAGTGTCAATCTGCCAAAGCTAATATTTCGCAGTAAATCTCTTCTCTGGGAGGCAGGAGACTTGTGCTGCGCTCTGTGGGACTTACTGGCTCTTTTGAGGTGTGTCTCTTTCTCACTGTGGCACAGAGAACCTGAAAAAAATACTCTTTTCTCATACTCAACAGGGAAAAAATTTATATTCAAGGGTTTTGTTAAATAGGAAGCCTCTCATGACAGATTTCTCTCATTGCTGTGAAAACCAAATGGGTTGATTGAAATAAAACCCACTGTCATTGTTAGTTTACTGGGTTTGAGAAGGAATTTGTGCCATAATGGAAGTATTTATATATTTCAACTAGAAAAGAATGTCAGTTCAAAATAAGGAGGATATTTGACCACCTTGTTTTTCTTGTCTGTTCCATGACGACTTACTTGTCTGGTTTTTTTTTCCCCAGTTATTTGTAGTAGATGTCCAGACTGGTCAAATTACCAAGATTCCTATTCTGAAGGATCGTGAACCGGGCATGGTGAACCAGCAGGGATGTGGCATTCATGCCATCGAGCTCAACCCCTCGAGGACCCTCCTGGCCACAGGTGGAGACAACCCCAACAGTCTTGCAATTTATCGCCTGCCTACACTCGATCCTGTCTGTGTGGGAGATGTAAGTGGGAGAACCTGGGGAAGGTTTATTCTGTCACTTACAAGAACTACTACTTTGAAGTGTGTAAGGTCAGAGCAAGGTTAAGATTTGGGAGTCTTGTAATGGAGAGTGAATTGCTGAAAGCCTGAAAACATTCCCAGTTGAGTTGTCATTTTTGACGTGGTATCCGAGTGAGTACATAAACATGTGAATGGATTCTCAGGATTCTGAGTCAGACTTCTTCCTCACCCTCATTCAGATCTATTTCAGATCACCTTTGAGCACTGAAAATGTAACAAAATCCTGAATGTTAAAGTCCAGTTGTGGTGATGACCTCTCAAGCTACTAACAGTGAAAAAGCTCTTTTGGGAAATTTAAAAGGTGATGCAAGTTGTTCCGATTTTCTGCTTATCCAGTGCAGTTTACAGATGTATTATTCCAGAGGTGAAACTTGGCTTTGAAGGTTAGTTCTGACCCAGTGGCTGCTGGCAGTTAGATAGACTCTCATACTGGTTTTATTTCTGAAATGTCCTGAGGCCTTTTTGAAACAGCCAGTCTTTTAAAAAAAGCTGAAATGAGTATAGTGGTGTCCCATGAGTGGTTCTCTCTCATTTCTCCTTTTTATTCAGGACTTCATATGGGCGTTAGCTACAACAACATAGGTCAGGTCAGAGTTCTGCAGCAGCAGATAACCAGCTACAGCAAGACCTGACTCTGAAGATTTGCATGACTTGCTCTTCATTTATGTGACCTTTTATCTTTTCAAACAGAACTAGAGCCTTATGGTCTTTCTTCCCCCCCCACACAGGTTTTTCATTTCCTAAAGAAGAGATTCTTGAAATAATAGGCTTGAAATATTAATCTGTAGGTCATGTATCATAAACACAAGATTTTGGTTACTTTTTATATTAGGATGTGCACTTGCAGAAGTACAGAATGCTGCTTTCAAAATGGAAAATCGGAGTCCTTAGAACTGGAGTCAATTTGTCCTTGGTCAGAGGCCTGTTTTTCCAACACCTAATTGCTCTCCATTAGTTATACACTTCAAAACTCAAAAAGTCAAAGTTACTAGTGGGTACTTAAACTGCTCCAGCTTGATACTGGAACCTTTTTTTAGTGTAGGTCTGTCCTTCTGAGTTTGTACTAAAAATCCAAGTGGAGAGCATTTGTCTGCTTTGAGACTACTTTGGAGTATTATGGCACAGAAAAATCTGTCTTTCTTCTTTTAGGATGGACATAAGGACTGGATATTTTCAATTGCATGGATCAGTGATACTATGGCTGTTTCTGGTAAAGTCAACCTTTTTCTTCTGTTTTTCTGGTTGGTTGGTGGGGGTTTTGCCTTTCCTTTTTTGTTTTAAACTTTCCTCCTCTCCAGAATTTTATGCTGAATTACAACATTTTATGAGTCTTCAGAAAGCACCTCTATCACGGCAGTTGAAACCACTTAGAACTACTGAGGCTATTTAAACACTTGATCTAGATCTTTGATTTTTTTAGTATCAGAGAGAATATTCCTGTGTTTCTAGTAGGTGTTGCCATGAGGAGATCTTCAAACACAATGAGTTACAGTAAAGGGTTCTACATAAGAGGAATAATTTCAAGAGGAGTTTTAATTATCATTTGATAACTTTGGAATACTGCAGAGCAATATCAGTTTCCTGAAGTCGTGTGAAAGACTAATTAAACTCTCTTTTGTCAAGCTGTCAGTACAGTTCTCTGTGTGTATATATGTGTATGTACATGTGCACTTACACTAAGGCAATTATTACAGAAGGCTGTAATAGAAAAACTCAGTTACTGACTGTTTAGTAACTAATTGGATAGTCAGTGTAACTTCATAAAGTTAGATAAAGGCAGCAGTAATAATAGGCTGTTGCATTAATTTAGTAGTTCACTGCCTTTCTGTGCTGACAGGGTGTAGTAGTGTTCTGCACACAAGAGTTGTTGAACTGCAGGTGACGGAAGATCATAGCAGTCTTATATAAAAGTCAAGTCCTTGAATTGTTAGTGTAGTTCAGTGGAAGTTTTGTTTTCCAAAATCAAAAAGTTAATCCTGGAATTTGATTTTTGAATTTAACATGAAAGTTCATCCTTGCAAGTCTCTACCCCAAATATCTACATAAAACCCCCCGCGCTATCAGCTAGTAAGCTTGAGGATGATTACTGATATCCAAGGGAAGGATAAGGATCCAGTGGAATGCACAGCTCCCAATGTTTTGCAAAGGTCAGGGGCGGATGTGTGAGTAGAAGGCTGCTGTGTTCTCTGCTCTGTGGTCCTTACAGCAGGCAAGATGTAGCTTCCAGTCTCCAGACCTGAGACACCAGGGAAAACTTGTTGAAAGCAATTAAGCAAGACTGGTTGCTAAACTGATCTCTTCAGAGCTCACAGACAATCCTAATTAAGAGATAAAAAGACAGTGAACTTCTAACATGGTTTTAATCTTATAGATTTCAACTCCATCTGTATCTGAAAGTGCAGAGTAGAAATACTTGAACTTCAGACATTGAGGATACGGCAAATACTTTTATCTGATTAAAAAAACTAGATGCAAATTTTTTGTTACTTTCTTGAGGCAAGTTAAGTGCCACAGGAAGAAAAAAGTCCTTTGGTCCCATGGCAGATCACACCCATCTGGTTAAGAGATTGGGCAACGCCTTTCTCACTGCAGTCAAAGCTGTTGAAAGAGGACTAGGGGCTTATTATTCCTTGTGCTTGTTTTAACTTCAACAAGAACAAGGCAGGACTCTAAAACCTTCAGCAGTCTTTTTCAGTAGTCCCTAAGTCTAGTCTGTAAGTCAAACTCTTGACTAAGCAGGCAGAGCTGAGGAAGAATACAACAGTCCACTCAGCTGTGCTGGCTGGGCAAAAAGATTTCCATGGCAAAAGCTCTGGATGAGATGAATAATCCCCAGGATGTCATGAGCTTAGGGAAGCAAATGATACTCTGCTTGGCTTCAGGGCTAACCAGTCGAACAACATACGTGGGCCTTTTCCCCTGCCAGGGGAAACTGACAGGGCTATTAACAGGGACAGCTTCTTCCTAAGGTACATCAAGACCTTCAGAAATTCTACTGCCGAGTATTCAGCCTCCATAACAAACAAGATTAGCTGCCATTAAAACCAATGGCATATAATGGAGTGGCAAGATGTTGTGTCGCCTGCTGCCTGCTGCATTAGGATGCTCCTTTTGTATTTGTCTGTAGTAGGTGATAGTGCCAAATGCCTGAATCCATCCATGAGAGAGCAAAGCCACTTCTCCTGTGCCAAACAACCCATATTGCAACAAGGTGTTCTGCTTAACTGTCTTTGCAACTTTTTCCCTGTGATGTAGCAGAGACAGTAAATTTAATAGTCTGGTGTAAATACTTAATCTTTTCCGGCATCTTAATTATGAATTCCGTTTGACAGAAGGAGGCATATATTTTTCACATTATGTAGAGAAGAAATTGAGGTACCTGTCAAATTTGTCAGAGCTGACTTAGATGAAAGTGAGTTGCCTGAACACCAGAAGTGATGGCTATAAGGCCTTGGATGAAGACTGTGTTGATCTGTAAACCAAAGACATTCAGCTTTCTTCATCCAATATTATTACTGTTAGCGATTCATATTTTGGATTAATGTCATCAAATTCAGTAAAAAAAAAGTAAAATGAGTTCTTGCTTGTTTAACCTCAGTTCCTATGTTACATTCTTTAAACAAGTGGCCCATTTTAGCAAAATAATTTTTTAAATAGATTTCATTCAAAGTGGTACAAACTGTGCTCTGAAATAGCTGTTTCTGTTCAGCTCATGAATGACTGTGTGCTTATCCATAAGCATACTGATAGAAACCCAAATAGGCATAAATCCAACTGAGTTTTGGAGGGTTTTTTGCGTTGGTTTAACAGGCTGTCATCTCAGCCTTGGTAAGCCAGGCTCAGGCTGAACCCAAAGCCTATTCAGTGACTTCTGAGTCAAGTCGTTCCATGTGCGAATCTCTAATGGTGATTCTTGTACAGGGTTGTGGTTTTTGATGCATCCTAATCAGTTTGAAAACAGATGAGGTGATCCAGCTGCTTGGAAACTCTGTAGACAAACAGCTGATAATGAGTTCAAACATTATGAACTTTAGAGCTCAGTAAAATCACATTTTTGTTAATTAATACATGGGCACCAACAGTGTGTTCAGTTAGATTAAATTAATAGTATCCTTTCTTTCAGACCCTACTGTTTCTTCCTTTTTAAAGAGGGGAGTTACATGTATGTGAAATGGACTGTTTATTTATGGACTATTTGATCAGGTTCCCGGGATGGTTCAATGGGTCTCTGGGAAGTCACAGAGGATGTGTTGTCCAAAAGTGATGCCAGGCATAACCTCTCTCAAGTTCCTGTCTATGCCCACATAACACACAGTGCTCTGAAGGACATCCCCAAGGAGAACACCAACCCTGATAACTGCAAAGTCCGAGCATTGGCCTTCAACAATAAGAACAAGGTCAGTAAGATGAGTAAGGCAGTTGAGAAGTCCCAAAACTGTCCCTATGTGTTAGAAAAAGAACAAAATAATCTAAACTAAACATACTGGAGAAGCAAGCTAATATTTTTTTTCTCTGATTCTTTTGTGTTCTTGTCTTCACCTGCTGTGTTTGCTTCTGCCCAAGTGAATGGGAGAATCCAGGAGAAAAAAAAAAAAGAAATGTTTTCAGAAGGCACAATTTTCCTGTGGGTTTGATTTTAGACTTGCATCCTAAGCAGGGGAGACAAGGAGTATTTGCAAGAAGCAAATAAAACACCAAAACATCTCTTGCAGCTTGAATCCTCAATTCTTGAATGCTCTTGCTACTTTCCTTCCCCCTTTGCGAAGACCAGCTTACTCTTAGCAGTTCCTGTTTTGATGTTTGAATCCTTTCTGGATTGCTCAGCAGGTGAGGTGCCTGACTCACAGGGCAGGCACCAGTGCTTGCTTTGGTGTCATTTTGTTGGTATTTGGCCAATGCTAAATGCTAACCTCCCCCATGCTGATCTCCCGTTATTACTAATGGGAGTAGCAATTCATCCTCCGTTACTTTTGTTTTTCCTGCCCTCAAAGAACAGAGAAGGTCTGAAGCAAAGGTGGTGTGCTCTCAGAAGCACAGTGCTCCTGTAGGCTGTATTTTTCACAATAGCTACTTTAGTTAGTTACTAGTCTGGGATGGACATTTCGTGTAGCTTTTTCAGTATAGTGCCTGTAGTGCTTCAGGGTTAGAATCAATGTGGGACCTGCTGAAGGGACATGTCAACTCTAGCTTGTACTGTCTAATAATTCACTATTTAATTGCCTAACAACATTTATGGTTTTGAAAGTTATTATTTCTTATTTACTCTTTTATTAACTGTTATTCTACCTGCCATCTTTGTACCATATTGTATTCTATGAAGAACACTGTAAAATGAAAATGTATCCTGATAAAGCCTGTACAGGATTGTGGATGAGTTCAATCCAGAGTGTGCCACTTGCCTAGTTTAGAGTGAATTTGTAAGGACATCTATAATACAGAAACTAACTCTTTTTTTTTTTCTTTCTCCTTTTAATAGGAGCTGGGAGCAGTGTCCCTGGATGGGTATTTTCATCTTTGGAAGGCAGAGCTCACACTATCAAAGGTGCTTTTCTGTTTGTTCAGATAAGGCACCCCATTGCTTTCAGTTTTTCTTTGGGTCAGGTTATATTTTTGCAGTCAACTTATTTTTCAGCTGCATTTTGGGTTTTTTTCACTGCAACTTCCTTGAACATAGCTTACAGAATTGTTCTATTAACATCCTACTCTTGTAACGGATTGATTTTTATGTTTTCTCTTTCCAGTTACTTTCCACAAAGTTGCCATACTGCAGGGAGAACGTGTGTTTGGCTTATGGTCAGGAGTGGTCAGTGTACGCAGTAGGATCACAGGCACACGTCTCCTTCCTGGACCCAAGGCAGCCTTCCCACAATGTTAAATCCGTCTGTTCCAAAGAACGAGGCAGTGGTAAGAAACCTGTCAAAAGGTGCTTCAAATGATTTTCTTGCAGAAGTAGCTGTTAAGACTGCAGTAAGTCAAGCTCTTAATTAACAGGAAGGGTTTTTCCTGTGATAGACTAAATAATTAATAGTGTATATATAGGTTTTGCTTTTATGACAGCATTCAGTGAGCAACCAACACCAAACGTGACAGCAGCTCTGAAATCTAGTGAAGGGCAATATCAGTGCCTTTATGATCAACTAAATTGTAACCCATTTGAATATTACTGGACTTTTAAAAGTGTGCATTTTACTTCAGCATATTTTTTACTGTGTCTTATTCTATTTTAATTCCTCTCGGACCAAATCTAGTCGTTTTGCCACTCTTTATACTGTTCTTGCATTTTTCTCTGGGAATTAGGAAAGAAGGCATGTTGTCTGCTCTCTGCTATCATACTGGGAGTCTGTGCTTGCTTTGTAATTTTAAAGCCATGAGTGAGACTCTTGATTTTCAGTGTGATTTGACTGCTGTTTCCTTTTCTCACATGAATGCAATATGTGCAATTGAACCTCTCACCAGGCCGGGCCTGAGGGTTTGCAGGGTCCATGGTTCCATAAACTTCTTACCTTACCCTTTATTATCAGGCATGAGAAGGCACTGTGCCATATTAACCCCAGACTAATAAATTGCAGTCCTTATTTAGCTTGGCTTTGGGCATCCATCTCTTCATCGGGCAAGTTACCAGAAGAGGATGTATGTAGGCAAGGATTTAGGAAAACTTTATTTATGTAGTTACAGAACAATCTTATCTAGATCAATGTCAGGGTCTGCTTCTTTCATGTATGGGAGAAGTATCTGTTGTGTCAGGGAAGGTCACCTCAACATCTTACCAGCAACACTCCTTGTCCTGACTTGCTGCCAATGGTGGCTGAAAGATTCTGCCTCGAGTATGTGACCATCCCTGCTGGGGGGATAATCTGTGTGTGGGGAGTATCTGCAGGGCATCTCCATTTCACATCTGGTGAAAGCCTTTGTTTAGTGCTGTCTTCTGTGCTGCATAGTAGCTGGATCTTTTTATTCGGCTTGGTGATGGAGGCACGTAAATAACAGTAATTCCCAAGATACTGAGCGTTTCAACTTTCTGTTATCTCCCTGGGGCTTGGAATGGTGCAGCACCTCTAGAAAGCAGGCTCCTTATTGATTTGTGGAATAAAATCTGACTTCAAGTGCTTTGAAGTAGTAGCTGAATGTGCTTTAAGTTTCCAAGTGCACCTGGTGAATGTGGTAAGTCCATTCAGTTCACTCGTGTTGTACACAAAAGCAGGTTAGAGAAAGGTTGTGGCTTAGCAAGACTGGAACTGGGGCTGATTTTCCCCCAATTGAACCCTGTCTGCTCTACATGAGAAGGCAGTGAATGCTTTTTAGTGCATCTTATAAGAGTTGCTTTTCTTAGAGCTGTACAGGGAAGTGCAGGCCCTGGACTGTAGGTCTTGATCCACAAAAGCAGCTGCTCTCTGCTCACGTGGCAGAGCAGTGTCGTGTGCCCTTGACTTGGTGTCCTGCAGGCAGCAGTGCTAATGCAGCACAGACTCTGTGTCTGCTCCCTGTGTAGGACACACCACAAATGCATCTGCATTTCCTTCTGGGATCTGCCACTTAGGAGTGGCGCTCAATTTGCTGTCCAGGTCCACGGGTGATAGAGTGCTGGGAATGTAGGATAGCTTACTATGATCAGTTCTAGGCACAGGTTGTGCTTTTAGTTTGATAGGAATGGTTAATCTGGGGTACTTCAGCCCCTTAGGAGCCAATTTGAAGAGCTGTTTTTGAAAGCCTGTTCTAAATATCCTGTTAGTAGTGTGGGTGCATCACTTAATTTTTTTGGTTAGAGAAATATCCACTGGTATTCTTCATTTTATAGATTTTTATTAACAAATTCCATTGAAAAGCGTATGCCATCTGCCTTCATACTCCATCACCTGTTTCTATGAAGTAAGTATTCTTCTGAATTGCTTGTCAAGAGCACTTCTGGAGCAAAAACAAGAGGAGGTCCACTCTTGTGCCTTTCTCCTCTTAGATAAGTGACTGCTTTTGCTGATTGCAGAGGGCTTGAAGTGTGTTTGCCAGAGCCAGGCCCATGTGCTGGGGGTGGGGGGAGTAAGTCTGCAGCTTGCTCAGGTGTGTTTGTAATTCTGAGTTAAAGTGGAGATTCTTACATGAATCTGGTAAATTTCCTTCAGCAGGTGTGACTTGCACAGTGGTTTCCCACCTATTAAACCTGCAGTCAGGACTTCACCTCACATCTGGAGCAGGGCAGTGTGGCCTTACCTGTTCCAAGTGTGTGTCATGGATGCTGGTGGCTGTGGATATAACATCAGGCTGGGGAGGCAGAAGGATGAGGATGCGTTTCTAGTTAGGACTCTCTACAGAGGGGAAAGGGGAACTCCCTGACTGTATCTGCAGCTCCCAGGTGTTGTCTGTCCCATGCATGTATTGTTGTATTCCAGGACGTTAGAAGTTCAGCCCCACTTGGTACAGTAACAGCATTTGGCACGTGGATGTAGCTGGCAGAACTCACTCTTTTCCCCTCCTGTTTGTATGCTTGTTTAGGCTGTAATTCAGTGGTACTTCAAAGAGGGCTTAAAAAGGCCTAGGGTTTATAACCTGGCATTACTCTGTGCAGGAAGGAGGATCACAGATTTGATGGAGTTTAATCTGCACTGAAGAGTTGTTTGGAGTAGAGTGCTTGCACAGAACAAACCTTTTGCACAATAAATAGAGAATTTGCAAATTGCAGATTCCTACATACACAACAAAGGTGCTCTTGACCCTAAATGGCTTATCTGGTAGAGCTGGGCCCTGTTGAAGATGAGGCTTCTTACTGTGGCCCCGCAGTGTAGCCGATGGCCTCAGAGGAGCAGGGCATTAGTGTGTGTCATCGAAGCTGCTGTTTCAGCAGCATCAGTGGGATCTGTCTGCACTGCTCTGTAGCAGTTGTGGAGAACACTAGAAGGTAGTGTTAGACATGAAATAACAGCCCTGCAGAGCCAAAGCATCCCTCTTCCTTACTGCTCTGTCTGTCCCTTCTCTACTTGACAGGTATCCGGTCGGTGAGCTTCTATGAGCACATCATCACCGTGGGAACAGGACAAGGTTCCCTGTTGTTCTACGATATCAGAGCCCAGAGGTTCCTGGATGAAAAGCCCCCCCATGCCTGCCATGGCCCGAAGCAAAAATTAGGAGGAGGTGAAATTTTGAAGTTGACAACTGGGAAAGGCTGGCTGGTGAGTAGGTTGTAACTGTAGGAGACCCTTTACACAGGAATACTGTAGGGCTTGAGCCGGTTCTTCTTGTGGTAATGGGAGCTGTTGTGTGAAATGTACCGACAACTAACAATGAGAAGCAAGAAGTGCTGCAGAATTGCTTTCTACAAAAGCTTTAGGAAAGGGTACCGAAGGTTAGCTGCCCGAGTGTGAGGCGTACTGACTACTGTTCTTATGCACTGATTCATAGGTGAACTAGATTGGATATTTTTATATTTTCAAATGTAATCTAACTCCTAGTTTTCAGAACCTGAAACAGAAATAGTCTTCCTTTAGAGCCATGCTACTCTAATGTGGTACTCAGAGCAAGAGAGATTTAATTTAATTGTGTGCAGTTTTAGAAACTGTGGCTTCCTGAGGTAATGCCATGGCAGGCACTTGAGTTCAGTTTCCTGTATGTTATCATAAACTAGTTAATGGCTTTGTTTAACTTAGCTCCATTACCATTTATGTCACTGTGATGTCCCTACCCTTCATCTCCCTGTTCCAATGTTTGGCCTAAATGTCCACAGAAAAAGCTTCAGAACAATGCTGATATCTTTTAGTTGATCTGTATGAAGTTTCAGGAGCATTCAGAGGAAACAACTCTTTTTAAGCTCTGGAAGATACTTTCTGCTTTTGTGAAACAGGGTTTTGGGTTTGGTTGGCAACAATAATGATCTAAACTTTCCTTTAACAGAACCATGATGAAACCTGGAGGAATTATTTTTCTGATATAAATTACTTCCCAAATGCTGTTTACACCCACTGCTACGACTCGTCTGGAACGAAACTCTTTGTGGCAGGAGGCCCCCTTCCATCAGGACTTCATGGGAATTACGCTGGTCTCTGGAGCTAATGATAACTCTTCATAAATGCTGATCTTTACACAGATTTCCACTTTTCTTTTCCTTTTTTAACAACAAAATTGTGTGATGCCATTGATTCCTGATTTAAGCGCAAGTTATTTTTTGGCAGAGTTTTCTGTTGGTCTCCAACAGTTTTTGTACATCTTTTTGAACCAGTTTTTTGCTTTAACCTCCTTGATCCTTTATATGAAGGGGTTTTGAAATCCTTTTTTATTGTATTTACTCCAAATGACTCTTTCCCCCCCATTTAGGCTGTCTTGGCCATGTGCCCCCTCCCCTACTTTGCTGTGAGGTGGGATTCCTTTCTTATAGAGTGGTTGCTCCTGGGCTTTCTGTGAAAGTCTTGGGGCTGCATGTGTGCAGGTACTTTGTGTCAGTTACATTACCTGGAGTGAGGACTACTTGTAATTAAAAAATATTAAAAGTATTTATAAGAGATAAGCTACTACTTTATCTGCAGAGCCTGGCGCTGGCCTGGGTTGATCTTATTTTTAAAAGTACAAGTCTAATGACACTGTTTTTACATAGAGGGATTATGGTTATTTTAGGCTCTGCTCACTGGAGCCCAGGCACAGATTCCCCCAGGGTATTGCCCATCAAGTCCAAAGTGCAGGAGTTCTAAAAAGTGCATTTGTATTTGAATGGTAGTTTTCAGCAGTGCCAGGAGTAAAAATTGATCTTTTGTTTCTTCACTGCCCATCCCAGGTACCAGCTTTTGCACAGGTGGAGTTTGCAAAGGCTGTTCTGCAGCATGGCTGTTGCAGGGTGACATTACATTGAGGGCTGCAGAGGTGCTGAGGGGAAATGGGGGCTGGTTATTCAAAATGAACTAAATCTTATCTGTTTTCCAGATGAGCCATGGTTTCTGAGTATGCTGTCGGGGTAGCTCATGAGATTTTCCTAAACTGCCTAAAACCCAGGACCTTTTTTATGCTGGGTTCTGGAAATTTTTCCCATTTTTGCTGTTCTGGTTGGCCATCTCCTCTAATAAGGCAATGGAATAAATAAACTATTTTTTTTTCTACAAGATTAAAGAGTGCATCTTGGACTTAACTAATGCAAGTGAGAAGCTTTCCATATAGGAGGATAGCTCGGTGTCAGCTCACGTTGTCCACATATGCTGTAGGAGAGACTCAGACTTTTCCCGAATCCCCTGCTGCCTTCTGCTTCCAGGCTCCTGTGAACTTCACCTGGGACTGGGAGGGGAGAACAGGTGCAGTGCCCTTCAGGTCCAGCTATGAAGCATGTGCATCCCAGGGTGGTGGTCTTACTCCATACCCAGCTAAAATGCAGGTCTCCAGGTGCTCCTCCTTTTGGCAGGCACCAAACTCTCAGCTTGTTACTGATGCCTCTCTCTTCTGCTGGGATGAATGCCTTTCCCCTGACACTAGTGGAGCAAAGTGTGCCTGGACCTCACTGCTTTGGTGACAAAGACAGAGTTGGTTGAAGCTGAGTAAGAAGACGAGGCTGGGACACGCTCTGCTCTCCTGTCTCTGTGGAGATCACAGCTACTGCTGCAGTTCCTGCTGACAGCCCAGAGCGAGTCTGTACCTGCCTTTGCAGTCCCTCTTGTCTTCATACTCAGTGTCTTCAATAATTCCAAGCAGTGAAGCCTCAGGCTTAATTTCCAGTTGGCAAGGAGACCTGCATGGAAATCCTCCAAAGAATGCAGTTCCCTCCTGTCCGAGTGGAAATCCTGGCAAGAGAAGAACTCTCTCCCAGATGCGCACCTGTCCCAGAAGTATAATTTGCACTGAGCACTGACACAGGTGCTTCACAAACACATCATCTTCCAGTGTTTTATAATTGTACTTCCCTTGTGGGCTGCTTAAACTGCAGCAGTCCATGATGCTGTGTGTACAGCTAGCCAGGCTTTTCTCTGAAAAGGGCAAATTTTATACCATGGGGTAATGAAGAGTTAGGGTTGCACGTTTTATTTAGAGTTGTTCATCGTTTCATTTTAAAGGTGTCATAATGGTGCCTGTGTTGTTCTTTGACGGCAACTTACTGCTTTGGATATTTTTTGATTTAGAAAAGTGGAAGTATACAAAGAAAAACAAGTCTTGGTCAAGTATGGCAGGATTTGTATTTCTTGGATTACTCCTGCAGCTACTGTGTAAGATCACTCTGTCACAGGGCACATGTTCTGCTTTTTTATTCGACCTTGGTTTGAAGTTTGTTTTGTTTTGTTTTTCTGAAGAAGCTAGACAGTTGAGTCTACTTGAGCATCCTCCAGAAAACAACAGCAGATAACAGATAGGCACTTTGTGTCTACAGTGCCAAAGGACAACTCCTGGTCTGGAAATTCTAGCCCTGATGTTGATCTATTGATTGAAGCATATGCCAGGTCATGATGAGGGGGGAAAAAAGGGTATTTGAATGGACAGAGCTTCAGCCTTCAAACATGGAGGCTGCTTTTTCTGCAGTCTCTAAGTTACTAAAGAGGCGCCACTGGAAATTGTCAGTCCTTGCTGACTCTGATCTCTGATCTCGATATGTGGTCTTAAAGCCTGGTATTGTGAGTGCCCTCTTCCTCCTTTTTTTTTCTACATGGGAAGCCCTGGACAATTCTCAGACAGATCTGGACAATGATGTAAAATTCCTCTAGTCTCACATGCTTCTGCTTTCAGGGTGCTTTCTTGCAAAGGTAATTTCACATGGGAAGGGAGCCATCTTTGTTGCTGTATGAATACCCCCCAAAAAGTAGGTAGTGCTGGAAGCACACAAGCAAATTGGGCCTGAGAAAACTTAATTTCTAGCCTGTTTCAGTGGTTTTAAATGCTTGTAGCAATACAGTTGTTGAGTTTCAGAATATTTTGTGGTTGGTCACATATTTTGTTCCAATCAGTGTTAGAAATTGAGGCAGAGAAAAGTGATGTACTCAAGACCTTCAATTTGCTTAAACTGGGTAGAAGTTGGAGGCTGGGTCAGACTCGGGAACTGGGCAATTGTCCTTGTATTTCTTTGACTGACAAGATTACACAGTAACAATCCGTTCCTTGGAGGGAAGACACTCTGGTTTATCTCACTTGAAGGAAAGAAAAGAACTTAAATCATAACATGCCTTCAAACCTGCTGCTGCTCAGCTTTTTTCCACAGACTACCATGTTAATTTGGGTATCTTTGGGTATTGTATTTTCAGTATTCATAATAACAGGTAATCAAACCAGTGACTAAATTATGGGTTTGGTAAAACCTGGCTTGTGAGCACTGGGTAGCAACTTCTCAGTAATAGCTGGGTGTTATGTGATGGGACATTCCTGAGGAATCAGAAGCTGCAATGAAGGTGGTGCTCTCCCTCTTCACCAAACACCTTATTCCTGTAATTCCTCCAGCTTTCTCCCTTGAACAGTCAAGTCTGGTAGGGAGAGCTGCTGGTGCTCTCCTCTGGCACTTTCTGGGATTGCAGTAAAGAAGTGAGATCGTTTGTTTGGTTTCCTCATCACAGTGCTGCTGGTGTGTTAGCTCAAGGTGAATAAATTACCAAAGAATAGTTAGTAGGTGTTTGTTCCTAGTCTCAGTTGTTAACTTTTTTCATAGATCCATTTTTAAGGTCACTGGTAGAGTGCCCAGTGGTCTTTCTGAACGTAGTCAGTCCACATCACACTGTGGATGACTCTTGTGACTCTCTTCATGAGGGGAGCTCCTGAACTGCATTGTAGGGTTTATATTTGCTGCCTCCATTTCAGGTCTTTGGCAGCTTTTTCTATCTCAAGGATTAAGATAGTTGGGGATTGTTCTCCTCCAGAATTTCATCCTCTTCCTTCACCAGAGCGCTTGCTTTGTATATAGCTTGCAGCTGCAGAGTTAACAGATTAAAAGTTATGATCCACCTATGTCGAGTGGTGCTTTGGTGTCTTAATTTCTGCACCTCGGTTGAGGCACTTACAGACCTTGTGAAGTGTTGTCCCTCACCTGGTGCAGGTGTGAAACAAAGCAGGCTTGAAGGTGACCCCTTCACAGAGGTCACTTGTTTGCTTTGTTTGCAAGAAACCAAGAACAGGTGGGCTGTCAGTTGCATCTTGGAAAAGTAGCCAGGTGGGAGCTCTGAGGTCTGTTTGTGGTGGTCTGATACCCTTATTTTCCATAAACCCAATTTTCCAAGGTGTCTGATATGTTCTTAATTCTTTTTCAATTGCTGCTATGACTGAAATACTGGACTGGGGTACAGCTTGTTCTTAAGGAACACTTGCAGAGCTGTGTGGGATGCAGGTGGAGCTGATCCTCTGACCAGCCTGTGCTGAGCCTGAGACTCCTGTCTGTGCCAGGCACACACTTTCTACCTTAAAGCCAAGTGAAAATCCCTGTGTGCCCCACTGGCCATCCCACAGTCTGAGCCTGTGGTGTGACCTCAACTTAAAATGCCTTTCTGACTGTTGCAGTGTCCTCAGTAACTTATTTGAAAGTCTCTGAAGCACAGGCACCCAGAACAAGGTAGAGTGGAAAGGAGAATACAGCCACATCTTGTGTGAAGGAATCTCTGCCTGCGTGTGCTCTCCTTTGCCCCTCCAGGTGAGCACTTTGTGTGGTGAGGATGGGCAAGGGGCACCAGAGAAGCAGTGAAAGGCAAACTTTGATATGGCTCCTGGGACTCCGCAGGAATTTAAATTCATAGAGGGGATACCTGAAAGGGGTGAATCAGAAACATCTTCAGAGAGATCAAATATATATCCCTGTCATTCTTGTTTCAGTGATAAAATTAGGATGTATCTTTTTGCTTGTGATTGCTGTGTTTCTTTAGGTACTTGGCTAATTAAAAGAATGCTCTTGCAGAAAGGAATCTTCCCATTTCATAACAGCCTTTCCCACTGGTATCCTGCTGGGAGCGGTATAGTCTAAGAAAGTGCACACAGATTTGAAACAGGGTGCCAGAGTTGGCAGAGTTGGGAAAATGTGGGCTGCCTGACTGTTTGTGTTCCCAAAAAAAACCACCAACACTTGATTGTATACAAATTGCGGTCGTTGGACTGAAACTGAGAGGGTGTATACAAACCCTTGCAACACAGTGCAATGTCTCTAGTCCTAGATGTTGGTTCTTTTGCCTTCAGAACAAAAATATAGGGGTCAATACATTGATTTCTTAGGAACTGCTTTTCTAGATTCCCTTACTAAAAGGGAAAATTCAGGTGCTGAATTCTTATCTCATTAAACTTGTACTTTTTATTTGCCCATCTACCTGGTCTCTCTTCATTTCCAAGGCCTCCCACAGTCTCAGGGTATATAAATCACTATAACTCATCCAAATAGTATCTAAACGGACCAACCAGAGGTTAATGTGCCTTCCTCTTCTGGTACCTTGATCTTTGTGAAGTTATCTCACAAACTTTTCCCTGTCCTAGGGCTGGGTACATGCATTGTCTTTTTCTAAGATGTGTGTGTTGAAATTGCAACAGGTTTGTACTGTCACTTGTGACTTGTTCCATTTGTCTTAGGATGTGTAGACACAAATCAATGCACTGGTTGGTCTCATATCAGTCTTACCAGTGACATCTGTCAGTGCTTGCTTGTGTGTTCATGTGTACACTGGTGCTGGATCTTCCTCACTGCCTGTGGTGCATATGATGCACAAAATACACAAGGTGTTTTAACTTGTTGCCTGAGGGTTGGATTTTGTAAAGTGAACTGTTTTTAATGTTTGGGGTTTTTTTTCCCAAATATATTTAATAAGATCCAAAGCCTTGAGGGGAGGAAAAAAAAAATCAAGACTTGCTGATACTTGCTGGCTTTTGTTCTGAAACCAGGGTCTGATGTTTGTTAACAACTCCTGCAAGTCAACCCATCTAACAGAGCCTTTCTCAGCTTGTTTCTGTATTGAGCTGTGTCAGAAATGGCACTGGATCCTAAACTATCACAGAAGCTGTCAAGTGCAGTAGTAACAGCTCTCTTCAAATATTACAGTGCACATTTTTAACTCTAAGATGAAACTTAGAAGTTATGACGCAGCTTGCAAATGGAACAGTGGGAAATTGCAGATAGCATGTGCAACCAACCTGTCTGCACATCGGGCCTAGTGTTCTGTTACTTTGCAAATTGTTTCTTCTCTCTGAAAAGTGATTTTTTTTTTTTTTTTTTTTTTTATAGAAAGACATTACACTTTTGGCTTACTTTTCTAAGAGTATCTTTGTTAAAAGCCTCAAACCAACATCTGGAATTTGGGCTGAGTTTCCATGTCTTATGCAGATGGTGCAGTTGATACATGATGTCTCATAAAAGCATGGAAACAGGAACACATCCTCACTGTGGCCTTCCATGGGCATGCCTATCCATAATTAACTGAATTACAGTACTGCACTCTTGATACGTGAAGATACCTTTCTATTTAGAATCAGCACGATTAGTTATTGATGCATTGACATTAATACAGGGTCATGGAGCTCCAAGGTATGTGTATTTCCTGTGCTGACTGCATCTGTTCTCTCTAACCCAGAGCAGACTTACTCTGGAGTTCTCTTTTTACCTCTTGCTAACTTCAGAGTTCCTTTAAATTGTTTTTATGACAGTAACTTTTCAGAGTAGAACAAATGGATTTAACTTTGTTTTCTATTTTAAGCATCTTCCTCTCCTCCCATTTTTTTCTAGTTCACCTGTAACAAACTGTTCAAAGCTGTCTGCCTACTCTGAAAATTATCAAGTCCATAATAAAAAGAAAACCTATAACCCAACGTGGAAGGATCACTGTGTGCTTTTACCATAAACTTTTGCAGCTGGCTGCCTGCCTTGCAAGTGGAGACTCCACCGCTGCACAGGCTGCAGAAGCTGAAATTCTCTTGCATCCATATAGTTTGGTGGATCAGGAAGTGGAGGTGCCCTGCATTGGCCCCCAAGTGAGTTTATCAGACTGATCTGTGGTGGTTTAGCCAGAGAACTGGCACCTTTGGCTGCTACTCAAAGAACTAAAGGTTTCAGTGAGGGTAAAGCCAGGAGGGTGAATTGCTGACTTGATCCCATTTAAAGGCTTTCTCCACAGATTTTTGGCTTTTTGTCTTTTGCATAGTTGGTGGATTAAAAAAGAGTAGGGATATCAGCTAAACAATAACCCTGTGCTCAAAGTTATTCTAATGAACTTTGGCCAGCAGTAATGACAAAGGCTGGCTACACTCAAGAGGTGAGCTGGCAATGGACTGTTTGAAGGGTAGGCCTTGAGGGTTTGCTCTGTGCCTTAGATCACTGCAGATTAGTTGCTCCCAGAGCTTTCGAAACTCATGTTCATCCCTCTTGATGTGAGGAGTGAAGATGGCATGGGGAAGAACCTGTTCTCCCAGTGGTCACTCAGTCTTCCCCTCAACACTCAAGTTTACCAGTGCACTTGTCTCTTTGTTTTCATGACTGACTGTGACTAATGTGCTTTACAGCTGCCACCAGCCACCTCCATATGCTTTGTGCTGGGATGATGGAGTGGAAGGGCCTTGTCTGCGTCATCCTCCATCTGGCTGGTTGTTGACAGTGCAGGGTTGTAACAGGCCGGCTGGGATTTACGGCTTCAGCTGGTTGCTCTGGGCATCTTTCACAGTGTAATAGTGGGGCTATTATGAAAAGGACTGGATAAGTAACTTCTGGTGGGCTCTGTCAGTGTTGTTCAAAATGCTGTCTCCAGTCTTGGCCTGTCATCCCAGACTTGCTCACATCTTGTCACACTCTCCTGCTTGGGACTTGAGCAAGTTCCCTGTCCTCTCATGGTTCACTATTTCAGGTACCAGTTCTGCAAAGCCTGGGGGCACCTGTTAGAGCCCTGCTACAGTCTGAAACTTCTACACTTGCTTAGGCTCACTGAACTGGGACCTTGCTCACAATCTCCCTATTTATTTTACTCAGCCCTAGATATCTTCTTGGACTTCCATTCCCCTTTCAGTCTGAAAGGGTTTGCTTCAAGGTCATTCATGGTCCATGAAGGAGTTGATTCCTGTACTGCTGGTTATTGCAATTTGGTGGCTTTTATTTTTCTTGTTTTTATTCTTGAGTTCACTGCAAATGTACAAAACCATTCTGACTTCCTCAACTCCTGAACGTAGTACGGGGGCCAACCTGTGAGGCATCAGAATTATTTTTCTACTCCCAAAATGCACAGAAACAAGGGTCTCTTAGACAAGTTTTAAGAAGGAAAAGCAGCTGCATACACCTAAGTAGAAAGGTATCTCTGGGTAGAATAGGTGAGGGAGCAGTTTAAGAATTTTAAGTATAAGAACTGCAATTGATTTGGGTTTTGTTTCTTTTGTAAAAATTCCTTTAACAGGAGATTAGGTGGTGTTTTAATCCAGAGAAAGCTGCAATGTAAACTGGGTTGTTTTTTTCATCAATGCAAAATGTGCCTCTTAAGTAGAATGCAAAGTCAGTCTCTGTCATTCTCTGTTTGCAGTGATAGAAATTTAACTGAAGACTAATTTAATGTGTTTCTTGCTCTTATGTGTAATCCTCCATACAACAGTCCTTGCTGGTCTTTCCCAAGCACTATTCAGCACTATCCCTATTTGAAAGCAAAATAGGTGTTGTGTTGAGCAGTGTAACCTGATAAACTTCCTTGGTTTGAGAGAGACACTGGAGAGAAGAGTCCAGGTTCCATGTGTTTTAATACAACTTTAAAGCAGTGCAGCTATTCTCTCAGACCAGCACCGCTTCCTGCCTTTCCCTCCATTTAGATGGGAATTTAAAAGTAAACCAAGCAATACCTGATCCAGTTGATGTGCTTGCAGGTGGAACATGGACTTTCTGTTAAATTTGAAGACTGAGATTTCTCTTGTGGAAGAACTTGTCC
The DNA here is from genome assembly GCF_036250125.1 of Pseudopipra pipra. NCBI lineage: Eukaryota > Metazoa > Chordata > Aves > Passeriformes > Pipridae > Pseudopipra > Pseudopipra pipra. Next base: position 8,123,514 of record NC_087581.1, on the reverse strand, counting down.
TGGGTGTAAGAGCTTGGATCTCAGATTACAGCTCTTCTGCCAGTTTGTTACATGCAGTTAAGTATTCCGGACTCTTCTGAAGAGGACTGTGGAAAAGCTGTGAAGGTGTAGACTGGAACTGATAATTTTAGGTCATCTGTGTGTTGCTTGACTACATGGACAATATAACAGTGATTTTTTTTTCCATGTGTCAGTCACAAATAATTCTTAATTTGCTGTTTGGAGGAAAACTGTTAATAGATAAGTCTCCAGATCAAATTATGAGCCTAATTTTCCCTCTTGCATAACCGGGTTACTGTGTTCACATGCCAGAAAGATGTTGCTCTTTGAAAAAGCATGTTAGTGTATGTGGCAATGCCCCATGCACTTTTTAAATACCTAGGTCTGTACATTCTCATCTGAGTATCGTTAACCACGCTGTAGTCTGAAAAATGGATCTTTTACTACTGCCCTGTTATATAGATAATTGTAATTCACTGCAGTTTGTTTTTTTCCACTTCTTGAAGTTGCGTGATCTGAAAATTGGTGATCAGAAAGTATTTGTGCATCTTACTATGGGTATCTCTAAATAAAATGTATTTGTATAGTGTCTTGGCTTGGCTGATGGTTTCCTTTATTTGGTAATCATCCCATGGCAAGTAAATCCAGGGCAGTTTGAGAGCAAGTGGGCTTGGATTTCTTACTGTAACAGTCCAGCCTCTCTGTGGACATGACTGATTCAAAGGAAACACAGTGAACTGTTGTTTTTCCTTCAGCAGTGAGTGGATTGATATCCCAAGTACAGATTCTCAGGTTATTCTTGTTTTTTTCATGGCTTAAACATCAGTCCTTGTTCTCTGTACGGCTGCAGTAACTCTCCTTACTTCCATAGAAAATCTATCTAGTAGCAAAGTTGGGACTTTTACACTTCAAAGCGTCTCCTTCGTGTTCTCTTCATCTGGTACCTCATTTGTTCTGAGGCAAGAGTTTCCTTCCAACCACTTTATTTTCCTGAGAAGGAAATACCCCTTAGGAGCATTGGACAGCACAGATACCTGTAGCTGGACAGTCAGGTAAGTGTTCCAGGAAGACCTTGCATCCCAAAACTGCATCTGAAGCATTTCCACATATTTCCACATATTTCCACAGTACAGGAGAGTGAGGCCTTTTTACAGCTGTCCCATTTCACTGCTATAAGTGAGAAAATTATGTTTTGAGAGGAGGAATGTCCTTAAGCAATCCGAATTTTACACTGGAGGTTAAAATCCTGTGCCTAAAATCAGCTTTTGCATCCCCCATCTTCACCCTTGGCCTCATCCTGAGTGGCTGGTTTCCATGGTCGTGGACAAACTGCAGCTTTGTAAGTAAGCTGTGGGAGATCATGTTTCCAACTACACCATCTCTGCTCCCAGTAGTAGGCATTACTGACACTTGTAGATGGAAGAGGAGGCATAAGAACACTATGCTGTCGTTCTACTGAACCTTATAACAAAACTATTTGAGAACTGAGAGATGGAAAGAAAAACCAAATCCCCTGGCCCTGGAGACATGCAGAGGGTGATGGCTTAGAGAGGGCCCGGGCAACCAAGGGTATGAACTCCCCACCTGCCTCAGATGTTCCATCGAGTACAGCATTCAGATGGTGAGGGGCCTGTCAGGACCAAAAATGACCCAGTGAGTTCCTCTTAGAATAGAATCATCGAATCATAGAATCGACTGGGTTGGAAAAGACCTCCGAGATCATCGAGTCCAACCCTTGGTCCAAATCCAGTCCATTTACTAGATCATGGCACTCAGTGCCACGTCCAATCTGCGTTTAAAAATCTCCGGGGATGGTGAATCCACCACCTCTCTGGGCAGCCCATTCCAATGCCTGATCACTCTCTCTGTAAAGAATTTTCTCCTGATATCCAACTTAAATTTCCCCTGGCGGAGCTTAAGCCCGTGCCCCCTTGTCCTGTTGCTGAGTGCCTGAGAGAAGAGCCAACCCCCACCTGGCTAGAACTTCCTTTCAGGTAGTTATAGACGGTGATGAGGTCACCTCTGAGCCTCCTCTTCTCCAGGCTAAACAACCCCAGCTCCCTCAGCCTCTCCCCATAGGACTTATGCTCCAGTCCCTTCACCAGCCTTACATCTGTGTCCAGCTTAAATCTCAGCAATAAAGAGTCCAAATCCTTCCCCAGCAACTAATTTTAGCATTCATCTATGTTGTCACCTCACCTGCCTTGCAGGTCCCCTCGCTTTCCCATTCACAGTGCAGAGGAAGCAGTTTGCTCCGTTCTGTGAGGCAGCTCACCTCTGTTTTTTGGAAGGGATTTTTAGCTATTTCATGGCCATGGTCTTCACTCCTTATACCACACAGTCTTCCCTCAGTGCTTTCTCACTGGCCATGCCTGGCATGTGTGTGTGTGGCCATCATCCTTCCTGCCTGTGGAACCAGGATGAGATCCGTTGCACTCCCGGCCTGGAGCCTGCAGCAGGACGATGCTGTTACCAACTGTGCTTTCACTGTTCACCACCAACGTGTGGCAGTGGACATTATCCCTTTCAACACTCAGTCTGCTGCCTGCCTCCCCCTCCCATCCCAGCTGCTGCAGGTTTGCTTGCCTGTCATCACTTCCCTTCTTGGGTGTATTTTGGTTTTGATCTCTGTGACCTGGGGCCTCAGCTCTTGCCAGCTGGTGGCACCGCTGTTGGAGAATGAGGAAGACAAACCAGGGAATAGTTTCACACCGTTCTGTTGAGTTCTTCCTAGCCATAGCTGTACTCAACCTGTCTGTTTCTGAATGGAGGATCAGGGTAGTCTTCCCCAGTGCAAGGTGCTTCCGTGGTCCAGTAAATGAATTAATAATTGAAGAGATACCAGGGACACAGTGTTTGCTTGAACTGTTTTTTGGGCAAGGGTGGCCTATTCTTTCAGAGACTGAAAGTGAAAAAGTTCACAGTGTATCAGAAAACAAGAATCTCTGTGGTTGTGCCCCAGCTTCCTCAGTCTCCCTTAAGCCTCCTCACCTGGAAGAACAAATGTGAGGAGGGCTTCAGCTCCCTGCAAGGCTCAAGGGACCATGTGGCCAACATGACATTTGGGACCTTCGGGTCAGCTGCTCCAAAGTACTGCCCTGCATGGAGGGTCTTACTGCTCCCTCTTTGTTAAGGTGTAGTGTGAGCTGGGAGAGGTGAGAGAGAAGCCACAGGTCTCAAGTGCAGAGCTGAGGTCAGAAGGTCAGCTGGACATTTGCTCAAACATTCATGCCAAAGACATAAACAGAGCGAGGGCCATGCTCCAGGGATGCTGAAGCACCAGCAGAAAGATTTGTAGCCCCTGTAATCAATGCCTGTGAATTGTTTTTCTTCATGTTGTCAAAAGTTTCCCTGTTCCAGGGTTTCTTCTCTCTAGAGACCCAATGCAGTGCCTGGTGCATATTGAACATGGAGAACACAGATTCAGCTACAATAGAAATTTCACAGATTTTAGACAACTGGAAAAAATGTGGCCAAATTTAAGGCTGCCTTTGGGAGACAGGCAGATAGGCACTGTTGCTGTAAAACTCCTTCCTGAATAGCTGCTGTATACTAGACAAGTACTCACTTAGGGAGAAACGCTGACCAATTTCTCCAGGTATCTGAGGCCTGAGAAGGGTCTTGGAGCCAAAAGGGTGACAAATGAGGAATAGTTGGTCAGCACTAAGGAAAACACCAGGGAAAGCACCATACATTTCCCCCTGTGCTGTGGTGGCAGCCTGCTGCTGAGGGCTGCTGGACACCACACTGCTGCCAGGCCAGCAAGGATGACAGCAGAGCGCTGTTAAGCTATAACAACTTCTGATCTTGCCCTCTAGTAAAACCACTCCATATAGAATTATTTTTTCCCTCCAGGAGATGAATTGTAGGAGTCATGATGATTTGCCATGTGTATTTTTAGGAGCATCTTTTTTCTGTTAATCTCAGAAAGCCAACTTCACTTTTTACTGGTATAAGTAGGCTTTGACTCCAAAAAAACACCTCTGTCCCAGTTCTCTTGTAGGCTGCTGCTGATGCACTTTGAGTGCATTTGATTTTGGGGAAAGCATTTAGTCCTGTGCTCTGGGCTGCTCAACTTGTTGCTTAGGGGGAAGGGAAACATCTGGAGCTTGAATGTTCTGCATTGAGCAATAGGAAGTGACTACATGGAGTAATCTGTCTTGTCTGTCATGGATTTCCATGTCACCGTTCTTTCTCAACTTACTAACACATTCTTGGAATAAGAAATGGTCAGAGGAATCAAGACATATCCCTGAATGCTGAATGCCTGCACTCTCTGAATGGCAGAATAGATGAAGCTGAAAGAGACCTTCAGAGATCAGATAGTCCAAACCTCTCTGGGTAACCTGTGCCCATATTTGACCACACTCACGGTAAAAAAGTTTTATGTATAACAGGAATTTGCTGTTTTTCAGTTTGTGGCTTATCACTGGGCACCACTAAGAAGTCTGGCTTCATCTGCTTTAGTTACTCTCATAAGGTAAGGAACTGAGCCTTCTCTTCTCCAAGCTAAACAATCCCAGCTCTCTCAGCCTGTACCTGTTTGTTGAGTACTTCAGCCCCTTAGTCATCTCTGTGACCCTTCACTAGACTCCCTCCAGTATGCTCATGTCTTTCTTGCATTGTGGAGCCCAGAAGAGGACACAGCACACCAGACATGTCCCGTCAGTGCTGAACGAGTGGGAGGAGGGGAAGGATTGCCTCTCATTCTGCTGACAGCTCTCCCCCTAATGCAGGATGTCTGCCTTTGATTCAAGGGCACACGGCTGGCTCATGTTCCACTGTCCACCAGGACTTCCATGTCCCTCTCTGCCAAGCTCCTTTACAGATGGTTGGCCCCAAACTGGCATATGGAATTATTCCTTCCCAGGTGCATAACTTCCCTTTGTTGAACTTCATAAGATTTCTTTTGGCCTCAGCCTGTTGAGGTCCCTCTGAATGGCACCACACTGTCTGGTCCATCAGCCACTCCTGGTTTTGTGCTCTCTCTGTGAACTTGCTGCACTCTGTCCCACTGTTGTAATGAAGATACTCAACAGTATTGGCCCCAGGACCCAGGTCACACCGCCAGCAACTGGCCTCCCACTGGACTTTGTGCCAGAGACCTCAACCCCTTGAACCCAGCAGCTCTGCCCCTCCTCTCCCCTCATCTATCAAGGCAGTCATTTTATCATTTCAGGTGACTGGGTCAGAAAGACACGACTTCCCCAGTGTAAATCCAGGGTGACTACTGCCAGTCACCTTCTCATCCTCAGCATGTTTGAGGCTTTCAGTACTATTTGCACTATCACCTTTGCAAGGCTGAGGGGAGGCTGACCAGCCTGCAGTTCTCTGGGGTCTCCCAAGCTCAGTTTTTTTCCTGCCACTGCCAGTTGCTGCATCTACAAAAAGCCCTTTTAAAATTGAAAACAGATGACTGACATTTAACCAGAGCTGGCAAATATCCTTTAACATGCTATTCAAAACATTTTTGTAAAATATATCACAGGATAAAAATGCTTGTAATTTATCCTAAGATGAAGTTTGGGGGAAAACAGAAAATGGTACAAATCCAACTTCAACTTTACAGTACTCTAAGTTTATTACATTCATTACAGGAACATTTATATTACCTAATTAAAGGAGGGTTGAGATTTCACCAGGCCCATTAAAATCTAGTTTGATAAAGTGCTGCAAGATTCCCTATGCAACACGGTGCAAGGATGTTTAAAAGACCTTCAGTCATCATCTACTCTAACTCTGCCCACCCAAGTTCTTTAAGAGCTGGCTGGGGAAACTTCTGGCTTCATGGACATGATTTTAATATTTGGAAATTTTAAGAGGCTGGAAGCATGACACTGTTAGAGCAGGGCATTAAGTGGCCTGTGGACTACTTTCTTCGATTCATAGGCAAAAAACCCAGAAAAGTGATAAGGGACTAAACAGATAATTCAAGGCTAGATACATTTAATGCCAAGCAACAGGGCTGTGTGGAAAATAACTCTGTTTAACAAAAGCCTATTTAATTCTTAGAAATTGTTTGGCTGGTAGAGGTAACAGTGGGCATGTCACAGAATGACATCGAGGAGTATGACAGAACAAACTCAGCACTCACCATTAACAGAGCACACACTACACAGATTAACCGCTGCCACCATCCCTTTCCAAAGTGGTGTTTAAGCAAGGCTCTGCTGGATCAGTATCAGGTTCAGACATGTTGAATTGTCTCAGAATCTGGAAATAAGTACAAAGTCACTGCAGATAAAATGTTTTCTGAAAAAGGTTGGAGGAATGAAAAATAGCAGTAGGGTTAAGGTGGTTGTGCAGAGCAATTTCAGATTCTAGTCACATGAAAATGCATCACCTTTCTTATATAGCCAAATTACAAGGTGAGAAAACCTGGACCAAGGACTGCAGGCACCACCTACAGCAGAGGGTCTGTCTCCAGGCACACAATGACTCTAAAGAGTGATCAAGCAGCTCAACACAAATTCCCAGGATGATGCTGAGACATGACGGACTAACGCACTCCATGGATGTCAGGAATTTTAATGGCCCGGGCTTTATGAAGGCCAGACACAATGATATCATTATCCTTCCTGCCTTTGACACCATGAACAGCATCTCTGGCAGAAGGACTTGCTTCCTCAGCGGAAATGGCAACCCTCCCAAGCAGAATTGTTGCTGAAGCCCTCCTCGTGCCGGCCCATCAACACAGTCCAACACACTGGATCCCATTTCCAGGCAGCGTCTTCAGGAGTTTCACACCACGTCTAAATGCAGCAGCAATCCCTGCTATGCCCAAGGCTAACATCTCTTGTTATCAAATCCTTGTAACAGTTCTCTTGAGAGAGCCCAACAATGCATCCAAGATTTTCAATTGTTCTACTGTAACTAGACAGAATTCCAGATTGTGGCATCCCACCCTCCAGGGGAAGGGAGTGCCGAAGATTTGTAGATGCTTGTGGTCAAAAGGAATGACAAAAGCCCACAAAATCTTATGAAGTTCTATTAGTAAATTACACACTTGGCATGGAAATTGTTATGTTAGTGCCTGACCTCCTATGAGCATATGGCAGTGGGTTTTGGATAAAGGGGTAGGATGAAAGGGAAGAGAGAAAGAGACAGAGATGAATTAAAGAGGGGAAGAGAGAAAGGAAGAAAGAAAGAAACAGGGAGAACAGCCAGAACAGCCAGTCCTGGCTCCAGTGCTGATCCAGCTGATGGGGTGTCCAGGTCCTGGGGTGAACATGCACATGGGCTTCACGGGGGGACCATTTTATAGATAAGTTTTCCCTGCCCCGGAGTTAAGTTTCTCGCTTTCTATGAAGATTTGTTCTCATGCACAGTCTATTCTTCCAGACCTTTCTGGAGATGGATCAGAGGCTTCAGGGGTCTTTGGAGTTCTTGATATCCCCCTACAGCCCAATCCCCCTTCTCGACCTCAGTCCTGCCCTTGTGCTGTTCTGTGTTGGGCTTATCTCCAGGAGCCAGAACAAGGATGTTCGTCCCAGAAAAGCGCTGTCCTACCTCTCTGGCCTCCTCCCGTTTGTTCTCACAGTGTGTTATTACCAACTATCCTTGGCTGTTATTACCAACAATCCTTGGTTGGCTCCACAGCCAGCGCAGGCTATCAGTATTTGAGACAGACACATTAGGCCCCTTATCTTCTGGCCTTCTACACAGATTCCCTGCAAACTCAAATCTGAAAGTAAAGCTTGGTTTCTTCATGCAGAGCCTCTCCCTTACAGAGCCTGTGTACAACTGGCTGGAACATGTTTTGGAGAAAGGCAGTGCTGTTGATGCAGGTGTCATCAGGTTTAAGAGAGAACAGTTTGTAGGGAAGAGCAATATTTTATTAGATCAAGAGTTGCTACTGTTGGGAAAAAACAGGCACAAAGCAAATAAAAACTTCAGAATAAGCAGCAAAAGATTGCTCTGCACTTCAGCTCAGTCAGACTAATTGTCCAACGAGCCTGAGGGGGAAGGGTTGGTAGTGTGGAAAGTAGACAAGAGCATTAGCAAAAGGGAAGACAGACTGAAGCCCGAGCCTTTGAAGAAGAGACGGTTTTCCTTTCCGACTGTAACAGAAGTAGAGCAGACTCCTGAACCAGGAACAAGGAGATATTCTTAACATGAGCAGTTTCCCCCACTCAAGAATGTGACTGGCAAGGAGAATACGCCAAAGCACCACAACGGTGGTTTCCAGCCTGTGGTACATGGCCTGCAGCCCATTTCAGAAATCTGTAGTAGGGGACTCAGAAAAGCAATCCTGCACTAAGCTTAGGCAGCCTGTTGGGATTTGCACCTGCACCAGGCTGTTCGTTAGCATCTGGAAAACTGAAGAGGTTGCAAATCCTTGTAACAGCAGATTAGAATCCTGACGCAGGCAGTAGGTAGAATTTGCCTGCCAGAACTGGTCAAACCTTTGCTGTGTTTGGTGCAGGGTCTCCTCTCCAAGCTCAATGTGCTGAATCACAGATTTATGTAGTTTGGAAAACCCTCCAATATCGAATCAAACCTGTGATCAAACACTACCTTGTTAAGTAGAACAGAGGCACCGAGTGCCACATCCAGTCATTCCCTGAACACTTCAGGGACGCTGATTCCTCCACCTCTCTGGGCAGCCCCTTCCAATGCCTCACCACCCTTTCAGTGAAGAAATTCCTCCTGATGAATACTTGGAGTGAAGGTCTTGAGCTTCCATCAGTTTATTCCTTTGGCTCTCTTCTGGAAGCTTTGGTAGTGCAGTATGCCATTTTCTCATTTATATTTACTCCATGTACAGCAGAGAGAATCTACAATGCTTTGATTCTGACATCCCCGTTTCATTTTTTTCCTATTCCAAATGCTCTTGGGCTGGATTCTGTGTGATTTTTTGAGACATGTTCCAGCTGGCACCACGCCATCTGACTACAGCATCCCAAGAGCTCTCAGCCTTTGTTGTTTTACGCTGCACATCAAATATCCATCTTGATTATCAAAGGATTGCCAAGTCATGATAAAAGAATGCTAATAATACTGATTAAATCCACACAGATTATGGATCTGCAGACATGTTTGTCACAAAGCTTGTGAAACTTTGTTTACAGCTGTAATTAAAGCTGTAATTGTCCCCCCCCAACAGTAATAAAACAAAATATCAACAGCTGCATGAAGAAAATCAACAGTACCTGTGTTCTGTTTGGTCTGAATTTCAATTTAGCTCAAAGAACCCTCTATCTTACTGAGAAAAGATGGAAATAGGGAGGTCTTGCAGCTTCTCAGCAGTAGGATCTGTTTAGCTTCTGCCCATCTATGCAATAAGTATCAAGGATGCAGTCTGGTTAAATCTATTTGCTCTAAGCAGAGAAAGAAGCAGCATGAAATACAGTGATTAATTTTCAGATATTGTTTAGGGTAAAATCAGATTTCATGCCTTCTCTACTTACATGGCGAGTACAGGGTCAAGGGATAGAGGATGAGCAAACAGCAGTAAAGGAAATCAGACCATAGCAAAGGTCAAGGACCATGGGACATCATCACTGGAGGCACCAGAGGCTGAACATCACCTTCACCAGCCCTGCCTGCTCAGCACCAAGCAGGGACCAACTCCCACAGAGGATGAGTGAGGCTGGCTGTTAAAGCCTTGCAAAGGTCTTGCCAGGCCTTGCAAAGAAGGGATGCTTTAAGGGTATGACCGCTGCGTTTTGGGCAACCAAAGGTGCCGTAAACAGTGGAAAAAATACACAGCAGGAAAAAACTTAAAGGGAAAAAGCTTTTTACTTTTATTTTCTCCTGACTGAGGGAGTCAAACTTTATTGACTATCCATTTTTGCCATCCATCATTGTTCAGTTTACCCCCTCAACGTTCTTCATTAGTCCGCACCATACGCTTCTTGACCTTCTCCCGTGGTGCAGCTATCCTTTGTCCTGGATTTCTCCATGTCCACAGCGTGCCTACCTGTGCCCAGCCTGGCAAGACAGCGAGATGCTTACATTAATTTACATTAACTCAAGTGCAGAATTGGTTCCAGAACGCTCGTTCCCAATGCACAGGGGTCCCTCACGGGTTACCCCTGCAGGCTCCTTCACAGGGTCACTCAGGAGGGTTTCTCACACGGTCCTTCATGGGGGTACTGGGGGGGGGGGTCCCTCAGAGGTCCCCGAGGGGTTTTCTCGGGGAATCCCTCAAGGGATCCCTCACATCGTTCTCCCTCTCGGGGTCCCTCAGGGCGTATCTGACACCGTCCCTGTCAGAGGGTCCCACGAGGTGTCCCTCAGACGGGGATCCCTCACACGGTCCCCCCGTGGGTCCCTCAGACGGTCTCTCTTGGAGGGCCCCAGTGGGGGTTCCTCAGACGCCAGTCCCTCATGGGGAGGGGTCCCTCAGAGGAGAGCCCATCAGACGGCCCCTCACGGGCGGTGCCTCCCGGGGGTCCCTCACGCGGCCCCTCACGGAGGAGCCCCCGGCGTCCTTCATCCCGCCCCTGGGCGGGGCCCTCCCACGCCCCGCCCCTTTTCACCGCCGCCGAGCGCGCGCCGGGCGGGAGGCGGAGCCTCGATCACGTGAAGGGCGAAAGGAAGGGGCGGGCCTTCCCCCGCGCGCGGTGCTCACGTGGTCGCCAGGAGGGCGCGGGGGGGGGGCAGAGGCGGAAGCGGGGCTGGTGGATGGTCGCGAGCTGGCGGTGCGTGAGGGGCGCGCGCGGCCCCGGGGGGGGGGGCGGGGCGGGGGGAGCGCGACACTCGGGGGGCTCCGCGCGAGCGCGTCATGTCGCGTCACGTCACGTGCGGGGGGGCAGGAGGGCAGGAGCAACCCCGCGCGCGCGTGGAGGAGGAGGAGGAGGAGGAAGGGGGAGGTCACGTGACGGTCGCGGGCGCCGCCGCCGCTTTGTGACCGCACCGGGGCAGGTACCGCGCGCGCGGGGGGCGCGAGGCGCCCCTCACACCGCCCCCCCCGCCAACGGCCCCCGCTCCCCCGCCAGAGGCGCCCCCGCGGCCCGGCCCCGCTTTGTCTGCCCGCCGCTGCCCCGCTCCGTCCCTCGGTCCGTCCCTCGGTCCGTGGGTCGGTCGGTGTCCGCCCGGGCCGCCCCGCCCCGGTGCGCCCGCCGGCGGGTTGCGGGGGGACGCGGCTCTGCCCTACTTTCCGTGGCAGCCGCCCCAGGGAAGCTTCGCCCTGGCCTAGATCGCTGCCCCCCCTCAGCCCGCTCGGCAGGGCCGCGGGCGCGGGCAGCGCCCACCCCGCCGGGCACGGGGAGCCCGCCCGGCCCCCTCAGAGGTGGGTTCGGCACCCGCGGGAGAGCCCTGCGCCCGCAGCCGGGCAGGAGGGCTCCCGTCTCATCCCTCACTCCCGGGGTTCCTCCTGGCGGGTTGGTCCCTGTGACTCTGGGGGTGTGAGGGAAGGGGGTGCAGCGGAGGTCCAGTGGGGCTGGCGGAGGGAGTCGGGGCAGAGGGGAGGCGGCAGCTCGGGAAGGGAACAGCTGGGTGAACAGGTATCGATCTGTGTCTTGCGCAGGGCTTTACTTCCATGTTGTTGCCCATCCCCTTCCCGGCTGCTCCCTCGCTGGTGGTGGGGGCTCACAGCTACAGACAATGACACCTCGGCTCACACAGTGGGTTACTTGAGGACATGGCAATGAATGAACCATTCTCTCTGTTAACCTGCTCCACCTGGTCTTTTCTCGCCGTCGGTTGTGTCTGGTTGCTCTGAATTGGGTGTCAAGGCAGGGCTTTACTGTTGGTCTGGCTCATGTTGCCTTTAAAAACAACAACAAAAAAAATCTGTGTTTTTTCTTTTTGCTGGAGAAAATTGCATCAGGGAAGTGAGCTGGTAGATACTCCTCTGCAAGAAGCTGGGTGTGGGAAGGACCTGCTGCACATCTGAGGCTGGTGGCAAGGATCTGAACTCTGTATGTGGAATAGGTTCAAAAGCATGTGCTGGAATGTCTGCAGTGCTGTTGGGTGCCACCCGGGAGCTGCTCAGGGTGGACTGGTTTGAAGCTTCTCTCCTGTAGATTTGTTAATACCAGGAGTGTGGATTTGCAGAGCCCTCCTGGTTGTGTTCAGGGGTACGTGATGTCATGTGGAGCAGAAACTTGGGGTTTGCTGTGGAGCTGTGTGAGGGGAAGCTGTGGAAAGGGAATGGAGGGGCCGTCCTGGCCTGAGAGCAGCTGTTTTTTTCCAAGTGGAGAAATTGGAGCTGGATGTGAGGGAAGGAAAAGGAGGGGGAGCAGTGCTTGCCGTTGAAACAGAGCCCTTCACAAAAAACAGCAGCGACTCAGCCTCCCGGTTCTGCTTTTTTAATATTTACCAGGCCCTTTTAGCAATTCCCTTGGTTTTATCACATTCTCTAATGGAATCTGGGTTTGGATTCTTACCTGGCTGACTCAGTATTTATGCCTGAGCCCAGTCTCTCTGTGGTGGTTTGACCTAACTTGTTTAAAGAATTTATTTTTAACCTTACACTAGGTAACTTGAAAGCAAGCAGGGCTAAATCACTTTGCAGGATTAATGATGGGTACTCCTGGAGGGTTACATGGAGAAACTGGATTAACTGGTGTAAACCAATTTTGATGTAGAGTCTGGAAAGTGAGCTGGCTTGTGTATTTATAACCTCAACAATCTCGGTACCTCCGAGGACGTAGGGAAGAGTGGGAATTGGACAGGCTCTGTTCTGCTTTGCCCTGGTTGCAATTTTAGCCATGTGTTGATTTTGAAAACTGTTTATAATAAAAAAGGCATGAAAATTCTGAAGTTTAGACTGTTACATTTGTTTTGGCCAGTCCTCTGTAAAGCTCCTGGTGCCATGACTTGCAGAAGGGTTTGATCATTCAAGGGGACTTGGGAGCTACAGGCTCACCACTAAAATCTAAGGAAGCCAGTGGGAAACCGAACAAAAGAATCTCATCTGTAACCGAAGCTGCTATTTTTTAAAATTTTTTTGGTTTGTTCTTCCAATTTTTTAAACTACTGTTTCAAAACCCAGAAGCAGATTGTTGTTGTTCGGTATTTCTTCCATGGACTGTAGTTATAGGTGATGTTTTCCTCACAGAATGCCATTTTTTGGTGTATTTTATGTTTGTTGCTGGTGTCCCCCTAGTGATGCTGCTCCTAGCAGTGCTGATTAACTGTGCTTGCGCAATGTGTGTGCCCTGTACTGTTAATGCTCTATTAATAATTAGCATTGGTAGTACTACTGTTAGCAGTGATGTTTGCTTGCAGTTTCAGTCGTGTTTAGTACCAGCACTTGGAGCAGGTACTTCATGAAAGACCAGGAATAAGACTTTAGATCTTTTATGAATCTTTTTATTTATCTTTGTCACTTTTTTGGTTGAAGCACATGACCAGGACTCTGAAGACCCGTGTTCAGTGCTTGGAGCCTTGTGTGACCTTGCTAAAAGAGAAGCCAAGGGACTTGTCCCCTTTGTAAGATGACAGACTAAAGAAACTCTGTGTTGTATTTGTAGACTTCAAAACTATTGAATGGAAGGTGCTAGAGGAAATACAAGTGATACTCATTGCAATGTTGTTATTCTGCTGGAAATTTGGGTGAATTTGGTTTTTTTTCTGATACAATGTGTTTTCTTGTAGCCCACTGGATCCTTTTTGGTTTTCAGAGAAGACCTAGTTTGGACTTGTACTGTTTTTCATATAACTTCCCTAAACAAGTTACGTTCATTAAAGTGAGAGCTGGGATGAAAGGTTGTGAGGTGCCTGCTTTGCAATTACTTCGGGTTCATATTTTACAAGAACTGTACAAAGGGTTTGTCTGTTTTGCTCTGACATGAAAGTCCATGCTCTTTGATTTTGGCCATCTGAACTGCGAGTCTTTTGGAACTCCCCTTCTGCCTGGGGCTCCTGCAAGGCTGTTCCTTCCACAGGTGTGGCACCCTCAGCCCTCCTCTCCCCATTACTTTTCAGTGCTGCAAAGGGTAAACAGGGACTGAAGACAGTTCAGAGGTGGTACAATCTGATGCCTAAGATCTCATGGCTTGCTCAGCTTACTTTTACAACATCATAAATATTTTGCTGAGCTTGTTTTACTTATGTTCTCCTTACATTGTACAAGTAAAACTTGTAAAATAGGTTATGTGAACAACTTTGTGCAGCTCCCTCGGATGGAGTTGTTTCTATTCTCAATTCTCTTGAAATTCTCTTTTTTCCTTTTTTGTCCAGCTGTCTTTGTGAAACCTGCATGATATTGTGGCTTCTTTTTGAAGATAAACTGATAAAGCTTTTTTCCTCTCCCTTCCCAACTTCCAACAGATGAGCTTGGAAGAGTCCTTAGCCTGGCTGAGTGTAGCATTTTGCGTTAAAAACAATGAAATGTTTCCCATGTTGAGCGAGCTTTGATCTCTCTTGAGCCTTAAGGTTTGCCCGAAGTAGTACTCTATGGTGAACCTTATGGTTTTGTTTTTCTGCTTTATCATACAGGAAATACATTTTATTCCTGCAGAAGATGCATGTGCAATGGAATTCTTGTTACAGAGTCACTCACTATTTTAATCCAAAGTTAAATGAAGGAAAGACAAATACTTTCTTAGCCTCCAGATCTGAATCATCAGGTTGCACTTTTTTTAACCTGGTTTAATGGGGGGGAAAAAATGTCTGTCTCAGTCTGTTAGGCAGTCCTGTGGTTTAAGGTGTAAAATTTGAATTCACTAGCTATGATCATGTTCCTAAATATTTTTGATGGTTAGCTGTAGAGAGAGGAAGTCTTTCTGCAGTTTTATTGTGTCTGGCATAGATTTCATTTGTATTTCTTATGACAAAAGTACTGTTCCTGGAAGTAGGATGATGCTTTACAGACCATAGTGAGGTTCCGTTTGAGCAAAGAAAACACAGTATTTTTTTATACTCTGTTTTGTCAAGTGTGTTGAGGATGGTGGAAATATAGTAACATAGAGTGAAGCATATGGCTTCTGAAAACTTTCTGCTTCTTCTTCCTGTTTGATTCTCAATGTTAACTGAATTATGGCTGTTTTATGCTAAACACTTGACTGATATCTCATACTGATATCTCACATTGCCTATGTCTCCCTGTATTTCAAAGCTATTGCTGATTTATTTTTTTCTCTCTGCATTCTTCCTCAATTTTTAGAATTGCATGTTGTCTTACACACAGTTTCAGTAACATGAATCTGAAAGGAATCCTGGTACCAAACCCTGCTGTGCTCTTGGGCTGTACATAGGATTTATACAATTTCTTCTTGTATTGAAGGAATTCTGGTCCATACTTTTGGTGGGTTGTACCCCGAGGGGCAGATGTCTGCTGTGCTTTTATTTCAGCTTTCAGTCAGGCATTCTTGAGATCACTGACTTGTAATCTGTTTTGGAGACTGAGGTAAGAGAGACCTAAGTTACTGATGTTAATTTTGGGTGACTAAATGTGATGACGGAGAGCAGTACTGCACATCCTGGTCTTGTGCTTCACTTTCTTTTATTAGCCACTGAATGAATTTCTGAATGTTTGGAACATGGGGTAAGTGCCAAGGGGTGACTGCCTGAAATTCAGTTTAGAGAGAGACTGGAATAGTGTCTCCGTGAAGGCAATTTAATGAATATGCAAAAGTGGGGTTTCTTCTCAGTGTTTGAGAAAACCTTGTGGCTTTCTAATGCACATCCTCAACCTGTTGGATTTCTTTTACCTGCATCCTGATGTCCAGATTAGCAGCAATGCCCAGGAACTCTTCTTTACATCTTAGGAAAAGATGCTTATTATCTTCCTTGAATAGTTCTCTGTTGTGACTGAAACATAAAACTTTCAATTTTATACCTGTACTCCAGTTTTCATCGTTTGCCATTTTATATGCTGATGTAGTAGTGTATGTTGCTGGATTTAATGTCCCAATGGCTTTTATCCTACCTGATTTAATTGAAGATTCCATTGGTTTTCTCTTTTATTGCTGTCAGAGCAGAATTGCTAGAGCTTGTGGGGCATTTTTGGTAACAGCTTTTCTGTTATATATAGGACTTGCTTCCCTTTTCACTTCACTCAATCACAGGCTGTGTGAGATGGCAGTGACTTCTAGAGGTGGTCTTGTCTCCCCTTGCTCAAGCAGGGCCACCTTCAGTGGATTACCCAGGACTGTGTCTGGACATCTTTTGTACACTCCACCCCCTCACCGAGGACCCTGTGCTGTACCAATGCTTGGTCACCCTCAGAGTACAAAAGCTTTCCCTGACGTTCACATGGAGCCTCCTGTGTTTCAGTCTGTGCCCGTTGGCTCTGGTCCTGTCACTGGGCATGGCTGGGAGGAGCTTGGCTCTGTCTGTGCACCTTTCCAGGTACTTACATACCTTGTTAAGGCACCGCATCCCTCCAAGCTTTCTTCTCTGGGTTAAACCACATGACATAGTAAAATTTGTAGTCCTTCAGGCAAACTCAACCCATATGTCCTTACAGGCCCTTGAGAAGGAGGTGGATTAAGCATTGAATTTAGTATGGGTGGTGACTCTTGATCGGTGGAGGAGTGGGTGGGTCTGGGATATGGGTGGGTTCGGAGAAGGTGCTGTGAAAATGCAGTGAGATGCATATTTCAAATCTAAATAATTTCTGTGCTTTCAGATAAGAAATAATTGGCTGTCCCAGCTCTAGCTGAAGACTAATTCAACTGTTCTGTGAGGGAGGAAACAGGTGAAACACTTGATTGTCTGCTAGTGCTAGAATTGCCCAAGTCCAGTGTATGTTCTATCTAGGAATTGCCTGGATTGTAAATGATGGCTTAATGTACATACATCATTTAGGAGAGGTTAGGCTGAGTTCTTGCTGTACTTCTGCATATTGAGCAGTTCATTTTATAAAGTTGTGTCTATCAAAGTAATTTTTAAAAGTACTTTTTAATGAGACTGAAGCCCAAACTTTGCAGAATTACGTGAGTCCTGGTAAATTAGAAGGGAACCAGACCAGCCCATTTTTCATATTCTTCCAAACCCAGACACCTTCCCTGAAAACCCCAAGACCCCTACAGCTGCAGAGGAAGGTTGAAATAAAGTGAGATGGTTAAAATTGCTTTCATAGTTAAGGTTATTGAATCTCAGGAGTTCTGGGACAACTCTTTTAGAACAGTCATCTGAAATGAAACATCACTGAGATGTAGTTTCTGCTAGGAAACCTACCTCAAATATTTGGATGACTTCACTCCCTTGCTGATTCTGTTGATTGCTGGGGAGTGCTTTTGAGAACCTCAGTCATGGGAGAGAGTGAAGCAAGAATATGTAACTTTTATATTTGTTCTCAGTAGACAAATCCATTAAAATAAATGATCAGCAGAAGACATTCTGAGTGTTTCACTAGTTATGAAATGACCCACCCATTATAAAATACAATAAAACATAGTGAAAAAACTGCAGAACCATCACTTTTCAGTTCCATTTAGTATCTAAGTGAAAATTGAGCACAAAAACATGTTGAGTGAGGCATCTTACCTTACAGGCCAGAATGAGCAAGTTTTGAACACTTGATTCAGTCTGTGGTACCTAAAACCATTCCACCCAGCAAAAAAAGCAAGTAGCTGTTTGAGACTGGAACTGAATGTAAGGGAGAAAAAAACCAGAAGAGTTTAGCAATTGGACTTGGCATTGTTTTCCTTCCCAGGACTTTATTTAGGAGTGGTGGGTGGCCAGGAACTGGTTTTATGGTTTTAGTTTCCCTTTATGGGCAGACTCTGATTGAAAAGGTGACATATAACTCTTCCTCCCTTTCCAGTTGCTCCACAAAAGTTAGGATCAGTTGTTAACATGTTCTTTTGATGGTACTTTCCTTGACCCCACAGACAGGTTCTAATGCAGTATGTATAGGGAGAGGGACACAGTGAGTTGCTTGTGGAGGAGCAGGAGGAGGATGTGGTTTGGGGGTGATTAAAAGACAGGTTTGGGATGGGGGAAAAGGGGGGAAGAATTTGGTATTCCTGAGCTTGATACTTGTTACTTTGATTTGTTTGTTCAAGTTATTCAGTCTGGTTGATAGCAGCAGAATCATGTCCCCAGTAATGCTGGGGAACCTTAGGTGTGTCTTCACAAACAAACCAAGTTCCCGCTTTGATGAGCTGCACTGAAAGTGAGTAATGAAATAGGGCTGGGAATGATCAGCTCTGGTGAAAAACCCAGGGAGGAGGGAGGGGTCTCTGTTCTCAGCATCCCTCTTGGCTGCTAAATCTGCCTGGTGGATTACTGGGCACCAGGGCTGCGTTTCAGTCCTTTGAAATGGTGTTGCTCTGTTGGTGGGTAGCAGCTGGGTCTTTGCTAATGCCAACTGGAAAGTTGTGAGATTGTTTTGCATCTTACTTCTGGTATTCCTACAGATGTGTTTTTGTTCTACACTTATGGGTATGCATAGAGCAGCATTGACAACTTGCCATGTTCCCCAGAAGTTTGTATGTGAACAGACACGCTGGAAAGACTGT
Organism: Pseudopipra pipra; assembly: GCF_036250125.1. Lineage (NCBI taxonomy): Eukaryota > Metazoa > Chordata > Aves > Passeriformes > Pipridae > Pseudopipra > Pseudopipra pipra. The sequence goes on along the minus strand of NC_087581.1, from coordinate 8,105,152 downwards.
CAAAGTTTTTTAAAGATAATTTTTTTCTCTTTTTTTTAAAAGAGGAATGTTGAAGGGGATAAGCTATCTCTTCTGGCACCCAGTGATTCTGGGGAAAGTTAGCTCTCTTGGTAGATTCACTTAGTCCTTCTGCTGAGTACAATGAGAACCTTACCCTCTCTTGTATTTCCTGAAAAATCCCAACTTCAGGCTCCTCAGGTAGACTTCACATAAGCATAACTCAAACATAGTGCTAAACTTTGCTAAAATGTATGTCTGAACACCACTGATTTTGTTATAGTTAAAGCCTAAAAACATTCATCTGAAGACAATATGGAAAAGCCTGAAAATAGAGCTTCACACTAGGCTGGTTTATCTAAATGCATATTTGGGTATTATGACTCTATTCTGTTTTATACTACTATGATATTTATGGCTACAGAGGTGTGTGGCTCTGCTTTCCTGAAACCTTAAAAGACCAACCTGGAGGAAGTGCTATGCTTAGCTCTTCCAGGACTTGGTGTGCATTGACCTTCCAAGCAGTCAAGCTTCAGGGATGTGTCAAAGCTTGTTGAAATACTGACTACAGTGTCTATTCTCCATCTCTCTTTTTCAGAAGTCATATATATTTTTAAAATTACCCAAATTTATAATTTAAAAGAAAAAAGCAAATATGTCTTCCATTTAATTTAAAAAAACTGTATAAAATTAAGATCTTTGTTAAGCTTCAGATCAGTTTAAAATAAAAAGCTCCCCAAAAGCTCATCTTAACAAAGGTGATGTGAATATTTTCCAGTTGTATTAAATCCAAAACATCACAGCTGCAAGAGTCTTAGGATTAACCAAAACACTGTCATATGTTTTTGGAACTTAGACTTTCAAGATTTTTACAGCAGTTGGTTATCTGACTATTTTAGTTTGACTGCAGTTACTTCTCACAGTTAAACAACAACTTGGGTTTGTCAGGGTTAAACAACTGCTGGCAAGTGAGTTCCAGATAAACATTTGTTTAATTTTAATTCCCTCTGAAGTAAAATTACAGCCTTTAGAGTATTCACATTACTTTGTAAGGTTGACTTTTTTTTGTTGTTGTTGTTGATTCACCAGGTTTGATCCTAGTTTTTCTTCTCACTTTATGTCATTGCTTTCCTGGAGCTCTTTGTTTTATTCCTCATTTAAATTTGGTAGGAACTGATAATTCAGTCAAACAAAGGTTTTTATTCTCAAATGTGCTTGTGTGTTAGAATATACATTGAAGTCTAACATAATCTCTGATATGGAAGGCCTTACTCTCGGTGCTTTGTGTTTTGGGAATTTTCTGGATTTTATTCATTGTGTATATAACATTTGAGAATTTAGAATGGTTTTAAAGGGAAGTTATGTCTCTGGCTTTTGGAATGAGATAATCTATTTAAACATACTTTTTCCTTCCCTTTCTTCTTTCCCTGGCAAAAAAAATATCTGAAAAGAGCACAAAATGTTTTTCTTGGATGTATTTGTGACTCTTCAAATGGACTTTCATGAATAAGTGGAAGTAAAAATTCTACTCCTTGAAGTTGCTGTTCTCAGCAGTTGTATGTATACTCAGCAATGTTTAAAAGCAGTGTATTGAGAGCTGTTTTATCCCTTTCTATCAGTCTTTTGCATTTGATCCTGCAAAGAAATTCCTGTGATGTAGCTGTGGGGTCACAGTATCTTCCAACAGATCCCTAAAACTCAGACTTCATGGCGGGGTTCTTTTGGATATCAAAACTAAGGTCATGCTAACACCTTCTTCCTTACAATTTTGGAGCATAACAACAAGGTTGGCAAGTACCGTTTTTCTAATTTTAGACATCAGAAAATGGAGGAACCAGAAGGACAGTACCACTTAGATGAGGCTTGTATGCTTTCAAAAAACCGCACGAAAAACCCCTGCAGAACTGCGAATTTCAGTATGCTAAAGATGAGAGCAACAATGAACAACTTCTTAGGTGGTTACGTTCTGCTGATTGCAGCTTAGGGTGAATGCTGTGTCTTGGACCTTTTCCTCTGATCAGAGGAGGCATGTTGCATTCTTCTTTGTACAATTTTTATTTTCACTTTATTCTAGTGAATCAGATTCTTACTAGTTTTCCAGAAACCATGTTTTGGGCAGTGTACTCACTGAGCTTGAAAAACAGTCTTGTGTTAAATTAAGAACACATTTAAGGCATCATACTGTCGTGCATATTAAACTTGCCTACCATTGGTTTCTGAATTTATTTACAGTGTCATCTTGCCCTTTGCAGCAAGTATGCTTAGTAGTCCCCTGCTCTGCTAGAATTTTTAAGCAACACTCTGAAATAATGTAAATGGCTCAGTAAATGGCTGAAAATTATTGCAGTGTTTAAAAAGCTGTTACTTAAGTTTGTAGAGCAGTTTTTAGAACTGGAAATATTTCATCTTGGTTATCCCTTGCTTATCCTTTGGTTGTTTCTGTGTACATGTAGCTTTCTGGTTGTTTTGGAGAAAATTGATGTTTACAGTGCATCTTGTGCTGAAGTGGTTTTCAAGACTGTTGCTGCCAAACCATTTGTTTAGTGAAGTTTTTATAGGTGCAGTGTGATCTCTAAAGCTGATACCTGTGATATTTTAATGCTGTAGCTAGAGTTGAACACTGCAGTTAGCAATATGTGTGTTCTAGGTGCAGTCTAAGAATTCACATGTGTACCGAGGGTGAGGTGCACAGCTGTTTCAGAAACTAAGATGTGAAGAATATAAGTCCCATTTTCTTTCAAAAGTGATAACTTCATCTTGCAGCAGAGTGCTTGTTCTTTTAGACTGGTGGTAAAATACACAGTTGACTACTATCTTTTTGGGATGTTTTAAAAAACAGATTTTCTACTTAGGCATTTTAATATTGCCTTCCACAGTATATAAACCTGCATACCTGTGTGGAATGAGGGGATGTGATTCATTGCTGTGCTGTACTAAAGTAATTCAGCAGAGTACAAAAATATGTTAAAGGGGAACCTTAACTTTATGAAAAGACGGGAAGTACGTTTCTGTGAAAAGGAATTTCTTAATGGCCTATTAATAGGAAGGAAGTTTTGAAGAAAAACTTTATATGCTCATTAAGATTTTGCAATTTAAAAAAAAAATTACTCTTGCATTTTTGTAAATTTTATTATGAGCTAGTCTGGCTTGGAAAGAAATGGTGGGGGAGAACGAAAATGCATGGAAGCCAAACAATGTTTAAGTCAGTCCAGACTTGCAGAAAAGGTAAAGACAGGGCTGGAACAGTAACTGTGGGTCTTAGAAGGAGCCTATGGGAAGTTCCCCCCTACTTAGGTTGGAGAGAAAATGAATAGTGAATTAAATGCAATAAAACTGGGCAATTTATGTCCCATTGGGCAGCTTATCTCTTTGGTGTCTTCTATAGAAAGGTTAAGAAACTAAGAAGTGAGTGATGAATTTAATTTTGATGTAGTATTAAAGATAAGAACAGCCTGGATGACTTTATTCCTGCTTTTAGATTTGAATTCTGTGTAAAGGGATCTTTATTTGCCTGCTTCTTTCTACCACATTGTACATTTGAGGTTGTAAAGATAGTTAATCCTCCATCTCTTTGGATAGACCTGACCTCCTGTAAATTCTAGAATGATGGAACAAGTGTAAGTGAATTTACATGTGACACAAGGTGAGAAACTGTGATTGTGAGGAAAATAATGCTCAAAATCATGTGGAAAAGCTTGAGGTAAAGCCACGTTTTCTGACTGAAGCAAATCAAGATGAGGAGTAGTATCAAAGGAAACTTGTCAAACCTGCCTTGTTTGAAGGTAGACAAAAATGTAATAACGGTTGTGGCCATAGAAGGAGCAATCCAGAGGTGACAGAGAAGTGAAAATGCTCTTTGATGGCTTTCAGTTCTTGGTGCTGTTTCTGTGGTTGGTTGTCTCTGAGCACCTGGCAGTGCATTGGTAAAAGGATTTCACTTCTCACAGTGTTTCACTTTGGAAGACTAAACCAAATGGCCTGTAGTTTTCATTTAGAGGTTATGTACAGTAAAGATTGTTAAGAAAGAAAGTGGTTAATACTGCCTTACAGACTATTTCTTTTCCTCCTTTTGGAACTTTTATGTTCAGAATTTTATGTCACTGCAAAAAAAGTTGCTTTTTTACTTTGGTGGATAGTCCTCCTGCTTAAGATGAATCTTGAGAAATATCATCATCTGAGGGATAAATATAGAAAGATGTTCCAGAATATCTTGCTTTATTTAAAAGATTTTTTTTTTTTCAGTAAGACTCCTGGTCTCTTTTGGCAATACTTCTTTGGTCTTCTGAATGTGAGCATGTCACAGGGAGTGATCTGTACTGGTGGTCTTCCTTTGGTGTCTAGTTCAAGGAGTTGGGCTCTGTTCATGTGTGGGAATGATACTGAGCTCTTTGGTGTTGCTACCAAAACTCTGAAGTTAAAACAAAAAATCTGATATCATGACGTTTTTAGCACATTTTATAGATACAGGTTTACTGACTGATTACACAGTGTATTTCCTGCATGTATATAAAATCATTGATTTTATATAAATTATATAAAATCACTGCAGCTTGTAATTTCACCATTGCTTTTTGTTGTGAGTGTTGTAATGTGACCTGTGACGAGTCTAAATTAATCCTCCCCTCCAAAACTTTTCTGTGGTGGCACTTTCTACTTTGTCCCTCGATATCAATTCTAGTGTGAATTAACTACGTGCCTTTTCTTTTTTTTTTTTTTTTTTTAATGCAGTCGAGTGTGTTTCCGCGAGTGTGAGAATGTAACAAATGTCTCTGCTCTTGCTGGGCTATTTTTAGTCCTCTCGCTTGTATCTGTTTCTATTCAAAGAATTCCTTTGGAAGCTGTTCCAGGAGAGCGTGGTTTGGTGACATCGGAGGGGGCAGGGAGAGCGCAAGCACCGAGTGTGTTCGTGATCTGTCAGGGAGATGTGGAGTGTGCGGTGCTGCTTCCTGTGTGCCACCTCGTTTGGAGCACCCACTTAAAGAGAATTCCCCCCGGGGGGGGATTGTCGTGACTGGTGTTACCTGTTCCTTGGTATCGTTTGGAGTACCTGGGTTTCAGCTTGAATCTTCTTACCTGGTTTGCTTTTCTGTGGAAAAAGCAATTCATTTTAGGGGCTACTGTACCAGAGCAAGTAGCTGAATTATGCATTTCTGCAGCTTAATAACTGAAGCTGACAGTTCCCATTACTTGTTTTTCCCTCCTCTTTTTGTTCATTTGTTTTTTGTTTTGTTTTGTTCTGATACCAGTCTAATCTGGATCAGCCTTCCCAATAAATTTTTGTAAAGGTTTTCATTTGTTATTTAACAGCCTTCTTTTTTTTTTCTCTCTTTGTCTGTGGCAGGCATTATTCATCTTGTGGGTACAGCTAGTTGTTGATTGTAGTGGTAGTGATGGATGGGGGATGATCCACTGAACCTTTTTTCTTTTAAACTGTTCTTACAAATCGTACTCTTGACAAACTGGAAGCCTGAAGTGTCCTTGATGTTTGGTGGCAGCTCCCGTTGTGTGTACTGTCATAGCCCAACCTTTAACTGTTCTGCAGCAAGTGTCCTGCTGACATTGTCACTAGAGAAGTGAGGAATAGTGGTTTTGAGAAAAGTCAGTCACAGTTAGTACAGGAAGGTCGTCAGTCCTGTGCAGCTTTAGTGGTGTACTTCAGCCTTATCTGAGATGCTTTGGCCACTTAAATATTTGTTTTCCTTGTAGTATTGATAGCTTAACCAGAGTGTGACCTGAGAACATAGGTCCGTCCATGTATTCTTTGAAGAGAATGTCTATAACTTGTTTGGTTTGTACTCTGCAGCTGTTTCCTCTCCTTCATATATATGTGTGTGCCCTGAGCTCACCCAGACTTCTTGCTGACCCCTGAGTTAACCTTGGAATAGGCTGGAAAGTTGTGCGAATTATTAGAATCTGCAGAGGCTTTGCCTGGTGATTCTTTGGGTGGAGGGAGCCATTTGAAGAACTTCCAAGTCACCCAGCCCTGTCTTTCTGAAGGAGTTGGTCTGGATTTCCTCCTTTCCCTCTCAGAGGGGCTGCTGTGAGTTTTAATGAGCTGGCAGAGTGAACAAGCCGAGGTGGGGAAAGTATGGACGTTTAATTGTGTTATTCCTGCAAAAGTGGTATTCATAGATGACTGGCTAAAGCATTGAATATTTAGCTGTGTGTACAAAATCATTAAAGATTGTTTTGGGTGACTTAAGTTACTTTGGGGTAGTTTGAGTCTCTGTTTTAATGCCTGAAGCTTAATGTAGGCATTTACTTCTGTGGCTGTGGGAAAAGACTGTTATAGGGTAACATAAGTTGTGTCAGTGAGACTGTACTAATGTTGATTATACCCTTCTCTTCTTTGGATAGAAGCATTTCCACATTTCATCTGTTTTCTTCAGTGGAAGTTACTGGTTGCTAACAGGTATCAAAGAGGCTGAGCATGGATTGTTCCTCAGTAGAAGTGATACAAGTCTCTGTTTTTTCTGTAAGATAGTGATATATTCAAGGTCACTGTGTTTTCAGAGCCTCTCCCTGTAAGTTTTCAATAATCCTTAAAAGGATTTTTTTTTTTGGCTGTGTGTATGGTGGGCTTGACCAGGATCAAGTTGTGCTATACTGGATCCCAGGAAAACAAAATACTACAGCCCTCATTTTGCCTATGGTACATGGCTGCTGAAAAGCAAGTTCCCCCTTTCCTCATGAACTTCATCCCTGTCCCTCGTGTCAGATTCAGCAGTTGTATAGCCCCACATAGTTTTCCACTGGGTAAGCTTGTTCAACTGACTCACTGTTTTGTTTTAGAGGGGTAAGTTTGCTCCTGGGTGAACCCACTGAACTGACTTCCCTCTGCAGCTGCAGGATCATAAGTCTGAAGGAAGGAAAGTAGCAATATTTCGTGGTTAAGGAGTAGGGGAGCAGGAGTGCCATTTGGGGTGGTGGCTCGCAGTTGTGTGGTATTAGATATGAGCTGATACTTGATTTTAATGGAGTAATGTTTGAGTTTTGCTCAAATTATGGACTGAATTTTGAATGGATATATAACCAGGTCCCAAACGGGAACTGAAACTCTGGTTGTGTTTTTTTTGTCCTAAATTGTGCTCATCTGTCCTGCACTTGTGTGTGAGACTTCAGGAAGGCTGTGTTAGTTCTGGCTGCAGAGGATAATGATTTTCAACCCTGAAAAGCCTGCTAGTTCAGTTTTCCTCATCTGCAAGAAACCTTTCCTCTTCTAAGTACTAGTTGATGTTTTTTCCAAGCCTCTTAGAATATACAGTGTATAATTCAGTTGCAGTGTCTATTGCAGGGGAGGACCAGGCTGTAGTTCTGCCAGTATTGTTGGAAGTTGTAGATGCTGTAGTGCCCTTTCACTGGATGCTACTCAGGAAACTTTAGGAGGAAAAACACCAAGGGCCTTACCTTTTCTAGGTTTCTTTGTTGTTTGTTCTAAACCCAGAGAAACAGATATGAAGAGATTTGCAATACTGATGGTTCTTCAGCTCGGACTGTAGCAGTAGAGGATAAAGCAAGTATACTGTGTATCGACCTGGAGAGTATTTTCTTTTATCTCCTTGGGCTCCATTCCACCTGTCAAAAGAGGAAGCAGTTTGTGTGTGGGTGTCCAAGTGTTACCTCTGAGCTACTTATGGTCTCTGTGTGCTCCCTGACCTGAGATACCGATTGAGTTGACAGTTCAGTTCAGCATGCTGAGTGGTCGATGATGAGGATGTGTTATCTCTTCTACTGTGGTGGCTTTTACAGAGGGTTCACATAAGAAAAGCCTTTTCCATGACAGAGGGCAAGAAATGGGAGTCTTCTGTCAAGGATTACAGAAATATGTATTTATCCCTTCAGATCTTAGCATATTTGGACAGGCCAAAGCTTTCCTTGAAATATTTCTCAGCAGAAATATTTCTCATACTTCAAAAGTGAACTCACTGCCTACCTGTCGAAGAGAATTCCTGTTTTCTCTGTATTATATTTTTATGTGGACCAGTGCAGCCTTTTTTTTCTTGTCTTTTTTTTTTAATCTTTTTTTTTTGGTTTGGTTTGGTTTTTTTGGAATGTTTTTTGTGTGTTCGTGGGTTTTTTATGTTTTTATTTGTTTGTATGTGGTTTTGTTTTGTTTAGTCTAGTTCATGGCAACAACTATTGTCTGGTCTGTGTTTTTTAGTTCTGATAGGTCCTGAGTGTGGTGCTTGGAAAACAATATGCAGTTTATCTGTGTCTTTGTTACTTAGAGTTTCACTACAGTTAGTGGTAACTGCGGGTGAGTAGTGCATTTTTCAGGTCCTTGCAGTCGGGTTTATGATCAGTACAGGGAACAGGACCTTATTCTTTGTAGATATTGATGTCTGAAACATGAGGTCAAGTCCTCCGAATGCTCTAGGACATTCACTGCCTTCTGATTGTTCAGTCACTCAGGAGTCTTTCGACAGAGCAGAGCTGGGTGAGTTTTGCTAACCAGGTTTTTAGCGGTCTGAAGATTGCCTTGTTGTGTGAAAGTAGGTGGAAGTTGGTAAGGCTTCTCCAATTTTGATGTGATTGCCTTTTTTTTTTTAATACCAGTGAAATTTGAATTTCTTCCTTCAGAAATTTGTGTATGAATAAAGGCACCTGTTGCCTCTGAGGTTTGAATATTTATAAAGAAATGATTAGAACAAGTCTGTAGAATGTTTATTGAGTGTAACTGGCAGATTTTGATTAAAGCTAGAGAATCACTAGTGTATACTAAAATGTGAAATGTGTCTGTTAGGCAGAGACTGAGATAATAGTAAAGATGGATATTGTGAGATTAGATAATTTTTTTTTAAATAATGTTAATTATATTACTTTACTTTCATGACTGAAACATGCTCTACTCTAGTGGATTGAACCGACTGTTTCAGTCCCTTGTCCATATTATGCTCTTGGGCTCTGAATGTGTGACCAGCCTTTGCCTAACTCCAGTCTTATGAGGATAAGCACTTCTTTCTCTTCCTAAATTTCTTCCAAATGCTGTCTTTTCTTTTATTTGTAAGACCTATTTATATATTTGTCTTCCTTTTTATAGCATATGCTTAGATTAATCCTTAAAATAAACTTTTTTATTTCTTTTTTTTTCTGGTGTTGAAGAGGAATTGTTGATTTCTGCTGATCAGGTTGTGTTCTTAGCTAATTAAAGATTGTCTTGGCAGGATAATGATTTCAATTAACAACTCAGAGGGCTTTAAGAAAGATGGGTAAGAATATTCACTTGGTTATTTGCTACAGTTTTCTAACACAACTGGAAGTTTATGTATTAATTTATGTGTTTGTGCTGGTACTCTGGCCACTCCCAGCAGTACTCTTTCCTTGGTAGAACATGAGAGCATACAGATAGTACAGTTTTTCTGTCCTGTGATGTTCTGCCAGTGATGAAGGTCAGTTTTTTTCCTATTTACCACAAAAAAACGTAAGATGACACGTGAATACTCCCAGGCTCCATGAGCTCAGGTTTGGTGTAGTTGCTTGGGACAGTACACACGCTGAGTCCTCAGCTCTGCTCCTGAGGAACATCTGACTCTTGCACACTCTTCCCATTTCAAGCAGCAATAAAGACGGGGAGATGCTTTGGACAACAGCACTTGAGGGAAATGCATTGCACTGGTGCTTTGCAGGCATAATTTTTCCCCTCATGCTCCTATAATGCTCCAGCCATAGCAGTCAAATCTGAGCTCACAGTTTACGTGCAGTAGTTGTGTTCTCACCAGACAGTGTCCTGCAGCCTTTCCCCAGCCCTGTCATTGTAAGAAATCCTTGACTGGTAGCTTTATGTTTCGAATATAAAAAAGCAATCTCACTTTAAAGGTGTTCACAGGGATTTCTGCACGTGTTGTTTATCACAGCTCCCTGTCCAGAGAGTCAGGAAAGTAACATTCTTGAGACTGCCTCAGGAAAGGAACTGAAACTGCAAATGTTTTGTTCAGCTGATGGAAATGAATAATTTAACTTCTAGAGGAATCTTGAAAGTCAGGTGGTATTGCCATGCCTGGTCTGTTCCTGGAAGTTCAGGAATAGATTTCCTGAGTCTTGAGGGGCTTGCAACCCTGTCAAGTCAATTAGTATTCTCTGTATTTGTAGCTTTTCTGACTTCATTGGGTCTAAAAGGACAAGATCTTGCTTGAAGGAAGGTTGAAAAAAAGATCACAGAAAACATTCTGATAGATTTAAAAACCTGATTTTTGTGTTGATGTGCATTCAGTTGCTCTTTGATTCTTTGCCTTCCTCTTTTCCTTCTAAAATCCAAAGCAGAAACCCAACTAAATGTGTGGGGTAAGACAAGGTATGGAGACTGGGAGAGAGTAGGATTTGGTAGTTTTAGGAAGGTTGGGTGTTGAGATGTCAATACTTAGTTACTGCTTTTGTAAACTGGAGTAATTGTTGCCATTCCATGTTACACAGTACTGTATCTGCAGTTGTAGTATAGGCCCTTGTACTAAAATTTACTGTAAAGACAGAAAACTAAACCGAAAGATTGAAATTTGGGGTGATTTTCCTCTTAAAGGGCTCTGTGAAGTCTAGTTATTTACTTTATCAAGAAGTGCTGGAATTGGAATTCCTCAGAGCTTGAGAAGTTAAACACACTGAAGTGAGCAATTTTCTTAACTACTTAACTACAAGGCATTCTTAAATTTTAGTTTTGTTCGGGGTTTGTTTTTTGTTTCTTTTTAAAGTAGTAAGGACAACCTTGGTCTGGAGGTCCTAGACTACAGCAGTAAAAAAAAAAAAGTTTACAGGAATCTTGTCCTTTTTTAATTGACATGCAAGAAAGTTCAGCTACCTTCTTTACACAACAGTTTTGGGAAGCCCTCTGTCTTTGTTTAGTGCTTTTTCCTGTTTTACTAGAGCTCTGTACTAGTATACAGAAAGTGATGAAACTATTACTACTTTCATTTAATGTGTATATTTTTCTTCAAAGTGCAGTTGTTTGGCTGTTTGCTACAGTTGCAATGTGTCTGCAAGGTCAGGTATTAACTGTTGATGAGGGACTTTTGCACTGCACCAGACCCTGACATGGAAACTGAAGCATCTGCTTCTCTGAGTATTTTTTCTTTTTAATCTTTATTAAACAGATTTTAATTAAGAGTTTTCTTCATCTCAGTCTCAAATCTTCTTTCCCCATTTGATCTATGGTTAAAATTAAGTTCATCAGTTTGTGATATCCTGCTCATTGCTATGACAACAGCCTGCCAAACAGACTTTGTGAAGGTGAGGGGCTGGAGAGAATAAGCAGCTGCTTTTTAAGAAAGGAAATGTTCAGCCCCATCTTATTAATCAATAATATCCCACTAAATGCTCAAAACTGTAGTCACTGTGGTGCTCTGAAGGCAGTGCCTCCCTGCCTCCCTTCTCTGCCTGTCCCTTCCTTAGTCGGCAGTAGGTGTGGTCGGGTGTGAAGCCTCAGCACCGCTCAGTGTCTGAAATAAAATAACAGTATTTTAGAAGCTCTCTTAGTAGCAGGCTGCCAGTTGTGCTTTTAAGGAGACTGGATTGTGTCTGGTGGATTATAACACGTCCTTGTTGGTTTGGTGGGGACTGTCATACTGAGTGTGGGCTTCCATGCTGGTCTGAAGCAAGTACAAGTCCTGCTGCCTGTACCTTTGCTGTTTTTTGGTTTGAACCAAAATTGTGCTGCTCATGGGCTGCACAGTCAGGAGGACAAGGACCTCCTTTAAGTTCCCTGCTATGCTATTCAGGTTGTTTGAGGGCTGTTCCCACGCAGCCTGATCTTGCTGTGCCTCTTCATCTCCCAGGAGTGTTTCAGATGTTTGTGCGCCTGCCTTTTTCTTAAAGTATCCTTTCATCCTGAAGAACAAACATGTCTTAAGCAGTGGTGGCACAGAGATACTCAGAAAAATACAAGATAGGAAAAGGAAAAGAGACACAATCCACTTTGGGTATTATAGGTTGCCTGGCTGTAGGCTGGAGTTCAGCATGTGCTTTACAAACACCCAGAAAACTCTTTAATGTATGTGTCTTGCTGTCCTGTCTAAAATATAGATCATAATATTTTGAGTAGCTTTGGAGAAATTGGGAGAAAATAGCATTCCTAGGTACCACAATCTGTATAAATATGATGTTAATTCAGAAATTATGAACAAATTGAGACCCAATGGAGTTATAATTTATCAACAAATCTCGAGTCACAGTGGACTGATTCCAGAAAATCCTATTGAAACTATTAGCTTGTCTTTAAAGCAAGTTAGTGCTCTCTGTTGTGTGCTCTGTTTGTTTTTTTTTTTTTCATTGCTCATTGTGCTAGGTTCAAATTGTGATGAACAGACTGATCCTTGGGAAAAAAAACAAACAACCAAACAAAAAAGCCCAACCAAACGAAAAACTAACTCAAGCAGATAGTCAGTGATAAGTGTTGAACTTTCTGGTCAAAATGTCTCCACATCTACTTAGTATTTTGCTTTCCATTGATGTGGTGTCAGGAGCTTGTGTAAATTCTGTTTTGGCTGTATCTGGCCTTTAGGGTCAGACAGTGCTCTGAAGGCCTCTGTGTTCTGGGCTTAGAAGGCAACAAAGTCAGACTGACTTACGAGATGGTGAGACATATTGGCTTTGGTGAATATATTCATAAAGCTGTAGAAACACCGGGTTCCAGTTCAGTCCATACTGCACTCAGTTCCTGGTAAAGACGGGCCTTTTCATGTGGAAATATACTTTATTCTCAGGCATTAAAGCATTATTGAATGCTTTAAATTGTACATAAAGAAATTCTATGTCAGGTTTCAGTTTTGACCAACAAGAATGTACTTCTGAAGTGAAGAATAGATTTAGATGATAATGGGGTTAATTGACCTTTTGATGGTAGATGAGGCTCCTGAGCATCATGAATCGATGCTTAAACTGAAGCATCTCATTGCAGCTTTGATTGTTGAGTACCCATTACTTGTGACTGCCATTGAGCAGTTGGGTATTGAACACATCCTTGTGAGCATTATTGTGCACTGAGCTGGATGCTGGCCAGCTTGCACAAAGCTGCTGCCCTGGCAGGTTGTGTGCTGAAGCTTGCTCATACATAGGGGCTGCAGTGAGAGCACTTTGCTGCTTGTTTGCACATCTCATGCTGCCCAGGTACACCACTTGCACCAAGTTATCCTTAGTTCCAGAAATTTGCCTTTTTACTTTCCAGTGTTATAGGGACAGAAAACAGGCAGTTGACTATGACCATTGTTACCAGGTGAGAGATCTGTTTCCAGTTATCATAGCTGCTGTAAGCCATGCTCATCGATTAGTCCTGTTAGATGCTGTACAAATTTTAACAAAGTAATTTTAGTGCTAGAGGATGAATAAGAATGCGAGCCAGGAGTCACAAATGGGATAGCAGTGATATGTGTGTGGGATTTGGGTTTTCTTTTGGGTTTCTTTGTTGCCATACAGCCAAGGCATGTTTAAAGCAGGGTAATAGTTTTATAGATTGTTTCTGTAAATAGGAGGGAGAAAAAGCAAAAATACTGTCTACAGAGGCTGGATTTAAAGGTAAGCATCATAGTTTCTCTTAAAAATGAGAGGTGAGAAGTAGAGTTGGGATTGGCTGTGACCTCTGTGTATGTACAGGAAAAGCAGTTTGATGGTACAGAAGAGAGGAACTGCTCAGTTTGTGATTGTGATTTTTTTGTAGGCTTCTGACTGGTTAAAGTCCAGGCATCAAAATAAGACAGCAGGTATTAAAGAAGTTTAAGGAGTGATGGAGCTGAAGCTGAGATTTCAGCAGAGTAGCAGATAGAAAAGTCTGTATGTTAAATAACTGGGAAAAGCTGTGAGATTTAGATGTTGTCTGGAGTACAGATCTAGACAGATCCCAATCCACTGACAAAAATGCTTCTATCCACTGCATTTCCCCATTTACTGTAAAGACTGTGATAAATCCAATAATAGTGTATTAAAGCTGCTTTCTCATGCGTCTCTGTATAGAGTTAGTGGTAAATGCAGGAAGAGTTCAAACAGTTGCATTTGTGTATTACCTGGGTATCAAAATCAGTACTTGCCTTAACTCATGCTCTTTTTTTTTCTTTCAGATTTTCTATTTTGTACATACATTGTTTTGTATATACTGTAAATGATGACTTCGGTGGGAAGTGAACGTACCCGGGGCACTCGGGACAAAGCGCAAATTTCAACCACACAGCCAACACAACCACAGAAACAAGTAGTACAGGTACGTGCTACCATATCAACTTCTTTGACTTGAAAGTGAGCATGTAGTGATGTACATTTCTTCCCTGAGTCAGTAAAACCTGAGAAAAGATAAGAGGAAAAATCACGGTCTATTTTGGAAGAGTATGTTTGATTACTTGCTTGGATTACTCACTAATGCAGGAGAGAATTAAGTTGTTCCTATGTTGTGTCTGAAGGAGCTTTGTATTCTTCAGAAACAGTTCCCATCAGTGAGGAACTCTATGCCTGTATCAGGATTTCTGTCCTGTGACCTAACTATCCTTGGATTTCAGCTCTCCCATCTGCCAGGCTCCTGATGCTAAAAGATTTGTGGTCAGTAGGGGAGTTTGGGTGGGTGGGGAAAGCTTCATTAGATTCATGCTGTGTTCTACAGTGTGATTCAGCGTATCTGCAAGCCACAAAATTCTAAACGTCTTGTGCAGTGACCCCACAAAGTGAAATGGTCATCCACTAGCAGACTAAAATAGAATATCTGTTAGATGGGAATTAAGCTCTCATCCCACTGTCTCAATTCTCAGCAGCAGAGTAGTTGCATGCTTGTGTGGGTTACGGAGAGTGCAAAATGACTCTGCTCCTTGCAACTCATTATTCTCTTGTCAGATGCATCTCAACGTTTGATTCAATTCAAAAATTGTCTGTTCTCTGCTGGCAGAGTGTGCATCATTCTAGAGGTGCTCCTCAAGGAAATATTATCTTTTATTGTTTTCTGGATGGTCTTTAACCAAGGGGCTCTTGTTCTGTTTTGTACACTCTTTTTTTTTTAATTTTGTCATCGCAAACCCTTGTCTCCTTATCTTGCAGCATTTTGCGTAGCGGTGATTCATGCTGCTGTGGATTTTGAAAGTGACTTCCAACATATGAAGTTGAATTCGTTTTTGTTTTAAAACAAGTAAGGAGTACAGCAAACAGGCTGGTGGAAGTGGTGGTTTCCCCTTTTTGCCATTTCACAATTGGAGTACTCTGCCCAGTTCTGGGTTCCCTGGTGCAAGGCAGACCTTGGCAGATGGGAGTAAGGCCAGTGAAAAGCTGGAAAGATGGTTGTGAGGCTGAAGCACAGGATGAATGAGCGGTGCCTGAGGGAATGGTTTGTTCGGCCCTAAGAAGGCAAGGCAAGGTTGTGTCTTCTTTTCAGGTACCTCATGAAAGCTTATAGAAGAGGTAGAAGCCAGCTCTCCTCAGAGAGACAATGGCACCAGCTGAAACACTGAAAATTCCAAGTGTTAAATCCACACAGTTGTGGATTAGAGATGTTGTGGGATCTCTGCCTGGCCCCAAGCAGCTTCTCTAATGGAATATACTCTCAGTGGGACATTGCAGAGTATCAGTGGAGCACCCTTCCAACCTATGGGATTCATTGATTTTAAGCATTAAGTCTTTCAGACCTTTTTCTGAATTTTATCTGTTTATTCTACTTCTTGCATAATAGGTACTGATTTGGTAATTTCAGTGGAAAAGGTGGTTATTTAATACACAGCAGTTACATTTTAATGCACTATATTTTTTATTGTTTAGGTATCAGATGGACTTTTCTGCTTAGTCAGTCTTTACAGACCAACAGGAGTTTGTGGATTTTACTGTTTAATCACCACTGATTAATTTTTCTGAATATTGAATAATATTGCTTTCCCAAATGGAGATTTCATTGTCATAATACCACATTGATCATAATTTAAGTTATTTAAGGAATTATATCATGGTTATTTTGCATTGCTTCTGGATAATAAATATGCCATTTTATTGTAAGATCTATTTCTAGATCTTTTTCTGTCATGTAATTTTATTTTTTGCCCACTTCTGTTTTCTGGTAATTTGAAAATTTTAGTTTAAGATTTTCCTCATTCTGTTGCACTGAAAAGATAATATATGTTGTCAGGTTGAGTAAAGTCTTAGCTATCTTTAAGATGGTACTACTTTCTTAGTCACAATGAAAACTTAATTACACTCTCTTACAGGATACTACAGTGTTACTTGTAACAATAGTGCCTTAAAGATAAAGAAGCACTGCTTGCCAGGGAAAAGCTAGAACTTTTTGTGACACTGGTTTGGTGTTTGTGTAGTAAACGCATCTCGTGAGTTTTTGTTGTTGCTTTTTTTCCTTTTGAATCTTCAGTTCCATCTGGGTCTAATCCACTGGCATAAATATAAGCCATATTGAACCTGCTTGTTTCTAAACTCTCTGCTTACACAGGAAAACTGAAGATAGTGTCACATATTTGTAATAAAATTGGTATGTTTTTGTCTGTCATTGTGCAGTTGGGAAAAAAGTTGGTTTACGGAAGAAATGAATCTTGATGGCTTCCTGTTTTTTGGTCCAATATGCCGTCACATCTCTGCAGAAATTACATTGTCTGACAGTTTTTGCTCTGGATATCTTCAAGGAAGATCTCTTCACTAGCTTAAACGTTGCAGTTTGGCTGAGGAGGCTGTAATCAGAACAAGAACAAGGATCAGCAAGATTTAAATTCCTGAAACCAGCAGACATTTTGTTTCTGCTGAGCTCTCAGCAGATGCCAGGAGCGAACTCCTTTGCACAGAGCACTGCACTGACAGGGAGCCTTCTGAGGAGGGTGGCACTGGGGAGTTCCAGAGCAGGCTCTCCTCTGTGCTACCCAGAGGAGTGACATAGGAGGCTGTCAGCGTGACACTTCGACAGTGTGAAGTAAGGCAGAGTATGTAACTGTTACAAACACTAATTCTCTTGGAACATTCTCTCTGAGCACAGCAAGTGTCCCTTCCCTCAAGGAACTGGGACAGCTGCAGTAACTTTTCAGCAAATAAGCAGCTGGTGGTGTACATTGGAGTAATTTTTAGACTCTTGTCAGCATTTAGATTTGACCTCCTCTAGAGCTTGCATTCGTGGTAAACTCTAAAAGCCAGTTTGTGCCTGATTAGGTCTGAACTCATGAGGCACAGAATTTCATGTGTGTATCCTGTGAAGTGGGCAAAAGGTGGGATTCAGCCAGCTGCCCATGGTGAATCCTTTCAGTCAAGAATTTCAGAGGATGAGCTGGTCCCCCTTTCAATGAAGAAGCACATCCACAGTGCATCAACTTGTATTTTGGGTCCTGACTCTCTTCAGTTTCAGCCTTCTCTACATGAGACAGCAGCCTCTTCTGTTTGAGCAGAAATCAAGTGAGGCCCAGGATCTTGTAAGACACACTTATCTTTGGTATTTTCTCAGGATTGCAGTTCAAGTGGCTGCAGATGCCACTCTGTGAAGAGTGGCCCGTGTGATGTGACATCTGTCTTAGAGTTGCTTTCTCTCAGGCCCAGCCATAGTCTGTTTGGATTTATGGCAGTTGTCTGCATCAATCCATTTTAGTCTTTCAGCTTTTGGAGAAGTTGCCAGTATGGATTTGTGGTCCAGAAACATTAGAGAAGCACCAGATACTTCATCAATAGCGAGTTCCTCTAGCAGTTTTCAGAGACCAGTGTTCGCTCATAAAAAAAAATGAGTGCAGCTGTTCATGGGCAGAGTCTTGAGGCATGACTCAGTCTCTAAGTGCTCATAAAACTAGAGTGGGGCTGTTATTGAAAGCATGGTGGAAGGTGATGTGAGCAGGAATCATCAGAGATGTGGTTGATCTAGAAATACTATTGCCAGTTTGTTACAATAAAACTCTTTACTCTGGAGTGGTAGATCCTAAATAAAATTATAAGATTAATACTAAAACATAGTCTTCTGTGGAAAATTCTGTATTATTATATGGTTATCTTGTCAATGTGGTGACCTTTAACTGTGTTTCAAACAGATTAGAATGTCGAAGTTACTTCTGTCCCAAATAACATTTAAAACTACCAAGTGGGCATAGAGAAGATGTTATTTCTTTCCCCACAGCATTTCTGTGCTTGTTGTGTATGTTCTTTTCAAGAGCCTTGAGGAAAAAGACAAGGACACTAGCATATACTCTTGAAAAATATAGTTACCTTTTGTGTACTTTATTGGATGTTATCTTTTTTCAGGCAACAGCAGAACAGATTCGCCTCGCTCAGATGATCTACGATAAGAACGATGCAGATTTTGAAGATAAAGTGAAACAAGTATGTTTCTTATGGTACAGAGTTTTTTTGCACTGCAATAAAGTGCTCTAAAGCTGGCTTACATTTTGGAGCTAGAGCATCTGTTTCTGGTTTATATGAAACCCTTTTCAGAAGGATGTAAGTTTAACTAGGAAAAGGTGCTCTTATTGCACTGTAAAGTCTGTTTACAAGAAATTGTGTGGTGATACAGCTCTGACTGTATAGTTACATTGGTGTATTTTCCTTTGTAGACAAGCCTTTAAGCCAAAACTCATTTGTGTTGTTGTCTCTTCCACAGTGTATCTCTCTAGTATTCTCCTGATGCTTAACGATTGTCAGAATAAAGAGTGCATTCCTAGTTCACATGTACATGCACATGAGAAAAATGTCACCTTTGTAAACTGAGTTTGCTAATGTCTTGGAAGTTTTTCAGGAAAAGTAAAAACAATCACTGCTTAAAGGTGAATCAGGGTGTTGTTTTAAAAAATAAATAATCTGACCTTGCAGATCTGTGTATGCATTAAAATGATAAAATTACACTGTGTAAATGAAATCTCACACCATTTCCTCTACCACGTGAGTGTTGGGTGTTAGATGACCAAGCTCCCATTACCCAGTTATAGCTGAGATGATTAATTAAAGCAGTCCTGACAATCTGGGCCCCTGTTCTGCTGTGGGTATTGGTGATTTTATCCTAGTGAACAGATCACAACTCCTAAAGAACCTGGGAATACACCCAGAAGGAGAGAAGAATTAGCTTGAATGCATTAATGCAGCAGAGGAGTGGATTTCTTGATTTCTTTTCCTTTGTAAAACTTCCTCTGAAGCATTATTAAGTGCTTTTTGTTGTTCTTGTTATAAACTTGTTCTGTTGCTGTGCCAAAAGTGTAGTCTTGTACTTTCTGAAGCACTACAAGTCTTAGTAGTGCTTGTAGTTGTGCTGGAGGGAAGAAGAATCAAGTTCTGTGTAGGAAATCTCCAGTATTTTACATTCTGCATATGTATTTCTAGCTCATGTAGGTTTTGTTCGTTGGATGAAGTTGCTGGATGCCCTGTGACAGACTGTTAATTTCTGTCCCACACTCCTCAGGATGTGTATCCCAAGTCCACGGAGCATAATTCAGAACTAGGTCTCCTTAACCAGCCATCACTTATGACTCGTGTGGCCTTATGCTGAAATGGATCAAGGGAGCCAATCTGGCTAAAAAAATAACCTTTTTCTTAGTCTGAGTGTTTTTCCAGATGGATCTGTTCTCTGCCATGTCTTACCTTATGTCTGTTCTCACAGTGGGATAAAGAGGGACATACTTGGTGGGGAGAGAGAGGATGATACTGGAACTATGCTGGTCCTTTACATCTTTAACCTCATATACTGCTGTATCTGCGTTGACAGCATTTGCTGCAAGCATATAGAAATAATAAAAAAAAAGATGTGAAAGAGTGCTTCCTTGATTATCAATTAATTTGTGCTTCCTGCTGTCTCTTGTCTGAATCCCAAGCAGATCTGTAAAATGCAGATTCCTTTATTCAGGATTCTAGTTTACCCTGACGTGATAGTTATGCACTTTCTTACAGTCTGTGGTGGTACTAACTCTTATTTTCTTATGATGATAATGTAGATATTTTAACATGTCTGACTTTTACTGCCAGCTTATGGAAGTCACGGGGAAAAACCAGGATGAGTGCATAGTGGCACTACATGATTGTAATGGGGATGTGAACAGAGCAATCAACATACTGCTGGAAGGAAGTTCAGACACGGTAAGGTTTTACTTCCATGTTAAACTTCTCCTTCTGTTTCCTGCATTTTTCGACTTCTGCATGGGATTGGGAAAGTCATATTTCGGAAGCTTTCAATTTCCATGTCTCCATTAGAATTCTTTTGAAGGAAATGAAGACCAGGGCAGTTTCTCTACTGCATGCATACCTTGGAGTAGGCTGAATCTGGAAAATGTTGTAGGTGTTCAGCTGGTCTGTTGCAGAGTCCTCTGCTTTCATTTACATGCAGCAATTTTAGCTCTGCAGCAGAACTCAGTGCTCCCTCAGACACAGGCCTGTTTCTTGCTGCGGTTTTTGTAGTTACTGTGTAGACTCTCCACAACCGTGAGCCTGAGACTGTTTGTCACAAAGGTCAATCTTTATAAACCTAAAGGGCAGGCAGATATTTTAAGTTGTGCTGTAGGTGAGCATTGCTGGTATTAAAACTGGAGGAGGTTTCCACATCTGGAAGTTGCATTGATAAATGCTACTTATGGCAGGAGAGGATGCAGCAAGTAGTTGGTCCTTTCACTGTGTTGCTCATTTGCATGACTTAATTGAAAAACAGAAAGAGGAGACTAAACAGTGTGTATGTTGCACAGAGCAACATTTTATCCCAAGAAATACTAACAAAATATATTTCACTGCAGCTGAACTTTTTGCTGGAGGGACTTCTTACAGTTGGTCCAAGGCATTAAATTAGACTCCATCTCATCTAAATTGGGAAAGAAACCTGGACTTCCTTTCTTGATGCTGAACACTCAGTATTTCCTGTGATTTGTCAGGATGTGTACTCTGACTTATTGTTAATGAGGAAACTGGCCCCTCACACACCCTAAATCTAGGACACACACCGTTCTGACTGAGGGGACTTGATTTTCTATCCCCTTTTCACTTTTTATCGGAGTTGAGGTCTTCTAAAATACAGAAGTGTATTATTGTGAGCTAGCTGGCAAGCTGGGAGTGGAAGAGAACATTTCGCCTTGATGAAACCTATCTGAGTAGTGTGACAGTTTTACACTCTCTTGTACTTCTCATATTTGCTATTTTTTAGTTGAAAGTAGTTTTCTGGTTGATGGAGAATGTTAAATGCTTTCTTACTTCAGCAAATTGTTGGAAGTGATCATGACATGGAAAAAACTTTCTGAACTCATCCATCAACTAGAATTGATATCAATATATTCAGCTCTTTTGATAAGTCCCTCTGAACCCACTGCTCTCTGTAGACAAAATGCAACTTAGAAACAAGTACAGAGAACCTAAAGGGCTCAAGGAGGAAGGAGTGTGAGGAAATTTATTCTTTGTGGAAATTTTTGGGCCTTCAAATGGAAGAGCTTGTTTTAAGGCTATTATACTCAAGAACAGTTTAATCATGGATTTGATGTAAAGTTGAAAGCCAATGTACCACTGATTCTGAATGCAGATTCCCAAATCTCTTTTCCTAGTTTCATTCGTCTTTGATGCACTTGAAATTTCTTTAAAACGTCATTTGAAAGATGTGTGTGTTCAATTGGAGGAATTAGAAGAGCCGGGAGTGATAGCTAGAATGTCTTTTTATAGTTTATTTGGTACTCAGCCAGTTTTGTCTTTGTCTTTTTTAATTTGTTTTGTGTTTAATGCTGTGATCTTCAAGGCTTTATGCTCTGTGATTTAGTTTTTATGAATACTTTTCATTTGCAGCAATTGTGACAGTCTGGCTTTGGATAGATAGAGGCTTGTGGATGAGAGTAGGGAAGAATATGTGTCTTTGTCCAACACTTGTATTCATTTAACTTCCTACAGACCTAAGATACATTTTATGCCCAACTGTGTTTTACTTAGTAAACCTTTGAAGATAGAACAAAGGGGACCTTTCATATTATTATTCTTTCCATGTAAGAATAGGCCAAGAAGAAGACTTCTGTTATATATTTTCAAAGGTGAGGCCCACAACTGTCATTTGGGTTGCCTCAGGCATTGTCAGCTAAAATTCTAATCACTTACCTCCCTTACAAAAAGAGACAGCTTCGATAGTCTGTGATGGATCCCCATGCCCAGAGGTAGCACCATCCTCTATCTTAAAGGACCTGCCCAACTTCTCAAGGCTTTCCTCAAAATTGTCTTGTGGGAAAGCGTGGATCTTATGCTTTCATAGTCATCCTTTTACTGATCATTCCCAAGTCAAATAAAAACTTACTCAGGAGAGGCTGCTTCCTCTTCAGCTTTGCAGCCTTATCCAGTTTTGGATGTTTCATGAAATGGTCAAAAATGTTTTGTCATTGTGCCCATCAGTGAAATAGGAGCATGTTCTGAACTGTATAAACTAAGCTCTTCAGTTGTCAGTTCAGGTATTTTTCTATCTAAAGCTACAGGAGTGTTTTAGTGCAGTTATGCAGGCTCTATCAGGAGAAGCCATGTGATAAAGTTACTGAGGGAAAGAGTTTTCTGGCTCACAAATAAAGTGGTGTTGCTCAAACGTGTAGTTTTGTACTTCTGATTGTTGCTGGCTGAGCTTACCCAGGTTGGTTCATGGTGGTGCAGTCTCCTGCACTGGAGATGAAACTGAAAAGGGATTTCAACCTGAGAGAGTAACCATTCGCTTTGTTCTTATTCTCTGAAAGGAGACTCTGCAACATTTGAGTTTGTACTTGTAAACTGCTTTGCTACCTCTCCACAGCGTTGGTTTCCTCAGTTCTAGGCAGCTTGGACTAGCTGGTCATGGCCCGCTGAGGTGCTGTTGGTGGAATTGAGAGGAGATAAGACAGGACCTAAGATTACTGATAGACAACCTCTTTTGTTTGGTGTAGGTGTCTGTCAGAGGTCATAGCTTTAGTGCTTCACTACAATTTGCATATTCAAATATTCTGCTTAAATACCTTACCTGGACTGTAAGCTCATAGAGATGGGAGCATACATGCAAACCTATCTTAATGGTTTAATGGTTTGCAAATAATACCTTTCTTCTTCCTTGCTTTGCAGCTGTGGCTCAATTAACTAACTGTGCAATTGCATAATATATGAGTGGCTGTGCTATTCTTGGCAAGTGTTTCAGTCATTTTATTTGCAACTCCTGCAGATACTCCTATGGATTCAGTACTATCCTTGAATTTATTTTAAAGATGGAGTTTAATATTAAAATAGAAACCTGATGTTTGGACTTTGATCTCTTGTCTTGTTTAGACATAGTTTTTCCTGTATTTTGCTATGTGTGATGATCTATACCTGTTAAGAGTGGATGGTCTGGCTTACTATGCCCCCAGTTTTCCCAAGCTGTTGTTCTGTCATTCTTTCTTCTGGGGCTTAAACTCTTGTATGTCTGGATAATAGTTTTTCTTTTTTCTGTTTTCTTTTTTGTGGTTTTTTTTCGCACTCCTTAGGCCACATACTTATTCTCATCACTCTTTTGCTCAGTGATACTTAAAAGGTTTTTTTTTCATTTCCTTGGGAGAAAAAAATAGCGCTGTTCATGCTCCCTTGCTAGATTTGTGGATGTAGTTGAGAGGGAAACTTACTTGCCTTGCAGATGTTCTGCGCTGTGGTCATATCCAGGCTTTCTTGAACTAGTAGAAATCTGCTATAGTCAGAAATACTTGGGATCCTCATATTCTCTTAGACAATCTAACTTATAAAACATGTTTCTTTCTCATCTATTTGCAAAAATACAGCCTGTGCTACCACTTATGTGATATTATGCAAATACCTGGTGATTTTTCCCCCATGAACTAGAGGGGTATGAGGTGAAATGTACACTGAGAGCTGTCTTCTGTTTTGACTGTTGTGTCTAATTCTATTTTACCCAAATAGACCTCTTGGGAGACTGTAGGGGGAAAGAAGAAAAGCCTTGGAAAGGAATCTTCAGAAAACAAAGAGAACAGAGAGAAACGAGGGGACAGAGAAGTGAGTCGCGGACGGGGAAGTTCCAACAGACGGGGAAGAGGAGGCAGCCGTGGCCGAGAGTGTACGTACAGGGGTTCATTTTTAAAGATTTAGACACTCTTCTTGCAGCTGGAACTCACTAAGTTAAGAGCAAGTGCTTACTGGAGCAAAGTCCATCTGACTGTAGCTCAGCATTGAAGGGATCATAACTTGTTTGTGCCACAGGTATGCTTGACCTGTCTGTGTGACTTGGTTTTGGGATGGTCTGTACTTGTTCAGAGACACTCAGCTTAATTTAAGTCTCTGTTCTTGTTTGGTGAATTGATCTTGTAAAAATTGTTTTTCTTTATGTAAGTTTTAGAACTGACTCTTTGTAAGACTGCTTGAGAGCAAGTATGTCGCTGCACAGCTGATACACTTTTTTGTTTCTTTTAATGAAATAATTATCCAGCTTTGACTCCATCTCCTTTTATGAGTGGGAGAACCTGAAGATGTTCTCATCTTCTCATAAGGGGAATGAAAACACTGGGATGATTAATAATCTCTAGCATGTATTTCTCACATAAACCAACGAAAGGTGAGTTTCTACAACAGAGAAAATTCATTGTTAGTTAAAACATTTAAAACTTTGCAACAGTTGCAGTAATACATTGTACAAAAGCAAACTGATGTTTCCAAGTTAGAATCACATTAGATCACCATTGGATACACCATTGGATTGCTTTTTACCTAAGTTTTATCAGCATTATCAGAACTGTGTACCTTACCCGTAAGGGCTGTACACCACACCGATAGATGACAAAAGGAAACAGAATGAATACAATGTTTAGTTTTCCACTTAAAAGCAGGAAAAATACTTACAATATTAACCAACTAATCTAATTCATAATTAAAATATAGTCAAATATTGTGCCAGTGTAGACATTGTGAATCTTTGTAGGATAGAATAATGTCAAGATGAAAAAAATATTAATAAAATTTGCAGTTATGCTTAGAAAAGTTGAAATCAGATCCATCAAAGTGAAAACAAAGGGCAAAATTTTTACCCGAGACAGATGCTGCTTGTCTCTTCTTGTAAACTGGAATTAAAAATATTTCAGATGGTTACCAAATCTTGATATTTTCTTCCCAGCTTTACATCCAAGCATTAACAATTTTATTTTTGCCATTAGAAGTTGTATAGTACAAAATCTCATCAGTGTTTTAAGAGGCCAGTCTTTTTTTTTTTTTTTTTTCCTCTTCAGGGAGCCACCCATATTTCAGAGTACCATGTCAGGAGTTTTCCACAAAGTAGTAAAGTTCCAGTGCTTTTCTAATTCCTTACCATCGCCCAGTCGTCAACCCTCTGCTTTAAACATAGAGGAGAAATTTTTTAAGTTTCCCTGTTTTTACAGGGATGTGTAATGGGCAGACAGTAGAAGAGTTGGTGTTATTGGTTATCCCTTATTCTTTCACTGTTGTCAACCAGTGTATTATCAAGCAAACATAGGATGAGGCAGCTGTATTTCCTACCTCATTAAAGAGTTGAGGCTGTAATTAGTTAAATAATGTAGGCTGCAAAACATGGCACTTGTAGACTTGTATCTACTGAGGGACATTTCCTTCTTATTAGATATTTTGCTTCCTAATTGTCCTGTACAAAGTAAACATAGCTTGGTTCTAGCTAGGCCCCCAGAGAAGAGGGGTGACTGAGATGTGTTGACCAACCCACTTGAAAATCTGTCCTTTTCTTTTGGGGTTCAGGTTAAGCAGATGGCTGTATTGCCTCATGTGCGAGTCTCTAAAGCTTCTCTTAAGCTGTCCTCTCTCCGCAGTTAGAGCTGAAGAGAATGGAGTGGACAACAATCAAGCAGACAGGCCTTCAGACCGTGGGAAGCGTGGCCGTGGGAGAGGTGAGATGGTGGCATTGGTGTGGGACTGGCACTGATTTCATGTCCTGAAACGGAACTCTCCATTTATTCCTTTAAGCACTTCTTCTTAAGCATTTTTTGGTAATCCTTTGATTCCATAAGCACTTCAGCCACCTTGAATTTGGGTACATCCCCCTCCCTTATCCCTTACCATTTCTTGGTCTCAGAACAACTTAAAAAAATTGACACAGATCACTTTTATGGTAGCTTCCTGTGTGGCAGGCTGCTGTGCCCTGGCTATGGAGATGGGGTCGTGTACACCTCCTGTGCGTGGAAGTGCGCTGGGCTCCTCAGGATGTACCTTGGCAGCAGGAGAGCACAAGATTCCATCTGTATGGCTCTCAAGGAAGGATTTGATGTGTACTTGTGCCATTTCTTTGGGGTGGATCTGGTTGTCAGGCCTGGTATAAGCCACTTTAGAGGCTTTTTGCTGAGAGAAGGAATTTGTCATGGAAGACTTGATGAGGAGAACTGTGGAGAAGGAATACTGGGGAGTCTTAGGTACCACTCCAATCCTATCTTGTGGAAGAGGTGGGATAATAGATTGGTTGTGGAATCAAATGATGCAAAGTTGGTTTGGATTTTCGGAAGTTGGGGTGGAAAGAGGCTTGTTTTTCTTTAGAGTAGGAGGAATGAAAATGAGTAACCCAGGTATGGTGTAGATTGTGCGTGGAAGTGGGTTTTGAATGAGTTAAATTGATAAAAGGTATAGCAGAGCTAATTAACGTACTTAATAATTAACTCTGACTCAAGAAAAATTCTGCCTTCAAAGGACTCCTTTCTCTTGGGAAAATCCTGTACCAAGGCATTCAGAGGCAGGCACATCCAACTTCATTATCTCCAGATCTGCATCTTGAAGGAGTGGAAGGATGCAAAGAAGTAGCTTCGAAAGGGTTGTGAGAATGTCTTGGTTGTGCCTGTGAATCAACAAATACCAAATCGTTTGTGCAGAGAAGTAGCTTGGCACCAGAGGGTGTGGTATAGTTCACAGCTACAGTTTTTGGTATATTAGCACTTTAATAGATAGAATGTATGTCTTTCAGTTACTTGTTTTATAAAATAATCCTTTATTTTCAAATTATGAAGATAAGATTATTTTTTAAAAATTGTTCTGTGAAACTTAGAGGTTGATTTCAGATGCGGTTTGCTTTTTGCTTTATAGCATTATGAACTAGACACTGCTTTTGTTGTCAAAACTGTAGCTTTCTAGATGAATATCATATATCTCAAACTTCATCAGATCAAACTGACGTATCTGACTGAAGAAATAGAAACAACTTCAAACGATTTCTGTTCAGTGGCTTAGTGTACGTAGTATTACTGTACCTCTCTACCAGATATTTTAGACTGCGCATTCCTGTGAGCAAAGTATCTTAATGAAGTGTCTCTGATAAACCTGTTGAACAGCTACAGGATCATTATATTACAAGTGTGTATATTCTGTAGCCGGAAGTACCTAATTAATTTTACAATGCAAGCTCTTGAAATCTGCAGGGAGTTGTATAAAGCTATGTAATTCAGTTCTCATCGTTTTGGGGATACATGACCTTCTTTCTTTGGATATTAGTAGAAATAATAATAAAAAGCTTCCTGTCATTTCGTTCAGTAGTCTTTCTTTTCTGTTACACAGAATAGTCGAATATGGGATAACATACTTCACCTGAAAGTAAATAGATTGCTAGTAATCATCACAGAACCCTTTTTTAGAAATGTTTCACGCAGAGTGTGCATGTGTGTGTGTAGGGATCTAGGCATTGGATATGAAATAAGGGGTCAGCTAATTATCTGAGCAACAGGCTGTCTCTCTCTCTCTATTTTAAGCTACCTTCCCAGTCTGGAGTTATCTTGCTGGCTGCTTTCTGAGGGAAGATTTACTGGGCCATCATATTACTGCTTCACTGTAGAACAACTTAATTTTAAGAAATGATAAGCACTGAAAATAGCAGAAACGTGATTGACACAGAGGTGATAATGTGCTGTTTACTGAGGGGTAAAAACCCTGAGAGTATTTCAGCCTGAGTGCTGTAGGCAGTGGCTTCATTGTGCAGTAGATCTCCCAGTAATGACTGTGTCACATTCTTTGCAACTTTCTGGGGTAGTAGGTACATGGAGTGCAAACAACGCTGCCTGCTGGTATGCAGGACATCAGGGATTTGAAGTTAGATGCAAATTATTGACACATGAGCAGAAAGCAAAAATGTATCACAGGATGTGTTACAGGACACATCTGGTCTGTAATTGCTCTGCGCTTAATCTTGTTAAACCAGGCATTTAAACTTCGTAATGGAAAGGAGTCAGTCAATATCTTGTTTTAAGATGACCTTCTCATATGTGCTTCTTTTCAGAACTAAATTTCTTGAATGAGCTTAACTTAGATGTAAGAAGTACTGTAATGGTGATGTACAGTAATTGCATCAAAATGATTATATTTGTCAGTATCGCAAGATTGTCTAGAATGGAATCTCCTGTAGAAATTATAGAGTAAGATGGTTATGTCTTTAGGATTGTCAGCTCTTAAAAATATTCCCTTGTTCGTGTTTTAATCAGCTGCAGTCTTATATTCAAAATTAAAAACTTTACAAGCACAGGTTGTTTTTATGTGGCTGTTTTTTAGCGTTCTTGCATCTTCAGTTTTAAGTGCAGGTCTGGTTCTCCCACTGCCTCCACCCCATGTTGAAAAGGATGTGGTAGAGCTAGAGAAGGCTTTTGAAGCTACTGGGAAGACTGCACTTATGGAGTGTGAGGAACAAGCAGATTAGGACTTCTGCCTGCAAGAGTGGGTGCATGATAGAGGTCTGTAAAATGTCTGTGGGGAAATCACCCAAGGTGATGAGGGAGCTGGCAGAAGAGCTCACCAAGCTGCTCTCCATCATCTACCAACAGTCCTGGCTCCCTGGGGAGGTCCCAGATGATTGGAAGTTGGCAGATGCCACACCCATCCACAAAAAGGGCTGGAAGGAGGACCAGGGAAACTAAAGACCTGTCAGCTTGACCTCCGTGCCTGGCAAGGTTATGGAGCAGATCATCCTAAGTGCAATCACACAGCACCTACAGGATGGACAAGGGATCAGAGCCAGCCAGCACAGGTTTAGAAACGGCAGGTCCTGTCTGACTAATCTGATCTTTTATGATCAGGTGACCTGCCTGGTGGATGAGGGGAAGGCTGTGAATGTGTCTACCTGGACTTCAGCAAAGCCTTTGACACCGTCTCCTGTGGCACACTCCTGAAAAAGCTGGCAGCCCACGGCTTGGACAGGGGCACTCTGTGCTGGGTTAGGAACTGACTGGAGGGCTGGTCCCAGAGTGGTGGTGAATGGAGCTGTATCCAGTTGCTGGTTGGTCACTAGTGGTGTCCCCCAGGGATCAGTGTTGGGCCCAGTTCTGTTTAATATCTTTATCGATGATTTAGATGAGGGCATTGAGTCCACCATCAGCAAATTTGCAGATGACACTAAGTTGGGGGGGAGTGTCGATCAGCTGGAAGGCAGGAGGGCTCTGCAGAGGGACCTCAACAAGCTGGAGAGTTGGTCTGATTCCAAAAGGATGAGGTTCAACCAGGCCATGTGCTGGGTCCTGCACTTTGGCCACAACAACCGCCTGCAGCGCTACAGGCTGGGGACAGAGTGGCTGGAGAGCAGCCAGGCAGAAAAGGACCTGGGAGTTTGGATTGACAGGAAGCTGAATGTCAGCCATAGTGTGCCCAGGTGGCCAAGAAGGCCAATGGCATCCTGGCCTGGATCAGGAACAGTGTGGCCAGCAGGTCCAGGGAAGTGATTCTTCCCCTGTACTCAGCACTGGTGAGGCCACACCTTGAGTGCTGTGTCCAGTTCTGGGCCCCTCAGTTCAGGAAGGACATTGAGGTGCTGGAGCAGGTCCAGGGAAGAGCAACAAGGCTGGTGAAGGGACTGGAGCACAGGTCCTATGAGGAGAGGCTGAGGGAGCTGGAGTTGTTTAGCCTGGAGAAGAGAAGGCTCGGGGGAGACCTCATCACTCTCTACAACTCCCTGAAAGGAGGTTGTAGCCAGGTGGGGGTTGGTCTCTTCTCTCAGGCAGCTACCAGTAAAACAAGAGGGCATGGTCTTAAGCTGTGCCAGGGGAGGTTTAGGTTGGATATTAGGAAGAAATTCTTTACAGAGAGGGTAATCAGGCATTGGAATGGGGTGTCCAGGGAAGTGGTGGATTCTCCATCCCTGGAGGTTTTTAAGATGAGACTGGATGTGGCATCAGTGCCTTGGTCTGGTAACCACGGCAGTGTTGGATCAAGGGTTGGACTTGATGATCTCAGAGGTCCCTTCCAACCTGGCTGAATCTATGATTCTATGTAATCAACTGCTCACTCCAAGCAAGTGTGCAAGAGAGCGAATATTAAATGGAATCAGTGAATTACAGCTTCAAGGTGAACTTACAGAGGTGGTTCTTCATGTATGTAGTTAACCTAAGGAACTTCTTTCAGTAAGATGATGTGAGTGCAGGAAATGTACCCAAAAGAGACTTGACAATTTCCTCCTAGAAAAGAACCACGGCAAGAAAAGGAAAAACCAGCAGAAGTTTTTGTATGTAAATTATATTTGACTAAGGAAGTCAGAGCCACAAATAGTTGAAGACCAGGAGGGCATCCAGAGAAAAACTGCACTGTGGTTTCAGTTCGTGTGCTCTTCCCTAGATATCAAACTAACCATAGCTTATAATAGGATAGCAGGTAGGTGAACTTTTGGAATTGATTCAGCATAGAATTTGTTACAGATTCATGTGTAGTAATTCTCCTGGTTTGCCAAGGGAAGATGGTCTTGTTGCTTGTACTTCTGTTCTTCTATTTTATTCCTCTTCATTATTCCAGAGCAACATGAGCGTGTCATAAATGTGGATGCTGACAGGGAATCTTTTTCTTACAGAACAGAAATAAAAATGAAAGGGAAAAATACTGTGTTTTAGTTCTGGACTCAAACAGCATGACAAGTAGCCTTCCAAATTTTGTTTTGTCTGCTGGCTGTATAAGAAAGTAAAGCTGCTTTTCATTCTTTTCTGATTGTAGTCCAGTTTGTATTTTTTATCTCTTTTTTTTTAAAATGGTTTTAGATAAGAAGTATCCTATCTATGCTATCCTTGAACAAATTGAGTTTCTGTAACCAGAATTGCATGTGTAAACATTCTCTTAGTTTAAAAGCTTAGCCCAGTTGGCACGGGATATATTTTGGGTTTCCTTTGCCAGAACTAGTAAGGATGTTACATTTTGTAAAACATAAATGTTGAGCAGACCTTCTGGAGGTCACAGTATGAAGTCTGTTTGGTTTTGCTGTGGTTAAGAAACTGTGTCATGTACATTTTTTATTTTTTTGAGATTAACTGTAACTTAGTTTTAACAAGTTACCCATTTTCTTTTAAATATAATTTTAGAGTTGAAAGTTTTCTGCACACGCATCTAAAAATGCTTTCTAGAGTACATGCAGTATATAGAAGTGATGAATTGCTTCTAGCTTTATGATGACTAATAAAGACAAAAGTAATTTGAATTATTAAATGCAACTTTGGTGTTTGTTTTGGTTGTATGGAATACCTAGAATGCGAAGTTTCTATACTTAGCCTCCTTAAGGCTTAAACCTCTGTCAGCTTGGTGTCTGCTGGGAGGATGGCTGGGCTACATTTCCAGAGCAGAGACCAGAGCAGGCTGTTCAGTTACTGTGTAGTCAGAGATAAGCACAAATCTAGGTGTTGTCTTACCGTCCAGTCTGCATTTCCTTTTCCTTTCAGCTGTTCTCTAGGCCTCTTAACCTTGAAGTAGCTTCCTCTAAACTCATCCGAGTTTTGAAATAAAGCACCTGTGTTGCGGTGGAAGGATTTAAGTCTCCAAGCTGAGCAGACTGGATTTTATACAGAATAGGCTATTAATTTAATGGGGTAGGCCCATCTGTGTTGTTCTTCTACACATCTTTCTCATGCTCCCATGTAGTGTGCATTTGTTTTAGGGGAAGAAATGTTGTGAATGTTGAGAGCAATTCTTTCCATGCGTGAATGGTACCAGAATGGAGACTTGATTGTGTGATTATGAGTGTTTTGAACTCCCAGTAGGTTTTAGTGGAAACAGAAAATCTTGCCTCCCAGCTGGGTTAGGTGTAAGTGTTGACTTTTCTAGAATTCATTCAAGAAAAGAAAAATGGCACCCATTTGGTGACCTGATGTGCTGCTTACTGTGGGCTCATATCAGGGATGTCACTGAGACTGCCAGGCCTTGCACAGTCCACTGACTGTACCTGCTGTTGTTTCATGTGGGCACCAGTGGTAGAGCCAGGAGCAGTCTGACCAGCATCAAGAAGGATGACAGAGCCCTGGGAGTAGACATAAGGGACTCTGGAGCACAGCTAGTTTTTTCATCTGTCCTTCCAGTCAAAAGGGAAGGAGGTTGAAAGGGCCAGTTGTACTTGGAGAATCAGCAGATGATTACAGGCCTGGTGCCACAGCCAGGGGTTTGCTTCTTAGCGTGTGGTCTTCTGGAGGCTGATGTGTTCCATCTGTCAGGGAAGGGGATGATTATCTTCAGTCATCATGGCCCCCTAAGGGCAAATTGTGCCTGACTAATCCAGTGGCCTTCTATGATGGAGTGACTGTGCAGGGTTGGACTCTGATCCTTGTGGGTCCCTCTCAACTCAGCATATTCTGTGGCTGCAACAGTCGAGAAGGGAAGACTGATTCATGTCATCTACCTAAACTTCTGTAAGGCCTTTGACGTGGTCCCACACAACATCCTTCTCTCAGCGCTGGAGAGACAGGAATTTGGAAGGTGGTCTGTTTGGTGGATGAAGAATTGGCTGGATGGATACAGAGTGTTGTGGTTAATGACTCTGTGTCCAGGTGGAGGCTGGTGATGAGTGATGTCCTTCAGGGCTCTATCTTAGGACGAGTGCTCTTTGATATACGACATAATGAGGTTGAGGGCAAGCTGAGAGGTTGGGATGTCATCCAGAAGGCATCTGGAGAAGCTTGAGAAATGGGCCCATGGAATGTCATGAGGTTTAACAAGACCAATGCAAAGTGCTGTGCCTGGGTCAGGGCAATCCCAGACATGAGTACAGATTAGCTTGGGGCTTCTTATTGATGAAAAGCTGGACATGAGCTTGCAGCCCAGGAAGCCATAGAGAGCAGGTCCATAGAGAGTACGAAAGATGTTCAGGGGGCTGGAGCACTTCTGCTATGAAGACAGGCTGAGAGGGCTTCTAGCACCTTCCAGTACCCAAAGGAAGCTTATAACAAGATGGAGAGAGACTTTTTCTATGGGCAGATAGTGATAGGACAAGGGGCGGACAGTTTTAAACTAAAAGAGGGAAGATTTAGATTAGATATTAGGAAGAAATTCTTTGCTGTTGGGGTGGTTGAGGCACTGGCACAGGTTGCCCAGTGATGGTGTGGCTGTCTCATTCCTGGCAGTGTTCAAGGCTGGGCTAGATGGGGCTTTGAGCAGCCTGGTCTAGTGGAAGGTGTCCCTCCCATGGCAGGGGGATTGGAATTGGAATGAGATGATCTTTAATGTCCCTGCAGCACCATTCTGTGGTGACTCATAGTCTTACCAGGCTGGTGAAGAGGGCTTTAAGCTAAAGTTACTGCTGAAGAGGAACCTCAGTTGATCCCAGTTCTACCAATTTGATGTGAGGGCCTGCAAGAGATGCTCAAACCCTGGAGAAGGATCTCAGGACAGCAGGACAGCACCTGAGGGGCAGCACAAAGGAACTGCAGCCCTTCCAGCCAGTAAGTTGTCTTCACTGGGGGCTCAGCACAGTTGCCTTTGTGCAAACATAGAACATGGGGAATCAACAAGAGGAAGTAGAGATGCGTGCCTGTCTGAGGGCCACGATCTTGTTGGTGTCATGAAGATGTGGTGGGGTGGCTCTTTTGAGAGGAGTGTTGGAATGGAAGGATACAGCTTCTTTAGGAAGGACAGGCCCAGAAGAGGATGGGGTATTGCACTCTATCAGTGACCAGCTGGCATACACGGAGCTCTGCCTGGGGATGGATGAGGAACCATATGAGAGCCTATGGGTCAGAATTACAGGGAGAGCAGGGACAGATGACATTACAGTGGGGATCTGCTACAGACCTGATCAGGAGGACTGAGTAGATAAGGCTCTCTGTAGACATATAGGAGTGGGATAATTCATAAGCCCTGGTACTCATGGGGGACTTGAACAACCCCAAATGTGTTAGAAGGGGAACATAGTTGGGCACAGGCAATCTGGGCAGTTCCTGGAATGCATTGGTGATGACTTCCCTCTCCAAGTGATAGATGGGCCAACGAGGAGACATGTTGTGTGGACTTTCCTCTCACCAACAAGGAAGGGCTGGTGAGGAATGTGAAGGTCAAGGGCAGCCCGGGCTGCAGTGACCATGAAATCTGGGGGGCAGTGAGGAGGACACACAGCCAACTCACTGCCTTGGCCTTCAGGAGAGCAGACTTCAGCTTCTTCACTCTGAAGAAGAAGAGTGTCATGGGGTAGAGCTCTGGAGGGAAGAGGGGGCTCAGGAAAGCTGGTTAATGTTTAAGTATCCCTTCCTCCAAGCTCAGGAGCAGTTCATCCCAACAAAGAGGCAGTTGGGCAAAAACACCAGACTGCGTGGATGGACAGGGAGCTCCTGGACAAACTCAGACATGAAAAGGAAGCCCACAGAGGGTGGAAGCAAAGACAGGGAGCCTGGGACTAATAGAGAGATTGTCTGAGCAGCCAGGGTTCTGGTTAGGAATGCTAAAGTTGTAATGTTGGGGAGAAAAGGAAGACTAGAGAAAATGTGAGCCCTTTCTGTAAGAAAATGGGAGACCTGGCTAACTGGGACAAGGAGAAGGCTGAGGTACTTAATGACTATTTTTGCCTCAGGATCTTTACTGACAAGATCTCCAGCCATCTCAGTTGTAGAAGGGAGAGGCAGGGACTGGGAGAATGAAGAACTGCCTGCTGTAGGAGAGGGTCAGGTCTGAGACCATTTAAGAAATCAGAATGTAGATGTGTCCGTGAAATCTGACAAGATACATCCACAGGTCCTGAAGGAACTGGCAAAGGAAGTGGCTAAGGCACTATCCATTGTATTTGTTGAATGGTGAAGTTCCCACTCATTGGAAAAGAGGAAGCATAACCTCCATTTTAAAAAGGGAAATTAGGAAGACCTGGGGAACTACAGGGCAGACAATTTTACTTCTGTACCTGGCAGGACAGTGGAGCAGATCCACCTGGAAACTATGCTAAGGCACGTGGAAAGTAAGAGGTGATAGGTGACAGCAAAACTAACCAAGACAAAAAAAAAGATGCAATCAGCATGGTAGCTGAAGACAACAGGATTTTTTAGTGGCTTATCCTGTTGTAAAGGTGCGTGGTTTTCTGGCATTTAACAAGCCGGGAACTGGTCTGGAGAGCTGATCTAAAAGTGAACAAATACTGTTTTCTGGTAGTCGTTTGGTGCTCGCTCACTGGTAAGTGCAAAACTATAAGTGCAAAACTATAAGTGCAGGAAAGAGCAGAGCTTGTGATCATTGGTAAGGAAGACCACAGTTGTGGTGGTTCTGATTTAAATGGGTTTAAGTTACTGTGGGATTGCAGCCTCAGAATTTGGATCCTTGCTCTGAATTCTGGTGTGAAGCCTCATTTCCTCACTGACCTCTTAGTCACTGTTAAAAAGCATAAAATGTTTGCAGATACCCTGTGGGCATTCACAATTGCTTCATGACTAACTTCTCTGTGTTAGAACACTGTGCCTTCTAATTGTTTTCAGGCCATATTTTAATTTTGACAGCTGAGAGAAGTAACTTCCTCGGTGTGAGAAATTAAGAATATATTAGTGATCTGGTTGTGTCAAAGAGAATATCAGCCCTTCCCACTGGCATCGTGCATTATGGACCATGATGTATGACCATGTGTTTGAGTTAGGGTGGTATTTCAGTGGTCAGTACTTACTGTCCTATGTTTCGAGTTAATTCTTTGTAAGTGTCTCTTCTAGCTTTGAATTTAGTGTTAACTCCACTGGTTTGGTACTTCCCTTTTGTCTTCATTAGAATGCTTTTTATTGCATTTTTTGAATAAACTTAATTTCAGTTTTGACAGAAAGCACAGACACAGCTTTACAAAATTAAGGGAATCTCCTTGAAATTCAAGTTCAGGATTAATGTTCAAAGTGATCTGGCATAAAAAAATGCCTTTCTGGCTAGTAGTCTAAGACTGTGCATGGAACTTCAGGAACAACATTATTTGTTTTCAACAATTTATAGAATTGTAAGAGGTTCTTATTGGTGTTTTTAGCCAGTAGTTTATTGTGTCCATGATGGTATGGTATCTTATATATGTCTTGCTTGCTGAAATGTCATCTTCTGTTTAATGTGGGTTGACCCTGGCCAGATGCCATGTACCCACTAAAGCCACTCTCTCACTCTCCCTCTGCAACTGGACAGAGGAGAGAGAAAAAACCAGCTAAGGATTCATGAGTTGAGATAAGAGCTGGGAGAGGTCACTTACTGATTACCTTCATGGGCAAAACAGACTTCAAGTGGGGATAGTACTTCAGTTTATTACTAACAGGATAAGAGCCAAAGAGTGAGAAATAAAACAATACTAAAAACATGTTCCACCCCTCCTTCCTTCCATGTTCTCCCTCCTCCCCGCCAGCAGTGCAGAGGGACAGGAATGGGGGTTATGGTCAGCTGTTGTCTCTGTCACTGCTCAGGGAGAGGAGTCCTTCCCCTGCTCCCATGGGGTCCCTCCCACGGGAGACAGTCCTTGATGGACCTCTCCAGTGTGAGTCCATCCCTCAGGCAGCAGCTCTTCCCAACCTGCTGTCCCGTGGGTCACTCCTCCATGGGGTGCAGTCCTTCACGGATGAGCTTTATTGACATGGGTCCCCCACAGGGGCCACAAGTCCTGCCCAGGAAAAACCTGCTCCAGTGTGGGCTTCCCTCTCCGTGGGCTGCAGGTCTCCGGCAGGACCTGCTCCATCTTGGGCCTCCCACGGGATCACAGCCTCCTTCATGCATCCACCTGCTCCAGCATGGGCTTCTCCATGGGCTGTAGGTGGGTCTCTGCACCCCAAAGGTCCTTCATGGGCTGCAGGGGCACAGCTGCTCCACCATGGTCTGCACCACAGGCTGCAGGGCCTCAGCTCCGGCACCTGGAGCACCTCCTGCCCCTCCTTCTGCACTGACCTTGGTGTCTACATTGTTGTTCCCATATTCTCACTCCTCTCTTCCCTGGCTGGAATTCTTTCTGTGCCACAATCTTCTGTTCTTAAATATGTTATCACAGAGGCGTTACTATCACTTCTGATTGTCTTGGCCTTGGCCAGCGACAGGAAGTCTGTCCTGGAGTTGGCTGGCATTGGCTCCACCAGACAGGGGAAGCTTCCAGCAGCTTGTAGCAGAAACCACCCCTGTAGCTGTCCCTGCTACCAAAACCCAGCCACAGAAACCCACTACATGTGCTGAGGTCATTCTTTCAGGCTTTTGCACTTGGATGAGTGGGGAGACTTACCTCCTTTACTAAAATCTGTTTCTTCTTTCATCGTAGCTATTCCAGCTGTCTCTCTGTGCTGAATGTCTGATTGCTTCACTCAAAAATATTTTTGCTTGACTGTTTCTGTGTTTCACAGCTCCCAGTTGAACTTGTACCTGAGGTTGTCAGAAAACTGTTGATCTTGCTTCTGTGCAATCTCAGTAAATGGTGTTTAATGCTGTATTAGTGGCAGTAGGATGTAATTTTTTTATGTAGTGACCCCCACTATGTCCCCAGGTAACCTTGTGTAGCTGGTTCTACTCTTAAAAAAAAAACCCTGCTGGACAAAGTCCAGAGTGCTCCGAGTTCTCTGCACCTGGGACGTGTGACCCTTTAATACCATGGAGCAGCTTCCCAGATTGGGGATTTTAGATGGACAAAGGAGAGGAGCAGTAGAGGAGGTAGGCTGAGCAAGGGAGTTCAAAGGCCGAGTTGGAAGCAGTTGGGTACGACCGGGCCTGGAGCACTGTTCTTTATGGCAAAGAGCACGTGGGCTTGGTGAAGAAGTGTGACAAATCCCAGGTTACAGCAGTTGTTGCCTCTTTCCTAACCTCTGTCTGCCTTCTCTGCATCCAATTGTGAAAAGAGAGCAAAGAGGGGAAAATAATGTAGAGATAGAAGAGCTGGCCAGTGCCAGACTTCAGCTATTCTGTATTCTTGTCCCAAAAAATACTGTATGTTGCTGCATGGGAATCCTTCCTCTGCTTATTTCATCCTGCTACGTTGGTGCTCCTAAGAAGTCCTTAAAAAAGTAGGTCTAGAAATGTCTTTTTAACACTTGAACAGTGAACTGGGACAAGGGGAAGAACTACTGGTGAGAGCAGGGAATGGAAAGTCATTAAAACAGGAACTTAATTCCTAAACTGGTTTTACCATGTCTTGGAGCTAATGTTCTTACTCAGTTCAGGTGGTCCCCTGAAAATAAGAGGTAATTCTGATCCAACTTTAAACAGCCTGTCATGGGTAATTCTGATGTTTGGACACCAGCATACTGGTGATTTAGGATTATAATTTTTGTGCTCTGGCAAACTTGCAGTTGCCTGGTAACTTATAATTACCACCTAATTTTGTCATTAAAATAAACACTGTTTTTTGTTCTCTGACTGTAGCTCTTGGCCTCTTCCTGTTCTTGTCATACAAAATAGTATGCATAGTCTTCCTCAAAAACAACCCAACAAATTGGAAAAGCCTTGAATAAAACCCCTAAAAAGGGATGGGGGTGAAATGTATGCAGAAATATGCTGCATGTAAGAAGTAGTTGCTAACATTTTTTATAGACATTTGCTTTATGGATTGTTAAGTAACACACAAAGTTTCATGCCTTGCATGAATGGAATGTGCAAAAATAAAGCCATTCACTGTATCAGATTAACTGAGGCTGGTAATCAAAATTGAAGGCAACAAATACTTGTTTTTGTTAAAATAGAAATGAATATTCCTGTGAATGATAACCGGGAAGCTGAGTAATTTGAACTGGTAATTTCAGTAGCTGTGATTAAGGGGGAAGCAGAAGAAATGTGTGGTCACTGGTTGGCAGAAGCAGAGGAGGATAGGGATGGACAGGTAGTCTGAGTCAGAGAAGGAAACAAATGGAGTATTTCAACTTTGTCCTCACGCAGATAAGGAGAGAGAGGGAATTTCTTGAGCGATCAGGGTATTCAGGGAGGCTTGAATTTCAGGGCATCTTAGGCAAGAGTGAGACAGTAGAGACAAAGTTTTGGAAAATGTCTGATGATTTGGCAGTAGCAGTCTTTGGGATGAGTCTTTAGGTAAGTTCTTTTATTGACATTTGGAGCTACTTCACGAGACACAGAAAGATGGCAAGGAATTGCAGGTCCTACTAAAATGGATGGTCTTAGATGAACTGTGTCTTATTTGTGTGTGTTAGGGAAACAAATTCTGCAGGAATTTGGGAAGTAAATGATATTTAACTTCAGTTATAGTAGTTTTCTTGTTCAACCATGGCATTCTCTAATGTGACAGACTAGTGACCGGTGGCTCCTCTGCTGTTGCTGTTAAATGGTGTTTTCTCTCCTAGGGTTTGGACGTGGCAGAGGGAGAGGA
Source organism: Pseudopipra pipra (assembly GCF_036250125.1). NCBI lineage: Eukaryota > Metazoa > Chordata > Aves > Passeriformes > Pipridae > Pseudopipra > Pseudopipra pipra. The sequence continues at coordinate 8,065,839 of NC_087581.1, read as the reverse complement.
GCGGGGAGGTTTTCAGCCCAAGGCATGGGGTAAGAAATATGCAGAGCACAGATTTTGGCAAGGATCAAACTCAGTGGCAATATTAAATGACAATGTTGCCACTGTATGTATGAGTATTGCTGTATGTGTGATAAACCAATATGGATTAAAAAACTGACAAATCTCTTAGATGATGAATGGAACATTTTTGTCTTAAACCAGTATTTCTAACTAGGCACCCTTATACAGACTTAATGTATGCTTACTCAGTGTTAATATCTCAGACTTGGAGAACAATACCTGCCATCGGTACCAGCCACATAGTGCCTTGGAGGCTGAAGGTTGTGTTGTGTATTTAGTCTTAGGCCAATTCAAAATGAGATTCATTTCAGTGTAATGTAGAATGTGCAAGTTCTGTATAAAACTAGAAAGCAGAGATTCTAAACTTCCTCCTGTTTTTGAGGTTTCATGCGTTAGCTGTTTGGACCTACATGGACCTTAAAACAGATGATTGAGAAGAAGTTACTCAGCAGCTTAAAAGTTTGTTCTCAATTTTGCTGGAATAACTTGCTTTATAGAAACATAGCCTCCACTACTTTCACTCAGTGTTTGCCTTTAATGGCACTTCATGTAAAATCAGTGATGTCATGATGAACAGAAGGCTTTTTCTACTTCACTAATAATCCTTCTTGTTCATACTTGTAGGTGAAGAAACTGAAAAGAGGTTTTTCTTCAATAATCCTTTTTCACCTTTTAGCTGCATCTGTGTATTTTGGCGTTGGGTGTCCTGGGCAGGTCTAGTGCTCTGGAAGGACATGATACTGGTTACTTGTCAGTCAGCCATGTGCTGAGTAACTTACCAGCAGAGAGGGTCTTATAATTTTTTTTGTGTGTATAAACTAATGCTTTGTAAGACTGGGAGGGGTAGGTATGCTGTTAACTGCTTTTTCAGGAATTGCTTTGGTTCACTTTCTCTACAGGAATTTTGTTTTCCAGTCTCCTCACTTTTTTTCTCCTTTTCTCTTTTCTCCCTTTTTTATCTCTGTCTGCTCATAGAAAAAAAAAAATTTTTTTGAAGTGAAATTGAGATGTTAAATCTAGTACAACTTCAGCAAAAAAGATGACACTTGTGCTCATTGAATGACCCGTGTGTTCTCTTCCATTTCTTAACTTTTAAAACTCTAGGACATTTAATCCTGCAGACTATACGGAATCTTCTGCCACTGATGGCTTTGGGACAAAATCAGAGATTTGGGAGACTGTTCAGAATGATGCAGATGATGGAACTGGTAAGATGCTTCAAGAAGTGGAAGGACTGGAATGAAGACCTGTAGCAAATTGCAGTTAAAATAATCATTCTGCTAGTGTTCACTTAACTTCTGACAATGTGACTCCATCTTCTGTGACACAGATATTAGTTCATTTTTATAGTTTAACTGCTGCTGATGTGCAGAGCACAGAGCCTGTGTGTCTCTCTGGTAAGAATGAAGGGAAGGCATTGTGCAATTTTCTTGTTCTGGTACTAACAAACTCTTGAGAGACAAAGGAATTTGAAGAGTCACTGGAAGAACCGTGTATGTGAAGAACTGTTTAGATACTGCTTAAGATCTCACCTAATGTAATTAAGGAGCATAAGTCCTAATAGAACTGATTGGTCCACAGGCATTAGGTAATGGGGTATGAATATCCAAGAAGAAAAAGAAAAGAAAAACAGTTTACAGATATGAATTCACTCAGTGACACTGGGATGGCTTTGGAAACCCCATCTCTGCAACGCAGAAATGTAAGGATGTGAGTCTCTGGGATGGAGGAGAGTTCCAAGGTCTGCCGTCTTTGAAGAGAAGAATTAATTAACAAAACACGAGTAGGCACTTGAATAGAAGCCAAAAAGCTGTTGACTTGTCTGATGATAGAGGCAGCTCTGTGTTTCTGTATGATGTTTCAAGTGAGAAGTACACACTCCAGCTAAAGGCAAGAGACAGAGAGAGTTTGGAAAGGAACCACTTAGCAGTGGTCTTGTGGTGATTCAGAAACGAGGTGGGTGACCTGCTTATCTGTGATTGGGAAAAAAGGATACCTTACTGCTTCCTGTGTTCTGTGGAGATGAGGACAGGAAATCCTGTGTCAGGATGGTGTAATTAATGCATGGTTTTGTCTGCACTTGAGAACCCTTGAGGGAGAGAATTTTTTTTAACTGCAGCAATGGGTAACTCTTCTGGTCTCTTTGTTGCTGAAACCTACTTGGGTGATTTTTCATCAACCCCTGTGTCAAGTGTGGAGGGAGATCCTGGAGGCCAGTGCTCTGTTGAGCTCTGCTCTGAGCTGCTTGAGATGCAGCTTTCTGAGCTTCATATGAACTGTTTCCCACTTAACCAGAGAAGGCAATGACAGGCTCAGAGTTTAGGATGGCTTATTAAGCAGCTGTCTTGTCACTCTGAGTGCCTTCTGGTCCAGCGTGGAAGAGTGGCCTTGACTATATTAAGTTATTAATGGGATCATTCTTGCCAAATATGGCATCTTTCCAAGGAATTACTTTTGAAATTACTTGGTGCTGTAGCATAAACAGAAATGCACCTTTTATTTTCACTGATGTTAGTTTTTCAAATAAGGAGTACACCTAATGTTTTGAAAATTCCTCTTGGAATTCTTATATTTTTGTTTGCTATCGGTAGCAAGGGACAGAGTATGTCGTCACAAGCATTGCAGAAGCAGTAAGGTTAACTAGTTAAAGAAAACCTATAAGAAAGGTACAAGGAGACTGGACCAGAGGTAGAGAATCACTGGTTTGTTACTAATGATAGCAGCTGTATGGTTGTGGCTTACACACGACTTGTGCTCCACTTCCAAAGTAAACTCAAATGTTTTGTGACCCTCCCTGCTAGCTCAGAGTAGCCTTCGTGTGCTTCTCTCATGACAACCTCTGTTTCTTGTAGGCATCTCCTCAGTCTTCAGTAATGGAAGAATTCTGCCTAGGAATAAGAGTAGCTTTGTGTGGGTAAACAGATCCCTGTAAGAGTATGAGCGTGTCTACATGAGGAGTGTGCTACTGAGCAACAGACTGGTGGAAATTCAGAGGTCTAGTTGACGTGCGTGTTGCCTAAAATAGAAAATACTTTCTGGACAATATTAGTAAAGGAAAGGCAGAAAACAGTTCTTTTAATAAAGGACTTTATGCTGCAGCAAATACATAAAGTGCATGTGAGTGTCCAGGAGTTCTACAGTTTTATAGTACTAATCCGTCCAGTCTGAGAACTGTCTGTCCCAGGACCTCCCCAGATGTGCCCCCTGGCACACCACCCTAGAATTGAGTTGGAGGCCTCAAGACTCCTTTCTTTCTCATCTTCCTCATCCTCTCAGTCTTTGGAGTTCCTCCCAGGTTTCTGGGCCATCAAGGTTGCTTTGGCTACAGTGATATTATTCCAGTCCAGGTGCATATCCCAAACAAGATGTGCTTGCTAGAGTCTTTTCCCTTGAAAAGAACATTAAATAAAACCTGAAGAATTTAGAAAATTTGATATGAAGCATAATAACAGGGTTTGGTAACTGTCAACTGCTATTCTAAAGTGTTAGAGACTATACAGCCATACTAAAAATCCGTATTTGCTATAAATCTTAAAAATCCTAAGGCATCATGTGGAACTTCTTTTGGGATGTTGAGTGTGTTTTTGCTGTGTGCATGTTCCCAAGAACCTCACTGAAATTCAGTAACACAGCTTAAGGCATGTGTGGAAATTTAGGGAGTATGGTATGGAGAAAGAAGGTGTGAGAAAGCATTTGTGAACCAGTTTAATGATTCTTAAGGGTATGTGAATGAATGAGTGTCAGTGTGGGAACTTCCCACAAAATTACTTGGTTGGTGGAAATTTAAAGTAAACTTGGTAAGTGTGACTGTTCTTTTTGGGTGTTAAATATCTTTTTCTTGCTAGTCTTGATTTACTTTCAATGCAGATGGAAAAGGCACCATAACTGACAAAACAAAAATGTCTCTCTGAAGAGTGTTTTATTTTGTAGTGTTGCTTCTTTACACAAGCTCTCATAATATCTAAAAGAAGTCCCCCAGCCAAAAGGAATCTCATTAAAAAGAGTAGGCTTTAAAATTGAATCATTTAGTTTTGTCCAAGTGGGAAGCACTTTCGACCTTGTGATGGAAAGCATCTTGAGGGTTTTTAGAGGAGGCTGCAGCTGGGGTAGTTGTTTTAAAGCAGAAGAGAGTGCTGGGAAGTAAGATGGAAGCAGTGGTAGAGGGGAAAGAGTGGAAGACAAGGTCTGGGCTGGACGTAGGTTGCACGAAGCTGAGCATGATTTGACTTGTCAATCCCAAATATTAGTTTTCAGGTTTTTTTCCCCCTACATTTACAGTGCTGTTATGTTAGTTACAAATCAACAGACTCAGTTTAAGTTCCCAATATAGAGTTACTAAAGATTTGAATGTGGGAGTTGTATATATATCCATAAAGTTTTAAGTGGATTTTATGGATGCCAGGTAAGAATTTACACAGAAGGAGAGCAGGTTGGAAAATCACTGTCATTATTCCTCATTATGCAGTCCCAGTTCTTATTTCATCTAAAAAGAAAGGAAACAATATTAGCTCATACTAGACACTTAAAAAAGTACTGCCTGTCATCTGCAGTTACGTTAAAGAGGAGATAGCAAGGCAACTGCCTGGAGAAACAAACCCAATGTGCTGATCAGAATGTTTTCTGAAGACACCATGCAAATACAAACTCTCTGTGGATTCCGAGTTATTTACTAAGTAATTCCTCTTTTAGCCAGTGCTGAGGAATTATAAATATCAACACTTTCATTAAATATACAGCGTATGTTTCTGTCATATGTGCTCTGAAAGTGCTCTAGAACCTCATATCCTGAATTGCTGCCAGAAGAATCACAGTAGCTTCAGTGAAGCGTGGTTTAGGTGCACCATTGTGTAATCCAGTAGAAAATCTAACACGGTTTTGTGGAGGTGAAATTTAAGTGATGTTGGTTGAAATACAGAGTAAAGGGCAAGTCTTTAGCAGTTCATAATGTTTAAGTCTAATTGTATTCCAAATAATATAGCATTGGTTTACCTGCATCCTTATTTATATAGAAGTAACGTGCAGATGAAAGGCAAAGACAAAGGACAGGTGGGAAGAAACAAAATTACCAATCCTCATCCAAAAGGGAATAAGCCTGAAGAGTATGATTCGTCTCTTACCTTCTTTGGAATGTACAGGGCAGTGGGAGATCCTGAGTGAAAATCACAGCAGTTCTTATAAATAAGTTATGTTGGAGGTACCCACTTCTCAAAGCAGGTTATAAAAATGACATTGTGTTCTGGTAATTTATGGGTGCCTCTACTTTGGTATAGTTTCATAAACTACACAGAAAAACTTCCTTTATCATCTTAGTTATGAGCAGCCTTAAATGACTCTGAAACTGAAGAATGACAAAAAAATAAATCATAGTGTAACTGTCAAGAGGGAGGAAGGGAATTGTGTTGCTTGGAAGTTATGAGGAAGTTGGTATTTGGGTTTGTGGTTTTGTGGGGTTATTTTGTTGGTTTTTTTTTTTTTTTTTTTTCTTGTAGATCTGTAAATGTCATAACGAACCTTCAGGTCATTCTAGAACGTGAGTGTAATCCAGAAAGAAAGAATTAGTACGTTAAATTCAGCATAGACCAAGATAAATTTATTTCAGGGCTAAGTCTGATTATTCAAAAAAAGGAAAAAAAGTAAGTAGTCTGACAGGAAGAGAGGAATTGGAGGAAAATAACTGAAGACTTACCAAAAAACTTGTATACTTTTTATTAGCTTTATAACTTTCTAAAACTGAACTTGTTACAAGGAGAAGCAGTGAAGAGTCACAGAGAGCCATCTAGGTTGAAGCTGGTATGACAAAAGATTCTTGAAAACACAAAGCATAATTCTGGTGAAAAACAGAGAACTCTTGAATTGTGATGCTTTACAAGGCTTGGTAGAAAGGTTGGGAAGAGGATATATGGAATTGCAAAAATGCCAATGTGGATTTTGAACTAAAAGGAAATTGATGTGCCTGTGGCAAGATTTGACTTAGGAATCCCATCAATGGGAGGAAGACATTAGCAAACTGGATTTAGTGCAGGGAAGAGCAGTGAAATTGAGACAGGAAGGACTGAGTTAGGAAGGAAGAGTGTTAATAAATTTAAGTAATAAACTTGGCAGCTTGGGTAAACTAATAAAAGGGTGAAGAGTTGTGCTTGGTATTTAAAAAGAGTAGATGCTCAGAACTCCTAAGTAGGAGCAACAGATAAATGTTTAAATTGAATGTCAGGAAAACATCACAAGTATTATTCCAAGCAGGTTCAGTTTCCCAGAGGTGGTGGGGAATGCTCAAGAGTTGGGCTTGATTTGTCTGAGCTCTTTTTGTGATTATTTCATTAGACTCCGAGCTCTGTTGTTAGTGGTCTGACACCAGCACAAGGTTTGTCTTCTAGGGGCAGGCCTTGCAGTCACTGATGGGAGATAAATACAAGCAGTGCAAATACCAGGATCTGTTTCTTTAAAGAAGAAATATCAAGGAAGGGATTTTGTGCTGGTCAGTGGAAAGGAAAGAAAATGAACTGTTTCTCTAAAAACTGCTGCTCATTGGGCTTTTTCTCTTTTTCAGAATTTCTATAGAAATGTGTGGATTAGTCTAGAAATTTGAGGCATTGTGGTGCTGTACTCAGGTGTGGTTATTAGTTACCAGCATGTAACAACATCCTGTTTAGGGGCTGTTTGCTAAAACGTGAGCATAGAATATTTCAGTCTCTGAAACTCTTATGTTGCTCCACGGAGCAGATGTTACCTTGCTCAGGACATGCCAAATAGTTTTGGATTCTAAGGTATAAAAACCCCTTCTCTTCTCCCCACCATATGTAACTTTGTGATTGGCCTGATCTCCTCACTGGATTAGTGAGGTCCAACCCTCCTCTGCCAAAAACCGCTTGTTTTTTGAGGTGTACAGAAGAAAATACTAAGGCAGTGGTGGCATTAGTACCAGGTGGATTTGATGCTGTGTTCAGGGTGGGCTTGTTTCTGGATTAATGTGCCTCAGGGTTCCTGATTAAGTGAAAGGAGGTGATTGAAACAGCCAGTTCTTTTGCTTTTGTACTTGATCAAGAGTGACGGTGGCAGTAACGTTGGTGCTCGTGTTTTCTTTACTTGTGGTTGTGTACTTTAAACAAAGGCTCTGGTTGTTGGTGGGATAACCTCTCTTGTGCTTTCACTGGTGGGCCTTCAGTCCCTTTATTGTTCTTGCATGTCTGTGCCTGCTGTTTCCTAAGGGAAGGGATCAGGTTCTTTCATCCACAAGGTTGCTTCTTTTAGTTCTCCTGTTTCTGCAGGCTGTGGACTGTGTGCTGTACTCCAGTGTTCGCCAAATAAATTCTGCCACAAGCTACAGGAAGAAGTGTTTGTAGCTATAGTGGAAACTTAAAGACTTTTTTGCTGCCATTATAAGAATTGTACATGTTTTAAAATAACATTGCTCTCTTGGGGTGAGGGATTGGAGTTCTGCTCTGAGGAGAGAGTTAAAAGGTTGGAAAGGAGCCTCCGGAGGCATAGCTTGGGCCTTGAAATTGAATTTGTGTACAGTAGGGTTGTGGATGTTGGAGCAGGTGTTGTGGTTGTGTTTTGTTCAGGCTCTGTATGAATTTGTGCATGAAACTGGGAGATCCTGTGGGAGGGTTGGGTAACCTCTCACCATTGCTGGGCATATGGGAGAAAATTCTTCTAATGGTTGGAATTAATCACTGGGTGCAGACATGTGTGACGTGTTCATGCAAATTAAATCTGGCGCTATAGTGGCTAAGAAATTCCTGAAATCAGAAATTAAGGACAGGGGATGAGGGAGTGGTGGTGTTTCCCTCCCAGAATTTTAATTCTCCAGACCAATTTTCTAGGACTTCCAACTCTGTTCCCAAATACATTTCCAACCACTATCTCCTTGTTTGGGGTTCCGCTATAATGGAAGCAGGATTGCTTATAAAGCAGAAGAGTTGAAACACAATGCTGTGCTTTTAACTTGCACCTGTTTTTTTCCTTCCCCAAATAATTGTAGGAGCATGGAAAAACTCAATAGAAGAATGGACAGCGGAAGACTGGAATGAAGATGTAAGTGCACCTTGTTAGATATACCAGTTGATCATTTACTCTTTTCAAAGTTTCTGTGTTGTTTCCAAAAACCAAATGTTTGAAGTAATACTTTTCTGTATGCATGCAGTGGTATTTCTTACTGTGTTTCTCGCTGTAATTCCTGTTTATAATATAAATATTTAGATACACTTATTTTTTAAATAAAATTGTATCAAGAAGTAGACATTGATTTTTGCTGGGTGGACAGTACATAGATTTAAAAATTTTAAGGTTTATTCCAAGTTAATTATTTGTGAATTGCAGTTCTCCACTGCCCAATGCTGATACATGATAACTGCATACTTCTGCCTACTATTGTATAGAGTTTTAAAGACATATTATCACAAGACTTTTTATGTAATTAAGTGCTGAAGCTTACTGTCCACTTTAAACTTCTCATTTGATGCTTTTTGTTTGAAATCTGTAAATTGTTCCACTTGACTCACTTCATGTTCATAATATTGAAAAAAAAGGTGCTAGTAGTATGCTAAAGTTAACACTTAATTGCTTAATTCCTGTTGTTTCATCATGATGTGTTGTCTAAAGTACTACCACAGTTTTGGTTATCATTCTTCATCAGGTGAGATGTGTTTTGGCATTTGTAATCATCTCATTTGTGATGCTCAGTTTTCAGTTGTATTAAAGCTTAAGCAGTTCGAAAAACAAATGAGTGTCAAGAAATATGGAAAGGGAAAGCTCATAAGAAGTCTTCTGTCTTTTATAGGAATACTCATTATTTCAAATTTGTTTTCATAAGAGTGAGAGATTGTCTCTGAAATCATCCCTTTTGCCTCCTCCTTTAGGGTGGCATGTCAGTGTTATCCCTAGAAATGTGTGAATGTTTCATGTAACAGATACAAAAACTCCATCCTTACCTAATGAGGGATGTGTCTTTTGAGAAAATTGCAAGAAACTCTAAAATCAGTTGGTTTTCTATATCTATATCTATTAATGCAATCAAAAGCTGATATATTTTTTAATTTCTGCAGTATGTGCTAGAAATGGACTAATGGCTAAGGATGGTGGAAATTTGTGGGTTGTTCTCATCCCTGTTTGGTGCTGGTACAATACAGCACTTGTAGTATGGGAGGGGTGTTGAGCAATGGTGACTTGGTAGGGATAGGATTTTTTTAATTAGTTATTAAAACTGAGTAATTTGCACATAAATCTTGACATCTCTAGCCCATTGTTAATTTTTATTAATTTTAGAATCCTGGAAAAGTTCCTGTAACCTAGGAGAAAGTTGTTCGTGTGCTGATGTTCAGGAAGAGTGAATGAATTGTCAAGCTGCAGATATGTTAGCCCAAAATATGCAAAAAGGAAAACCAGACCGATTTGATTTAAAAATTAAAAAAAAAAGCAGCGCATAAAAATACAGCTTGTGCCCTTAAACGTTGTTTTGTGGAAAATGGTTCCCCTTCAAATCAACCTGATCTTGGTCTTTTAAGCAAATTATGAGTTAACTGTAAGGATAGTGTATGTCCTTGTAAGAGATTGGATCTAAATCTTGTGCTCTAAAAATAATTGCATTCTATCACAAAACACATTAAGCAGATTGAAATCTTCCTTTCAAATTTTGACAAAATATCTTTTGCAGGAGGACCCTTATTGAACATGGGCTTTTCTAGGAGGGCTGTTGAAAAAATCCAGTCCTGGGCCAGATGCCATCGAGTGCCTCTGTCAATGATTTGGAAGTAAAAATAAAATCATTGCTGAAGGAAATCTGTTGGAAATCCAAAATTAATTGGAATAGCATTTAAAAGTAAGCCAGTCATGCAGAGAAGTTTGAACCTCTGCAAGACTTGACCTGTTGAAATAAAAAATGCTGTAGTATAACCAAGTGCCCATTTGTTGATAAGAATGAAGACACACCTCCAGAACAAGGGGCTGGTGTCTGGAAAGGAGCAACTGAAAAATTTTCAGGTTTGTAGTGGATGATGAAGAAAGAACAGCTCAGCATGATTTCTTAAAGAGCTGATGCTGTATCAAAAAGCCCCTATTGTACTCTCTCTTCCCTGTCTCTTAATCATTCGTGATTTATATTTCTGTATGTGGGCTCTCCTGAACTCGATTCTTATGTACTACATCCAGTTTCTTACTGCTTTTACAGAAGAAAAATGGTGTATAAGAGCTGAAAATTACTCATTGATAGAAAAAGTCCTTGAGAAGGGAGATTTTTAGTTTACTGAATCTGAAAAGGTTACTTTAGGAGTATATAATGGGCTCTGGCTTTAATCTAGCAAAAGCATAATATGAACTTGTGGCTGGAAAATGGATACATTGAAGTCTATAGCAAGCAATTCAGTAACATGACTAATGATTAAAAGAACCTGGAAGCTGATATTTTTGCTCTCCAAAGGGAAAGAACAGGTGTTTTTCTGAAGAATATTTATGTTTAAATGTGATGTTTTCTAGTCAGGTATCAGTTGTGAGCAGGTAAGTGAAATTTAACGTCATTTGACATGAGAAGAATTAGATCTTTGTGATCAAATAATCCTGCTTGGTATTTATCTTTAGTAGTGAGTATTGGGCAAATATAATAGGTTGTCAGCATGCTATTAAATAGAGTGGAAACTGCTTGCAGTGAAAACAGGAGGTTGTGTTTTGTTAATGGGATATTCAGGGCATGGACAGTAAAAGATCAGACAAATGTTGATATACTATAGATGGCTCTGGCTGTTCCTCTTAAAATTGTGATCATATTCTCCTGGCTAAAGAAAGTCAAGTCTAACTACAGAAACTATCCAAAGGACAGAAATAGAATACATACAAATTACTGGAAGGTGGATGAAGGCAAACATTTTCTGTACAATATTGGTAGTTGTACTTTTTATTTGAAACAACAGCAACACTTTAAACAAAAAAGAAAAAAAGAGGAGGAGTGTGTTTTGGTGAGAGTGTTTCCTGTATGAGAAGGCAGCATGAGAACTTGTTTTAGTATATTTAAACTTCAGTACATCATATCAAAACAGCAATAAGATTTTTTTATTTCTGATTTGCTTATGTTGAGTTTCTGTGAGGATATTGGAGTATATTTACCTATTCTCCTCACCATTCCATGGTTCTCCTGCTATAGGAGATGTTAGCTAACTGTTAAATATGTTGTCTGGTGACTGGAGAAAGATTTTATCACAGGAACAGGAGCTGGAAAGCACGGACATTTCACTGCAGATGGAGGAGATACCCTTGTGAGGCCAGCACTGCAAATGGTTCATGACTGTTCGTTCAGTTCTGGGAACATGCCAGAGCCTCAGTGAAAGATTTGTGAGTGTAGTGTGCAGTGAGCATAATGACTTGGTTGGGAGCTGAAAATGCTACTTCTAAGAAATACTAAATACATCTGCGTAATAAAATTGCAGCACAAAATATGTGTTTTGACAAATGCTGTAATCCCAGCAAAGTTGTGAATTAAGTGCTTGATTGGAGCTTGTGGCAGTGAGTTCGCTGCAGAGTGTAGTGTAAATCTCAGTGTAGCTGAGCTGGTGGCTGGACACTTCTGTTTGCATGCTGGTTCACTTATAGGGAACATTTCCTCTCTCACACATCAAGCATGCTTTTGCCTTGTCACAAACATCCTCAGGCTCCTTAATTTGCTTAGTTTTTGGGATTATTCAGTGTTTTGTCCATGGTTAGTCTTATCCTGCGTTGTGTGAGTGTAAGAAACGGTTGACATTACAAAGAATTTAATATTTAACCAAGGGATTGCAGACCACAGGCTGCTGCTTGTGCCATTGGCTGACCTCCTTGTGCCCTATAATGGAGTCCATAACACCAGAGGAAGTACAGTACATATCGTTCTGGAAGAACACATACAAGGGGAAAGCGCTGAACAATAGAGGAGCAGCCTTTTTAATGGCAAATATGCTTAAGCTGAATCTGCTTTGTTGGTTTTGGTCAGTACATAGTGCCAGCCAGTGGGCTGGCAGCATTATACTCAGGACACAGTTGTGTTCCAGAAATGAGGGATTAAAGTGTGTTGTGTTGGCAGCAAGGGAAGGGAAAGAAACTTAGGGAAGAACTGTGGTGGTACTAATTTTTTCATGACCTCGTGTGTAGGATGTAAATGGGTGCTGGGAGAGTAAGTGAAACATTTGTGCTTGGCCTCTGAGTGGTAATTACTCCCAGACAGCCCTTCTGTGCCCTTCCTAAATCAGCAGTGTTTCATAGGAGAATCCTTATCAAATGTCCATATTCAGTGATACACGTGCTTTCAGTAGAGCTGCCTGTGGGATTGCAGGTGAAATTGGCTTATGTGTGTGATGTCCTTTAACTGGGCTGCTAGCAATGTATGCAATTAAAAATGCATCATTTCCTGGAAAAGCTGTAGTTAAACAGCACATTCTAAAGGTGTTCTTTGTGAGTGTTTGAGTAGGTCTGGTATTCTTCAATCTAAAGATAAGGCCACACCAAAGGAATTAAAGGTGATTTTGTGCAAATGAAATTTAAAGTATTAACGTTTACGTAGATACTTCTGTCTTGCTCAACCTAAGCTGTACTGGTTTATGATCTATTCTCGTTTACAAGTACTCCTGTCAATAGAAATGAATTAGCCATAGGAAGCTGCTTTTTAAATAAGAAAAGCTATTAAAAAACACAACCACACAGCAAAAAACCAACCCCCCTACAAACCAAGCCCAAACCTTAACCAGCCAGCTTCACTTCCCCAGGTTCCTGGGCGAATATCTATCTATACTGTAACAGCATGGGGAAAACAGTGCAGTTTTCTTCTGTGGGTGGTCTGACTTGTTACACTAGTATAAGCAATTACACGCTTCTCGTTTTATTACTGTTTTCAAAGTTGCACTCTCAGGGCAATCAGTTAGAGATGTTATTGCCACACAAAGCAGAGCTGCCAAGAAGGAACCATGAATGCTGGTTCACTGTACTTACCTGAGTGCACACCTGCCTCTGCTGCTGCTGGGAGCTGAAATGTAAGACACAGGGATACGTGAAATGAGTGGGAGCAGTGCAGTGCCTTATCCTTCTGCAACAAGATCTGTCAGAGCTGCTCTGTTGAGTCCTAGGTTGTGCCTGCGCCCTGATGATAGACCATCTGTCATGTTAATTACTGTGTAACGGTGTGTTTTTCAGTTAAACTGTTTCCCGAACTGATGTAGTGACATCAGTATACTGTTGTGTGTGTTTTCAGTAGATCAAATTTCCTAACACTTTAATTAAGTTGGTACTTGATTCTGTGGAGAAGACTCTGCTGAAGTTTGAGTACGTGTATTTGCCTTTTTAAGCAGAGCTGCAGCATAGCTGTTTGTAATGGTAGTTTGAATTTATTTTTATCTTAAAGTGCATGACCAGGATGGGATTTCTGCAGATGCTGCATGCAATCGGGAAGTGTGAGCATGTGTTATTAAAACACCTCCCCTCCTTCTCTGTCCCTCTCTCTTTTTCAGCTTTCTGAAACGAAAGTCTTCACCGCTTCCTCTGTCCCAGCTGAGAATCACGTGACTCCTGGGCAAAGGTAAGCTCTTATTCCATGTTTTCCCTATGCTTTAAAAACCTTCTGGTTGATTAAACAATGTTAACTTGCACACATAAAACACTGAATTAAACCTTGGTCAGAGATTGGTCAAAGTCATCTCAAAATTGCAAAAGCCTTGCTTGCAAATTGTTGGTTTTATGAGTTCCTGAGTTTAACTATTTTTTACTATGGAAGTGGAGACAAACTTGCCAGATTTATGACCGTAATACTTCTTCTGCATGAGACCTGCTTACAGACAGGAACGAATGTAGCTGGGAAAAAAAGTTTTCTGTTGTTGAAAAGGAAGCTCTGGCTTTGGTGTCCAGAAAATGAAAGGCCTGCCCCTCTAGATGCAGAAAGTGTTCAGAACATGGTGCTGAAAAAATGTGTTAACATGAAAGCTTGCATTGGCATAAAGGTGAATTTCCTTGTAAACATCACAATTATAGGCCTTTACTGATGGTAGAAAGTTAAGATCAAGAACCAAAAATAAATCAATTGCTGCCTTCCTTTGCTTGCCTTTGTCTTCAAATGCCTGTCTTGTGGTGATGTGGAATCAGTTGCCTACATTAGCCTCTGGTTCCTGGAGAGCAGGTTAATGTTGAGTGATGAAGACTTTAGCAATGGCATAGCATGAGATCTGAAAACTAAATAGCCTAATGGTCCCAAACATCCTGGTACTGTTGTAGTACAGCAGAATTTTCCATATAATAGGGATGTGATTTGCAAGGTGCATGATGTCAGGTGTACTATAGTTCATATTCCTGTCTTTCTTAGGGGTAATATGCTCACATGTTCATTGCTTCATTCTTCCAGTGGATGTCCCTCAAATAATGTTAGAAAATATTTTAGTTCATCCACTCAGATAGGGGTGGGTTTTTTGTGTTTGTTTCTTGCTGTCAAAAAAGTCTCTTCTGTCACTTTTGTATGGCGGATAAGCAACACTGGAAAAGACTGTTATTAATAATTCTGTTGCTGGGATGGCAGCTTTAGTATTGTTCATGCTTTCTTAAGTGTCAGTGCAGTTTAATGATCATGTTCATTACAGCCAAATTTCGCTTTGTTTTACAGCATTGATTTGGTGACACTGCTTCAAAAGCCAGTGACATCTACCCAAGAGACAGAAGGCAACTCATTTGAAGCTCCTCAGCCTCAGACCTTTGGCCAAGCCTTAGTATTCACAAATTCTCAGCACAGCACACAGATGGCATCAGGAACTGGCAGCTCCAGTGCTGTAAACTCTTATTCTCCTCAAAGTCTGGTAAAATGATCTTATGCTTTCTAAGTATTGTTCATAAGTAAATATTTCAGGTTAAACAACTTTTCTAGTGCTGGTCATTTCATGAGGTGTTCAAGTATTTGTAAAATTCAGGTTGCAAAGGAAGAATTCCATTCCTTCCATTCACCACCCCCCCCAAATATTATTTTTTCATTTTGCTAAGTAGTTTTTTCCATATTTACATGAAGTAATTGTATTAATTTTTGATTAGAGAGCAGATGTGTTTGCTGCTTGCTGATGTAGGATAAAATAATTTGTTTATAGTGAAGAGCTGAAAGCCAGAAAACTGGTGGGTTGTTTCCAAGCACATATTTGACTGCTTTTTATGGAAGCATGCCTATTTCTGAGTCAGTTGTGAGGTGTGAAGTTGGGCATTTATTGTCTGAAAATCGGTTCAACTGTTAGTAAATATATCTATTTTTAAGATGTGTGGGTTCAAGTAAATTAGTATTATTGCAGTTACAGTGGTGGAAGTTTTTACTGGTCATTTGGTAGTAATCTAGGTGTAAAGAGATTTTAGTTGCTGCCAAATAGCAGCAATTGACCCTGTGATTATGTTCCAATTAGTAATTAAAAAATTCACTTCTTCCCCTCTTCTTTTTTTGTCTTCTGGTAGTCTGCAGTTCTTTGTTCTGGCTTTGGAGAACTCAGATCCTCTAAACTGGCAAACTCTACTGGTTCCCAAATCTTGGACCAGTTGAAATCTCCAGGATTGGGTCAGTTTACCTCTCAACAAAACAACAGTAATTCTGCCACCACTAGCACAGCTGCAGCATCATCCTGGGATCTAAAACCACCTATTACTCAGTCCTCAGTCCTCAGTCAGTTAGGTAAGTGCTTTGGCATAGCTTTTTTCCTCTTTCTCTATTAGCCCGGAAACATGTCTTAATGACAGTGACAGTTTAAAATGGCTTTAACCAAAAGGCTTCTTCTAAAAAATGTAATCTAACTAATACAATTACTTACAACATTGTAAGAGTTACACTTAGTTGCTGGTAATGGACACCACCAGTATATCACAAACTAAGTATTGATAGGCTTAAGCCTATCCATAAATGTCATTACATCTTTGAAGTTATTGAACCTTCCATGTAATGACATCTTTGATTTAGTGTGCTTGAATATTTAAATGGAACTTTGTTGTGACTAGTTTTCAACAAAGACTGGAAAAGACTTATTTTCATTGTACCTCTGCTGCTTCTAGCTGAGCGTAAAGTTGTATTGTGTTTTTGCCATTTCTTTTCCCCCCAAATTCTCTAACCATTACATGAATTTTGAATGAGTACTGTGTAATCTCTTCATAATGCACGTCTCAGTATTTTTTTCCCTAGCATGCTGAGAATGATTCAGGTTACTTGTTTTGTCTATTCATAATTGTATGAATTTTTCATGTAATTTAATAAAATTGTACAAACAGTGAAAATGATGGAAACTTGGTTTTTGCAGTGCTGTTCCTAGCAGTATTCTCACTGTGAGAAAGTAGCTCTTCTATCTCTCATGTGTATGTGTACATGTTTATGTATAGATAACCAGCCAATTTTGTAGCAATTACTATCTTTGACAGGCAGAAATTCTGGAAAAAAAAAGTTTATGTACTTTTTAAGTTGCTTTCTAAAGGACTGTGCCAACCAAAAAAAAAAAACCTGCATACTGCAAATGCTGTAGATCTGTTATGGTTGTTGACCAGTGCTCTGGGCCACTTCATAGCTTTCAGCATCTGAAAAATATGAAATGGGAAGACTTGGGAAAAACCTGTCAATGTCCAGCACCTCTGACTCTTAGCCATTATGGGATGGTAGATGACTTTCTATTTGTTTTGAAAATATCCTCCTTTGTAAGGACAGGGAATCCTAACTCACAATACTTCTAAATCGCAACTTTTTACCTCTTGGAAGTAATCAATTTTATCAGCACAGTTAATTACAGTGAAACTTGCAGTGTTTGATTAAAATAATCCATAACAGTTTTTGAGGATTGTGTAGATAGGTTTGTTTTCATATTTTTTGGGGAAAACTAAATAATACTTGCCCACAGCTGTTTATTTAGAGTAGAGGATATCAAGCGTTGTTGTTATAGTTACAGTGGTAATGTTCAATGTGAAAATTGTGTGATCTCTGAAAGAGACTTGCACATGCTATAAAATCGTAACTGTTGAGCATGTCAGGTCACCCAGATTCTTCCATAAAGAGTAGAACAGTGAAGAGCAGAGTTCGGTGCTTTAATTTTGATATTTCTTTTTCCCAACACTGACCAGACTTTAAATCCCAGCCTGAACCATCCCCAGTTCTGAGCCAGCTGACCCAGCGACAGCAACAACAAATACAGGTGGTTCCTGTTCCTCCTCCTGGGCTGGAGTCCTCCTCCTCCCAGGTAAAACTCCGAGAGACATCACCAGTAGACACCTCTACAGCTGTTAGCAAAATATTGCAGCTTCCCACTATATCTATGGATAACCAGGCAGTGACTGTCCATCAAACCCAGCAGAAACAGATAAAACCACCAAAACGGAGGATAACTCCAGCATCTAAGGTGGGTAATTGGATGGTGACTTGTGCTTAGTAAATATAAAAACATAGAAGAATTTGTATTAGCAATACAAGTGTGGGCAGCAGGACCAGGGCAGTGACTGTCACGTGTACTGGGCACTGGTGAGGCCACACCTTGAGTGCTGTTTTCAGTTCTGGGCCCCTCATGACAAGAAAGACGTTGAGGTGCTGCAGTGAGTCCAGAGGGAGGGCAATGGAGCTGGGGAAGAGTCTTGAGCACAAATCCTACAAGGAGCAGCTGGTGAAGCTGGAGGTGTTTATCCTGGAGAAAAGGAGGCTCAGGGGGGACCTTATAGCTCTCTACAATTGCCTGAAAGGAGGTTGTAGCCAGGTGGGAGTTGGTCTTTTCTCCCAAGTAGTAAGTGATAGGACAAGAAGAAATGTCCTCAAGTTGCCCCAGGGGAGGTTGAGATTGGATATTAGGAAAAATGTCATCACTGAGAGGATTGTCAAGCACTGGCATAGGCTCTACAGGGAAGTGGTGGAGTCACCATCCCTGGAAGTGTTTAAAAGATGTGAAGGTGTCCTGCTTAGGTACATGGTTTAGGACTTGGCAGTGCTGGGTTAAGTAGTTGGACTCGATCTTAATGATTGTCTTTTCCAATGTAAGTGATACTATGATTCTGTTCAGTATATTTTGTATATAAATTGCTGGGGAAAAGGAGAGCAAAGACCTTGGTATATTATATGTTTATAAAGCAGGAAATCCTAAGTCATTACATGCAAAATAGAGTGGTGATGTCTTTTCCAAGCATACATCTGTTTTGCTCTGTGTGGAAAATGACTGAGTGATTTTTAGATTGACTTAATAGCCACAATATGAATATTGTCTGAGGGGGAGGGATGTACACAGATGACACTTACATACTATAGAATAGTATGATTTACTCTTTCAGCTCCAGATGAGGGCAGAATCAATGAATTAATTCCAGGTTGCAGGGATGTAGTTACTTTATGTAGTATAAACTGTTTTAGTTAGCAGCATAGGCTGAGGCAGTAACTGAAAAGACTGTAGCTAAAGAGAGGAGAGGGTGTCAGTTACTGATATTATTAAATGAGACAGTGCATGCAAAGGTATCATGGCTTTTTTTCTTCCTTTAAGATTCCTGCCTCTGCAGTGGAGATGCCTGGATCAGCAGATGTGACAGGGTTAAATGTTCAGTTTGGAGCTCTTGAGTTTGGATCAGAGCCTACACTCCCAGAGTTTGGATCAACTTCAAGCAGTGAGAATACCAACCAGGCGACCAACAATAGCTTATACTCAAAATCTGTGAAGTATGTGTGAGTTCCCCTCCTGCATTTGTCTTCTCGAGGGGGTCAAGTTTGTGCCAAAAACATCAAGACATGGTTACAATGTAATGGGAGGGGAAAATATGATGAATTGTAATGCTGAGTGTTTTCTGTGGATTGCATCTTAAAATGAGAAATTTCTTCTCTAGTGATAATCAAAATCTCCCTGGATTGGGTGGATGTGAAGATGGAGATGACATGAATATAAATAACCTTATAATAAGCTACTCTTTATAGAAATGCTTTCTCATGTTTAGTTTCTCTGATTTTCAGATTTGTTTGAGGGTTTGTTCCTCACAACCCACATTTTTCTCTGTTTGATCCAGGAGAATTGACCTTTGTACCATATAGGTGTATCAGTAGATTGGCATCAGATTACAGATCTGATGCTCCTATGGGATCAGAAAAGAAGCCAGTCTGTCAGTATGCCACAGCTCTTATTGAAATGCTAAAATAGCCAATGATGAGTGCCAACGTGCCAGTAACCCATTTTTTCATCCCTATTCAAAAATTGGCATCAGTTAAAAGCTTCCTGAAGTTAGTTCAGAAATATTAATAAAAATAAAATTTCACATTAGTTTCTAGTTTTATACATGATTTAAACTATTTGGAAACTAAAACATTCCTGCATATTTTTAAGTATTTTTTTCTCTTTGCATAATTCTATCTCCAACATTAGAATTCTAATGTAAAGAGACTGTGTGTTTCTCATTATATACCAGACTTCATTGATCTGCTTGTTTAAAAAAGAGAGATTATGAATATTAATTTATATTTTGAGAAAGTGGAAATAACATGACCAAAAGTGCTTATGTGTAAAATCTTGTTTTGGTTGGGCTGGAATGAGGAGGTGCTTAGTGTAGCTAATGTTTTGAAGCAGTGATTAGCAGGGACCAAAGCAATATTACACAATTCTAAAAAAATTATTACATTGTCTAGTATAAATAATGTAGATTTGTCTGCATGTCTAAGGTAGTTCTGGATAACTGTGTAGGAGCTGATACTTTCACGAGGGTATTTGAGATACTTACCAAGATGATAAATAATTTTTACTTTTTCCAGTGATCCTTTGAATACCTCTTTGCCAATATCCAATACAGTACAGGAGTCCACCTACACAACCTCTGCCATCAGCTCTTCCAATCTGACCTGCTCATCCCAGAGCACTAGCCCAGTAACAACTTCCTCCTATGACCAGACTTCTGTGCATGGTAGGATAGCGTACCAAAGCTCCATGGCTCCGTCAGAACCAACTCCTGTGGCAGTTACGGTGAGTCCAGTTCAGAAATAATGTCTTGAAAAAGGGGAAATGTTCTTATCTGTGTTAGGCTTGCATTACACTGGTGTGTTAATGTCTTAACCAAGCCAAGTGGTATTTTTGGTTTCCCGAGCCCAACCACTTACTTGTTTTTGCTTCTCCTAGTGTGTAGTTGGTTTTGGCAATACTGTGTTTGGGGTATAAGAGCCTCGGATTTTGTGGCTTTTGGCATCTTAAATTTTCTTTTGACCTTTTTTTTTTTTTTTTTAATTAACACATAAGGTTCTATTTGAGTTTCCTTCCCTAAAGCTTAGCTTTTAAAAGCAGAACTATTTCTACGTAAATATTAGTCATGGTATTTTGCCATAACTTGACTATTTCTATCCAAAGGTGTATTATTTATTAACTTTGTATGGCACCTATCAAATGGATCCCAAACTTTTTTTGGCCCCTCCAGCATTACTTTTCTGTTGGATTTGAACACCAGTGGGATTTAATTACATGTGTTATTTTAATAAGCATAAGGAGAGGTCTAATACAGGACAGAGGGAATCTCTCTTGGGAGATTCAAAAACATCTACTCTCTATGAATATGGAATGTAGGTTTGTTTTAAGAGGACTTAATTTATTAAATGTTTAAGCAACTTGTGAGAGTTTGTAAGTTTATTTACTTCTGGCCTTTGTTATGTGTTGGCTCAGTCACACTTGTCTTCTGCACTAGCTCGTATGTACTGGTGAGGATCAAGCATAGACTATCCACTTCTGTACTCCAGCGTTACCCAAAAAACAACTGGTGCTTCTCAAGTCTTATCTTTCAATGGAAAAAAATTGGCGTCTCTGTGTAACTTGGATAGTTAAAATTGTGAGTTGCATTAGATCAAAAGCACAACCATTTCCTATATGTTAATGCAATTCTTTCTTTCATATTGGTGTGAACCTGAAGTTTATGTCATATACAGTACATGGGAAGGTCTGCTGCTGATGGGTGCATTATGGGCAGTGGATGGGATTCTGTGTGTTGAGGACACCTTGCACTTGAGACAACTTTATTATGTGGTTTTGTTAAAGGCAATAAAAATTTAATTTTCTGCCTTGTTGTTCAATTTAGAATGAATATAGAATTTTGCATGAAGCATGTTGGATGTGTGATTCAGTCTGAAAATGGAATGTACCTCTAAGATGATTTATTCATTTGTTTCTCCTTTGCTTACAGAACGGGCACAGCAGTGTTAGAACACAGGCAACTCTTGACAGTAAGTTTACAAAGCTTGGTTGTGCATAGTACTTTCTGATCTTTCATTACTACTTGCTGGGTACACAGGTGTAGCAGTGACATCAGGCTTAAGGTTTTATATTGTTCTCCATGACTAATTTATGGTTGACCTATTTGAGTTTATTTTGTGCTTGCACAGGATATACTGCTTGCTTCTTGACTAAAATTGAAGTATGAAAGCAGCTCTATTAAATCTACAAACCTAACCAGCCTCAGAATTAGAGAAGTTGCTTTGCTGCTGCTTTTTCTTTTGAATTTGGCTGCCAGAAATTATTTAATTTAAAATAAAAATACGAAATTAAAAATTAATATAAAATTTCTTAGCAGTTCTCCCAGTTCTCAGTTGGGAAGCTGTGACTAGTATTTAGCTGTAATGAAACAAAATCACGTTCTTTGAGTGTGCCTCTCACTGGGTATGGTGCCACCCATGCCCTGTTAGAAGCCCATGGGCGATAAGGGTGAAGGACACATTCCCTCGGCTGGTACCTGGATGCCTTGAAACAGTACCTCAGTACTGACTCTGGTACGGGTGTTACTTTTTCTCCATCTTGGCCTGTTTCTAATGTAGTAGTGACCTGTAGCACCCCTACAGCTCTCTTGCTGGAGTTAAAATAATTTAGGTATAGTGTTCACTCTTCTGACCTTTATGTGCTGCTCTGTGGAAGTTTTCAAGGACAGCAGTGTGAATTAGCATCTTTTGGAATTCCAGCACCTCAATTTTAGGTCCAACCTCCTCTTAAACACCTCTTCAGGTGCATCATTAGTGGGATGGTGTTTTGTTAGTGCCAAGTTCAAAGAGTCACCATGTAAAAGACTGACATATATAAAGACAACTTTTCAAGTGGAAAACTTTCTTACTTTCCTGTACAGAATTAATAAACAATTTATGAAATTCACTACAGGACTTGTCTTTTTGCTACAGAAAAGAAAGATCTGGGAATTCCTAATATTTTTGAAACTGTTCTGTAATGGCTTTATTAGTCTCTTTTCCTGTGCAAGTTCTCTTTTGAGTACCTTTCTGCATTTTTCTGTATTTCAAGCATATAAATTGGAATCAGTCTTCTTTCATTAAGTCTGTTTCATGCCTCCAAGTGATATTGAATTTCTCTCTTAACTATTGAAAGTACTGAACTTTTGCCTTCTGTATGTTGCTATAATGTTCTTAGTTGTTCATCTCTCAACTGTTGTTCTCCCTAAATATCCAGATCTCCTGTTTCATAAACCCTTAGTTCAGAGCCTGAGTGATGTGTTATAACTCTGACATCCTACTCGTCTCCTGGTTTTCTTTGTCTTGCACATTGTGTTCAGGCATCTTGTAAGGGGTCTTAAGATGGTGATTCCATCCCTTGAATTGAGGGCATCAACTTAAACTTCAAAAAGGGAACCCTGCTTTAAATCTATTGAGAGTTTTAGACGTTATCTACTCCTTTTTTAGTGTAAATATTGCTGGGAGGTATCAGGTGACATAGTTGCTGCCTTCATAACTATGTTTATCACTTGGAACTCAATTTTCTGTCATACTTATTGCCAAAGCAAAGACCTCTTGATTTCTGTTTGCATTGCAACCCAGCAACCTGACTCGGGTCATTTAGCTAGGAAATCAAACCAATAAATTAAACAAACTGATGTGTAAGTTCTAAGTGTGTATTTGACTTTTCTTTGGTGACCAGTCTAAAAATGTCTTCACATGCCTTGCAAGGTCACGATGATCCACTGAGGAATGGTCTCTGGTGTGGTATGAAAGCATGGCCCAGCAGAAGGCAGGGCTCAACTGCTTTCTGAGTTTTATTGGTGGCTGAGTGCCTCGATCACCAAGGGTGCTGTGGGCTAGAATGAAGAAACAGAGCTGTAGCTAAAACTAGATTTGTACAGTGCCTTGAAAAGGCACAAATGACTTGTGTTTGCCGAACCAAAATCAAGGAATTTAGAAATTACTTGTGAGCAAAAGCTAATAATCCAGATAGTGACAGGTGAGGTGAAGACGACTAGTTTACTATGTGGGTAGCAGTGAAAATTGTAAATCTATTGTAAGTAAAGAGCTTAAAAGGAACAAAAGGTAGTCAGTTCTTGTTTAAATTTTCTTAAAAGCCAAATTGCTTGATATGGTTACCAGTTCTTAACAGTCTGGTTTTTATAAACCAAGGGGGAATACTACTGTGTTCCTGAATCCAGTCTGGGATGTCAGGTATGCTGGAATTTTTCTTTGAATGCCTCTTTTTAACTTGTTGCAGCTACTTCATCAGTTCCAGCACCTAAGACAGAGCCTTCTCCCTCACTACCCTCATCTGGTTCTCTGCCCAGTGTGGTGTCCACCACAGCCTCGCTCCTGCCTTCAGCACCGCAGCACGTGGCAGTGTTGCCCAGCTTGCCTCAGTCCAGTGATCTGGCCAGCAGCTCACTCTCCCAGTTAAGCAGGTACAGTAGGAGTTGTGATAAACACAGGGTTCGCTTTTGGGGAAAGGACAAGTGTAAGGGTGATTCTGTATGGGACTATCAGGCACCAGAGTCTCCTTCTCTGATGTGAACTAGAATTAGGAGAGAGTTTCAGAAGAGAACAAGTTGGTTCTTATTGCAAAGTATGAGCTCTGGGCTGCCTCCTAATGGCAGAGCAGCTGCTGTCCCAAGTTTCTGTGGTATATACACAGCTTTGTGTTTCAAAGGGTTTGCTTCAATCATGCCAGCTACATTGATTTCCCTTTTTTGAGCATCAGACCATACATGTGTTTTATGTCTTTATTTTGTTTGCCTTTGTTCAATGTTCATTTGGTTTATTGCATACTGCGTGGAGTGGCATAGAGTAAGTCACATTCTTGACGTGGAATGTAAGGTATAACTTTTGTCAGTGTAAATGTTTAAGAACCAGTTTCAGTCACCTTTCGAGGAGACATTTAAAGACCTCTGGATGAGTTATGGGGCAGATACCCTGCAGTTCCAATTGGTTGAGTTAATATTATGCAATTTAAATACTGTAGTGAGTCAAACCAAAGCACTGCCTCACTTAAAACCTGTCCCCCATGTCGGGCAACAGCAGTTGCTCAAGGAAAGAATGGGAAACGGAACTTGTGTTTGCATGAACATTTTGATTTTGGACTTTGTGTCTTAGAGTCATTGCTACATAATTCCTGAAGCAACTGTTGTTTTTCTAAAGATACAGTAGATTGAAAAATACAAATGAATGGTGTTTTAGGTGTTTCTTGTTAGCAATAGTGACTCTGTACTTGAATTTTTTCATTAAAAGGTAAGAGGATAATAATTAAAGGAAAAATGCCTGTAAGGGTATATGTATATATGTATACACATATACATGCCTCTGTGTGTATGTATATATGCACCCTTACAGATAATTTTTTTGTTCAACTATATGTGTATTCACACACTTCCCTAGAATTTTTGGTCTTTAACTGATGTCCTGCTGCCAATCTGTGTTTGTATGTATATGTGTGTATGTACACATGCATATATATATATATTAAAAATAGTTCTAAGGAAAACTAATTTTGTTAATTCTTTGCAATTTCTTTCTAGCTCCCTTTCCAATCATCAGAGCAACCTGTCCCCTGCCTCAGTGTTGTCTTCAAGCACATCACATGTGGTAAGTCCTGTTTGTATTTCAACAGCTGTTTGGCATATAGTCAGTTTATCTGATAATTGAGACCCTCTCTTCAAGTTTGGTGTGTCCCAGTACCCTGAGAACTGAAACAAGAGCCTTATGTCAGAGAAAAGAGACTGCCAGCCCTCTAGTGGCAAAAAAAGTCTTTACCACTTGTGATTTGTATTAGATCAAGAATAGCTATCACAGAGATTTGCCAGTCACGCAGCTGCAGAGGAAATTGTCATGCCAGCAAGGGGGGATGAAATAAAAGAAAAAAAGGATGTCTTGTAACAAATTTATTAAAAAAACCCCAAAAAACAAACACAGAAGCGGTAATCTGAAATGTCTCAAAAATTGAGAGATTAGCTGGCAAAATGCAGGTGATGGAATGATATATGTTATGTTTGAGTTACTGTGGTGTAATTTTGTGATGATATAGCAGTTGGAATTTGGCTTTCATGTAATAATTTTCTTTGAATCGCAAAAAAAAAATCACAAGCATTCAACTTAGTTGCTTGCTTGGAATATAGATAAAGCCTATCTTTTGCATGTGCTGCTGTTACTTAAAAGTTTGTTGGTTTTTTTATTTTTCTTTTTTTTCCCCCAGCCTCTTCCACTGTGGTTTATTTGCTCTGTGATCCTCATTCTTTTTGTCTCTTTTCTAGCACACTAGTATTGAGAACACAACTTCGCTCCAACCCTCAACAACCTTTTCAACTGCTTCAACCTCAGCCACTAGCACCACCTCCTCGGTTGTCAGCATGGCAAGCAGTATGAACACTACAAACAGCCTTGGCCTGAGCGTTACCAGTGTGTCTATACCAGCTGCCACCACACGGGCAGCTCCCTTAGTGTCTTCAGGTTGGCAATATTGACAGATCCGTGGATAGACAGAGGATTTCAGTCAGCAGGGCTGTCAGTTGAGCATCTCACCAGCCATAACTGCGCTAAGAAGTCCACACTCTTGACTAGCATTTCCAGTGTGCTGTATTTGCTGGCTTATGAAATAAAATTGCCTGGTTTTGTCTATTTGAAATATTCTTTAGGGTGTTATGTGGCATTTATATAGCACATTCCATCCCCAAAGAGCTTTATAAATAGGCACCAAAGCAGTTCTGACTTGGGAAGTTTTGGGCTAGAAAATTCACTCAGTTTTGTATTCCAAGTTGTGATCAGCTCTTGGCTGTGAGTTCACATGAGCTTTAATTTCAGTCTTCTCTGTGACTTGAATTCATTTGGCAGTGTCAGAATATACTGCAGTGTCCTCATTATCATATGTCACATCCCTACTGCCACTTCTATAGAAAGGAAAAAAGTATCTGGTGTCTGGGTATTCCAGAGCAAACAGCACTTCAGAAGGGGGTTACATGGAGAGAGAAGGCTGGGAGGCTTCCTGCATTGATATGGAAGCAACGCTTAATTCTCTTTCTTACCTAATAAACTTGAACTGCTAAAAGGAAATCCTATGGAGGGAAGTGAATGATCTAATACTAAGATCAAGCTTACTTACAGAAGGATTTCTCATTTCCATAGCTTGTAAATGAAGTGTCTGATGACTGGCTGAAGTGCTTTGTTCTTTTACTGTTCTGCTTCCTAGCACTGCTTCATGGAGGCAGCTGAAACCATTTCAGTCATCTTCTCTTTGCTATTCCCAGCTGCAGTAAGTCACCCACAGAAAGTATGCTGGCAGCATTTAGTGCTTTCCAGTCTATTGCTGGTGATAAGGGGGAATGTGTTGATGGAGCAGAAAATGATAGGAGAGAATTAGCTCTTTCAGATTGCAAATGATGTCTAAATTTGCCTTCAGGAGAGGATGAGGAAAGGAGAAGTTTCTGTAATTCTTGTAATCCTCTTGGACAAACTAAATTACAAAATCAGGCTCTTCTCTGGTGGGACTGTTTTCAGTCTTAAGTAGCCTGTGCTTTCCCTTCCTTAATGCATGGTTAAACTCTTCAGGCTATTTTGAGCATTTTCATCAAAGAGCACAAAACTCTTCTGCATAGTTTTGCTCTTTACAAGCTAAGACAGTGCAGCCACCAGAACCTGTGCAGCTATCTTGTCTCAAGGCTGAAGCCTTTTCTTTTCTAAAGGCTTGTTAAAATGTCTGTATTTTGATTCTACAGGCAAAGCTCCCCCAAACCTGCCCCAAGGTGTACCACCCTTGTTGCATAACCAGTATATTGTGGGACCTGGAGGACTTCTGCCTGCCTACCCAGTAAGCAGTTTCATTGTTTTTGTCCTTAATTGCTTAACCCTTGGCGCAAGTGGGCCCTCCAGACCTGCTACTGTCTATGCCAAGGCATTTTTGGTGGCACATGTCACACCTGGAATTCTTGTTCTAAGTGCTAAAGAATATATGAAATATATTCAGTAGAGGATTACTATTGGTAGTAAACTGCAGAGCTGTTGGTGCAGACCTGATCTGGCTGCTCTTGTAGCTAAACATGTGTTGCTATGGTTTTCAGTGTTACCAGGTTTTAGTCCCTTTGAATAGAATTAGGCTCATTTAGGTTAGTATTATTGGAATAGATTTACCACAGTAATGGTTGAAATGTGCCATGTGTCTTATCTGCAAAGTTGAAAGATTGCACATAATTTTTTGGTGTTTGACCAGGATCGAGGTATTTTTGGTCATCCGTTTTTTGAATCAAAAACTTTATTCTGGTAATTTTTCTATATCACACTGAATGTGAGGGGATACCATAGGTTGCTTTGCGGTCTAGTCATCAAATCTTAAATCTTGCTGCTCTCTGAAGTAATGATTACAGCAAAGAGGGCTGTTGCTCTTACTCCCAAACCTGAATGCCCTGTAGATTTTTTGTAGGTTGAGGAATGATGCATCTGCGAAAACTGTATTGAAGATGGGACAGTCAAACTCCCCTCAGAGGACTGCTGTCATCAGGAAACAACATCAGAGGGACAAGCCAATTTTAACCTTAGTTTTCCACTAGCCTTAAAATGCTACAGTGCCCCGTTAACACAATGCAACATAAAGCTGTACACCTTTAAAATAGAATGGGCCTAAGTCAAACTCTGTTCAAAGCCCCAAATTGATCAGCATCAGAGAAAAGTGTTATAATGATCTTGTATTTTTATCTGTCTTTAAGCAGATTTATGGTTATGATGATCTCCAGATGCTTCAATCCAGGCTGCCAATGGTGAGTAAATGACTTGGTTTATTTAATTTTAAACCAGTTGTCTTCAGTGTTGATCATTTGTGCCACTTAAATCGGTTCATTTAATGGTATTTAAGAGCTCTTTCTTATGTTCTTTGTTCTGAGTTTTTAAAAACATTTTGTTTTCTAAATTTACAGCAAGGTAATGTAAATGGATATAGAGCAACTGTTGTATGATGCATTTGTCCCATCTGCAAAATGTTTAAATAAAAGTGAATGTGCTCTGTGCTTCTGAGTGGAGAAATTTCCAATTGTTGTAGCAACATTAGAACATTTTGTCAAATCTAGATGAAACGTGAGCATGAATGTTTTCTTTTACCAAGAGGTAAGGTTCAGCAGCGGGTACACAAACTGGCAGACAGTAAGTGTATCTGACAGATTTTCAAGGCTCTCATGGGTGGAGATCTTTGCATGGCAACAAGTGCAGGTGAGCTGCAGAAAGGAGTGTTTGCAGAGTTTTCTTCCTTATCTGGATCCAGAATGTAAATGGCATGTGAGACAGGCTGAGCTTGAAGACAGATTCAAAAAGAGCGTCAAGAATTTTCTTTTTAGAAAGCTAGGATAAGGATCTTGGAGAGAAAGTTTGGTAGTATGTAGCTTTGAACAGTTATATGGTTAAGTGATGCAGTGTATCTGTAGAGGCACAAGTGGAGCAACAAATGGTGATCTAAAAAAGAGGTATCACTGAATAAGTGCCTTAATGTGAGGTCCAAATCAGTGTACCAGGTCTTCCATGTAGAGTTTGGGGCAGCCAGAGTCAGATACAGTGAGTACAAGGATAACCCAGACAAAGCTCTGTCCAGCTGCAGACCCTGAATAAAAAAACCCAAAACATAAAGTTGAGCACATTAATGAAGACTTTTAAATATCTCTGCAAGTCATGCTACTTGGAAGAACTGCAAACTGAAATGAATGGAATTATTTTCAGGGCAAAAAATACAAAATATTTGAAGTTGCAGAGCCGGGACAGACATGGTGTAGTGTGTTAACACTGGCTGGATGCCTGGTGCCCATCAAGCTGCTCTTTCACTCCTTTCCTAAGCTGGTCAAGGGAGAAAAGCATGTCATGAAAGGCTTGTGGGGTGAGATAAAGATGAAAAGATCACTTCCTGGTTACCATCAGGGATAAAACAGACTTGGGGAAATTAGTTTAATTCATTAGCAATCAAATCAGAATATGGTAATGAGAAGATCATAAAATCCAATCTAAAAATCACGTTCCCTCCAACCCACACGTTTTCCTGGGCTCAGTTGCAGTCATGATTTTCTCTACCTTCTTCCTCAGGGCGGCAGAATGAGGAATGGGGCTGCAGTCAGTTCATCACATGTCTGTGCCACTCCTTCCTCTTCACACAATTCACCTGTCCCTAACACAGGAGACAGTCCTGCAAAGCTTCCCAAGCATGAGTTGTAAAATGGCTTGTACTGGAAGGGACTGTAGAGGTAACCTAGCTCCAAGCCCCTGGCCATGGGAAGGGACACCTACTACTAGACCAGGTTGCTCAAAGCCTCATCTGATTTGACCTTGAACATGTCCAGGGATGGGACATCCACAAATTCTCTGGGTAACCTGTGCCAATGCCTAACGACCCTCACAGTAAATAATATCTTCCTAATGCCTCATCTAAACCTACTCTCTTTCAGTTTAAAGACATTTCCCCTTGTCCTCTCACTCCATGCCCGCAAGTCCATCCCAAGAGTCCTTTCACTGTCACTAGAGCTGCTGTTTCAGATTCTGTTCCTAGCATTCTTTTAAGCTCCCTTGAAGTGTTAAAAGGCTGCAGTAAGGTCTGCCTGGAGACTTTACATCTGCAAGCTGAAGAATGCCAACTCCCTCAGCTTGTATATGTAGGAGCAGTGCTGTGTCACTCAACTGTGCTTGTGGCTGTCCTTTGGAGGTGCTCCAACAGGTTCCATTGGCAAGAGCACTCAAGATCCAATCATCAGTCGATGGAGATGGAAAGAGTAGAGGAGACAAGGATGCAAGAGATAATTCTGATCTTGGTGGGAAAACCAGGCAATGTTTTTGGAAAGAGGTTGCTGTCACATGCTCCTTGTGGAGGCATGAGGGAGAAGAGCGGTGAGAAGGCCGTTTGGCTGAGGGCTCGGTGTAGGTGTTGAGTGGAGGTGACTTCCCCCCATGCCGCGGGGCGGTTGCCGTGCTGCTGAGACAAGAGGCACTGGGAAGGGTTTTGTAAGAGGTCTTTATTTGTTGTGTCGTCAAGAAGTGAATAAATAGATAAATAATTCAATAAATAAAGGGATCAAAGTCTTTGTGCAAATAAGTAGGGGAGGTTGTCTAAAGAGAGGGTGAGGGGTTGGAGGGTGTGGGTGGGTTGTGTGAGCGGTGTGTGTTGTGTGGGGCGAGGGGAGGCGGGAGGGGAGAGGTGGGTGCGTGTGGTGGGTGTCAGAGGGGTGTTGTGGTGGTGGGGGTGTGTGTGTGTTTGGGGTGTCGTCGGATGGTGCATGTGAGGTTGTGGAGGTGTTGGAAAGAGGCGCGAGCTTCGAGGCGGACGTGGTCCCAGGCGCAGGCGGTGTGGTTGTGGGCGTGGAGGAAGAGGTGGATGTCCTTGAAGTACTTGTTGATGGCGGTGAGGGGGTTGCGGGGTCCTTTGAAGAGGCGTGCGTTGTCGGGGCGGCATTGCTCGAGGCGGTGGATGTGGTGCTGGAGTTGGTTGAGGAGGCGGTGTCGTGTCTGGGTGTGCCAGTGCTGGGAGGTGCCGTTGGCGCTGAGGGTGTGGAAGAGGTGCTGTGGGATGCGTAGGGCGGCGGCGACGGCTTGTTGCGGGTTGAGGTTGTTGCGTCGGAGGGTGTCGGGGAAGAAGGGCGGGTTCTGGAGTTGACAGGTGTGCGTTGAGTTGGGAGCCATGTGGTCGAGGAGCTGGAGTTGTTCCCAAGGGAAGGTGTCGTGGTGGATCCAGAGGTGTTGGCAGGCGAGGGCGGCGGTGAGAGCGGTGAGCAGGAGCAGAAGTGTCGGGGCGGCGTGGCCCAGGCGGTGCTGTGGGGTGGTGAGCGCAGCCATGGTGTGGCTGTGGGTGCTGTTGGGTGGTGGTGGTGCGGAGGCCGGTGAGGCTGGTTGTTGTTGGTGGTCGGTGTGCTTGGGCTGGTGGCGGGCGTGCGGCTTTATGTGTGGCGTTGTGTTTCCGTTTGTCGCTTTCTGATTGCGGCGAGTTTCCGTCCGTGGTTTCCAACTGGGGCTGGTGAGTGTGGTGGTCTGTGGGAAGTGGTTTGTTGTGGTGGCGGTGGTTGTGGAGGGCAGTGTTGGTGGTGTGGTGGGGGAGGTTGTGTGTAGCGGGTGATGGGAGGATGCGAAAGCCCTGGGGGAGAGGCTTTGGGGTGAGCTGTGTCGGGGAGGGGCGTTTGGGGTTCCCTGTCAGCTGCAGGGCAGCTGCGGGGCCCGTGTTGTGCATGGGGAGTTTTTTCCGTCTGCAGTGGCCTTGTGGTGGCTGTGGTTGGTTTTCCTTTCCCTTTGTGGTTCTCCTTTGTTTTCCTGTTCGCCACTGTTTTCCTTTCGCGTTGGGCAGGGATGTGCAGTGATGTCAGTGGTTGGAGCTTGGGGATCCCCCTGTGCAGTGAGGGCGTGGAGGAAGGAAGGGGAAGAGTTTTCTCTGGGTGTTGGTGCTGGAGCCCTGGCTGTGTTTGCGAATGGCGGTGGCCGAGGTGGCACGTGTGAAGTTGTTGAGGAGGGGAAAAGACGGCAGGAGGCAAGCTTGAGGAAGAAGGAAACAGCTTTGCTGCTGCTTTTCCCGGCAGTTTTGATCCCCGTCTGTGGTGCCCCACGTGTGTCCTGGGAGTGAGGTTTTGGTTGCTTTTTGTCTGCCTCTGTGCTGGAGGTGGCTGGAGTGGGAAAGGAGAAAGTCGCTGAGGAAGGGCGTTGCGTTTTAGAATGTCCAGATCCCTCCCGTGGAGCACTGTGGTGTCCCCAGAGGGCTCAGCTGGAGTACTGTGTCCAGTTTGGTGTCCTTCTTAGAGGAGAGATGTGGAGCTGGTGGAGCAGGTGCAGCGTAGGGCTAAGAAGCTGATGGTGAGGGGATGAGATGAGTTTTGTTGAAAGGGTGAAAGGCCGAGGGAGCTGGTGGTGTTGAGCCTGGAGCAGAGAAGTGTATCCTGCAGGCTCCGATGGCTTTACCCAAACTCAGGTAGTACGGGAAAGAAAGGCGGAAGAGAGGAACTAGGGACACGCACATGTCGGTGTGGCTGTGCTGTCGTTGGCATGGTGGAGGCCTGGTGGTGTGGTTGCTGTGTCTGGAGCCTTGGAGTGGAAAGTTTTACCGGTTTTTGGAAAGAGAGGTTCTGGAGATGAGGAGGGGTTGTCGGTGTCGGTGTCAGTGAGGATGTGGAGGGCCTGGAAATGTGTGTGGGCAAGGCTGAGGAGGCATGCGATAGTTGGTGGGTAAAGCTTGAAGGGAGGGCAGGGTGAGGGTTTGGTGGCTGCAGGGCTTTTTGCTGGAGGCCAGCCCAGCAGGAGGCTGGTGTGGGTTTAGGCCAGTGTAGGCAGATGGGAGCAGCCGCAGGCTCTTGAGGCCTCTTTCTCCTGGGGGATTTCAATTGGCCTGCTATGGGTTGGAGGGAGAAGAGGGCAGGGCAGAGGGAACGGTGGAGGTTCCTGGGATGTGTGACTGACAAGGTCCTTGTAGGAGCGATTGGGGTGGCACGAAGG
The DNA here is from genome assembly GCF_036250125.1 of Pseudopipra pipra. Taxonomy (NCBI): domain Eukaryota; kingdom Metazoa; phylum Chordata; class Aves; order Passeriformes; family Pipridae; genus Pseudopipra; species Pseudopipra pipra. Next base: position 8,033,177 of record NC_087581.1, on the reverse strand, counting down.
AGAGGTGCCGTGCTGGCCCTTGTGCTGAGGAAGAGGGAGGAGGTGTTGGGGCCTGTGATGCTCCAGGGCAGCGTTGTTGGATGGGGCCAAGGCCATGGTGTGCGTGGAGTAATGGAAAGGGTTTTCCAGCGTCCCTCAGGGCATCGTTGCCTCTTAAGTTGGAGAGGCGTGGATTGGATGGATGGAGCCCTGGGTGGTTACAGAAGCGGGCAGCTGGGCCAGGCAAAGAGTTGTGGGGAAGGGCTCCTTGTGTCCGTGGAGAGCAGTGAGGAGTGGTGTGCCATGTGCAGTTGAGTGAGCTGTGGAGGCGGCTTTGTTGTGGTGCTGTGGAGTGTCGCTGTGTGGAGAAGATACTGGGGATCCGTCTGAAGAGAATGCTGAGCATGGTGGGGTGGAGGAGAGTGGCTGGAGCAGCTGAGCTGCATCAGTGCTTTGCAGCCTTGGTGCATGTGTGATTTTGTGCTTGTGTGGTGTTGTCAAGCCCCTGTGAGTGTCTTTGGAAAGAGGTTGCTGTCAGATGCTCCTTGTGGAGGCATGAGGGAGAAGAGCGGTGAGAAGGCCGTTTGGCTGAGGGCTCGGTGTAGGTGTTGAGTGGAGGTGACTTCCCCCCATGCCGCGGGGCGGTTGCTGTGCTGCTGAGACAAGAGGCACTGGGAAGGGTTTTGTAAGAGGTCTTTATTTGTTGTGTCGTCAAGAAGTGAATAAATAGATAAATAATTCAATAAATAAAGGGATCAAAGTCTTTGTGCAAATAAGTAGGGGAGGTTGTCTAAAGAGAGGGTGAGGGGTTGGAGGGTGTGGGTGGGTTGTGTGAGCGGTGTGTGTTGTGTGGGGCGAGGGGAGGCGGGAGGGGAGAGGTGGGTGCGTGTGGTGGGTGTCAGAGGGGTGTTGTGGTGGGGGGGGTGTGTGTGTGTTTGGGGTGTCGTCGGATGGTGCGTGTGAGGTTGTGGAGGTGTTGGAAAGAGGCGCGAGCTTCGAGGCGGACGTGGTCCCAGGCGCAGGCGGTGTGGTTGTGGGCGTGGAGGAAGAGGTGGATGTCCTTGAAGTACTTGTTGATGGCGGTGAGGGGGTTGCGGGGTCCTTTGAAGAGGCGTGCGTTGTCAGGGCGGCATTGCTCGAGGCGGTGGATGTGGTGCTGGAGTTGGTTGAGGAGGCGGTGTCGTGTCTGGGTGTGCCAGTGCTGGGAGGTGCTGTTGGCGCTGAGGGTGTGGAAGAGGTGCTGTAGGATGCGTAGGGCGGCGGCGACGGCTTGTTGCGGGTTGAGGTTGTTGCGTCGGAGGGTGTCGGGGAAGAAGGGCGGGTTCTGGAGTTGACAGGTGTGCGTTGAGTTGGGAGCCATGTGGTCGAGGAGCTGGAGTTGTTCCCAAGGGAAGGTGTCGTGGTGGATCCAGAGGTGTTGGCAGGCGAGGGCGGCGGTGAGAGCGGTGAGCAGGAGCAGAAGGGTCGGGGCGGCGTGGCCCAGGCGGTGCTGTGGGGTGGTGAGCGCAGCCATGGTGTGGCTGTGGGTGCTGTTGGGTGGTGGTGGTGCGGAGGCCGGTGAGGCTGGTTGTTGTTGGTGGTCGGTGTGCTTGGGCTGGTGGCGGGCGTGCGGCTTTATGTGTGGCGTTGTGTTTCCGTTTGTCGCTTTCTGATTGCGGCGAGTTTCCGTCCGTGGTTTCCAGCTGGGGCTGGTGGGTGTGTTGGTCTGTGGGAAGTGGTTTGTTGTGGTGGCGGTGGTTGTGGAGGGCAGTGTTGGTGGTGTGGTGGGGGAGGTTGTGTGTAGCGGGTGATGGGAGGATGCGAAAGCCCTGGGGGAGAGGCTTTGGGGTGAGCTGTGTCGGGGAGGGGCGTTTGGGGTTCCCTGTCAGCTGCAGGGCAGCTGCGGGGCCCGTGTTGTGCATGGGGAGTTTTTTCCGTCTGCAGTGGCCTTGTGGTGGCTGTGGTTGGTTTTCCTTTCCCTTTGTGGTTCTCCTTTGTTTTCCTGTTCGCCACTGTTTTCCTTTCGCGTTGGGCAGGGATGTGCAGTGATGTCAGTGGTTGGAGCTTGGGGATCCCCCTGTGCAGTGAGGGCGTGGAGGAAGGAAGGGGAAGAGTTTTCTCTGGGTGTTGGTGCTGGAGCCCTGGCTGTGTTTGCGAATGGCGGTGGCCAAGGTGGCACGTGTGAAGTTGTTGAGGAGGGGAAAAGACGGCAGGAGGCAAGCTTGAGGAAGAAGGAAACAGCTTTGCTGCTGCTTTTCCCGGCAGTTTTGATCCCCGTCTGTGGTGCCCCACGTGTGTCCTGGGAGTGAGGTTTTGGTTGTTTTTTGTCTGCCTCTGTGCTGGAGGTGGCTGGAGTGGGAAAGGAGAAAGTCGCTGAGGAAGGGCGTTGCGTTTTAGAATGTCCAGATCCCTCCCGTGGAGCACTGTGGTGTCCCCAGAGGGCTCAGCTGGAGTACTGTGTCCAGTTTGGTGTCCTTCTTAGAGGAGAGATGTGGAGCTGGTGGAGCAGGTGCAGCGTAGGGCTAAGAAGCTGATGGTGAGGGGATGAGATGAGTTTTGTTGAAAGGGTGAAAGGCCGAGGGAGCTGGTGGTGTTGAGCCTGGAGCAGAGAAGTGTATCCTGCAGGCTCCGATGGCTTTACCCAAACTCAGGTAGTACGGGAAAGAAAGGCGGAAGAGAGGAACTAGAGACACGCACATGTCGGTGTGGCTGTGCTGTCGTTGGCATGGTGGAGGCCTGGTGGTGTGGTTGCTGTGTCTGGAGCCTTGGAGTGGAAAGTTTTACCGGTTTTTGGAAAGAGAGGTTCTGGAGATGAGGAGGGGTTGTCGGTGTCGGTGTCGGTGTCAGTGAGGATGTGGAGGGCCTGGAAATGTGTGTGGGCAAGGCTGAGGAGGCATGCGATAGTTGGTGGGTAAAGCTTGAAGGGAGGGCAGGGTGAGGGTTTGGTGGCTGCAGGGCTTTTTGCTGGAGGCCAGCCCAGCAGGAGGCTGGTGTGGGTTTAGGCCAGTGTAGGCAGATGGGAGCAGCCGCAGGCTCTTGAGGCCTCTTTCTCCTGGGGGATTTCAATTGGCCTGCTATGGGTTGGAGGGAGAAGAGGGCAGGGCAGAGGGAACGGTGGAGGTTCCTGGGATGTGTGACTGACAAGGTCCTTGTAGGAGCGATTGGGGTGGCACGAAGGAGAGGTGCCGTGCTGGCCCTTGTGCTGAGGAAGAGGGAGGAGGTGTTGGGGCCTGTGATGCTCCAGGGCAGCGTTGTTGGATGGGGCCAAGGCCATGGTGTGCGTGGAGTAATGGAAAGGGTTTTCCAGCGTCCCTCAGGGCATCGTTGCCTCTTAAGTTGGAGAGGCGTGGATTGGATGGATGGAGCCCTGGGTGGTTACAGAAGCGGGCAGCTGGGCCAGGCAAAGAGTTGTGGGGAAGGGCTCCTTGTGTCCGTGGAGAGCAGTGAGGAGTGGTGTGCCATGTGCAGTTGAGTGAGCTGTGGAGGCGGCTTTGTTGTGGTGCTGTGGAGTGTCGCTGTGTGGAGAAGATACTGGGGATCCGTCTGAAGAGAATGCTGAGCATGGTGGGGTGGAGGAGAGTGGCTGGAGCAGCTGAGCTGCATCAGTGCTTTGCAGCCTTGGTGCATGTGTGATTTTGTGCTTGTGTGGTGTTGTCAAGCCCCTGTGAGTGTCTTTGGAAAGAGGTTGCTGTCAGATGCTCCTTGTGGAGGCATGAGGGAGAAGAGCGGTGAGAAGGCCGTTTGGCTGAGGGCTCGGTGTAGGTGTTGAGTGGAGGTGACTTCCCCCCCTGCCGCGGGGCGGTTGCTGTGCTGCTGAGACAAGAGGCACTGGGAAGGGTTTTGTAAGAGGTCTTTATTTGTTGTGTCGTCAAGAAGTGAATAAATAGATAAATAATTCAATAAATAAAGGGATCAAAGTCTTTGTGCAAATAAGTAGGGGAGGTTGTCTAAAGAGAGGGTGAGGGGTTGGAGGGTGTGGGTGGGTTGTGTGAGCGGTGTGTGTTGTGTGGGGCGAGGGGAGGCGGGAGGGGAGAGGTGGGTGCGTGTGGTGGGTGTCAGAGGGGTGTTGTGGTGGTGGGGGTGTGTGTGTGTTTGGGGTGTCGTCGGATGGTGCGTGTGAGGTTGTGGAGGTGTTGGAAAGAGGCGCGAGCTTCGAGGCGGACGTGGTCCCAGGCGCAGGCGGTGTGGTTGTGGGCGTGGAGGAAGAGGTGGATGTCCTTGAAGTACTTGTTGATGGCGGTGAGGGGGTTGCGGGGTCCTTTGAAGAGGCGTGCGTTGTCGGGGCGGCATTGCTCGAGGCGGTGGATGTGGTGCTGGAGTTGGTTGAGGAGGCGGTGTCGTGTCTGGGTGTGCCAGTGCTGGGAGGTGCCGTTGGCGCTGAGGGTGTGGAAGAGGTGCTGTAGGATGCGTAGGGCGGCGGCGACGGCTTGTTGCGGGTTGAGGTTGTTGCGTCGGAGGGTGTCGGGGAAGAAGGGCGGGTTCTGGAGTTGACAGGTGTGCGTTGAGTTGGGAGCCATGTGGTCGAGGAGCTGGAGTTGTTCCCAAGGGAAGGTGTCGTGGTGGATCCAGAGGTGTTGGCAGGCGAGGGCGGCGGTGAGAGCGGTGAGCAGGAGCAGAAGGGTCGGGGCGGCGTGGCCCAGGCGGTGCTGTGGGGTGGTGAGCGCAGCCATGGTGTGGCTGTGGGTGCTGTTGGGTGGTGGTGGTGCGGAGGCCGGTGAGGCTGGTTGTTGTTGGTGGTCGGTGTGCTTGGGCTGGTGGCGGGCGTGCGGCTTTATGTGTGGCGTTGTGTTTCCGTTTGTCGCTTTCTGATTGCGGCGAGTTTCCGTCCGTGGTTTCCAGCTGGGGCTGGTGGGTGTGTTGGTCTGTGGGAAGTGGTTTGTTGTGGTGGCGGTGGTTGTGGAGGGCAGTGTTGGTGGTGTGGTGGGGGAGGTTGTGTGTAGCGGGTGATGGGAGGATGCGAAAGCCCTGGGGGAGAGGCTTTGGGGGGAGCTGTGTCGTGGAGGGGCGTTTGGGGTTCCCTGTCAGCTGCAGGGCAGCTGCGGGGCCCGTGTTGTGCATGGGGAGTTTTTTCCGTCTGCAGTGGCCTTGTGGTGGCTGTGGTTGGTTTTCCTTTCCCTTTGTGGTTCTCCTTTGTTTTCCTGTTCGCCACTGTTTTCCTTTCGCGTTGGGCAGGGATGTGCAGTGATGTCAGTGGTTGGAGCTTGGGGATCCCCCTGTGCAGTGAGGGCGTGGAGGAAGGAAGGGGAAGAGTTTTCTCTGGGTGTTGGTGCTGGAGCCCTGGCTGTGTTTGCGAATGGCGGTGGCCGAGGTGGCACGTGTGAAGTTGTTGAGGAGGGGAAAAGACGGCAGGAGGCAAGCTTGAGGAAGAAGGAAACAGCTTTGCTGCTGCTTTTCCCGGCCGTTTTGATCCCCGTCTGTGGTGCCCCACGTGTGTCCTGGGAGTGAGGTTTTGGTTGCTTTTTGTCTGCCTCTGTGCTGGAGGTGGCTGGAGTGGGAAAGGAGAAAGTCGCTGAGGAAGGGCGTTGCGTTTTAGAATGTCCCGATCCCTCCCGTGGAGCACTGTGGTGTCCCCAGAGGGCTCAGCTGGAGTACTGTGTCCAGTTTGGTGTCCTTCTTAGAGGAGAGATGTGGAGCTGGTGGAGCAGGTGCAGCGTAGGGCTAAGAAGCTGATGGTGAGGGGATGAGATGAGTTTTGTTGAAAGGGTGAAAGGCCGAGGGAGCTGGTGGTGTTGAGCCTGGAGCAGAGAAGTGTATCCTGCAGGCTCCGATGGCTTTACCCAAACTCAGGTAGTACGGGAAAGAAAGGCGGAAGAGAGGAACTAGAGACACGCACATGTCGGTGTGGCTGTGCTGTCGTTGGCATGGTGGAGGCCTGGTGGTGTGGTTGCTGTGTCTGGAGCCTTGGAGTGGAAAGTTTTACCGGTTTTTGGAAAGAGAGGTTCTGGAGATGAGGAGGGGTTGTCGGTGTCGGTGTCAGTGAGGATGTGGAGGGCCTGGAAATGTGTGTGGGCAAGGCTGAGGAGGCATGCGATAGTTGGTGGGTAAAGCTTGAAGGGAGGGCAGGGTGAGGGTTTGGTGGCTGCAGGGCTTTTTGCTGGAGGCCAGCCCAGCAGGAGGCTGGTGTGGGTTTAGGCCAGTGTAGGCAGATGGGAGCAGCCGCAGGCTCTTGAGGCCTCTTTCTCCTGGGGGATTTCAATTGGCCTGCTATGGGTTGGAGGGAGAAGAGGGCAGGGCAGAGGGAACGGTGGAGGTTCCTGGGATGTGTGACTGACAAGGTCCTTGTAGGAGCGATTGGGGTGGCACGAAGGAGAGGTGCCGTGCTGGCCCTTGTGCTGAGGAAGAGGGAGGAGGTGTTGGGGCCTGTGATGCTCCAGGGCAGCGTTGTTGGATGGGGCCAAGGCCATGGTGTGCGTGGAGTAATGGAAAGGGTTTTCCAGTGTCCCTCAGGGCATCGTTGCCTCTTAAGTTGGAGAGGCGTGGATTGGATGGATGGAGCCCTGGGTGGTTACAGAAGTGGGCAGCTGGGCCAGGCAAAGAGTTGTGGGGAAGGGCTCCTTGTGTCCGTGGAGAGCAGTGAGGAGTGGTGGGCCATGTGCAGTTGAGTGAGCTGTGGAGGCGGCTTTGTTGTGGTGCTGTGGAGTGTCGCTGTGTGGAGAAGATACTGGGGATCCGTCTGAAGAGAATGCTGAGCATGGTGGGGTGGAGGAGAGTGGCTGGAGCAGCTGAGCTGCATCAGTGCTTTGCAGCCTTGGTGCATGTGTGATTTTGTGCTTGTGTGGTGTTGTCAAGCCCCTGTGAGTGTCTTTGGAAAGAGGTTGCTGTCAGATGCTCCTTGTGGAGGCATGAGGGAGAAGAGCGGTGAGAAGGCCGTTTGGCTGAGGGCTCGGTGTAGGTGTTGAGTGGAGGTGACTTCCCCCCATGCCGCGGGGCGGTTGCCGTGCTGCTGAGACAAGAGGCACTGGGAAGGGTTTTGTAAGAGGTCTTTATTTGTTGTGTCGTCAAGAAGTGAATAAATAGATAAATAATTCAATAAATAAAGGGATCAAAGTCTTTGTGCAAATAAGTAGGGGAGGTTGTCTAAAGAGAGGGTGAGGGGTTGGAGGGTGTGGGTGGGTTGTGTGAGCGGTGTGTGTTGTGTGGGGCGAGGGGAGGCGGGAGGGGAGAGGTGGGTGCGTGTGGTGGGTGTCAGAGGGGTGTTGTGGTGGTGGGGGTGTGTGTGTGTTTGGGGTGTCGTCGGATGGTGCGTGTGAGGTTGTGGAGGTGTTGGAAAGAGGCGCGAGCTTCGAGGCGGACGTGGTCCCAGGCGCAGGCGGTGTGGTTGTGGGCGTGGAGGAAGAGGTGGATGTCCTTGAAGTACTTGTTGATGGCGGTGAGGGGGTTGCGGGGTCCTTTGAAGAGGCGTGCGTTGTCGGGGCGGCATTGCTCGAGGCGGTGGATGTGGTGCTGGAGTTGGTTGAGGAGGCGGTGTCGTGTCTGGGTGTGCCAGTGCTGGGAGGTACCGTTGGCGCTGAGGGTGTGGAAGAGGTGCTGTAGGATGCGTAGGGCGGCGGCGACGGCTTGTTGCGGGTTGAGGTTGTTGCGTCGGAGGGTGTCGGGGAAGAAGGGCGGGTTCTGGAGTTGACAGGTGTGCGTTGAGTTGGGAGCCATGTGGTCGAGGAGCTGGAGTTGTTCCCAAGGGAAGGTGTCGTGGTGGATCCAGAGGTGTTGGCAGGCGAGGGCGGCGGTGAGAGCGGTGAGCAGGAGCAGAAGGGTCGGGGCGGCGTGGCCCAGGCGGTGCTGTGGGGTGGTGAGCGCAGCCATGGTGTGGCTGTGGGTGCTGTTGGGTGGTGGTGGTGCGGAGGCCGGTGAGGCTGGTTGTTGTTGGTGGTCGGTGTGCTTGGGCTGGTGGCGGGCGTGCGGCTTTATGTGTGGCGTTGTGTTTCCGTTTGTCGCTTTCTGATTGCGGCGAGTTTCCGTCCGTGGTTTCCAGCTGGGGCTGGTGGGTGTGTTGGTCTGTGGGAAGTGGTTTGTTGTGGTGGCGGTGGTTGTGGAGGGCAGTGTTGGTGGTGTGGTGGGGGAGGTTGTGTGTAGCGGGTGATGGGAGGATGCGAAAGCCCTGGGGGAGAGGCTTTGGGGTGAGCTGTGTCGGGGAGGGGCGTTTGGGGTTCCCTGTCAGCTGCAGGGCAGCTGCGGGGCCCGTGTTGTGCATGGGGAGTTTTTTCCGTCTGCAGTGGCCTTGTGGTGGCTGTGGTTGGTTTTCCTTTCCCTTTGTGGTTCTCCTTTGTTTTCCTGTTCGCCACTGTTTTCCTTTCGCGTTGGGCAGGGATGTGCAGTGATGTCAGTGGTTGGAGCTTGGGGATCCCCCTGTGCAGTGAGGGCGTGGAGGAAGGAAGGGGAAGAGTTTTCTCTGGGTGTTGGTGCTGGAGCCCTGGCTGTGTTTGCGAATGGCGGTGGCCGAGGTGGCACGTGTGAAGTTGTTGAGGAGGGGAAAAGACGGCAGGAGGCAAGCTTGAGGAAGAAGGAAACAGCTTTGCTGCTGCTTTTCCCGGCCGTTTTGATCCCCGTCTGTGGTGCCCCACGTGTGTCCTGGGAGTGAGGTTTTGGTTGCTTTTTGTCTGCCTCTGTGCTGGAGGTGGCTGGAGTGGGAAAGGAGAAAGTCGCTGAGGAAGGGCGTTGCGTTTTAGAATGTCCCGATCCCTCCCGTGGAGCACTGTGGTGTCCCCAGAGGGCTCAGCTGGAGTACTGTGTCCAGTTTGGTGTCCTTCTTAGAGGAGAGATGTGGAGCTGGTGGAGCAGGTGCAGCGTAGGGCTAAGAAGCTGATGGTGAGGGGATGAGATGAGTTTTGTTGAAAGGGTGAAAGGCCGAGGGAGCTGGTGGTGTTGAGCCTGGAGCAGAGAAGTGTATCCTGCAGGCTCCGATGGCTTTACCCAAACTCAGGTAGTACGGGAAAGAAAGGCGGAAGAGAGGAACTAGAGACACGCACATGTCGGTGTGGCTGTGCTGTCGTTGGCATGGTGGAGGCCTGGTGGTGTGGTTGCTGTGTCTGGAGCCTTGGAGTGGAAAGTTTTACCGGTTTTTGGAAAGAGAGGTTCTGGAGATGAGGAGGGGTTGTCGGTGTCGGTGTCAGTGAGGATGTGGAGGGCCTGGAAATGTGTGTGGGCAAGGCTGAGGAGGCATGCGATAGTTGGTGGGTAAAGCTTGAAGGGAGGGCAGGGTGAGGGTTTGGTGGCTGCAGGGCTTTTTGCTGGAGGCCAGCCCAGCAGGAGGCTGGTGTGGGTTTAGGCCAGTGTAGGCAGATGGGAGCAGCCGCAGGCTCTTGAGGCCTCTTTCTCCTGGGGGATTTCAATTGGCCTGCTATGGGTTGGAGGGAGAAGAGGGCAGGGCAGAGGGAACGGTGGAGGTTCCTGGGATGTGTGACTGACAAGGTCCTTGTAGGAGCGATTGGGGTGGCACGAAGGAGAGGTGCCGTGCTGGCCCTTGTGCTGAGGAAGAGGGAGGAGGTGTTGGGGCCTGTGATGCTCCAGGGCAGCGTTGTTGGATGGGGCCAAGGCCATGGTGTGCGTGGAGTAATGGAAAGGGTTTTCCAGTGTCCCTCAGGGCATCGTTGCCTCTTAAGTTGGAGAGGCGTGGATTGGATGGATGGAGCCCTGGGTGGTTACAGAAGCGGGCAGCTGGGCCAGGCAAAGAGTTGTGGGGAAGGGCTCCTTGTGTCCGTGGAGAGCAGTGAGGAGTGGTGTGCCATGTGCAGTTGAGTGAGCTGTGGAGGCGGCTTTGTTGTGGTGCTGTGGAGTGTCGCTGTGTGGAGAAGATACTGGGGATCCGTCTGAAGAGAATGCTGAGCATGGTGGGGTGGAGGAGAGTGGCTGGAGCAGCTGAGCTGCATCAGTGCTTTGCAGCCTTGGTGCATGTGTGATTTTGTGCTTGTGTGGTGTTGTCAAGCCCCTGTGAGTGTCTTTGGAAAGAGGTTGCTGTCAGATGCTCCTTGTGGAGGCATGAGGGAGAAGAGCGGTGAGAAGGCCGTTTGGCTGAGGGCTCGGTGTAGGTGTTGAGTGGAGGTGACTTCCCCCCATGCCGCGGGGCGGTTGCCGTGCTGCTGAGACAAGAGGCACTGGGAAGGGTTTTGTAAGAGGTCTTTATTTGTTGTGTCGTCAAGAAGTGAATAAATAGATAAATAATTCAATAAATAAAGGGATCAAAGTCTTTGTGCAAATAAGTAGGGGAGGTTGTCTAAAGAGAGGGTGAGGGGTTGGAGGGTGTGGGTGGGTTGTGTGAGCGGTGTGTGTTGTGTGGGGCGAGGGGAGGCGGGAGGGGAGAGGTGGGTGCGTGTGGTGGGTGTCAGAGGGGTGTTGTGGTGGTGGGGGTGTGTGTGTGTTTGGGGTGTCGTCGGATGGTGCGTGTGAGGTTGTGGAGGTGTTGGAAAGAGGCGCGAGCTTCGAGGCGGACGTGGTCCCAGGCGCAGGCGGTGTGGTTGTGGGCGTGGAGGAAGAGGTGGATGTCCTTGAAGTACTTGTTGATGGCGGTGAGGGGGTTGCGGGGTCCTTTGAAGAGGCGTGCGTTGTCGGGGCGGCATTGCTCGAGGCGGTGGATGTGGTGCTGGAGTTGGTTGAGGAGGCGGTGTCGTGTCTGGGTGTGCCAGTGCTGGGAGGTACCGTTGGCGCTGAGGGTGTGGAAGAGGTGCTGTAGGATGCGTAGGGCGGCGGCGACGGCTTGTTGCGGGTTGAGGTTGTTGCGTCGGAGGGTGTCGGGGAAGAAGGGCGGGTTCTGGAGTTGACAGGTGTGCGTTGAGTTGGGAGCCATGTGGTCGAGGAGCTGGAGTTGTTCCCAAGGGAAGGTGTCGTGGTGGATCCAGAGGTGTTGGCAGGCGAGGGCGGCGGTGAGAGCGGTGAGCAGGAGCAGAAGGGTCGGGGCGGCGTGGCCCAGGCGGTGCTGTGGGGTGGTGAGCGCAGCCATGGTGTGGCTGTGGGTGCTGTTGGGTGGTGGTGGTGCGGAGGCCGGTGAGGCTGGTTGTTGTTGGTGGTCGGTGTGCTTGGGCTGGTGGCGGGCGTGCGGCTTTATGTGTGGCGTTGTGTTTCCGTTTGTCGCTTTCTGATTGCGGCGAGTTTCCGTCCGTGGTTTCCAGCTGGGGCTGGTGGGTGTGTTGGTCTGTGGGAAGTGGTTTGTTGTGGTGGCGGTGGTTGTGGAGGGCAGTGTTGGTGGTGTGGTGGGGGAGGTTGTGTGTAGCGGGTGATGGGAGGATGCGAAAGCCCTGGGGGAGAGGCTTTGGGGGGAGCTGTGTCGTGGAGGGGCGTTTGGGGTTCCCTGTCAGCTGCAGGGCAGCTGCGGGGCCCGTGTTGTGCATGGGGAGTTTTTTCCGTCTGCAGTGGCCTTGTGGTGGCTGTGGTTGGTTTTCCTTTCCCTTTGTGGTTCTCCTTTGTTTTCCTGTTCGCCACTGTTTTCCTTTCGCGTTGGGCAGGGATGTGCAGTGATGTCAGTGGTTGGAGCTTGGGGATCCCCCTGTGCAGTGAGGGCGTGGAGGAAGGAAGGGGAAGAGTTTTCTCTGGGTGTTGGTGCTGGAGCCCTGGCTGTGTTTGCGAATGGCGGTGGCCGAGGTGGCACGTGTGAAGTTGTTGAGGAGGGGAAAAGACGGCAGGAGGCAAGCTTGAGGAAGAAGGAAACAGCTTTGCTGCTGCTTTTCCCGGCCGTTTTGATCCCCGTCTGTGGTGCCCCACGTGTGTCCTGGGAGTGAGGTTTTGGTTGCTTTTTGTCTGCCTCTGTGCTGGAGGTGGCTGGAGTGGGAAAGGAGAAAGTCGCTGAGGAAGGGCGTTGCGTTTTAGAATGTCCCGATCCCTCCCGTGGAGCACTGTGGTGTCCCCAGAGGGCTCAGCTGGAGTACTGTGTCCAGTTTGGTGTCCTTCTTAGAGGAGAGATGTGGAGCTGGTGGAGCAGGTGCAGCGTAGGGCTAAGAAGCTGATGGTGAGGGGATGAGATGAGTTTTGTTGAAAGGGTGAAAGGCCGAGGGAGCTGGTGGTGTTGAGCCTGGAGCAGAGAAGTGTATCCTGCAGGCTCCGATGGCTTTACCCAAACTCAGGTAGTACGGGAAAGAAAGGCGGAAGAGAGGAACTAGAGACACGCACATGTCGGTGTGGCTGTGCTGTCGTTGGCATGGTGGAGGCCTGGTGGTGTGGTTGCTGTGTCTGGAGCCTTGGAGTGGAAAGTTTTACCGGTTTTTGGAAAGAGAGGTTCTGGAGATGAGGAGGGGTTGTCGGTGTCGGTGTCAGTGAGGATGTGGAGGGCCTGGAAATGTGTGTGGGCAAGGCTGAGGAGGCATGCGATAGTTGGTGGGTAAAGCTTGAAGGGAGGGCAGGGTGAGGGTTTGGTGGCTGCAGGGCTTTTTGCTGGAGGCCAGCCCAGCAGGAGGCTGGTGTGGGTTTAGGCCAGTGTAGGCAGATGGGAGCAGCCGCAGGCTCTTGAGGCCTCTTTCTCCTGGGGGATTTCAATTGGCCTGCTATGGGTTGGAGGGAGAAGAGGGCAGGGCAGAGGGAACGGTGGAGGTTCCTGGGATGTGTGACTGACAAGGTCCTTGTAGGAGCGATTGGGGTGGCACGAAGGAGAGGTGCCGTGCTGGCCCTTGTGCTGAGGAAGAGGGAGGAGGTGTTGGGGCCTGTGATGCTCCAGGGCAGCGTTGTTGGATGGGGCCGAGGCCATGGTGTGCGTGGAGTAATGGAAAGGGTTTTCCAGTGTCCCTCAGGGCATCGTTGCCTCTTAAGTTGGAGAGGCGTGGATTGGATGGATGGAGCCCTGGGTGGTTACAGAAGCGGGCAGCTGGGCCAGGCAAAGAGTTGTGGGGAAGGGCTCCTTGTGTCCGTGGAGAGCAGTGAGGAGTGGTGTGCCATGTGCAGTTGAGTGAGCTGTGGAGGCGGCTTTGTTGTGGTGCTGTGGAGTGTCGCTGTGTGGAGAAGATACTGGGGATCCGTCTGAAGAGAATGCTGAGCATGGTGGGGTGGAGGAGAGTGGCTGGAGCAGCTGAGCTGCATCAGTGCTTTGCAGCCTTGGTGCATGTGTGATTTTGTGCTTGTGTGGTGTTGTCAAGCCCCTGTGAGTGTCTTTGGAAAGAGGTTGCTGTCAGATGGTCCTTGTGGTGGCATGAGGGAGAAGAGCGGTGAGAAGGCCGTTTGGCTGAGGGCTCGGTGTAGGTGTTGAGTGGAGGTGACTTCCCCCCATGCCGCGGGGCGGTTGCCGTGCTGCTGAGACAAGAGGCACTGGGAAGGGTTTTGTAAGAGGTCTTTATTTGTTGTGTCGTCAAGAAGTGAATAAATAGATAAATAATTCAATAAATAAAGGGATCAAAGTCTTTGTGCAAATAAGTAGGGGAGGTTGTCTAAAGAGAGGGTGAGGGGTTGGAGGGTGTGGGTGGGTTGTGTGAGCGGTGTGTGTTGTGTGGGGCGAGGGGAGGCGGGAGGGGAGAGGTGGGTGCGTGTGGTGGGTGTCAGAGGGGTGTTGTGGTGGTGGGGGTGTGTGTGTGTTTGGGGTGTCGTCGGATGGTGCGTGTGAGGTTGTGGAGGTGTTGGAAAGAGGCGCGAGCTTCGAGGCGGACGTGGTCCCAGGCGCAGGCGGTGTGGTTGTGGGCGTGGAGGAAGAGGTGGATGTCCTTGAAGTACTTGTTGATGGCGGTGAGGGGGTTGCGGGGTCCTTTGAAGAGGCGTGCGTTGTCGGGGCGGCATTGCTCGAGGCGGTGGATGTGGTGCTGGAGTTGGTTGAGGAGGCGGTGTCGTGTCTGGGTGTGCCAGTGCTGGGAGGTACCGTTGGCGCTGAGGGTGTGGAAGAGGTGCTGTAGGATGCGTAGGGCGGCGGCGACGGCTTGTTGCGGGTTGAGGTTGTTGCGTCGGAGGGTGTCGGGGAAGAAGGGCGGGTTCTGGAGTTGACAGGTGTGCGTTGAGTTGGGAGCCATGTGGTCGAGGAGCTGGAGTTGTTCCCAAGGGAAGGTGTCGTGGTGGATCCAGAGGTGTTGGCAGGCGAGGGCGGCGGTGAGAGCGGTGAGCAGGAGCAGAAGGGTCGGGGCGGCGTGGCCCAGGCGGTGCTGTGGGGTGGTGAGCGCAGCCATGGTGTGGCTGTGGGTGCTGTTGGGTGGTGGTGGTGCGGAGGCCGGTGAGGCTGGTTGTTGTTGGTGGTCGGTGTGCTTGGGCTGGTGGCGGGCGTGCGGCTTTATGTGTGGCGTTGTGTTTCCGTTTGTCGCTTTCTGATTGCGGCGAGTTTCCGTCCGTGGTTTCCAGCTGGGGCTGGTGGGTGTGTTGGTCTGTGGGAAGTGGTTTGTTGTGGTGGCGGTGGTTGTGGAGGGCAGTGTTGGTGGTGTGGTGGGGGAGGTTGTGTGTAGCGGGTGATGGGAGGATGCGAAAGCCCTGGGGGAGAGGCTTTGGGGGGAGCTGTGTCGTGGAGGGGCGTTTGGGGTTCCCTGTCAGCTGCAGGGCAGCTGCGGGGCCCGTGTTGTGCATGGGGAGTTTTTTCCGTCTGCAGTGGCCTTGTGGTGGCTGTGGTTGGTTTTCCTTTCCCTTTGTGGTTCTCCTTTGTTTTCCTGTTCGCCACTGTTTTCCTTTCGCGTTGGGCAGGGATGTGCAGTGATGTCAGTGGTTGGAGCTTGGGGATCCCCCTGTGCAGTGAGGGCGTGGAGGAAGGAAGGGGAAGAGTTTTCTCTGGGTGTTGGTGCTGGAGCCCTGGCTGTGTTTGCGAATGGCGGTGGCCGAGGTGGCACGTGTGAAGTTGTTGAGGAGGGGAAAAGACGGCAGGAGGCAAGCTTGAGGAAGAAGGAAACAGCTTTGCTGCTGCTTTTCCCGCCGTTTTGATCCCCGTCTGTGGTGCCCCACGTGTGTCCTGGGAGTGAGGTTTTGGTTGCTTTTTGTCTGCCTCTGTGCTGGAGGTGGCTGGAGTGGGAAAGGAGAAAGTCGCTGAGGAAGGGCGTTGCGTTTTAGAATGTCCCGATCCCTCCCGTGGAGCACTGTGGTGTCCCCAGAGGGCTCAGCTGGAGTACTGTGTCCAGTTTGGTGTCCTTCTTAGAGGAGAGATGTGGAGCTGGTGGAGCAGGTGCAGCGTAGGGCTAAGAAGCTGATGGTGAGGGGATGAGATGAGTTTTGTTGAAAGGGTGAAAAGGCCGAGGGAGCTGGTGGTGTTGAGCCTGGAGCAGAGAAGTGTATCCTGCAGGCTCCGATGGCTTACCCAAACTCAGGTAGTACGGGAAAGAAAGGCGGAAGAGAGGAACTAGAGACACGCACATGTCGGTGTGGCTGTGCTGTCGTTGGCATGGTGGAGGCCTGGTGGTGTGGTTGCTGTGTCTGGAGCCTTGGAGTGGAAAGTTTTACCGGTTTTTGGAAAGAGAGGTTCTGGAGATGAGGAGGGGTTGTCGGTGTCGGTGTCAGTGAGGATGTGGAGGGCCTGGAAATGTGTGTGGGCAAGGCTGAGGAGGCATGCGATAGTTGGTGGGGTAAAGCTTGAAGGGAGGGCAGGGTGAGGGTTGGTGGCTGCAGCGGGCTTTTTGCTGGAGGCCAGCCCAGCAGGAGGCTGGTGTGGGTTTAGGCCAGTGTAGGCAGATGGAGCAGCCGCAGGCTCTTGAGGCCCTCTTTCTCCTGGGGGATTTCAATTGGCCTGCTATGGGTTGGAGGGAGAAGAGGCAGGGCAGAGGGAACGGTGGAGGTTCCTGGGATGTGTGACTGACAAGTCCTTGTAGGAGCGATTGGGGTGGCACGAAGGAGAGGTGCGTGCTGGCCCTTGTGCTGAGGAAGAGGGAGGAGGTGTTGGGGCTGTGATGCTCCAGGGCAGCGTTTGTTGGATGGGGCCGAGGCCATGTGTGCGTGGAGTAATGGAAAGGGTTTTCCAGTGTCCCTCAGGGGGCATCGTTGCCTCTTAAGTTGGAGAGGCGTGGATTGATGGATGGAGCCCTGGGTGGTTACAGAAGCGGGCAGCTGGGCCAGGCAAGAGTTGTGGGGAAGGGCTCCTTGTGTCCGTGGAGAGCAGTGAGGAGTGGTGTGCCATGTGCAGTTGAGTGAGCTGTGGAGGCGGGCTTTGTTGTGGTGCTGTGGATGTGTCGCTGTGTGGAGAAGATACTGGGGATCCGTCTGAAGAGAATGCTGAGCATGGTGGGGTGGAGGAGAGTGGCTGGAGCAGCTGAGCTGCATCAGTGCTTTGCAGCCTTGGTGCATGTGTGATTTTGTGCCTTGTGTGGTGTTGTCAAGCCCCTGTGAGTGTCTTTGGAAAGAGGTTGCTGTCAGATGCTCCTTGTGGAGGCATGAGGGAGAAGAGCGGTGAGAAGGCCGTTTGGCA